>NC_091791.1:65337500-65962500 GCF_041296235.1 Equus asinus | reverse complement strand
TTATTTGACAGTTCTAAGGAACAAAGCACTGCTGTGTGCCACAACGTGGATGTGCCCTGACAACATTATGATGCTCAGGGAAAGAAGCCAGTCACAAAATCATACACAGGGCATGATTCCATTTATACAAAATGTCCAGAATAGGCTAATCCATAGAGACTTTAAAGCAAATCAGTGGTTGTCAGGGCCTGGTGGGAGGGATAACAGGGAGAGACTGCTAATGGGTAAGAGGTTTCTTTTTGTACTGATGAAAACGTTCTAGAATTAGACAGTGGTGACTGTTGACAACTCTGTGAATACACTAAAGATGACTGAGTTGCATACTTTACAGGGTGAATTTTATGGTATGTGAATTATATCTCAATAAAGCTGTATTTTTTAAAAGGAATGAAGTACTAATACCTGCTACAACATGAATGAAGCTTGAAAACATTATGTTAAGTGAAAGGATCCAGGGACAAAAGACCGCATATTGTTTAATCTCATTTCTATGAAATGAATATGTCCAGCATAGGCAAATCCACAGAGACAGAAAGCAGATTAGTGGTGGGGGTCAGGGGTAGAGGTTAGAGGAAACAGAAAGTGACTGCTAACGGGGACACGGTTTCTTTTTGGTGTGATGAAAATGTTCAAAAATTAGGTAGTGGTGATGGCTGTCAAATCTGCGAATATACTGAAGCCCACTAAATTGTACACTTTAAAAGGATAAATATTGTGGTATGTGAATTATATTTCAATAAATCTATTTTTTAAGTTTTTAAAAAGACTTTTTTTTTTTAAAGTGGCAACATAGGGTGGTCTGGGAGTGACGAGCAGGAGAGAAGGCAGAAGTCTTAGCAACACGAGGGGTGGCCACCGTGGACACGTTAGCAGGCCCCTTTTCAGCAAGCACTCCCTCAGCCCATTACATGGAAAGGGGGCTCTGTGAGCCGGCAGGACCGAGAAGGGACCCCTCTCCTGGGCCAGGCCAGTCAGCATCTCACTCCTGGCAAGTGACAAGTAGGATGCAGGATATAATTAACATTGGTGGATGCTTGGGATAGGAAGCCTGGTGTAGCAGCTGTGGCAAAGAAAGGAGAGCAAAAAAAGCTGGCCTGCAGAGAGAGAATGGAGTAGACTCTAAGAGCGGGAAGGAGGAAGGAGGGGAGAGCTGATTGCACTGAAGTACTTTCCAGTCCCAATCCCAGGGAGGCCACCAGCATGGTCTACATTTTGGTTGTTAGACACCTCCCAGCTTCTGCTTTCTTCCTCCTGCCATAGCAAAGACTGGTAGCTGTCCCCCAAAACCATACTGCTCCCCTTGCCGGGGCGGGGCCTAGCCTACATTTCCCAGCCCTTTGCAGTTAGGTGTGCCAAAAGACTAAGTCACACCCAATGGAATAGGGGCAGAAAACGACATGGGCGACTCCTGGTCAGGCCTTGGTGCAGAATGGGTGCCTTTCCTTCAGCTGTCTTTCCCATTCTGTCTGGCACATCCGGGTGACCATGAGGCCCTAAAAATGGCAAAGTCACAGGACAGAAGAAACCTGGGTTCCCGAATCACCACATGCAGAGGGAAGTTTTTTTTTTTTTTTTTTTTTTTTAAGATTGGCACCTGAGGGGCCAGCCCCATGGCCGAGTGGTTAAGGTCGCGCATGGTTAAGGCCACTGCAGCAGCCCAAGGTTTCGCCAGTTCAGATCCTGGGCACAGACCTAGCACCGCTCATCAAGCCATGCTCAGGCGGCATCCCACATAGCACAACCAGAAGGATCTACAACTAGAACATACAATTATGTACAGGGGGGCTTTGGGGAGAAAAAGAAAAAAAAGAAGATTGGCAACAGATGTTAGCTCAGGCGCCAATCTTTAAAAAAAAAAAAAAAGAAGGAAACAGAGAAGAGATTGGTGGTTGCCAGGGGTAGGTGGTGGGGATGGGGGGCAGGTGGGTGAAATGGGTAAAGAGGGTCAAAAGGTACAAACTTTGTTATAAGTTGTGGGGATGTAAAGTACAGCATGGTGGCTACAGTTAACAACACTGTACTGTATATTCCAAAGTTGCTAAGAGAGTAGATCTCAAAAGTCCTCACCAGGGGCCGGCCTGGTGGCACAGTGGTTAAGTTCACAAGTTCTGCTTCAGCGGCCTGGGATTTGCAGGTTCAGACCCCAGGTGCGGACATGGCACTGCTTGTCAAGCCATGCTGTGGCAGGTGTCGCACATATAAAGTCAAGGAAGATGGGCATGGATGTTAGTTCAGGGCCAGTCTTCCTCAGCAAAAAGAGGAGGATTGGCGGCACATGTTAGCTCAGGGCTAATTTTCCTTAAAAAAAAAAAAGAGTCCTCATTACAAGAAAAAACAAAATTTATAACTATGTGAGGTGATAGATGTTAACCAGACTTAATGTGATCATTTCATAATATATACATGTATCAAATCATTATGCTATACACCTTAAACTACTATTATTTTATATGTCAATTATATCTCCATAAAATAGGAAAAAGAAAAACACCTCAGGGTGGATTGAAAAAAAAAAGGAGGAAATGGCATCTGAGCAGCAAATGGCTCACCTGTTGTCAGGAGGGGAGCCAGTTCAAGGTGAAGAGGCTTGAAGTTCAGTCCTCTCGCCACCACTGATGAGCTAAGGGACTTGGGGAAAGTCACCCAACCTCCCTGTGCCTCAGTGGCCTCATTCACAAACAGAAGAAAACGTAGTGCTACCTGCTTGCCCAATGGAGGTGCCAGATCAACTGAAGAACTTTCTTTCCTTCTCCAAGGAGTCCTGATGGAAAGAGGCATCTTGTTTAACATGTTTCCTCACCAAGGAGAGCTGCAGCTCGATGATGTTTTTCCTATGGGTCGGGAAATTTCTAAGCAAACTCTCTGAGTATCATGGCAGACAGTGGGAGCCAGCAGAGGGCTGGACCAGCCCCTCTCTTGAATCCCCTCTGGCTCTACAATACACACGTGTACAGCTCTCTGAAAACACTATTCCAGAGACTAAGCACCCAGACAGAGCGGCTCAGTTGGGTGAGCGGTCACCGTGAGGCATAGGACGCCAATACCTGGATTAATGAGGGGAATGCTGAAGCCCCCCACACTGTCACAGGCCCTCCCTCTGAGGCAATGTATTTTCAGAAGAAATACACACTGCAGCTGAGAGAAGAACAGGGTGTAAATCTTTCCCACTTCGAATCAATGTAGCATAGAAATCTATAGAGGCAAAGCCTCGATGTGTAAAGATCTAGACTTTTTAAAAAATCCAATTTGATAGGTCCCACCAAGTCCCTGGCAAGGCTTACTTAAATGGATACAGGAGATGGATGTCGTGCAATCAGAGTTCCTTGAGTAAGACAAGTCTGTCTCCTCCTCAACTCCCCAGGGCAGGATTTTATCCACGGAGAGAAAGACACTGAAAGTCAACTTCTCAGCACCACTCCCTTGTCTTACAGAGTAGGATACTGAGGCCTAGAGAAGAAAGAGGACTTGCCTGAGATCACGAAGTATGACTGGGGCAGAGCGCGGGCTTAAACACAGGCTCCCCACCCAAAAATGTCAAAGACCTGGTCAGAGGCATCCCACTAGGGAGAACACTGAACCAGAATCGGGCCACTGGGGTTCGTGTGTTCCCCCCAAAGAAGCTGTAAGCCCCTTGGCTCGGCAGCTACAAATGAGGAATGCTGTTTGCACAGGATCTGCCAAGACATTGCAGCACCGATAGGTAGACATCAAAATACACATGTGAACAGCAGAAAGCCCTGCAGGTTCAGCTTCTCTACGAGGGCCAAATCCTATAAACAAGCTTACCACCCCCATTAGACCTTCTCTGAGAAGAAAGAGTGACCTCTCCAGTTGATGTGACAGCAGGCTTTTTTCACGCCTTCACAAGTCACGACAACAAAGCAGGCAGCATCCAAGCCTGCGCCCACAGTGCCCCCTCGTGGGAGTCTTCAGGGCTCATCAGACCTCTTTATTCCACCAAAGGGAAGGCCAGTGATGGGGCGGTTGTAATGCTGCCCTTCTTAGTCTCCACAGCTGTCCCCTCTAAAATGTCCTTCCCTTCTAGCTCACTGGTTCTCGAACTTCAGCCTGCCATCAGAATCACCTCCAGGACTTGGTAAAACATACGTTGCTGGGCTCAACCCTGTTTCTGATTCAGTAGTTTTGTGGTGGGGGCCTGAGAATGTGCATTTCCAGCAAGTTCCCCGGTGATGCTGATGCTGTCTGTTCAGGACCACATTTGGAGAACCACTGCCTTAGTTAATGTCTCTGCACCCATCAAGACTCAGTGCAAATTCTACTCCTTAGTGAGAATCCACAAATGCCTTCAAGAGTCTCACAGAATGTCAAAGCTGTGTAACTTCGACCAAGTTCCTTAACCTCTTTGAGCCTCAGTCTCTTCATCTGCAAAATGGGGATAATCATACCTCCCTCACAGACTGGTTACAAAAGGCAACTGAGATCATTCATGTTCAGTACCTGGCACTTACAAAGCACTCGGTAAATATTAGCTATTCTGCTGTCATTATCGTTTCTATTAGAAGTAGTAACAGTAGTATTGCTGTTCATTTGCCAGCTTCTTGAAGACGGAGACCATGTCTCCTACATAGAGACACAAAATTCTTAGAGACTCTTTAGTCCAGTTTCCCTAACCTAGCTGATCAGTAGCACCACTTGTAAGTTGTTAAAACTTCAAATGCTTGGGGGCCACCCAGAACTAGTAACTCTGGAAACTGGGGCAAGATGCCTGAGCATTTGTATTTTTAACAAGCCCGCAGGTGCCAACCACTTATCTAGCCCTTGTACCTTATCTGGACACAGGGAAATAGAGGCCCAGAAAAGGGAAGTCCCTTGCCCATCCACGGCCCCAGCTGGACGGAGGCTGAATGGGGATCAGAAAGGAAGTCTCCTGATTCCCAGTCCAGTCTTTTTTTTCCTTCTCCTCCCCAAAGGCCGCCAATACATAGCTGTCTATTCTAGCTGTGAGTGCCTCTGGTTGTGCCATATGGGACGCCACCTCAACATGACCTGATGAGCAGTGCCCTGTCCCTGCCCAAAATCCAAACTGGCGAAACCTTGGGCCGCTGAAATGGAGCACGTGAACTAACCACTCAGCCACAGGGCCAGCCCCCCAGTCTAGTCCTTTGCCCACCAACCTAGACTGCTTGGATGCCATCTCATCAACTCCTAACCTCCCGCACAAATACCCTCCAACATACCTGATGAACAAGCCAACAACTAAATTATCTCCCATGCAGAGAAATTCAGCATGTGAAAGGATGTTCAATCCAATGCTGTTCTCCAGCATGTTTTCAACCAAAATATTGAACAAGACAAATCCTTGGCTGGCCTACAAGGTCCCCCTCAATCTGTTCCCTGCTGACCTCTCCAGTCCCATTTCCCACAAGAACCTCATTTGTACCCAAATTCCTAATTCCCAGACCAGGGACAGCTTGTTGTTCCGGGGGTCTCACTTCTGCAATGTCTGGCGTACAAGTTCAAAGGTGAGCTGGGGGAAGAGCAGATGAAGTGTGGAGGTGTGTTCACTCCCTAGACCCACACTACACAGCTCCAGAACTTAGGAAAGCCCCTGCTTTGCTGGCAGAAATGAATCAAGTCTCATACCTCTGTGCACTTGCAGCCAACCTAAAGTCTATTTTTGAAATAGAATTTCTCCTACCAGAAATGCATTGTGCAAAACTGCTGGAAGCCACCCAACTCACCACAGGGCCTTCCATCTCACTGATTAAGGAAGAGAAAGCCAATCTGCATGTTCTGCTCCCACCCTCCCCACTCATACCCACTCTTCCCAAGCACACCTCGTCCTACAACTCATACCCACTCTTCCCACTCACTTCGTCCTACAAGTGCCTGCTTGTTCCACCTGTTTTCTCTTTCGTGGCTCCAAATGAGACCCCTGCTCCTGTGCATCGGGATCAAATCATGTGTCTTGCCCCTGTTAGTGTTATTCTCTTGGAAGCCTTCCAAGACCCAGCCACCCTGCACCAATCCTCACCTCTGGATTCCTATTATGTGACTTAACACCATTATACACGCTGCTTCTTCATAAGGAGCAGAAGCCAGGCCATGAGACTGTGGATAAGTTCCTTAACCCCCTGAGATTTAAGGGCAGGGACAGCTTCTCTATCCATCTCCCTAGCTCCCACCCAGAACAGGGACCAGTGCACACAGCAGCTCAGTAAGCAGGGAATTCACTTGGCCATCTAATACTTGTTCAATAACCCCATGGTAACAGGCACCTTGCTGAGTACACAGTTAGGTATACAAAAATCATGAGTCTCATACACCATTATATACCCTGCAGAAAACAGCTACTCAATATTTGAGTGACTAAATAAACCCACAATATAGACTCTAGAGACAAGACAATTGCATTCCAATACCAGCCCTATCCCTCAGTTGGGTAAATTAACTGCTCTAAACCTCTCCAACATGGGTCCAGTGAGACCTGCCTCTTGCGGTTATCTGCAGATTAAACAAGATCATTGCTCATATAGTTTAGAACAGCACCTGCCCTGGCTTCAAAGGTATAATGTCTTAAGATGCGGTCTCTAAAGGGAGCCCAAAATAATCAACTTGCCACAGAAGCGAGCAGAGCATTGTTAAAAGCTGCCTGATCTGATCTGATCACTTGGGCACATGCAGCAACTAATAGGACTCAGGAATACTGTTCTAAGGCCAGCTGTAAAGCACCCCAGGAGTCACTAGAGACTCTCTGTCCCCTTTTCAGAACACCTCTAGCTTCTCACCAGACAAGGATCTTCAAAGATCCTTGCTACCTCTCACAAAGCCACAGCCTCCCAGTGACCACTGTCAAGTGGAGGGAAGGGACACACTCTCCCTGTTGACTCCGATTAGTAAAATCAACTTTGCATTTTCTTGGAGGTTCTTTCAAAGCCTGTTGACAGCAGTGTGTGGTCTGACTACTGTCAGGGCCAACAAAGTGCTGGATCTCCAAGAATCCTTAAGTTCAATAGCACAACTGTCCAAAATTTAAAACGAGGTCCTCCAAGTCCTTGCTTCCTGGCAGTTGCTTAGCACTTCAGTTTCCAAACTGTTCTCAGAGGTGCTACCTCATTTTGAGCCTCAAAGTAGCAATGAGTCAGGTCAGCAGAGAAGATACCCTTGGAAGCCCCCACTTAAGGTCAACCCAATCGGGGACCAAATGACTTGCCCACACACCCATCTGGACTAGACTGAAGGAAAGCAGCATGCAGACACAAGAACAAAGGGCAAGGAGACAGAGGGCGCATGCTAATCATAGGAGCAGAGGCTGTGGTGCTGGCTATGGTGGACCGGCCTATACCAAAGCACTTGGACAACTCCCTATCACCCTGGAAGGTGGGCCAGCTGTTGCTTTTGATACTTCAAGAGGCTGGAAATCTGCATCTTTATGTAAAATCTGTCTAGTTTAAAAATGCCTTGCCTGTCCAATAAAGCTTACAGACAAGACGGCCAGTTTGTGACTTCCGCCAATATCCCGTCCCAGGCAGTTCCCCTGAAAAAACAGGCCCAGCTAGAGTTAATCACAATTCCCTTCTCCAAAGAGGGTACTGGCTGAATGACTGCAAACTCTGCCCTCCCTGACCACATCCCAAAAGAAAAACCTCTGCATCTTGTGACCTGGACGCCAACGTTCACCTCCATCCAGGCTTCCTGCAGCTGTGTCCTCTATCTTCACATCAGTCCCTAGTCCCTCTGAAAACCAACTCCCACCCTTCAGTTCTTGCTCCACTGCTTCCACTAGCTCTGCCCCTGAACTTCATGACCACCAACCCCTGCTCCCAAATTCACCTCCTGCCCTGTCCGGGAACAGCCCAACCAAACAGGAGCCTTTTCCAGCATATCTCCCAGGATCCTCACCACCTTGGCCCTGCATGCTGCTCACCAGTCCTCTGCTCCCTAGCTCCGTCACAGGAAAGTGCATCTCAAACTGGAACAATTCGCCACCAGGCAAGGATGACCTCTGGCCTCCATGCACTGCTCACTTAAAAAAGCCACTCACTTCAAATCTCCTACTCCACACCACCCATTAGCCATTGGGGTGAAAAATGAAGCTTGCGGGCCTAAACTCCCCGACTCCTTCACACTTTCTCTACAAGTAGACCACTGGTTTTATTGCCTGGTCCTAGCAAGGGAGTACAAAGCAGATACCCTAGCAAGAGAACACACAGCCATGGGGTCTACAAACCCAAGTACATACAGCCTCAACATAGGCACAAATGGAGTAACTACACCCATCCTGCCCTCAGCCAGCAGGTTCAGCCACCTATCTATACACAAACCTGCCCTCCAGTTTGTAGCTCCCTCAGTCAAAGGCTTCTCACCATGCTGTCTCCAAAATATTAGACCACCATTCCTTCCTGCAACCCTCTCATACCACCTGCTGTAATGATTCTTGCTTTTTCCTGGATCCCTTTTCTACCCAACTACCCAGGTCTTTCAGTTCTCTACTGCTTCCTGAGGTTTCTCTGGAGCTTTTCATCCACTGACATGGTTCTTAATAGCATTTATAACCTTGACTCCCAGATGGACCCATGTAAGGTGCAAATCATATACCAACTTCAGGAGAAAATGGCGTCTAAAACCTGTTAAGCCATCAATGCCTCTTCTTTCCCATCCCAAACACAACACCCAAGCTCTCAACTCAGATTTCCTACCCTCCCAAGAGGCACCTCAATCCACAAAGTGACCCTTAAACAACTCTTCCTCAAATCCCCCAACCCCACACAACTCACCAATAACCCACAATCCAGGCCTCAATCCTGATGTCAGAAAAAGCCAAGCCAAGAATCAGCACCCAGCAAAGATAACACTAGATAACCCTCAATGTTTCATAAAAAGCACGTACAATTAGATTTACCAAGCAGTTATAAACTATACCCAAAGAGTCATGAACTAGAGCCTCTTTCAAATTCCCCACTCATAATAAACCACTCAATTATTCCATAAGCACAAACCTGCAATGCACAAATAACAATTATGACAGATCCTATTTACTTCAGGATAAACGAAAATGTTATCTAGTAATTTTAATTTCTATTAAGGCCAGCAAATAATTTTTTCACTAACAAGGACTAAGTGAGGTTCTAGGAAGACCAAAAAGGAATTCAGATTTCAAGGGTCTCTTTCAGGGATGGCAGATATTAACAGGAGCAGGCCAGACTGACCCCATATGCTCTCATGTTGCTGATACTCTCCACCTGACATCTCTGTGAGATTACAGGGAAGGACGAACATCACCACATCACACCAAGTTTTCACTGAATGTTTGATGGAACATGTGAACTTGGGCAGCAACCGAAATCTGCTCAACAGCAGACTAGTTTCATAACACTCCCAGTAAAATTCAAATATATTTCAAACAACCAGACACATAAAAGTTCAGTTTATTAATCCTCTCATGAAAAATCTGCACAATCACCACAGATAAAGTCACTGCAGAATCTTTACTCCTTCTGTGAACGAAAGAAAAAGAAAAATTTAATTAGCAACTGCCTTTAATTTAAAAATTAAAAGTTCAAATTCTTCAACAAACTCCAAAATTAATGACACTTATGTAGAAAAAATATTAGTAACTTAGAATCATGTTAAGTTTTTGTGATCATAACACAATGTAAGCATCAATAAATAAAACTTACAAGCATTCAAGTTAGGAACAAAAGACGAGTTAAAATTAATAAATTTTAAAAACAAAACCATGTCATTATTAGTTTAAGAGGCTACAACTCTTAAGAGCACTTGTAAATCTACGTCTAAATCTATTTCACATGCTCTACTTTTAAATTACCGCATCGGTTAACCAAGAAGTCTAGTGATCTAAATGAAAAGCTTGAATTATACCTGTTGTCCAATCTCCAGCTCACTGAATCAGTGGCAGGGAAGGGAGAAAGGAGGAGGGAAAAGGGAAAAGAAATGTCTCATTAATAGTTCCTTTTGAAACTCCAAAATAACCTGCATTTCAGGGCATGCAATCATAAACCTTAAAGATGACCAGTTTGTCCTTTGCAATTGTATATAAAGCACTCCCTAGACATTCACATTGATTTTATTTCTCCCAACCTTGAGACCACCTTGGTTGTTTACTACGGTTCCTGTAAAAACAAAGTGGCATGATGACTCCACAATGAAGAGATCATTATGCCAACCACAGTGCCAATGCAAATTGCCACTGCCTACTACAGAAGAAGTAGGTCTCTGAGCCTGGGCCCCTCTGCTCCGCCCAGCAACATCGTGCTGGGCATGCTAGCACAATCAACAGACCTGGGAATTATCCCAGACTAAAGTCTAATTTTACCACAATGGGAGAGTCCTAAATAATCAAGCAAGTCTTTTAAAACCTGTCTCAGCTCAACACTTTAAAAACCACCATTGCAATGAACAAAAGCACTTAGTGCAACTTAGTATTTAAAAAAAGGCAGAATTTAGCTGAAATAAAAATGCTTCAATTACTCTTCAAAATGAGACTATTTATTCCTTAACTTAACCCTATTGTACCCAAAAGCTAAGAGCAAACACCAATTCCAACATCCGAACAAAAACTGACTTAAAAGGAACATTACTGTTTTTTTTTCAGCCAAGGAATACATGTGTTCATTTATGCATTAATTTTCCAGCTGGCTTTCTAAGTAGTACTAGTGACATGCATGAGTGCAACTTGAAGCAGGAATAGTGACGGCTCAGTTCCCCACAGGTAAGTCCTCGACACGTCACCACTCAGCACTAGCACATGGGACTCAAAGGCTGAATGATGAGTGTTACACGACCTTCAGATCTATATCAGAAGACAGATGTTGACTGACTCTTTTTGCAATCTCTGAACGTCTGTCAACAAGTATAAGCCTCAGAAACAGGGAGCGGTTCTAAGCAGCGAGTAGTTGTTCCGGCAGTTCATCCATTACTGCAACTCCATGACACTGGGCAGTCAGTGTGACTAGAGTCCTGGGCAGGCATACCAAGCTTACTGCCCGGCCTGGCAGGGAGTCACGGTTAAAGGAAGCACACAGGGACAGTGATCATCACTGTTTCAAAACCCTACTACCTCAGACCTACTCTCACCCCACTTTCCACGTTACTGGTTTAGGCTGCTTAAATGTGCAAAAATGTTTTTTAAGTGGGGTAGTAGACCATTCTGGCCAAATACTAACGGGGAAAGCCTGTTTATCAAAACGTGAATACACAAACATCTCGAAAATTTTTCAAATAAAAAAATACGGGGGACCAGCCCAGTGGCACAGTGGTTAAGTTCACATGCTCTGCTTAGGCAGCCCAGGGTTCGCTGGTTCAGATCCTGGGGTGCGACCTATGTATGCACTGCTTATCAAGCCATGCTGTGGTAGGCGTCCACACATCAAGAGAGGAAGATGAGCACGGATGTTAGCTTAGGGCCAGTCCTTCCTCAGCAAAAAGAGGAGGATTGGCAGTGGATGTTAGCTCAGGGCTAATCTTCCTCAAAAAGAAAAAGAAAAAGAAAAAAGAAAAAAAAGGGACATCACATCGAAAACTGGAGATCAAGTAATAAAAGCAAAGGAAGGGTAAAGGAGATGGTAAAAGGCGGCTTTGAGTGGATGCTCCCAGGACAGAGATTTACCAGACTTCCTGGACCAATTTATTACCAGAACTGCTAGAGAAGTGACCAGTCTCCAGGGTCCCCAAGGGAAAGACTGCTCATGACTGGAAGGGGGGCCCCTTCCCAAGCCCTGTGTTAACTAAAGCCATTTCCTGGGTATGTAACTGTCTGGGACACAGCATTTCCCAAGTGCAAGTTAAAAGGTACCTACTTAGTAGGGTATTCACCTTCCTCCAGTGGGTCACTTTACAACATAACATGCACTTTTGAGTTTCCAAAATAAACACGATTAAAAGTTTTTGTCCCTTGCTATTTTAAAATACTATTTTAAAACACAGCAGTGGTACTATAGTAGACCATACTACATAACCCTGTCATCCAAAAGCCAACATGCAAAGCATTAAAAGCAAACTCAGTGAAGGTGATGCATCCCCACACCGTGCTCACGATCTCAGTACCTGCTAGACACTTCACTTCTGATGAACAAGAAATCCAAGAAAGTAGAGGGAAAAGGCAAAAAAAAATTTCACAGAACACTTGATTATTTGTTAATTTAACAACCCAACACCTTAATTCCATTCAACTATTTACAATTAGCTAGCAAAGCTGGTAAAAAGCTGCTTATCATTAAAATCACTTAAGCCTTGGCTAACTGGAGAGGAAAGCAACTGATATCTGAGCTGCCTCTCCAGCATGCCAGGAAAACACGGGCCACACTGATTCAACGGCTTCTTAAACCAGCTGTTCATTTTCAGGAAATAAGGTAAATCTCAGGGAACTAGACCTGCTCCCCCTTTAAAAGTCTATGCCAATTAGCAGTAAAATGAAAACTTTTCCTGATAGGGCTTGCAAGGTGCCCACCAGGATCACTGAACCGATGTGGCACCATGTTGGGCTAATCTGTGAGCTAAGGGGTGGGCGAAGCTACTCTACTGAGGTGTTAAGACACTACATTACGGAGCGTCTCAAAACACATTACCTTCTGTAATCCAGAAGAAGTGGAAAAAGAAGAAACATTAAAAAAGGTTATTAGATCCTTTCTACACACTTAAGACCTGCAAATGACATTTCCGTATTTCCCTTGAACTATACCTTTTTGCCAGCACCGACATTGGCCTTCGCAGTCCCCCTGACTTTCTTCATTCTGTTCTTGCGTTCCTTTCGTTGTTTTCTTGAGGTCTTTTTCTTCTCATACAGGCCATGCTGAAGGCGAAAGGAGTATACATACGTGATTTGCAAACATCAACTCATCATTACCCACTAATCTGGCAGGGAAATTGACCAGGTCAGAGCCCAAGAAATGCAGCTTCCAAATCAAAACTTCTCAAGAACATTTAACAATACTTGTCTGTGCCAGAAGAGGAAGGGCCATCAAATTATGAGACAGTATGTACAGAATGGCACAGGAAGCAAATGTCTACTCGACGCTCCCTGCGTGGTAAGTTCAAGGGACCCGCTGTTACTGTCCAGCCTTGAGTCTACAGCTCACTAGATACCCACATTTTGGCTTCCCTTCAGGGTCTCTTCCCTTTGCAACTCCAGTATTATTCCAGGCTGAGAGAGGAGTCTTTACTAAGCACTCTACCCACCCCCAATGAAGAGTGCGCGGATTTACTCATCTCACATTGCTCACTTTTGCACTTGCTGTTCCTGCACCTAGAAGACTCCTTCCAAATCTTTACAATGATCTCAGCTTCAGTGTCACCTCCTCAGCAAGGCCTCCCAGACCACCAGTTAAAAAGAATGCAGCATCTCACCACATCACCATGATTTCCCTCACAGCTATTCTATGGGAAGAGTTATCCAACAGCAGGGAGGAAAAACGGTTACAACATGAGATACAAGAAATATTTCAAACTACCAATCCATTTGCTAGTTCTCGAGCTAAAAAGTAAGATAGGGGGCATCCCCAGTCCACTGTAGTTCACTGTAGTGCTTGGCACTCAAGAAATGATCAAAAACCTTTCAGTTCCTAGCTACCTAGGGGAGTTTAGTCCACTCACATTTGGTAATAAGGATCTCAATTTGGTACCAACCTAGCTTTCCAAACTCACCCCCTGCTTCCAGCCCCCATCTCCACAAGCACCACTTCTCCTGCCCTTCTAGACCCAGCTCAAATGCCACCTCCTCAAACGCTGCAGACCCCACTTCTGAACCCCTGTACTTTATCAAAGAACCTCTCTCATCCCCTTCCTTTCTCTGAACCCCTTCAGAGTTCTTTAGGTGCTTATGTTGCCCCTCGCCAGACTGCTTGCTCTTGCTCATTCCACTGAAGCCACAACATAACATTACTGAAAAAACGTCTTCAGCAGCTGTACAATAAATGAGGAGACCTACTCTTGCAAGTCTATGTTTTGGTTCATTTTTCTTTGCATAATCCAAGGAATCATAAATCATGCCAAAGCCAGTTGTCTTCCCACCACCAAAATGGGTTCTGAATCCAAATACAAAGATGACATCTGGTGTGGTCTTGTACATCTTGGCTAGTTTTTCCCGAATTTCTGTCTTGGGTACCGTTGCCTTCCCAGGGTGAAGGACATCTATGACCTAAAAGGAGATATCAAGTTTAGTATTTATTATAATGAAATACATCCTTAAAAGTGAAGAACAATTAACCCAACTTTGATGGGCCCCTCCTTACCATTTGTTTCCGCTGAAGTAGTCGGTTGGTCATGAACTTCCGGGTCCGGATAGTTACTGTGTCATTCTGAAAACATCGCACATTAGGTTAATACTTAAACTTTTCTCGACCTTGCTGTGATTTTCCAAGATCTAGAACTGCACTGTGCAAATCGGTAACCCACAGCCACACACAGATAATTAATTAAAATTAAATAACATTAAAAACGCAATGTCTCGGCAGCAGGAACAACATTTCAAATGTTCAAAAGCCACATGGAGTAGTGGCAGGAAAACTTCAAAAAAGCAAAAAAGCGACAATTTCCTATGTCCTCCCAACCTACTTATTAGCAGAGCACCAACACACAAACTCAGTACCAAGAAAATGCACTCAACAGCTCGGTGTGAATCTCTTAAGTTTTACTTCACTTTGTTGTGGGAATCACTCCAGAGCAGGGTTTCTCAACCTCAGCACAATATTTTGGTCTGGCTGGTTCTTTGTTGTGGGGTCTGACCTGCGCATTTTAAGATATTTAGTAGCAACCTTGTCCTCCAGTATTAGATGCAGGTCCCCACTTCTCTATTGTGACCAAGGAGGTCTGCAGACTTTATCGACTGTTCCCTTAGGAGCAAAAATCCACCCCACCAGTTAAGAACCACTTCTCTGGAGTAAAACGGAGGCTCATACTAACGCTACAGTCACAGCACCGTGTTCACAGCATCCTGCACAAATATGACACAAGCCCTGCACTGCCTGCACATCCTTCACCACCAAACTCTACAGCCCAAAGAAAACCGTATTCCCTTCTGAGTGACCCAAAAACTCCCTTTACACAAGTAACTACTAAGGAATGGGGGCATTCAGCATACTTAGAACGACTAAAACGAAAGGTTTTACCCAAAAAAAGAAGAAAGGACAGGTTTTCACGGCAGCAAATGATTACGAGATTTCAGCTTCAGTTTGAAAAACCACAAAATAAGTTCACTTCAACAGTACTCAATTCTTGAGAGTGAACGGCCGGGGAAAAATGACTTCCACGTGGAGTTAAAACAGGTGAACCTTTCGAGAGACGCAGCTAACTAGTAGTGACTGAGGGCAAGCCTTTTGGTGGCTTCTCTTCCCAGGGTGTATTTCCCCAAGGAAAAACAGGAGGACCCACCCGGCTGACAACATCCGAGCTTACACGCGGGAACGGGTTCACTCGCCGCAACTCGCCCGGGCGCCGCCAGCACCCTCTTCACCTCTTAGGCGGCCATCACCTGCCGACTCCCTATCCCACACTGGGATGCAGGAAGGACGCGTCTCACCCCACCCCGCCCAATCCACTGTGCTCCAGGAGGCCGACCAATGCAGCAGCCACTCCCGCACTCCCCAGGCCCTGGACTCGGAAGCACGGCAGGTCCGGATAGCCAGCGCAGCCCGGTCTCCCCGCAGGCGGCTCTAGGGCGCTCGGCAACCGGCCGCCGGCAGACACAGCCAGGGATAAGCAACTGAGTTTCAGGCGGCCGTAGCGCAGATGGCGGGATCGGGACACGAAGGATGGCTCCGATACGCAGCCGATGACCACAGCAGAAAAGGGAGACTCACCATGATGGCCGTGGATGCTCAAGCAGCCGGAAAGGAAAAGAGGACTGCTATTCGCCGGCCAATCATATCAACGCGCACGGAAGGACCCCGGGCGGCACCGGCGTGGGGGCGTGGTTCGAATCGCGAGGCCGACCGCGCCAATGCCGGATTGAAAGGCCCCATGGCCCCGCTCGTTGATCCTGGGCCACGTACCCCGCGATTCTAGACTGGCCAATGGGAGGCGGAACAGCTGGGACAGCTAGGTTTATGGAAGCACGACTTTAGTTTCAGTTCAATTCATTATACTGAATTGTCCGTACTTAAAATTCTGGTAAACCGAATTATAGTTTAAATTACCTCTATCCGAGTTAGAGGTTGGTAAATCTGGAAGGCATCTTAGGAGATCCCCTCCACCAGCTCCTCACTTTGCAACTGGGCAAACTGCAGAAACCCTTTGTCGTTTCAAGTACACAACACTGACCGTTTAAATGTATTGCTGAGTATCATTTTTATGAAATTCTTTGGTGATTTTCTGATTGAAGATTAAAAACTCTTTAATTGTCTTTTTTTTGAAAATCTTAATCCTTCCAAAAAATGAGCTTTTAATATTTGCTTGATCCAGAAATTTGTTAATTGTTGAAAATGAAACAAAGAACATAAAAGTGTGCATGTTCAAAGACTTTAGGAAAGACATTCCCAAAAGTTAGGTGGACCAGGAGACCAGGATGCAGGCTTTAAAGGCTGCCTCCCTATGTTCTTCAGAATAATAATAGTTAATATTCATTGAGTGATTGCTATGTGCCTGTTAAATTCTTATTACTTTTACCTTCATTTTGCCGTTTAACTTCCCACCAACTCTAAGAAACTTATACCTTTTAAAGACGGGAAAGCTAAAACACAGTGAGGTTAAGTAACTTTCCCAAGGTCACACAACTTTTACGTGGTGTCTAGACTCCCGTGGAGGCACCGTGGTTCCAGAACCTTTGCTCTTGACCTGTGGATGATAAAAGCCACTCATCAAATCTTATTGGTATAGTATGGTCAACATTACTCCAAAAATATATTAAGTGGTTAACTGCTGACATAAGTTAGTAAAATCTGATTTACTTTGCTTTTGGTCTGTGACATTTGTGTCTTGCTAGTGGGGTTCCATAGGGTCTGAAAATGAAACAGCGTCCCTCATTAAAATTCAAAGGTGTTGAATCACTTTACGAGGTTCTGTTTAGAGTTTCTCACAAACAATAAGTTTCAGGTTCTGTAGCACTGAGTCCTACGGTGGTGTGGTTTCCTTGTTAGTCTCATGCACAAGATGTCACATTAGGATCACCTCCCGTAAGTTGTTACAGACTGTAGGCAAGCTGTTTATTTCCTCAGTACATGAATGATCTGATCTTCACTTCCTATTTGCCCTTTATCTTGTTTCCCTATCTCACCATGGCTCACTTTTTACCCTAAACGGACAGATTTTCAGCTTCTGTTTTTGTAATAAAAATATAAGTTTAAGGGGCCGACCCCGTGGTCTAGTGGTTAAGTTCGCAAGCTCCAGTTCAGTGGCCCGGGGTTTCACCAGGAACCTTGGCACAGACCTGGCACCGATCATCAAGCCATGCTTCCCGCATAGCGGAAGTAGAAGGCAGCATCCCGCATAGCGGAAGCAGAAAGACCTGCAACTAGAACATACAACTATCTACTGGGGGGCTTTGGGGGGAAGAAGAAAAAATATATATATAAGTTTAATTCTTCTTTTTTTCCAAAATAGCTTTATGAACTAGCGGTGCATACACGGCTGTGTTTTCTGCCCCAGTTTCCTTTTTTGTTGGTCCACATGGTGCCCTCTGTCCTTGGGGCAGGTTCGCTTTAGCCTCTACCTTTCCTAGAATAATTAGAGGCCTTTAATTAAGATGGTATTGATGTTGATAATAACCATTTTCCATTTTATGCAATTTTTGGCTTTCTGGTTGTCTAAAAGTCCTAAGGTAAGAGGTTATAATTTCTCGGTGTCAGATGACCTGGGGAAATAGACCGGAAATGGGAATTTTGAAAATAACAGTGCAGACCTCGGTGCAGTTTCAAGGAGGCGCCGCCAGATGGCGGTGTAAGGAGAAGGCAAAAAGCGGCGGGCCCGAAGCCTCTCTTGACAGACAGACGCGCCGGCGAGTAGCGGAAGAGGAAGGGGCCACGTGGGGCGCTCTCTACGGTGGCCGAGAGGACGCCGCTGATGTGTTAGCAACGAGTCAAGAAGCAACCCCGAGAGGTGCGAAGAGCGTCGTCTCTCTAATCCAGCTCCCCAAATCTCGAGGCGGGGGAGCTCCCCGGCAGCTATCACCATGGTGAAGGAGCAGTTCCGGGAGACGGATGTGGCCAAGAAAATGTAAGATGGAGCAAGAATGACCAAAGGGCGAAGAAATGAGGGGGAGATCGGTCCTAGGTCAGGGGTCCCGGGTCTGAAAGGGTCAGAGGTGAGGGTCATTTGGAAGGGGAGGGCCGCAAATCAGCGAAAGGGGTGGTCAAAGCTCCAAAGTATCAAGGTAGATCAAAGAATATTGACCAAGAAGAGGGCATTTCATAATCTGGGGGCCTGCAGACCGGGCGTGCTCCGTACGCTTGGGCGCAGAAAGAGAAATGCAGTGTCTTGGCGATGTAGGCACCATGGGCTGAAGTTCGAGTTCTCCCGAGGTCAAAAGATCGCCCCTTCTTTCCGCAAATCTTTCGGCAGTGCAGCTTGGGGAGCAATTTGGGGCGGGGACTCTATCTAATTCTGATTTTGCCGCAGAGCACGTGACACCGAGGCGATATTTGCTGACCAAAAGGATGGGGTTGCCAGCTAGAAAGTTGTACCACGGGCAGGTGGATGGCACTCCCAGAGATGAGGCTGCTTTTCTGGGCCTTCTCCTTCAGAGCTTGTTTATAAAGCCATGGCCTCTCCTTAGAGCTTCCAGGAGAAAAAAGAATCAGTCATTCTTGCAGTAGACGCTTGCTGAGGAAGGTAGTGTGTGCTAGGCCCAATGATAGGCATTAGAGAGACAACATAATAAGACCTTTACTGCCTTGTCCAGTTGGAGAAGGTAGACAAATCAGCACAGGGTATGACACGTGCAAGGACAAGGGTAGGCATGGGGAGTTCTAAGAGCACCGAATGGGAAAGGGGTTCAAGCAGAACAAAGCAGACCAAACAGCCTTCTTCAGGGAGCATACTGGAGGGGGAAAGGGTGGACAATGGGAACAAAGCAGGAAATTTGTGTTCCAGAGTCATCTTGCAGTCAGTGAGGAACCTTTGAAGGGTTTTAAGCAGGGGAGTGTCTTGATAAAAGCTCTTCTTGTGGAAGATCGCTTTTGATTTTCGGGGGACAGGATAAGAGAGAGACCTTGGAGTCCACTGCAGGCATCCAGGCAGGGGTGGTGATGGCCTGCACTAGAATGGTAGAGTCTTTGGAGAGAAGTGGATTTCAGAAGAGTTTAGGGTGAAAAATTGACAGGATTGGTAGGAATGCAGTAAGGGAGAAATGAGATTGATGTGCAATGTCTTGCTTGGGCAGCTGTGTGGATGCTTGCCACTCACTGGAATGGGGAATATGTATCTTACCTGGATGAATCCTCCAAGTGGTTTCTCTATATCCACCCTGGTCCCTCACACCCATGCTGCCCATATTCGGATGTAGTCTGTTCTCACAGAGTGCCCAAGTGATTCTGTTAAGGTGCACATTAAATCCTTGTCACTTCAGCTTAAAATCCTCTAGGAGCTTTCCATTGCACTAACATTTAAATTCCCCACGAAAGTTCCCAAGCCCTACATGACCTGGCCCCTGTACATCTCGCTGACTTCATCTGGTACTATTAGCTTTCTGTGCTCTAGTATACTGGTTTTATTTGGTTCTTTAAAAACACCAAGCTTGTGCTGCTCCTAGGACCCTTTCCCTAGTTACTGTGTCTACTTCAAATGCTTGACCTCCTGATCATCCTATGGCTGGCTCCCTCTTATTCAGAATTCAACTTAAAGGCCAGTTCTACAGAGGGATTTTCTGACCACACAACATATGGTTGTCTCTTCAGACTCTCTCTACCACTTCACATCATTTTCATTCTCTGCGTCTACTCATTTTTACGTGTCTCTTTGTCTCTTGTCTGTCTTCCCCACACTGAACTGCACATAGGCTGGACCTTGTCTGTCTTATCTAATCTGTATCGTCAGCCCCTCAGAATGGTGATAGCAATAGTAAACCCCCAATTTGTTGGAAGAATGAACAAAGGGACAGATTTGGGAGAGGAAGTATTGGTTTCTGTTTTAGATATGTCAAGTTTGAAGTGCTTGTGTGATATCCAAGTGTAGCTGTCCAGAAGGAGGTGTCTATACAGTCTTCAGCTGAGTAGAAGTAGCTGGCTTACAGAGAGAGATTAGACAGACATCAGCATGTACCCGAGTGACATAGTCGCTCAGGAGGAATGTGTAGAATGAAAAGAAAAGAGGTTGGGAGTTGTAACCCTAGGTGGGGAGAGACATCAGTATTTAAGGGATGGCGGTAGAAGAAGAGACCATAAAAGAGACTTAAGGAGCAGCCAGAGAGAGGAAGAAAACTCAGGGTATATGGGGTTACCAAAGCCAAGAGAAGAAAGTATTTCAAGATAAGGGGATGAGTAACTACCCATGCTGCAGAGAGGTAACATGAGAAAGTTCTTACTCATTTAGCAGCAATCAGGTGGACTTGGTGGCCTTGGTGGGCACCGTTCGTTTGATAGTGAGAGTGGAACCTGGATTGCAGCAAATTGGAGGGATGTTTATCAAAGAAAAATGGGAGAGGTTTGAATATATTTAATACTGGTAGAGCAAAGCCTGTAGAGAGTTGGAAGGATAAGGTTGGTTATGGTGGTCACTTGTGTAATCACTGTTTTTGGTAGCTTGTTTTGATGTAATTGCTCCCTTTTCCATTCCAGAAGCCACATCTGTTTTGGAATGAAGTCCCCCGAGGAGATGCGCCAGCAGGCACACATCCAGGTTGTGAGTAAGAACCTGTACAGCCAGGACAACAACCATGCTCCCTTGCTGTATGGGGTGCTTGACCATAGGATGGTAAGCTCCCTTCCCCTTCCTCAGTCCTGTATCTTGATTTGATGAAACTGGTGCCTTACCAGATTGGAAGAAGCGAGGGCATCTCTCCATCTCCTCTATTCCCCCCGTACATCTCAGACCCAGTCAGGGACTCTAGCCGTCAGTCAGCTAGATAGCAGTACACTGCAGCTTCCCAGATGATTCTGACTTAGTCTCCTGGACACCTAGGAGGACCAGTCCCACTTTCGCGTCCAGTGGTCTCCATTGACTATTGAGTGTGCTTTTATCCAAAGGGTACGAGTGAGAAGGACCGTCCTTGTGAAACCTGTGGGAAAAACTTGGCTGACTGTCTGGGCCACTATGGATACATTGACTTGGAATTGCCTTGTTTTCATGTTGGGTACTTCAGAGCAGTTATAGGCATCTTACAGGTAAGCGTGTATCTGTTGAATCTCAAGGCATAAACTTGGGAGTTATTGATCTGAGGCATTGGAGTGAGCTTAGGAATTGTGAATGGTGGAGGATCCATCGAGGGAAAATTTTTATACTAGACACATAACATTTCATTTTGGAATAAATTAAGTTGCTTTAAATTCTTTATTCCCTGTTTTTCTTGAGTAGGTGGTAGATATACATTGTAAAAAATAATAATTCACGTTCAGAACAGCACAAAAATAAGTAAATAAAAGTTAACAAAAATCCATAGTCACCTGGCTGTGGCTACAGCTAGCATTTGGTGAACACGAGCTGCCTTTCTGTATCTTGGTGTAGATCTGTGCGTGTGATCCATCTGTTAAGTGTCCTGGGCAGGAGGTAGGGGTGGCATTTCAAAAAGAAAAGACTTTTTTGTCCTCTCTGATCCTTTTGTCTATTTTGTTTAATTTTTAAAAGATGATCTGTAAAACCTGCTGCCACATCATGCTGTCCCAGGAGGAGAAGAAGCAGTTTCTGGATTATCTAAAGAGGCCCGGCCTAACCTACCTTCAGAAGCGAGGACTGAAAAAGAAAATCTCTGATAAGTGCCGAAAGAAAAACATCTGCCAACACTGTGGTGCTTTTAATGGTGAGAGGAATGCATAGAAGCTTAATGATAACCCTTTTCATTTACTCTCTCCTGTTTAGTTTATTTGTTTTATTCAGTGTTTCCAAGTTAGCTTTTTTTCTTGCAAATTAGGCTTTAGAGCCCAGCACCTGATGTGTGCCTCTTGTCTTTCATTGCTGGAGCAGTTTCAGTAATTTCACTAACCAAACTGTAACCTCAGGCCAGCCTAACCAAGAACCTAGTTTTTCAAACCTTGATAAATAAAATAACTTTTATAGGTACTGTAAAGAAATGTGGATTGCTGAAGATAATTCATGAGAAATACAAGACCAACAAAAAAGTGGTGGATCCTATTGTATCAAATTTCCTTCAGTCTTTTGAAACTGCCATTGAGCATAACAAAGAAGTGGAGCCCCTGCTGGGAAGGGCACAGGTGAGCCTGCCCCTTCCTGCCGCCCCTTCCACCTTGTCCTTGCTCCCCCCTCTGATATACAAACCTTCTTCCAAAATGAGTGTCCAGTTAAGTTAAATTCCAGGTATGCTTCATGTGACAGATGTTCATCTAGCACTAAGTTTAATGTGGACTGGCCTTGTAAGTAACAAATTTTTAATTGTATAGGTTACATGTTATATTTTTGTTGTAAAAGATTATAAAATTATAGCTATGTAGAGCATTAACTGAGAGATCCTGTTCTCACATGGATGATGGGATACAAGAAATGGCAGGTAGCTCCCGTTACTTGAATTGGCACAAACTTAACTGCTAGAATTTTATGAAGTGTCTTGTTTTGTCTTACTCTGATTTTGATTAGTACTAACTCATATAGTACTGTCTAGAATTGCTAGTATAGAAAACTAGCAAATTAGTTGAGTGGCTACTGAATACCAAACTCTGTCAGATCCCTGGGGGAGCCTCAGGCTGCAAAACACTCTGCTCTCAAGGATCCCGCAGTTTTGATGTGTGAGTAGCCATTAATCGGTGAAAAGATAACTAATATCATGGGGCGGAGTGCTGACTGTCATGCGAATGACAAAGACAGCAAGTTCAGTGGGAAATCAGGAGGAAGGTGTCACTTGGATTTGGTTATGGGAGACAGGAAGAGAGGTGTAGCTTGATCTGGATCTGGTCCTTAAACCTGTGTACGGTTTAAAGAGTCAAGAGCAGTGAGCTTGGCATGTCCAGGTAGCAGTGTCTGGGCTCATTCTGAAGCTGAGGCTCTGTTTGAAAGACCAGAGAGAGTGCTAATAGAAGCTCCTTGCATTTAGTAACTGCTGTTACGTATAGGCACTGTTCCATGTTCTTTGCATGGATTGCCTCATGTTTAATTCCCACAGCAACCCTATGAGACAGCACTGCCCAAGATGACAGTGAGTGATGTAGCAGGAATTCTAGCCAACACAACTAGAGTACACGACTATGCATAGAAAAGACAAACTACTGAGGCTACTTTGTAGAGAGCATCCTGCTCTGCAGGTGTGGAGCCATGGAAGGTTTTGAGCAGGAAAGGGATGTAATGAATAAACAATGAAATTTTAGAAGAGCCTGACTGCTCACCAAAAGACACCGAGTGAAAAGGTAGGCCGTGGGCTGGGGGAAAATAATCATAGTTCATATATCTGACAAGGGCTCTTATATCCAGAATATAGGAAACAGTTCTTAGAAATCAGTAAGAAAAGAGCAACTCAATTTTAAAAAGTAGGGGCAGGTCTTGAATTGGCACTCTCCAAAAGGATATATTCAAATGGCCAATAAATAAATGAAAAGTTGCTTAATGTTATTAGTCATTAGGGAAATGCTAACTAAACTTCCCCACCTAGAAAAATTAAAATGTAAAAAAACTAAAAACCAAGTGCTGGCAAGGATCTGAAGCAGCTGGCACTCATACATTGAGTGCAATATAAAATGCTACCACCACTCTGAACAACAGTTGGCAATTTCTTATAAAGTTAAACCTACACTTACCATATGATCTAGCAGTTTACTCTTAGGTATATACCCAAGAGAAATGAGTGCATATGTCCACAAAAATATTTGTAAGAATGTTCATTACAGCTTTATTAATAAAAAGCAAAATTGGAAATAGCCCAGATGCCTGTCAACAGGAGAATAAATTGTCATAGACCCACACAATAGAATACTCTCCTGCAATAAAAGAAATGAACTCCTAACACACACAACCTGGCTGAGTCTCAGAATCCTGCTGAGAGAAAGAAGCTTTGTACAGAAGAGTATGTAGTGTGTGATTCCATTTAGATCAAGTCCAAGAACAGGCCAGACTGATCTGTGGTAATAGACTTCAGGAGAGCTGTTACCCCTGGGGAGAGGGCTTGGTAGTGACTGAAGAAGAGTGGCAGGGTACTTTTTGGAGAGGTAGAAATATTCCATATCTTGATCTGAATGGTGGTATGTATGTACAGGTGAAAATGTATCAGTCTCTTTAAGATTTGTGAAGTGTACTATATGTAAATTATGCTTTGATTTGAAAAAACAGAAGGTAAAAGGAAAACAGACCTTGAATCTGGGTAGTGATAGTAGAGCCAGAGGCCAGAGTCATTGTATGCAATAAGAATGGGCAGGAATTGGTGACCAACCACTGTGGAGATGGATGTGAGACGGAGTGATCAGAGGTAAACAAGTGCCCATGCGTTGGCATCAGGAAAAATGGTCGTTCTCCTAGAAATGAGGATGGAGGGCAGCAGCGATTCGTTCAAGTGGAGATGTCTTCAAGGCGTTAGAATGAAGCTACTGCAGAGAAAGTTAAGGAGCAGGCTGAGAAAGTCGATCTTGTCCTTCTACAGCTGTGAAAGTGAGGTGCTCTCCAGGCTGGTGGCTGTGTAGAGGAGGTCAGAAGCCTGGCAAGCAGCCTTGGTCAGCGAGCATGAGGGCTTTCGTGGGTGCAGCCTTACTTGTAGTCTCCCTTACACTCCCCCTGCTGCTCCCAGATCAGCCTCCCCCACATTCCACCACTATTTTCCCCAGGCAGCTCTCTGCCTGGGAACCTGCAGCCACTGTCATTCCTCGCTGAGGACTGATCCTCTTCTCTGCTCCACACACTCTCCGCAGTAGCAACAATTCTCTCTAGGGCCTGGGAGCATCTTGTTTGGAAAAGTCTCCTCAATGACTCGACCCAGGAGTTAACCCTGTCCCATTTAAGACTCACTTGTCTATCATGTCAAGCTGGGTTCTTGGGCATTCCTCACTGCCACCACCTCCCAGTCCGCCCCACCTCACTTCACCCAGGGTGACCCAGAGATTGTTTAGGGTAGTGGTTTAGTGGTTAAGAGCTTTGGCCTTGGGGTCAGACAGACCTGAGATTAGAGCCCAGCTCTGCCACTTGTGTCTTCAGACACATGACCCAACCTGGAGCTCAGTTTCCTCAACCATAAAACAGGGATCGCACGCATATCTGCTTTAGAGCTTTTGTGAGGATGAGAGACGAATTCCAGATCAGGTGCTTAGCACAGTGCCTGTGCAGAGCGAGTGCCTAGAGCCGGTTACCCAGTTGCAGTGATAATTGTCGCTGCTACTGACATGCCTGGAATAATGAGTCATGATAAAGACAGCTGAGGTTTCCTGCACCTCTGCTCTGTGCTTGGACTCACGGTGTCCCTTCAGCTTGATGAAGCCCCCCCCCGCCCCCCGCCCCCTCTGCACCAGGATCCCCCATCTCTTAGCTTCTTCCATGCAGCCTCCTCAGCTATCTGGACCTTCCTTTGATCCCACCCTTCCCTCACCCACGTGTGCGTTGTGCCTTGTATAATATTTGTGCTCCATCTTGTATTTTCGCTGGTTTCTTTGCTTAGGCTTGGTCTGTCACACAACCCATTTTACTGAGGTCCTGTTTGAGGCCCTCGTGGCAGCTCAGCCTGGCTCTTCGTAGATCACCTGGGAAAGGAGGGAGAAGCAAGGCATGAATCCACCATTTGCCTAATGCTAGGTGGCCCTTTCTCAGAGGGCTCCTTACTCAGCTGAGTGAATGAAGCATTATTGAGTTATATTTACTTTTTATGGAGAGGGGCAGTGTGTAAGCAAGTGGGCTTGTTGCCCCACAGCTCATTAATCTTAGGATGGTCCGTGTCCTCGCATGTTTACCTGCCCGCTTAATTTTTAGGAATATGAAACCTTATGCTTTTATGGGCAGCACAGCATGATTGAGTTGGAACAGACCCTAGAGCAGTGGTTCTTGACCTTTTCGGGGTCACAGATCCCTTTGGGAATTGGACAAAACCTCTGGACTCTATTCCCAGAAGACTAATATATATCTACTTCCAATTTGAATACAAATCCAGGCATTGGTGGACCTGCAGACAAGTGTCCCTCCATAGATGGCATCAGTCCTGTCTCTTCAGCAGGTAGAAATGCCTTCCATGAAGTCCCTGGACAAGTGGGTGACAGGCTGCCCTAGCTGACATCCTTCCAGCCATGTTATCTCACCATCGCCCGAGGCAGCCTGCCCTCCATCGCTGGAGAGCTCCAGCTGTTAGGATGCTTTGCCTTGTATAAGAGCCCTGCTTGTGCTCTCTCCATCAGTCCCTGATTTCTCTTTCCTGGTGCATGACAGAATAAGGCAACAGCTGCTTCTGTGTGCCTCTGGAGAGGCAGTTGTTCTGTCACTCTTGAGTCACTGCTCTTGCTAAGAAATGCCTTCCAGACTCTTGCCAGTCTTCCTACCCTCCTGGACATCCCTCAGCTCCATGATGTTCTTGTCTAGTATGACTGGTATTGCAGAAGAGGACCAGCCTTCATCCCGTTCCTAGGAGTCTGTGAGTTTTCAGTTTGCTGCCTTACTGCTTCAGGTGGTAGTGAGGTGCCCATTGCTGGGAGATGGGGAAGCTGACCCAGGGAATCCTTCTCTGGGCAGGGACCCAGACTAGAAAACCTTCCTTCTCCCCAGCTCCACTGCCCTCTCCTCCAGGGGGGCCACAGTAACTTCTTTGTGCAGGAGTGTTTCTAAGGCCAGTAGCTGCTCAAACATCCCTTTCTTCACTTTGTTCCCCTTCTCATTAAGTTATGCACAGCAGAATCTGCTTGTAACTTATGATCTCAGTCAAACAAGCTTAGATCCTAAGAAGAGTTAATAAGCAGCGACAAGACACAAGCTGACCCTTCTTACCTTTGATCTTTGAACATCTCTGATAATCACATAGTTCTTATGAGTAACTTGTTACAGCCTAGCACTTCTGTTAAATGAAGTTAATACAAAAGCAATAAAAGTTTACGGAAAATTTAAATGTAAAAAAGAAGCAAAAAGATTACAATTCCACTCACCTAAAGACAGCCCTGTTAACACGTTGGTTAGACTCTTCCATTTCCTGTTTTCTGTATAGATGTCCATTTTCCCCCCAAAATGAGATCCTGTCATACACATGCTTATTTCATTTTCCAATATTTTGTGAACACCTTTCATGGTAATAGCTACATTTCTTTGGTGTTGTTTTTTAGAATGGCTTCCATAGTCTTCCATACCATGCTTTTGTCTGGCCAGTAACCTATCAGGCTGTTTCCAACTTTCCACTGTTCAGAACAGGTTTAGTGAACGTCCTTGTGACTGAATCTTTGTGTTCATTTCTAAAAGTATGTATACCCTTTGAAATAATTATAAGAAGTGGAATTATTGGCTTAAATAATTTGAGTAAAAGTATGCACATTTTTTAAGGCTCTCAAAACGTAGCATGTGATCAACAGAAGTCTTTGCCGTCACTTATGCTTAAGTTAAGTGGTGGGTAGGTTAGAGAACATGGACAACTAGCCTGTTGCCCAGGCTATGGAAAATAAACATAGATCTCCATTGCTTTCTCTCATTCCATAGGAAAACTTGAATCCCTTAGTAGTTCTTAATTTGTTTAAACGAATCCCAGCTGAAGATGTACCTCTCCTTCTGATGAACCCAGAAGCTGGAAAGCCCTCTGATTTGATTCTCACACGACTTTTAGTGCCTCCTTTGTGTATCAGACCCTCTGTTGTGAGCGATTTGAAGTCTGGCACCAATGAAGATGATTTGACGATGAAATTAACAGAAATAATTTTCCTAAATGATGTCATTAAAAAGGTCAGTGCTTCCTTCCCGTTAGCATTTCCAAGCCCTAAGTTTTGGAGTATATCTGTGCAAACACTTCTGATCAAAAAAGTCAAATTGACCAGGCTTGTTTCTGTTCATTCTCTGCTCGTTTTCAGCATCGGATATCAGGAGCTAAGACCCAGATGATCATGGAGGACTGGGATTTTCTGCAGCTGCAGTGTGCCCTCTATATTAACAGTGAGCTCTCAGGCATTCCCCTCAACATGGCACCCAAGAAATGGACCAGAGGTTTCGTCCAGCGCCTGAAGGGAAAACAGGGTACATTTCCAACAGAATGTGCAGCAGACAGTGTCCTGCCTTTGTTACCTCTTTGTGGAGTGTATGTCCAGTACAGCAAGTTGGACATCACAGGCCTTCCTCAGTCTGTCTGGCCATGTCACCCCAAACAGCACACATTGTGCTGGAGACCTATGACCCTTTTTTTTTTTTTTTTTTAGGTCGATTTAGAGGCAATCTCTCAGGAAAGAGAGTGGATTTTTCTGGCAGAACTGTCATCTCACCCGACCCCAACCTCCGGATTGATGAGGTAGCTGTGCCAGTTCATGTGGCCAAAATTCTAACTTTTCCTGAGAAAGTAAGTACCATTCAGCTGCTCGCTTTTTTATTTTGAGTCCAGTCTTTTACATTATATTTTGAGATTACAAACAACGGACAGTGGAAAATCCCCAGTAACCCACAGTTTGCTGTGTGTGAGTGTGTGTGTCTTTCCAGTTTGTTTCATTCATATATCACCATGTATAATTTCTACAACATACACAACCACAGTCGTATTTGGCTTTATGTGTGTATATAAACATGCTGTACTGCTACTTTTTTCCCCAAGTAATATCGTCTTGGACATCTTTCTATGTCAGTTCATACTTCATGTTTTACATGTAACTAAGGGATAAATGCCACCCCTAGTTAATTGTCTTAGGATAGAGTATTATTTTTAAAACCTTAGAATCACTGAGTCAAAGACTTTGAATACTTTAAGGTTCTTGATGCCTAACCAGAAAGGGTGCACCACTTTACACTCAGTTCACCCTCATCCTGAATGTAAAATGGTATTTACAGTATTTTTTTGTGTAACTGATGTGTAGATGACAGCAGGGCCTGATAACAGAAGGCTATTGATTGGCTTTGGCTTTGCCCTTGAGATTCATAATTAGCCCAGGTCATAGATGCTCCTGGTAAAGCTTGTGTAAAATGTCCTCAGTTGAGTTACAATGATCCAGAGTTTCCTTCTCTGACATGGTGTTCCACCAGACTTGTCCACGAGGTTACAGGGCCTGTAGTGCTGCTGTCACGGCTTTTAAACATTAGAAGCCCCTGGTAAAGCTTACAGAGGAAGCTGCCATCTGTTTCTAAGATCGCAGAATGTGCTGGAAGTTCCCTCCAGATCAAGTCCAGCCCACTCATTTTACTGATGGGAAAACCAAAGGCCAGTAAAACACTTAGCAATGTCAGCCAGCAAGTGAGTGACTGAGTTGAGACTGGAACCTGGACTCCTGTGTGCAATCCATTTTTCTTGTTACTCTCAAGACCCTGGGCAGCAGGATTCCCAGGGGTCCCTCTCCTTCTCCTAGAATCTACACAAGGAAAGTCAAGGTGGAGACACAGTTCAGTACAGTGTGCTAACTTACAGAAACCCAATAGCATCTCAGTGTGTTTTTTATTGTGGTCCTGCAGGTGAACAAAGCAAACATCAATTTTTTGAGGAAACTGGTTCAAAATGGCCCTGAAGTTCACCCTGGAGCCAATTTCATTCAGCAGAGACATACACAGATGAAAAGGTGATGGTTTCCCAGTCTAGTTGAACGTAACCACTGTCTCATGTCGTTTTGGTATGAGGAAAATACCTGTTTAAATTGCACTGAGCCTAGGTACATCATTCGTTCTCTTTGACCGTGGAGTATACACGAAGTGTTCCCCGGCATTTAGCGTTACTGGATCTAGCTGGACAGAACACATTGGGGTACAAAAGCGGATCGTTATATGTGTCACCTGGGGCTCTCCAGCATTCCTTCAGTGTAATCATAACCCAGGAGGCACGTATTTCTCCAACTCCAGCTTTCACAGCAAGATGACTGAGCACCAGTGCCTTTTATCTCATGAAAGGATTTTATCAACAGGGCTCTGTGGGAGAAGCTGGTTCACTACTGTAGTTCTGTGATTCTGGGACACACTCTTCATATTTTAACATTCTAAGATTAGGAACTATCTTAGAATCAATTTGTTATAGTTTAATTGGCAGCTTATACACCTTAGATTCAATGAAATATGATCATTTTAGTGATTGAATCCTGATATGAAGAAGGAGAAACTTGGTGAAGGAATTTTGTTCTCCAGATCATGTTTGTTATTGTACGTTCAGGTTTTTGAAATACGGAAATAGGGAAAAGATGGCTCAGGAGCTCAAGTTTGGGGACATCGTAGAGAGACACCTCATAGATGGAGATGTGGTGCTGTTCAATCGACAGCCCTCGCTGCACAAACTGAGCATCATGGCACATCTGGTGAGTAGGAGATTTCTATGTTTACTTTCTGTCAGGTCAAAGTTTGTTGTGAATGCAATGCTGGATTCTGGACCTCCAAAATTAAAATTGACAATAATCTCAAATTTTCATAACTTTTGATTTTCCTCTTCTGTCACTTTTGAGTTTGAATAAAACTTTTAAATTTCAAGCTTTCCTTCAATGTTTTTAATATTTACAATGTGATAATCATATACAACAGTAAGCAGAGAGGAACTAATTGAAAATTAGTGTGGAAGTAACAGGCATGATTTCACTTGCAAACAAAAACACATACATAGATATATGTGTGCAAACTTAGGTAAAGTAGGTATGGCAGAAAATTGACTCTGGATTTAACTTAGTGTATTAACTAAGGAACTAAAATGCTTAAAAGATTTTTCTTTGCAGTAGTGCTCCAACTGAGACCTTAAGCCATATTTTTTTTGTGATTCAGTTTTGCAACAGCAGCAGTTCCTTCTTCCAGAGATTTAAAATGGAAATGAGGTGCAACTCTAATTTGTTAAATAGTCATGAATTCTCCTGTCTGCAAAGCCATTAAATCCATGAACATTTGCAAACAGTGTTTAAATAGGCTCTTCAGGTGGTTTTTTTAGATTCAGCTTTTCAGTAGTTTATGAACACATGACATCAGTCAGAAGCAGTTTATGATTGTGGGGTTATGATCATGGGATTTAGTGAACAAAAGCCTTCCCTTTCTGGAAAGTTTTGCTTGGCTTTGGAACATTTTTAAAATAGAAAATTTTTTGTTTTGAAATTTTTCAAAAAGACACGAAAGTACCAAGAAGACTAGGATGAACTCATGTATCCCCATCCTTTTTGTTCAATAGTTTTCTAGGTTTTGCCTCACCTGTTTTATTTCTCCCTTTTTTCTTTGATGGACCCAGATGGCATGTCTTTTTTCCGTCTGTATTCAGTTTACTTCTGTGAGAAACACCTGAGCACCTGCCGTTCCTGCCTCACAGGAGGGAGGGCCATGCCTTGGTGTTCTCTAGTACCCAGTCCATAGCCAGATTTCCCCAAGTGTCTCAAATATCTTTTTGTGGCTACTTTGTTCAAATCAAACAGAGTCTACACATTACATTTGGTTGATACATGTCTTAGGTGTCTGTTGATCAGGAGCAGTACTCCTTTTTTTAATGTCAATGTCATTGTTGAAAAAACTGGGTCATTTGTCCTGAAGGATGTCCCATGTTCTCAATTTGTCTGTATCAGCATGGCATTAGGGATTTCTTCATTCTTCCTTTTATTCCTGTAAACTAGAAGTTAACTCACAAGGCATGATCAGATTCAGGTTCAACTTTCTGGCAAAAGTAGCTCATGCGTGGTGCTGGCTACTGCCTCTTGCTGAATTTCATGAGCCGCATGCTGTCTGGCCGCCGGACTTTTATTTATACTAAAAAGTTGAGGGAGTCACCTGATGTCTTCCTTGAAATGTTCCTTATCCACCTCTTTTCTAATGGTTTCATCCATTTATGATTGTTGCCTACATTATTTCATTGGGGCTGCAGAATGGGGATTCTCTAATTTATCATTCCTTTCACGTATAATACGTAGCGTTCTTACACTGAAGAATTTCGCTTGTTGACTAGGGCTGTTGGTTTACCTAGAAATACAGTTCGTAAAGGAAAGGCAGCATAAATGCCTGATTCTTTTTCCTTTATTGTCAGTTTGCAGAGTAAAAGTTGGTGCTCAGTTACTTCCAGCTAGGTTGGTTTGGGTTTTTTAACTTCTTCGTTTGTTTTGGCTTTCCCTTTTTTCAGTGTCATTATAAACTCATGGGTTTTTATTTAATCAGCTTCTGCCATTAATCTTTTTGGTATCAAACTAGATATCATTGGCCAGTGGGAGCCCCTTCATGTGGCTCCGGTGTTGGTGTTTGGCTCGTAGTTTAAAGCAAGTTCACTGCATTGGTTTGATCTAATAAAGCTACTGAATGAGTCTACAAGTATATATATCATTTGACAGAATGTACTAGAAGTTTATTTCCTTGATGTGAAGTTTCCAGTTTTCTGGAACCCATTTTTTAATATTTTGAAACTGAGAAAGCTTTTGGATAAAGACTGAGTTCTCCTGTTTTGTTTTCTGTTCCACAGGCCAGGGTCAAGCCGCACCGGACCTTCAGATTTAACGAGTGTGTCTGTACACCCTACAATGCGGATTTTGATGGTGATGAAATGAACCTTCATCTTCCTCAAACAGAAGAAGCTAAAGCAGAGGCCCTTGTTCTGATGGGGGTATGTAGGGTGGTGTGGCACAGCTTCTGTGTAACAGCTCCTTGAAAGGAAGGGAAAGGGAACGTGCCCTGTTTGAAAACACCCTATAGTATATAAGGGAGTTAGTGTCTGTAAAAGGTACTGATTAGGAGGAGTGGGTATTTTCTAACCTCTAAGATGAGTTCCTGAGAGAAAATATTTACATGAGCACCAGTTATAAAAAGATAAGACGAGAGAGTGGCAATACCTTGACTGTTGGGTGTCATGGGAAAAGAAGATGTTTTGTATACGTAGATTTTCCAGTAGCTACAGATTCTTTAAGCAGCAGTACATTTTATTGAACATTTTGAATGGAACCTCAAAGTGTATTACATGCTTCTTTGTCTTCTGAGGCACTAAATGTAGTCATTCTGTAATGACTCTTACCACCATTTTATTTTACCATAGGTAAGGAGTGCCTGGTCGATGCTGAGGGAGTTCAGTGATGGGGGAGGCAGATGCCTATTCTTGAGGAGCTTAGAATTGGGCTCCAGTTGTGGGTTATGTACTGTTCACTCTGGACAAAGCCATGGTGCAGTGCTGTGTGGTCCCTGCTGTGTGGGACTCTTGCCTCCTAAGCTTAATGGCCTCAAACCATTGAGTTTTTAGAGCTTAGGTCTTTCTTTTTTCCAGTATTCTAGTTTTTGGTTTTATGAACCGATATGTCTTGTGGTTATAAGTGTACCTACCTCCAGAAACACGACCATTCGTGATAGAATGCTTCTAATCTACTTTTGTTTCAGGTGTTAGTAATGATTCTAAAGTAAAGGCATGAGGTTCTGCAGGCAGGTCTGTTAAAATGAGGATTTGGTGGAGTGGTGGCTGCCTTCATGCCCTCGCCTGGCTTCTTCACGGCAGAAGTTGGCATATCTTTTTTGAGGATGAAGTATTTAATGTGTCATGTATTTTGTATACGTGTTTAAATTACCGTTTGGAGAATTTATTAATTCTAAGAAATTCATGTGGCTAAAATAGACAGGTTTTCAACTTTTTTTTTTAGATTTTTTTTATTTTTCCTTTTTCTCTCCAAAGCCCCCCGGTACATAGTTGTGTATTTTTAGTTGTGGGTCCTTCTAGTTGTGGCATGTGGGACGCTGCCTCAGCATGGCTTGATGAGCGGTGCCATGTCCACACCCAGGATCCGAACCAGCAAAACCCTGGGCCACTAAAGCAGAGCACACGAACTTTACCACTCAGCCATGGGGCCGGCCCCATCAGCTTTTTAAATATTGATTCTTATTTAATCAAACATTCTAGTGTAATGGGATTTAGTTAAATAACGGTAAGGTTTCTACACATCACAACTTTTCTTTTTTCTTTACATCTTTTATCTGTTTGTTCCTTATCCATGAATTTAGATGGTTGTGGTCATAGTTTAGAATAGCCTTTGTTTTCCCTTTTTTTGCTTAATATAAATACCCTATTTGTTATAGAGTCTGCATAATTATTGATTGTAGTGGCTTTACAGTATTCACCAAGTTAGCACACCATGATTCATCTACCCTCTGTTGTTGAAAATTTAGAGTGTTTTCCTTTGAGAATGAATCCCTCAAGGGCTGTCTTTGTATACATTTAGAGTCTTTCTTTTGAATTATTTCTTAAGACTCCTTGGCCTTTTAAAATAATTGAGTTGATGCTTACTGAGCACCTACTGTGTGCCAAGCACACTTCTGGAACACAGCAGTGAATAAGAAAGTCAAAACTCTTGCCTTCGTCCCTATTCATAGTGGAGAGAGACAGAGAATAAACAAATATGAAATACGTTAAGTGGTGATAGGTGCTATGAAGAAAAGAATTAAGCAGGGCAAGGAAGAAAGAATAAGAGGGGTCCTGTTTTGTATAGAATGTCTGAGAGGGCCCTAGAAAGGTCACATTCGAGTTGAGTTCTGAAAGAAGTGAGAGAATGAGCAGTATTGACTGTCAGGAAAAGAACAGTTTAAGCAGAGAAACATTGGGTGCAAAGGCCCAGTGGTATGATCATCCTGGGGGAGTACCAAGACCCTAGCCTGTCTTCTCCTAAGTTCTCATATTTGCAGCTATTGTGGTAAGTGCTGTGTTGGGTATTGGTGGATGGCGAGAGAAGCAGGTTGAAGGGCGGGCAGCCATGAATGAGTTCTTCTGCACTCCCACAGTCACAGGGTAACTAGATCAGTACAGTCATTCTGTCTGATTTTGCACTCTCGTTTCCAGTAATATCTTCAGAGGAAATAATCAAAGTTCCAAAATTACTTGTAATAAGACACTGGAAACAGGCAATGTCTACCAATAAGAGATTGGTTAAATTAAATTATGTCACATCCATACAATGAATCCCGTGTGGCCCTTAAACATGGTGACATAGTTGTATACTTATTGGCATGAAGCTATTTATGACTGACTTTTGACTAAAAGAAGGTTGTGTGTACGACATCATCATATTTTGTTTGGTAATAGATGCTTATATGTTTGTAAAAGTGTTTATAGCAAAAAGATGAAAGGGTTATATACCAAAGCTTTGAACAGTAGTTCTTTTTGTTTAGCAGTTCATGCATAGAGGGTTTTGTGGCTTTTGGGGGTGGTTTTTTTTTGACTTGTCTATATTTTAGATTTTTTTCTATAATTAACATGTATAATTTTTGTAATAAAAAGTAATGTTTAGAATGTTACTAGTAGGGGCCAGCCCGGTGGTGGCAGTGGTTAAGTTTGCACGTTCCGCTTCAGCGGCCCGGGGTTCCCTGGTTCAGATCCCGGGTGTGGACATGGCACTGCTGTCAAGCCATGCTGTGGTAGGTGTCCCATGTATAAAGTAGAGGAGGATGGGCACAGATGTTAGCTCAGGGCCAGTCTTCCTCAGCAAAAAGAGGAGGATTGGCAGCAGATGTTAGCTCAGGGCTAATCTTCCCCCCAAAAAAAAAATGTTACTAGTGCTAATAGCCATCAGCCTGCAACCAGCCAGTTAGACTTTGCTATTGAGCATCCATTTTGTTATCACAACATACTTCACTGGTTAAAAATGACAGCAATAAAACACAGGCTCCAAGGATAGAAGAATCCATAGGTGCCATCTGGACAGATGCCCTCCGTTCACGTGAGAAGTTGCCGTCTGCTGTACTGACTCAGTAGTCCCGTCTCAGTAGAGCAGGTTGGGTGCTGCCTTGACTGTGGGCCCAAATTACCCGAGAGGCTTTTACAGAATACGCACGTCTCAGCCTCACGCCCTCTGCTCCCACCCACACATCCCTAGCTCTGACCACAAAGAGCTTCTGTAAACAGAAGTGACCAACTGTTTCCCCACCCAGTCGGAGGGTCACTGCTTTCCCCGCCTAGTCGGAGGGTCACTGCTCTGTTCAGAAGGCAGGAACAGGTCTCTGGGTGGAGAGGTCCGGAAAACCCACAAATGTGTGTGAGCACCTCCACGTCGAGATTTGAGCAGATGCCTTCTGATGCACAGAACCTTCCTTCAGTTCAACTGTGCGTTGAACAACTAGCATCCTTTTTTGCCCAATATAGGCACTCATTGAGTTTAGTTAAATCCTGTTGTTGAATTGTTTGTTGTTAGAACTTAATGTCTTAAATGAGAAATTTCACGATTCTGCCATCGTTCTGGAGAAGTGTGGAATTCATTGACTTCAAAGATAACACAGTGCTACTCATTCATAGAAGTGAATTTTCTTTGGAGAAGTGCATTTGTTGATGACAATGAAGTTTTACATAAGTAGAGTTCTTTACAGGAATCCAAAACACTTCACTCGGCACTTTGTTTTATAGTGTTGGTGGGAACCTCTGAGATCAGTCTTGCTGGTGTTTTTTCTCTCCCCTTGACAGATGAAGGAAATGGAAGTTAGTGACAAAAGCTGGGATTAAGACCTCTTGGTTTCCATTTCTCAGCCTCATCTTTTTGCTACTCTGTTTATTATAAAAATTCAAAGTGTTTATGGTACAAATCTTTGGACTGCATCCTGCCTTCGAGAATGGCTAACTTACTCTATTTATTTTCCCTTTAGACTAAGGCAAACCTTGTAACACCAAGGAATGGAGAACCACTAATTGCTGCTATTCAGGATTTTCTAACAGGTAGGTTTGTGAAATTCACTTGAAAGGAGACGACTGGAGCACAATGATTCTCATTCACAGTGATTCATATGAGGACTTGAAAAGCTATTTAATTCCCCGCGTTTAATTCTGTTGTTTGTTTACTAAGTTTGACCTGAACCTACTTGAGATATTTTGTGTTTGTTGGTTCTTCTTATTCCTTGAATCAACATGCATTTATTGAGCTCCTACCATACATTTTTACATACTAGACGTTTTTCTGAGGGCTGGGGAGACGGCAGTAGCTAAGACAAAGTCCGTCCGGTTGTGGGGCTTAGATCTAATTGGAGGAGGGAAGCTAATAAGCAGCTATATGTTTTCGCTCACTCTTTAAGTAATAGTCCAAATTTATTTTACAACTGAAACCTTGTGATTTTCTCACAATTTAATTCCTTTTGTGTTGTTTCTTAACATTCTTAGGTGCCTATCTCCTCACTCTTAAGGACACTTTCTTTGACCGAGCCAAGGCTTGCCAAATCATTGCTTCAATATTGGTTGGCAAGGATGAGAAAATTAAAGTTCGCCTCCCACCCCCTACAATACTAAAGGTTTGTGCAGGAGCCATGTGTGTGTGTACATAGGTGTATGTGTGTCTGTCTGGATGGATGTCCCTGTGTTGCTGCTGGGTTTGCATGTGATCACCGGACAGTCTGGCCTTATTTGCATAAAGGGTGGTTGAGACCAGGCCCTGGCTTCCTTTCCTCCTTCAGCCGGTCACGCTGTGGACAGGAAAGCAGATCTTCAGTGTCATCCTCAGACCTAGTGATGACAATCCAGTGAGGGCCAACCTCCGAACCAAGGGCAAGCAGTACTGTGGCAAAGGAGAAGATCTCTGTATCAATGATTCCTGTGAGTTAAAGCAAGGGGCTGGGCGCTGGGGAGGCAGAAAAGCAAGTGGCCAATAACTTCCTTCACCTAGTGAGCAAATCCAGTGTTTCTCTAAGGCCTTAGGCAGGAAGTTTGTTCTTCAGAGAAACATAGCCGGTGTTTCTCCTCTCAGATGTGATTCTCCATTTCTCTAGAAGGTCAAGATGTAGACACATGATCCAGACACATGTAGAATGTTCTCCAAATGTGTTTTGCTTTAAGTGACTAGTTTCTGTCAGTTAATGCAGTTTCTTTTATTCTGCCTTTTTTGGTTTTTGGGGTTTGTTGTTTTGTTTGGTTGGGTGTTTTTGTTTTCTATGTCCAAAACTGTGTTCATTGTCTAAAAAGTATGACTAAAAAGGCTAGTTTTTTTACCAGCCTTACCTGGTCAGTGGACTTTTTGATAACATGAAGACCAGGTGTAACAGTGAGAGGATTTAAAGGCAGGCCTTCTGAGTCATCTAGACTAATTCAACCCGAAGGATGAGCCACAGACCAGTGCCAGGCAGCCAGCACTGACTTTGTGGCGTGAGCTCCTTAGCTCATCCCAGGCTCCTGACGAGCACTTCCCTGACAGGCCACCCTGAGTAGCACTGGTTTAGAATGGGCTTTGTTAGCAAGGCCTGTGACAAGAATGGATCTGCAGGGCTCTGTGCTGGAGAACTGCACCGCAGTCTCTGGACTTCAGAATTTCTCCTGTCTCGTAGTGAAGAGTAAGAGTTTGAAGAGCGCTGATTTTCCTCAGGTGTGTAACCATGCCTTTGAACATATACCCTCTGGTTTTTAGATACTTTGGCTTCTTGTTTTAGATTGTGTTTGTTTCTCTCTGGATGTGAATTTTGTTTTGTTGTTGTGTAGGCTATTCATCATGGTGTCACGGTTAGTTTTTAATATCTTAGGTGAATAACAAAGGTTTTACAGTTTACTGCGCACTTTGCTGTGCATGATTTCATGGATGCTCAGAGTATCCCCATGACGTGAAGATGACAAGTGGTTGATATTGTCATCACCAGTTCACAGATGAGTAGAATGAGGGTCAACTAACACATTTCAGAGTTAGGACTATAGGGTATCTAACTGGGCCTTTCATGCTTTTCAAAAGTTCCTAGATTTCTTTTTTTTCCCCCTCAAAAAAATATTTAAAGAGAATTTCTATTTGCTTTAACTTTCAGTATGGGAACAAATTTTCTCAACTGCCTCAAATTCATTTTGGAAAGAGGCAAAGTAATCAGTAATTGTTTAAATGCATGATCATTGTTATGCTCCAGATGTTACCATCCAGAACAGCGAGTTGATGAGTGGCAGCATGGACAAGGGAACACTGGGATCAGGATCCAAGAACAATATTTTTTACATTTTGCTGCGAGACTGGGGGCAGAATGAAGCTGCCGATGCAATGTCACGGCTTGCCAGGCTGGCTCCTGTTTACCTCTGTGAGTATCTCAGCAGCCTCGTTTTATTGCCATGGCTGTCGGGTTTTAAGGGTTTCTTTTACTGTTATTTCATCTCCCTACCCTACACACATACACACACAAGGAAGAGAATACTTACTCCAGGCTTAGTCAATTATGCTTTTCTTAATGAAATTAACTCCATACTGACAAGTTTGGCAGCAGATTTGAATTTGCTTTTCGGTCCTCTTTTCAAAATCTGCAATAGCTCCCTATTGCCTACCGGATAGGGTTACATAAAGGGCCCTTCATGGGCTACTTCCAGGGTCCCTGTGTGCTCACTGTAGCCCTCTGGGCCATCTGTGATTCTGCCCTACTGGTCACTCAGTGTTCCCTGCCGGCCTGGCAGAGTTCTGGTCCCTTTGTTTGCTCATGCTTTGAGCATGCCATGGGTCAGGAGATTTGCATGCCCAAAAACGTCTTTAGTCTACTCTTATAATTGACTGATTCTTGACTGGGAATAGTATTCTAGATTGAAAATTGTTTTCCCTTGGAATTTTGCGGGTATTGCTCTACTCAATACCTTTGCTTTCAGGGTTGCTGTTAAAGTATATTTCCATTCTTGCTCCCAAGTTTTGGTGTTTGAATTGCCTTTTTATGCTGAGAATCCTTTTTATTTTGAGAATCCTCTCTTTGTGTTTGGTGTTCTGAAAGTTCACAGTGGTACACCCTTGGTATAGGTCTTCTGTCTTTCATTGTGCTGAGCACCCCATAAGCCTTCTTAACCTGCAGCTATGTGGCCTTCAGTTCTGGAAATTTCCTTGTATTATTTTTCTGAGAATTTTCTCTACTTTACAATCTCTCTTCTTTCTTTTTGGAATTTCTGTTAATTGCCTAATAGAGCTCCTGGATTGATTCTCTGATTTTCTTCTCTTTTCCTTGTTGTCCATTTCTTTTGTTTTTGGATTCACTGTATCTTTTAATACTTCTAATAAGTTTTTAAAATTTTCTCACTATCACCTATTTGATTTCCAACCATTGTTCTTATTTGCAATAGTTCTTTTCTTTTTTCTTTTTCCTTTTTTTCTTTTTTTTGCTGAGGAAGATTGGCCCTGAGCTAACAACCATGCCCATCTTCCTCTACTTTATATGTGGGATGCCTGCCTTGATGAGCAGTGCGTAGGTCTACACCTGGGATCCCAACCGGCGAACCCTAGGCTACCAAAGCAGAACGTACAAACTTAACCACTGCACCAGCAGGCTGGCTCCTCTTTTCTTTTCCTTTTTTTCTTAAGGCTTCCTGTTCTTGACCCCCCAGGAACATCTTCTCTATCACTCTGAAAGACTATTACTTAGTTTTATTTTATTTGTTCCCTGAATTTTCTCCTTCCTTTTAGTTTCTTTTTTTCTGTACATTTGTTGTCTTGTCTCTCATGGTAAAGACTTTCCTCACATGTTTGGTGGTCCTTGGCTATCATTCATATTTTACAAGGGAGTCACTGAAACACTGACTGGAAATGGACCTTATTGGTTGATGGACCTCTTGGTTCCTTGACGGAACTGGAAGCCAGCTTTATTATTGAGGAAGTCACCATATCAATAATGCTTTTGTCCTGGGAGGCTGGGTTTCTCCAGAGACTTGTCTTTCAATCCCAGACTCCTTTCCAAGGGCAGAGACCTGGCTGTCAGGGTTCTGGGAGCTGGACAGGGAAAGGGGCTACGGGATCAGCCGTGGAACGTGCAGGCTTGCCCTCAGTGCTCTGATTTTCGGTTATCCCCACCTGTCTGCACCCAGTATCCCCCCATCCACAGTTCCTACTTCCTTTTCCTGGGGAGTAAACTCCCATCTCCCACAGGGGGAAGGGCCTGGGGTCTATTTCTTACACAGACTTTCCACCGGTTTCCTGTTTCCAACACATACATCATCTCCGGCTTCTGCAGAGCCTGGTGATCTACTTTCTGAGCCTTTCCGGGCTCATCAGTCCTGTTTTCTGAGGCACTTCTAGCATCCCCCTACCTACCCTCCTAAGCCAGTCGCCTCTCATCTGCCCACTTTCTACGTATGTTAGGGTAGGATTATTGATAGTGCGTAGTTCCATCAAAAGTGGCATTTACGGGTGTGTCTTATTCTCTATGTCTTGGAACAATTTTTGAAAAGAGAAGCAGGAGTGGGTGGTGGGGTGCAGAAAGGTCTCTGCAATGCTGTCTGAGAGTCAGAAGTCAGATGGCTCCCTTTCCATAGCTGGTTTCCTCAGGCTGCTCTTTGTTATTTAGTGTCAATCTGCTTCACGTTCTAGTTAGTTGGGACATCACTGTGCTCCCCACTAGCTTTCATGGTTAGAGAATCTTAGTCGTTTTTGTATTAACTCCCTAGGGACTGATAGAGTAAGTTTTTATTCAACTGAATTACAACAGATTCTCTCAAGGTATAAACTTGTTTCCATGTAGTAGGTTGCCTGACACCCACGCCTCTCTCTTCCTGCTCTACCTGCCATCTATTCTGCAGCCAACCGTGGATTCTCAATTGGGATTGGTGATGTCACACCTGGTCAAGGACTGCTGAAGGCCAAGTATGAGTTGCTGAATGCTGGCTACAAAAAATGTGATGAGTACATCGAAGCCCTAAACACAGGCAAGCTGCAGCAGCAGCCTGGCTGCACTGCTGAGGAGACCCTGGAGGTGAGTCCTGCTCTGTGCATCAGTTTAGCCACTTCATGCTCTTGGGTTGTGCTGTAAGCCCTGAAGAGAAGGCAGCTGAGGGGAGTGAGAAGTAAAGGCAGCGCCTTTAGCCCATGTCAGCCCTGTGCTGCTTGTGTGTGTTCTCGTTTGTTTGATGAGGGCAGGGCCTCTGAGCAGACCCTCTACATCCCTTCCAGCCTTCACGTTCTACATGGGGAAAACACAGCCCTGTGTTTATTTGGCCACATGGGGCTGCTCTTGTTCCTATGTCACACTTGGGCCCCTTCTGTAACTGGTGCTTAAGTGCTTCTACGCTTTCTATTTCCCGCATCCTTTGATAGAGACTGGCCCCCTGCTCTTGGAATGGACGGTCTTTGAAAGAGACTTGGATACAGAGGAGGGAAAATTCATGTCTCAGAGTCACATAGCAATCTGCTACCCCCCTCACATTTGAGACTAGGTTAGCTGAGAACTGAACCAGCGCGTCAGAACCAGCATCATGACCAGCATCTGAGAGCCTGAAGCAGCCCAGGTCCCCAGTCTCACTGCACCAGAGTCTTGCCTGGCTCTCTTCTGCCTCCCCAGTATCCTGCGGCTCAGAGCTTTAACTCACCTAAGTATGGGAGAAAGGCTTTTAAGCAGTAAGAAAGCTGATGAAATGAAATTTTTAAAGCAGAGAGAAAACAGAGTGGGGTGAGGTATTCACCATTAGCTCATTCTTAATCTCACTGAGTATTAAAGAGAAAGAAAGAAATGATATTTCTCATCTAGAAAATTGCTTAAGACTTCGACAGCACCAGTTGTTAGTGGAACCATGATTCCTAACTGATTCAGCATCCTACATTGTGAGTTGAGGAACTATAATCTGTGATTGAGCTCATGGACTTCGATAATATTCCATATTATAGAATATATATTATATTGTAATATTATAGAGCTCATAGACTTCTAATAATATTCTATATTTCTATAGAGTCACTTCATCATACATTTACCTTGTGGAAATTCAAATGTGTGCTTGGCAACAAATTTTGTAAATAATACAAGCAATTCTGTTTTACTACATATTATACTTTATACATTTATTTAGGCATGTGTTTGTAACACAGTAATTTATATGCAGATATATTGTTGTATAGGGTACTATACACAAAGCCATGTGCGTTCTATTTTATTGGCCATTTAAAGGATTTTTCAAGGTTTCGTTCCTAATCATTTTTACCTCACACACTGATTTTAGAACCTCATGAAAGGTCGCGGTCTATTTAGTTGGGGTATCTTGGTCTTCTAAAGCGCTGACATCTTTATCTGTTGGAAATCTAACATCTTGCTTAAATTTTTTTCAAATTTCCCTAAATGTCAGCTTGAACATTTGTGATCAGCAGAGCCAGTGAGGCCAACTCCACCACGCATCCCCCTTTCTCCCCCCAGGCCTTGATCCTGAAGGAGCTGTCTGTGATCCGTGATCACGCTGGCAGTGCCTGCCTCCGGGAGCTGGATAAGAGCAATAGCCCCCTCACCATGGCTCTGTGTGGCTCTAAAGGTGAGTGCGCACCTCTCTGGCTGCTGCTGTCACTGTGTTTTCCATGTGGCTGGCTCGTTCTGTTCCAGAGAATGTAAGAGTCGTGACTTTAGACCTTTTATTTATAAGGGCTTATCTTTTTAATCGTACATATAGAAAGAGAGTTAGTTATTGGCAGTATAGGAAGCTTAACTCCTTTGGAGAACCTTGTTGGTAGTGTGTGTGAATTTCTGGGTTTGAGGGTGCTTTGAGGAAACTTTCTTATTTTTAAAAAAATGAAAAGCTAGGGATTTTTAAAAGAACATATTTAGTGATGTGGCAAAGCGCTTTAATTTCATAGTTACCTAGGACCTTAAAGCATTAGGTTTCATAAAACTGCACTCAGATTCAAAACCTCTGTGCTTCTCCTATTTTTGTATAGAATAAAATCCAATCTTTTTAACTTTGCTGCCTTTCACCCCAATATTCTACTTCCTGCCCCGGTACATACCCCACACTTTCTTATTCCTGTGTCTTTACTTCCCACTTTTCCACCGACTTTGGAATTCTTCCTCCCACCCTTTTTATGCCTGAATCATAACGTCCTCCAGAAATCCAGCCTGGCTCCTGCTCCTTCCTGGAGACTCACTGCATGTCTGTCCCCCGGCCCCAGAGTGCTCGTTGGCTTCAGAGCAGCTCGAGCCCTCACTGCCCTTCTTGTGTTACTGACAGCTCTACCCTGTGTTACTCAAGTTCTGCCTCTCACTGTCCCTAGACTGTGCACTTGAGGGGAAGGGGCTGTACTACGTTGTATTCCTGTGTTATCCCACAGATATGCTTGCACTTCAATTAATGTTATTTTGGTAAATGAATGTTACATTCCTGACCTGTTTCCCCAGGTTCCTTCATTAACATATCACAGATGATTGCCTGTGTGGGACAGCAAGCCATCAGTGGCTCTCGAGTGCCAGATGGCTTTGAAAACAGGTCCTTGCCTCACTTTGAAAAGCATTCAAAGGTAAGCACAGTGGATCAGGCAGAACTTTGAAGGGCGACCGTCAGCAGTGCAGAGGAGAGTAACTGAGGCTCTGGCTGACAACCGTGAGACTCCTGGAGGTGGTGAGTGGGAGCAGGGGCTGCTCAGGGTTGTTCCCTCTCCAGCCCAAACTGAGCAGTACAGAAGGAGCCTTGGTAAACTCTGCGCTGTAATCTTGGACCACTGCCCTCTTGTGTATTTTCTCTCCAAGGAGGAAGGTTTCAGGTTCCCATCCAACTTACCTTAAGTAATCAGAATGTATAGTTACTTTATATGTGCTTTCAATCTATATGCTTGTTTTGAGAGCACTTAATAAAAGTATAAGGATTTCAAAATAGTGATAGAATGAACCACAGCAAAATGACCAGGACATTCCAGGTTCTCCCCTCTGGAATTCTTGAACTTGACTTTTTTATTATTATTATTATTATTATTAAAGATTGGCACCTGAGCTGACAACTGTTCCCACTCTTTTTTTTCACCCTGGGCTGCCAAAGAGGAGCACGCAAACTCAACCACTCGGCCACAGGGCTGGCCTCTAAATTTGACCTTTTTTTGAAGAAGAAGATGATTAGCCCTGAGCTAACTGCTGCCAATTCTCCTCTTTTTGCTGAGGAGGACTGGCCCTGAGCTAACATCCGTACCCATCTTCCTCTACTTTCTATGTGGGGCGCCTGTTACGGCATGGCTTGCCAGGTGTTGCCATGTCCGCACCCAGGATCTGAACCAGTGAACCTGAGCCACCGAAGTGGAATGTGCGCACTTAACCACTGCACCACCAGGCCAGCCCCTAAACTCAACTTTTTACATGACTTCTGGGTTCCATTGGCCCTCGTGGTTTGGGCACTAGTGTCAGCAGGGTGAGAGAGAGAGACACACCTGTGCTGGGGTTTTCTGGGATTTAGGGACGGACAACTATTAAATCTATAGTTGGGGAACTTAGACCAGGTTTGGTCACATAGTAAATTCGGAATTTGGAGTCAGATTTAAGGCACAGCTGCCCCAGCTGTTCTTGCGCCCAGAACAGCAGGATTTCTGTCCAGCCCCTCCTGGGGAGTGTGGCTACTGTGCTGAGAACATTAGATATGCTATCAGGTGGCCTCAGGAACAGTTCAGGTTCTCAGCCCAAGATCAGAATCCACTAGCTGTCGGGCAGCCAGGTGGTTCTGGAATGGTGCCTGCCTGTGCTGGCTAGGCTCAGAGTTCTAAGGCACCTGGACCATTGTAGAGGAGAGGGCGGGGGCAGCCAGACTTCTCAGTCCCTAAACCAGTGCTAGACTTCACGATAGAGGTGCTTGCTTAGCAGTACGTGTGTACAGCAGCTGCTCCTTAAACAGAATCGGAACGCGAGAGTTTGGCCCGTTCATCTGGATTGTCCTCTGAGGAACACTAACCAATCCAGATCAAAGGCCATTTGGCTACTTCACATGGTGTTTTATATATGGATGTGTTTTTTACAATTTTTTTTCAGATACATTGTGTTTGAATTATATGTACAAATATCATAATATTCACCCATTTAAAGTGTACAGTTGAGTGACTTCGTATATTCACAGAGTTGTGTGATCATCACCACGATCTAATTTTAGAACATTTTCAGCACCCCAAAATGAAACCCCTTAAACATTAGCAACACATGCTTATGTTTTGGAGGTAGGCAAGTCCAGTGACTGGAAGGACTTCTTGCAGGGAGTCCTTCAAGGGAATGGGCAAGCAGCCGCAGTCAGCAGGGTGCCCTCTGAGGTCCTTGACTGCTCGCCTGCTCTGGGGATAGCAGCGTGAGCTTCAGTTTCCCCCTCCTGAGCCATTTGCCTGCCACTGGCACCAGTGCCAGCCCTAGCTGGTACCTCGCCCTCCTTGTCTCTGGTAAGGATGGTTTGTGCCAAATTATTTCTCCTTTAGGAGACGGCATATAAAGTCTGCCGCTTCATGAAGGTGCATTGGCCAGGTATTTGTAGTACAAAGGTGTGAGGCATTTTCTGATTTGAGTGGGTTTTGGAATTGCAGACCTTCAACTTTTTTTGTTTGATTTTTCTTTCTTTCCTACCTCTCTTTAGCTCCCAGCTGCCAAAGGCTTTGTGGCTAATAGCTTTTATTCCGGTTTGACGCCAACTGAGTTTTTCTTCCACACAATGGCTGGCCGGGAAGGTCTAGTTGACACGGCGGTAAAGACAGCTGAAACAGGATACATGCAGGTAACTTGAAGAAATATAGGCCACTAGCAATGGAGCACGACAAGACTCTGCGGATTTTGACTGCTGAGTATTTACGCATTTTGTACCTGAGCTATCATTTATCCAGGCCTGGTATTTAACAGGAAATATTAAGAAATGTGAGTGCCCTAGAAATAAACAACGTAAAAAGGTAACATGTTCCATATCATCCTATGTACCTCAAGTGATCAAGACCAGGCCAGACCCACACATACCAGGGCTCTGCTAGAGGAGAACAGGGACTGGAAGTGCATCCTGGGTCATGACATTGGACCGCCCTGAGCCTCTGTTTCCTAATGCTTAAAGATGGAGATGACATTACATACTTCTTAATTATTGGGAGAACTCTGCTTCTTGCATTGCAATTGTTTATGAAACTCATGTCATTCTAGTTGACTCCAACAACCTATTCCAGCACCCGAGGGAGGGCTTGGGCACTTGGAGGGATGGCTCTTTCTCCATTGTGCATGTGGTTCTAGGATAACAGGCTTGGGGGACAGGGCTGCACTGGAGCGTTTCCTGTACCTGTGCTTTTCAGACGGCCACAGAAGTAACCCGAATGGCAGAGGAGTGGAAGCACATCCCTGCTTTGTTCTTCCATAAGACCACAAGCAAAGGATTTCTTTTCAGTCTCTACTCTGCATCATAATCTTTATTTGTTTGTTTGTTTTTCAATGTTTTTATCTACTTACAACACCAGATAAAGTTACCACTGCAAGTTCCTGGGCCGTGAACTTGCTGTGATGTTGTGTCCCCATTCTCCCCACTGTGGATCCCAGTTTGAGAACCATGGCCCTTTGCAAGCCAGGAAACCAAGATTGATAAACCAGAAGTGTGAATGAGTGGGCCAGAACAAACAAGGTTGATGAGGATGAAAATGGACTCGAATCAGTAGACACTTATTTCCATAACCTTTTCTGGGCCTGGGTGTCATTACTGATACTTCCTTTGTAATCATCTTTTGATTGGAAATTGCCCTCCAGTTTTGGAGTGTGCTGCTTTTGTCAGAAACCCAACAGACTGTAAAATGCTTTTACCGCTCTTGCCAGAATGTCTTTTGACTTTTTTTTTTTCGTTTTTCTCTTTTGAAGTAGAGAGTATACCTTTCCCAGAACAGTGTGTTAACCTAGAACAAATTAGTTCTGGCATGAGGGATTTTTATTTGAGTTGCCTGAAGGAAGATTTCTTTCTCTTTAATTCACTGAGCCACCATCACATTGCTGGCTAGAGTGTTCTGTTAGTAGAAAGTTCTCCCTAAGCAGATTTGAGAAGTGACTGCTGCCTGCTGGTTCAGACACAATGCTGTCCCTGTTCTCTCTCCTTTCCTCACTGTCCCATAAGAGGGCCTGCACCTGATCCTTTGTAGTTCATATTGAAGTCCACAGGGGTCCTGGATTAAGTTGTGTTTAGAAATGCAAAGCTGTTGCATTAATTTATACCTTAGGGAGAAAAAGGGAAGGGCAAGGAGCCTAGGGGAACAGTGTTTGCAGAGTCCTTTGAGGGTGATGGGGTTGAAATTGCATGTATTCTAAACCACACTAAAGTGCTGGAGGTTGGAGCATATTCTGAATCCCACTGCACAGGCTCATGAGGTGCTCTTGAGGTCAGGGGGCTATTTTAAGGGATTCCTAATAAAAGGTTTTTATGTGATTAAAGTGCTAGTAATCTTGAAACTTAAGAGTTGCAAATCTCATCCTCTGCACATGTAACTAGTCTTCTTAAAGCAGCCGAGCCTTTTTTCGTCTCCTCCTTTTCCTTTAGAGAAGGCTTGTGAAGTCCCTGGAAGATCTTTGCTCACAGTACGATTTGACAGTGCGAAGCTCTACGGGCGATATTATCCAGTTCATTTATGGGGGAGATGGCTTAGATCCTGCAGCTATGGAGGGAAAAGATGAACCCTTGGAGTTTAAAAGAGTTCTGGACAACATCAAAGTAAGACTTAGCATTATGTCTGTGGTTAGAGTGTTTTCAAGGACATTTCTTTAGAATGGAGGTACCCTTTGGGCTGTCACACACAGGTAATGCTCAGTCTAATGTACCCGGCTACTGGGTTAGTATTTGTGTGTGTGTTACTCTGCACAATTTTCCCAAATACTAAGGGAAAAATATTTTCCCACGTTCAGAGTCTAGCGTTGCTAGTAATCAAATGTCAATAGAAGAGGGCTTTGGCTTCTGTGTCTGTGTGTGACAGAGCCCAGTTAAACGTCATGGGTGTTGAGAAGCAGGAAGATTTCACTTTAACTGGAAGTATAATTTAAAACAACCTTTTTAGGAGATAATTTGACAATACTCACCTGAATTTAAATGTGGGTACCTTTTCACCCAACAGTTCCACTTATAGGAATTTGCCCTACAGAAATGATTTAAATGTGTCAAGAATGTTTTCCAACGTTGTTTATAGTAGAGGCAAACCATCAATGGAGGACAGGTCTAATCCATATGGTCTGTCCATACGTTAGGATAATATGCAGCCTTTGAAACTTTGGGGAGAGGCCAGCTGTGTGGCGTGGTGCTTAAGTTCAGCACACTCCGCTTCAGCAGCCGCGGTTTGCGGGTTCAGATCCCAGGTGCAGACCTACACCACTCGTCAGCTCATGCTGTGGCTGCAACCCATGTACAAAATAGAGGAAGACTGGCACAGATATTAGTTTAAGGCCAATCTTCCTCAACAAAATAAAAATAAATTAAAAAATAAAACTTTGGGGAAATCCTAATAGCTTGGGGGGTGGAGGGTATTTTCACATGTGAAATGTTTGGGGTTTTTAAAAACAATAATTTGTATTTTTAAAGCAAATCTGAGGTGGGTTAAGGGTTGGGGAGTAATGGGACAATACCCACTGAATAGCCCAGGAGTCTTTGTGTAAGATGGAGTATCAGTTTATCCTGTTTCACCTTCATGTTAAAGGTAGAGTCTAAAATTTGTCTTGGAAAAAAAAATTTTGGGTTGCTAGAAGCTGACTCTGAGCAAGGTCATTTTGTCTCTTGTAAATTCTTTCGTTGCGCACTGCCCCCTTCTCTGTTGCTCCTACACATCACGCTTTCCTTTGAACACTTGAGGCAGTCTTTCCGTGTCGGAGTGAGCCTGCACTCAGTAAAAACGAACTCATCCTGACCATGGAATCGATCATGAAGAAGAACGAGTTCCTCTGCTGCCAGGACAGCTTCCTGCAGGTGAGCCCACGGGGATGGTGGCACCCGGCTTAGCTGACGTGAAGAAATGGCTTGCCAAGTGCTGACAGTGAATTGTATAAGCTGGGGAGTGTTTAAGAGTATTTCTGTGTTAAAAATTTCAAGAATGGCCTAGGCAAAACCTCACCAACCATCACGAAGAATTTATCTGATGTCTCTCTTAGTTTATGTCTTTTACACAAGTGTTTCCCTGATAGAAGAAAAAGGCTTTAGTGAGAGAACTGCTTTTTTTAACCCTATCCTTGTTGACCCCCTACAACCTGCTTTCTTATCCTGTGGGCCAACTCTTCCCTCAGTCATTCTGGATCCCAATAATTTTTATTAGTAGCGTTGTTTTAATATCATTTAGTTTAAATTGCTTTTTGTCTTACCATAGTATAGATCAGAAATCCATAGAGTCCACCTGCCTTCTTCTTTCAGGGAGCTCTTACCTTGATAGCAGGTTTTTTGTTTTTTTTAACTTCACTGTCCTACTCAAGCAGCTCCTTCCTGTTGATAGTCTTGCTTCTGATCAAAAGCAAAGGGATACAGGAATCAGTACATGGTTTCCTTGGTGTACTGATTGGTGATTCAAATGTAGCACAGAACATCAAGAATGTGTCCCTTTAAGTAAATCGAAAATAAAAATAATAAAAAACTTAAATAGGGGCCAGCCTGGTGGCATACTGGTTAAGTTTGCACACTCCACTTTGGCAGCCCGGGATTCACCAGTTTGGATCCTGGATGCAGACCTACACACCGCTCATCAAGCAATGCTGAGGAGGCATCTCACATAGAAGAACTAGAAGGACTTACAACTAGGATATACAACCATGGACTGGGGCTTTGGGGAGGGAAAAAAAAGAAGATTGGCCACAGATGTTAGCTCAGGGCCAATCTTCCTCAAAAAAAAAAATAAAACCTTAAATAAGAATGTTTTAGTTAAGGGAAGTTTTCACTCCCTTCTTTCACATGTTAAGGTGTGAAAGGTGAAAAAGAGACTCTTCCAAATTTTAATATAATTAAAATTAAGAATATGTCTAGGGCCAGCCTAGTGGCACAGCAGTTAAGTGTACCCATTCCACTTCAGCGGCCCAGGGTTCGCCAGTTTGGATCCCGGGTGTGGACATGATGGCACTGCTTGGCACACCATGCTGTGGCAGGCGTCCCACATATAAAGTAGAGGAAGATGGGCACGGATGTTAGCTCAGGGCCAGTCTTCCTCAGCAAAAAGAGGAGGATTGATGGGAGATAGTAGATTCCTAAAAAAAAAAAATAGAATATGTCTAGACTGAGTGCCTTTTTATTTCTTTTCCACAGATTTTCTCTTTTTTTTTCTTTTTAAGTAACAAATTTGATTGTGATTTGGTTTTTCTCCTGATTGTATGTACATATTTATCTTTCTGTTTATCCTCAAAGACCTTAACTGAGACAGGTTATGAGAAATATAACAAGGTAACGTACTTGGCATGCTGTGTATGCTGAGCATAAGGGACTTAACTTTACAGCTCTCCAGCTCTTTGGAGCACCGGAGACAGCAGATTTCTGTCCTGGTTCTGGCAGACATGGCTTCCCTGGTCATCACTTTGGGCTGGTGCCTTTCTTGCCTTTCACAAGGTTTAACGGGTGACCCTTGACCAGCAGTATTTGTTTATTCGGTGAACCCCTTTTCAGCCCTCACTATATGTCACATGCCCTGCAGCTCCCGGGGACACAAACTAAATGTGTCCTTGCCCTCCAGTGGCTCACAGTCTGATGAACTCAGGTTTGCTGAGAGCGTCCAAAATCCACTGGCCGCAGCAGGTTTGTCTGAGCCCCTGAAATGTTCTCCAGCCCTCCCCCGTGCCAGAGCTGAGGCGACGGAGGCAGCTCATAGGTGGCATCGAGCCCTGGCCCAATGCTCAGAGCTGTGCTGTAGAGTGAGTGTGAGAATTTAACTGTGGGTTAATCGTGTGATTAATTGCCTGCCAATTGCCATGTTGTGAGTTCCCTCTAGTATGCATGGGTTGGTTTAGCTGAATTCTTAGTAGCTTGTTTCAGTTTTCATTTCTGCAAAGTGAGCCTGTTTTTTGTTACCTAACTTCCAGAATATCTGTCCTGACTTTTGTGTAAGGAAACTCATTTTTTTCAGCAAAGCCACTGGACATGTCCCCATGTGGGTGGCAGCTGAAAGATGTCGTTTCCAGTGCCTAAGCTGAATAGTTATAGGTGTGTGCTCTTTCACTGCCTGTTGTGCAAAGTTCCCCACAGAGGAAAATCCCCGGGTCTGCTTGGCCTTAGGTTCTTGCTCCAGTTTCTCTGTGCCAACAGGTGGGGCCGCCTTTAACACCTGGCAATCGAATGACAACATCTGGGCCAAGAAGGCTTTCAGAAGCTTGCTCTAAAGGTTACAACTAGAGCTAGACAGTAGGCTCAGGGAGAAAATAACCCATGTGGAAGAAGCTCTTCACACTGAGGACAGAGAGGAACAGTTACATGGCAGCCCCCACTGTTAGGCAGAGCCAGGCCGGGAAAGGTTGTTCCACGGCCCTCTCCAGCTCTAATTTCCATCTGGTTTGTAATAACTGACTGTATCTGAAAATGTGGCCTCAAACTCCTAATTAATTAGTAAAGCTGGAGAAAGAGTTTCTCTTTAAAAGAATCTCTTGAGAATTTTCAAGTTCTTATAAATTAATAAAAGTCCTTTCTGTGTAGAATGATAGCTGAGTGGCACAGTAACCCTCCATGTATTTCCACACTTTCTCAATGAGAAGAGTTGGCCAACAAGAGTGGTCATGAGAAACTTGTGTTCATGAACAAGGGACAGCCAAGATGTGATGGCCCCCAACTCCAGGTACCCCTTGATTGCCCAGGCTACTAGGAGACAGACCGAAATTCCCACTGGGGCAAGGACCTTGCAGAAAACCCCTGCCCCAAGAGCAAACTTTGGAGAAAGTATCTGACTTTCTGGAGTGGCGTGTCGCCTTGGCCAAGCCCTGGGCCTTATTCAGTCCCTGAATGCCCTCCACTCTAGAATGCTGGAGCTCATGCCGTGCTACCTCACAGAGGTCTCACCAAGCTGGGCAGCAGCTGACTGAGAAGAGCCCACGAGCCATGGACCATGTGGACACAAGATGCTAAAGCTGTTTAAACTTGAGAACATAAAGTGTTAGTGTTTGACTTTCAGAAAAGTAGCAACTAGAAATAGCTAGGTAGTCTATGGGAGACTAAAGAGGTTTATTTTTGTAAGGTTAGGATAAAACTGGCCTAGTAAGTGTTAAGCTCTCTGTAGGTGCCTTATAGGATTTTATTTTTGCTAAAGTGGGCTTCTGGTTCAGTCTACTTTTTAAAACATTTGTTTTGACAAAACATTAGACGTTGTCAGCTCTGTGATACAGACTGAGTAGACTTTGGGCATGGCTTGCTGGTCTTCTCCTTACGACCCCTCAGGCGACCTCCACATCAAGAAACAACACCTCATGAAGCTTTGCAGCCAATACAATATGCAGTCCTCCCTTGGGCCAGCCCACTGGTCCATCCATGTGTGTGAGTCTGTCCTCAGCCAGCCACACAGAGCAGCTGGACGCCTACAGTTGGCCAGAGTGCTGTTCAAGCTCCCTGCCAACACAATTTGTCCAAAATCATTGAAGGAAATTGTGCTTCCCAGAGGGCTGCTGAGGAGAAGGAAGTGGACGCTCTCCACTCTGTCCCAAATTCTGAAAAATGCACCTGGATCAAACCAGAGCAGCTGATTGCCAGCTCCCAGGACTGCACTACAGCAGCCTCTGCGGGATTGCTGCTACTGCGTGGTGTGTGCCATCGGCTCGCCTGAGAAGTGCTCTAAGAGTCAGTCCCATAGTGCTTGATCTGTGAGCCCCTGGGAGCAGGACTTGGCTGGGCGTAGCTCGTTACAGCACATCCCACCCTCTCTGTAAGTACTCCCTGACGGGGTGCTGGCTGAGCCTGGCTCTCGGAGTGACCGTGAGGCTGGGTTTACTGCACAGACACACTATAAATTGTGAAACAGATGGGTTTTCCCCTTTGAGTGGTTGCCAGAAATCTTAGGTCCATAGTCTCTGGCCCTGCTCTGTGGATCCCCCACATGATGTACTTTTCGCCGCCTTCCTTGCTCCATTCTGTCATCATCCCGGGGCTTAGAGTGCTCTTCTTAAATCCAGCAGGAATAGCAGATATGCTGATGTTTCATTTCTAGCTATGAGAGTGTTTCCAGGAGTCCTTACAAATTCTAATTGTGTATGGGAAGGGAGCGTGAGCCTGGCGGAGTGATGCAGTGGGGAGAGTCAGAGATAAGGAGAAGCTGGGTTTGGGCAGGGTTTCCTTTGAAATGAAGGCAAGCTCAGAGCATGTGTTTGAAATGTATATGGTGTCTACTAAGCTATGCTTTAGCTTGTAATATTTAATTTGATCAAAACTCCAGAAGAAACCCTCAAAAATTAATCATTCTGCAGACTGAAAGTACCAATAGTATAGTTATACTTGTTCTGAGCTATGTGAATGAAGGCAACGTGGTATGCCAGGAGAGCAGAAGAGAAAGCGGCAGGTGGAAGGGGTTATCCTGGTGTCACCCCCATGTGCTCTAGACGGACAGCATAGCAGGGCCGGGAGAGTGACTGGTGCATGCTGGTGCTGAAGCATCATTGGAGTAAAAAGGCCTTAGAGACACCTAAACCAATGAATGATGTGTCCAGGGTGTGAATGGTATGGTGTATTCCTGGGAAAAGCATTTTGTACATAGAACCTGTATCCATGTTGTATCCTTTATAGTATATATTTAGCTATCACTAAAATATGATGGATTTGTCATATTACTGAAGTTTATAAAATGAATCATGTCATTCAAATTACTGAAGAATACACAACTGATGTTTGCTGTGTAATCTTTCAGGAAATAAAAAAATTCATCAAGGGAGTTTCTGAGAAGATTAAAAAAACCAGAGATAAATATGGCATCAACGATAATGGCACAACAGAGGTACGGCCTTCCCGGGCATGTTCAGATGGCCAGACATTCCAAGGCTGCCAGCTCTAACTCTGCTGGCTTTTGTTCTTCCAGCCCCGTGTGCTGTACCAGTTGGACCGGATCACCCCCACCCAAATAGAAAAGTTTCTGGAGACATGTAGGGACAAGTACATGAGGTAAGGATGCTGGTTGTCTCAGACTGCCAGGCAGTCATGTGGTCTCTCATATCCCTCCCGTTTCCTCAGGGAAACAAAAGTCCTGGGCCAGCACCGAGTATTGCTATCAGTATTTGAGCAGGTTCTCTCACCTCTTGTGTAGGGACTTCTAAGTTGTAGAAATAATTGCACAGAAACTTCCAGATGTCCTCTCCCCACAGAGAAACTACTGCTCCATTTGGCAGGTGCCTGCTGCTCTGTCCGCATTCAGTACCATTTGTTAACAGAGCTCTTAGATCGTCTGCAGGCACTAGACATTGGGGTCCGGTCATTGCACGCTGACCACAGTAGTCACACAGTATTCACTTTCATTCTCAGACCCCTTTGAGCTCTCATCCCCCTGTCTGCACCTATCATTGATCTGTGCCACCTTCTTCCTCTGTCACAACCACAGCCTGGCTTGTCGCCAGTTCCTTCCTGACCCTAATGGCTTCTGTATTTTTTCTGTTGAAAGGAGATGATCAGAAGCTTTCCCCAGCAGTTTTGCTGATAGGGACAGTTTTGCCAATAGCAGTTTTGATAGGGAAAATCCATATCTTTTTCTTCTAGGGCACAGATGGAGCCAGGTTCCGCGGTGGGTGCGCTCTGTGCCCAGAGCATTGGCGAGCCAGGTACGCAGATGACCCTAAAGACTTTCCACTTTGCGGGCGTGGCCTCCATGAACATCACCCTGGGTGTGCCCCGGATCAAAGAGATCATCAACGCTTCCAAGGCCATCAGGTGCCCACCTCTGTTTCCCTCTTCTCACACTCACCTGTCACATTCCTTGAGACCCAGTGAATTCCCTTGTCATATGCATACGTCTGATACTCTCATGGGCGGTATCTGTCTCTGAGCAGCATGCTTGTGTGAACCATATTTTGGTTTAGAAAAACCCAAACTGGAAAAAATAAGTTCAAACTAGATACCGTCAGAATTGAAGCAGTGGTTCTTTATGGCCACAAGTCACACGAAAGAGAGAAATGCGAAAAATGAATGGAAAAATTGGGGCAATGTGTCAGTATAGATTTCATCCTTTTAATGGCATTAGTCCCAACCTAACTAGGCCTGACTGATGTGTCTCTCACTTGGGCTGTGGCCATAGTCCTTGACCCCCAGGTGATTCCATGATAGGATTTGTAGGTGATCTAAGACTAGAAAAGATAGAAATATATTACAGTGTATTCAATGACAAAATCATAATTCACCTGTGATCTGAATCTTAAGAAAATGACGACAAATAGCAGTAAATGGAAGAAAGCTGCACTTGGTTCTAGAACAGCCACTGCAGATGTCCAGGGTGGCAGGAGATGTGCCTGCCTCATCTAGGCTGCTCAGGTCTCCACCAGGGGTGTGTGTTTCAGGGATGCCATCCAGACAGTGAGAATGGAAGCTGACACTTAGTGGTTGGAGGAGCTGAGAGTGTCCTGGAGAGGAGAGAATGGGGACGAGAGGAGAGCGATGGAGGAAGCTGTAAGACACCAAGGGTCGGTTTACTCAGGGAAAGTAAGTAAATTACCTGCTTGTTAGGTCCAAAGAGGAAGAGGTAGGTTCACTTGGTGAGGGAGAATTTTCTGAAAGTTGTTCGTTCACCGATACAGTGGGTTGCCCCATGAGCTCCAAAACTCGTAAATCTAAGTGAGAGCGTGTGTGAAGTAGCATGCTTGACACAGTGAATGCTCAGTAAATTGCAGTTGCTTTTCACATCACAATTCTAAATAGCACTCAGATTTTAAAAAGCAGCGGTCTTCAAACAGACGCAATCCTTGGGCTGCAACTGTCTTTCTTTCTGTCTCCTAGCACTCCAATCATCACAGCGCAGCTGGACAGGGATGACGATGCAGATTATGCTCGCCTCGTGAAAGGGAGGATTGAGAAAACCCTCTTGGGAGAGGTAAGGAGAAATCCCTCATGATAACAAGAAAAGATCAGCAGTGTTACAAGGCAGAGTAAGACCAGTCGCAGTGGATTTACCAGTGTGTCCCTAGTACTCTGTCCTTAAAAAAAAGTGAACAATGTATGCTTTTAGGAAAGGGGAAAGTGACTGATTAACAGCCTCATCTTTTGACACCACAGATTTCAGAGTATATTGAAGAAGTGTTTCTTCCTGATGATTGCTTTATCCTCGTCAAGCTCTCCCTGGAACGGATTAGACTTCTGAGATTGGAAGTGAGTCACGTAACTAAGTGTGTAGAGGAAGTCATCCCCTGTTAGTCCCGAGGAAGGCACTGATGAACTAGGGCAGGAGCTAAACCAGGCACCAGAAGCGCTGCAGAGGCTTGTGTCAATTTCTGTTCTGTATAGGTCTGTTCTGCCTTCACATTCCCTCTTTCTAAACCTGACCCTGATGCAGACATTGCCATCTAAAGACACGCAGGAAATTATTTGGAATTTTGTGCAGGCCACAATACCTGCTTACTGTGATACAGTATTACAATAATGGGTCTCCTTGTCCATCTTCCCAGTGTCTGGAAGGACCAGAGCACCAGCTGTGTCTTACATATGTGTGGCCCCAGCGCCCAGCTAGCTAGCTCCTGGCTAGCTCGGTTAATGTTTTTGGATGGGTGGTTTAACCTGCCTTATATATTGGTGTTTACGTATAGGTAATAGTTGAAAGATTATCAGTCTGGGACAGACTGAGGCAGTGGTGCAAACTGGGTAACTTCCTGGCACCTTCCTCTTTATCTCAGGTAGTAGAGTCTATACTAGTCTTAACACATTCTCCCAGCCCATTCTCTCGAGCACCACGTTCATGTGTTGTCTGTATGACACTTGACTCAAATTGAGTGGCCAGTTCTCCAAGTTGGGGATTTCTCCAGCTGGGCTCTGGCTGCCTGCCTTGTGGCTCTGTTGGCAGAAGAGCTAGATCGTATGGAGGAATATAGCACATGAGCAGTTGTAATATCAGGTAAAGGGGAGGCTTCACTGAATCTTTTAAATTGTCTTGATGTGGGGCGGGCCCGGTGGCGCAGCAGTTAAGTTCGCACATTCTACTTCAGCGGCCTGGGGTTTGCTGGTTCAGATCCCAGGTGCAGACATGGCACCGCTTGTCAAGCCATGCTGCAGCAGGCATCCCACATATAAAGTAGAGGAAGATGGGCACGGATGTTAGCTCAGGACCAGTCTTCCTCAGCAAAAAGAGGAGGATTGGCAGCAGATGTTAGCTCAGGGCTAATCTTCCTCAAAAAATAAAAAATAAATAAGTTGTTTTGATCTCCAACCCCCCACCTCCCCGGAAGCTCCCTGGAACCTGTGCATGTTGCCATGAATTGAGCGCGCATTTTCAGTGAGGGCAAAAATAGGTTTGTGGGGCAGGCAGGGGGCATGAAAAAAATCTCTTTATGAATAAAGCACAGATATATATACATAACAAATACACAGTATATTTCTGGTATTAAAATTTCACAATGGGGAGAGAGGTTAGGAAAAAAATGACTGAAAAGGCTTCTTAGAGGGGCAATGATAAAAAAAAAAGGCTGAGGAGCACTGGAATCAAAGGCTCCAGAGCCTGTCACTAGTGTCCTGGGCGTGTGGCCCACACCGGGCCTCCTTGCAGGTAAATGCTGAGACAGTGCGGTACTCCATCTGCACGTCCAAGCTCCGCGTGAAGCCTGGCGATGTGGCTGTTCACGGGGAGGCTGTGGTGTGTGTCACCCCCCGAGAGAACAGCAAGAGCTCCATGTACTACGTGCTGCAGTTCCTGAAGGAGGACCTCCCCAAGGTGAGGCACAGCGGCCGCGGCCCTGCCCAGCCTAAGGCCTGGGGAGGGGGAAGGGACAGACGCGTTTACCTCTAATGTGAACACGCAGTTGCCGGGGAGCCCTGATGACTTTGTCACTGCTGAGACTGAGGGTGGCACCCCACTTCTTCATTTCTTCTTTGCCATATCCCCAAGGAATCGGTCAATTTTTTTCCTTCTGAGCACTGCCACACCAATTCTTCATGTTAGAGTCCTTTCTGTTCTCTCATAAAACTGATGGTAGAATGGGGTGCAGTCCCCTGAACTGCTTTTTACCCTAATCCCTGGAACAGCACACTGGCATTTTGAAGTTTGGTGTGTTACTGATAATCACCACTGAGAAAAAAGGGTGATCATTGTAACAAACCCAGGGCGTGACATTCCTAGTTCTCACAGCCACTGGGGTTTCTGAGGCTCCCAGGTTGGTGGGGGCTGTGGGCACTGCAGGGTCTCGAGCCTTCTGTGTGTCTGAGTGCAGGTGGTGGTACAGGGCATCCCGGAAGTGTCCAGAGCTGTCATCCACATCGACGAGCAGAGCGGGAAGGAGAAGTACAAGCTCCTGGTGGAGGGTGATAACCTGCGGGCAGTCATGGCGACCCACGGTGTGAAGGGCACCCGCACTACCTCCAATAACACGTATGAGGTACCGCTTAGCCCAGGGTCACCTTACAGTCATCCTGTCTCCCTCAGAACTGCCTGCAGGCCTAGCTGGTTCCTGGCACACTTCTCTGACCCTGCTGTTTGCTCTGGGTCCACCACTAGAGATTGCCAGGCACTCTTTCCTGGAAAAGGGTGCGGGGGTTTGCAGTGAACCTGCAGGGCAGAGGAGGACGTGGAGAGAAATAGTAGCATCCCAGAAGTGGCTGCTTCGACTCATCCTGGCTCTCCATAGGTGGAGAAGACTCTGGGCATCGAAGCTGCCCGGACAACTATCATCAATGAAATCCAGTACACGATGGTTAACCATGGCATGAGCATCGACAGGAGGCACGTGATGCTGCTGTCTGACTTGATGACCTACAAGGTTCGTGGGAGGGACCTGGTCTCCCAGGGTGTCTCAAACCCAGTCTCAGGAGAATGAAGCTGCCAGGCTTCTAAGACATGTAGAATACATGGCTGATTACCACCATTGAAAGAAAATAAGGTGTCACCATCACTCAAAAACCAAAGCCTAGTGGTAGGGGCTGGGTGTTCTGGTAAAATTCCAGTATGAAAATCACAAGCTCATGGCATAAGGTGGAGTGTTGTTTTTGTCCTTTTTAGAAATTTTATCCTAGGGCCTGGCCCCGTGGCCAAGTGGTTAAGTTCGCGTGCTCCGCTCCAGGCGGCCCAGTGTTTCGTTGGTTCGAATCCTGGGCGCGGACATGGCACTGCTTGTCAAACCACGCTGAGGCAGCGTCCCACATGCCACAACTAGAAGGACCCATAACAAAGAATATACAACTATGTACTGGGGGGCTTTGGGGAGAAAAAGGAAAAAAAAAATCTGTAAAAAAAAAAAATTTTATCCTGTCTATTGTCTAAAGTCCAGAGATTTCCATGGCAAACCAAGGTATTTATTTCCTGTTAAACCCATTTATCATACTTTTTCTGTAAGCATTTCCAGGTAAAAGATAAGTTAACATGATCTAAAGTGGGAGACTGGGGAGTATTGAGGTCTGTTGGTTGGTTATTTTTTTTCCCTCTTTTTCCTACAAAATGTATTCCCTCCAGCAGTGCCGTAGGCAGCAGGTTTTCATAATGCCTCCCCTGCAAGCCTGTACTGTATTACAGAGTGTTGAGAAACAAGGTGGAAGAAGTGATCCGTTTCCTACCACCTTGTGGTAAAGGCTGTCGTCTTTCAATCTCCCTCCATTCTTCTGTATCCATGTCGAATGGTACTGTAGTTGCAGTAAACAGCAAGTATGCTGTTTTTATCTTGACTCTTTATTTAACATTGTAAATGTTTTTCGTGTTGTTACGTAGTTTTTATAAATATGCTTTTTTAATGATGGCACAATGTTCCTTTGAATGAAAACACCTAAATTTACTTAACTCTTTCCCTACTTTGAGGCTTTTAAATTATTCAAGTTTTGAGTTCTTTTTTCTCCCCAAAGCCCCAGTACATAGTTGTGCATCCTAGTTGTGAGTGCTTCTAGCTCTTCTACGTGGAATGCCACCACAGCATGGCTTGATGAGCAGCGTGTAGGGCCACGCTCAGGATCTGAACCAACAAACCCCGGGCTGCTGCTTTTCTTTTTTTTTTTAGGAAGATTAGCCCTGAGCTAACGTCTGCTGCCAATCCTCCTCTTTTTGCTGAGGAAGACCAGCCCTGAGCTAACATCCGTGCCCATCTTCCTCTACTTTATACATGGGATGCCTACCACAGCATGGCTTGCCAAGGTGTGCCGTGCCTGCACCTGGGATCCAAACCAGTGAACCCCAGGCCGCCGAAGCAGAACATGTGCACTTAATCACTGCACCACCAGACTGGCCCAAACCCTGGGCTTCTGAAGTAGAGCAAGTAACCTTAACCACTGCGCCACCAAGGCAGGCCCCAAGTTTTGAGTTCTTTGAGCTATAATAAACATCTTCAGAAGTACTCTTTTCTTTTTTTTTTTTTAAGATTTTATTTTTTCCTTTTTCTCCCCAAAGTCCCCTGGTACATAGTTGTATATTTTTAGTTGTGGGTCCTTCTAGTTGTGGCATGTGAGATGCCGCCTCAGTGTGGCTTGATGAGCAGTGCCATGTCCGCGCCCAGGAACCAAACCAGCAAAACCCTGGGCTGCTGAAGCAGAGCACACAAACTTTTACTTGGCCACCGGGCCGGCCCAGAAGTACTCTTTTTTTATTTGTTCATTTTTTTTTTAAGATTTTATTTTTTCCTTTTTCTTCCCAAAGCTCCCCGGTACATAGTTGTATATTCTTCGTTGTGGGTCCTTCTCGTTGTGCTGTGTGGGATGCTGCCTCAGCGTGGTTTTGATGAGCAGTGCCATGTCTGCGCCCAGGATTCGAACCAACGAAACACTGGGCCACCTGCAGCAGAGTGCGCGAACTTAACCACTTGGCCACGGGGCCAGCCCCAGAAGTACTCTTTTTTTTAAAAGTTAGATTGTTGGGGCCAGCCCTGTGGCATAGTGGTTAAATTCGGTGCACTCTACTTCAGCGGCCTGGGTTTGCAGGTTCAGATCCTGGGCACAGACCTATACCACTCATTAGCAACACTGTGGCAGCAACCCACATATAAAGTGGAGGAAAATTGGCACAGATTATCTCAGAGCTAATCTTCCTCAGCAAAAAAAAATTTCTTAATTCTAGTTCTCAGTTCTTAATTCTTTGTTCCTACTTGTGAGTGTAAGGATCCGTGTTGTCAGTGACTAATGGCCTCGTGGACACTGGTGGGACAGATAGCTGTTAGAATCCTGTTCAAACCTGAGATTGTGACTTGAACAGCTGCTTGACTGACTTTTGCTTATTCTGTTGAGGGAATGCAGTGGGCGTGATTTGGTTTTAAGCTTTTGCAAGTGGCATGAGTACCACTCTGACTCTTTCTCCCTTGATGCAGGGTGAAGTCCTGGGCATTACTAGGTTTGGCCTGGCCAAGATGAAGGAGAGTGTGCTGATGCTGGCCTCCTTTGAGAAGACGGCTGACCATCTCTTTGATGCTGCCTACTTCGGGCAGAAGGACTCCGTGTGTGGTAGGTTTGGTGTTTCTGGGAGTATCTCCAAAGGCGCTGTTTATAGCTTTGACTGTGGCTAGGGCTCTTGTGAGGTGAAGAAACTGAGTACACAGAGCTTTTATTTTTTAAGAATAAAGTCACAGATCACGGAATTGGAACTGATCCATCTTTTATTTCCAGAGGCTGCTTGTGGCATCCTGCATCCCCCTACATCTGTTAGAAGGCTTTTCTGTCAGTACAGATAGCTCTTGGTCCAGGAAGGAGAGGTTGACACTGGTCATGTAGGCGTTTTTCCAGCCCTTGGAGTCACACTTGGCCCCTCTGGTCCTGCACCCTCCGTGTGGTGCCAGGGCTGACAGTGCTCCTGCTGTCCTGAGTCCCTGGGAAAGGCAGCCGGCGTGCCTTTAACATTTGTTGAGCCCCTGTGCCAGGCACCTTATATGCTGGTATCTCCACACAGTTATGAGGTGTAGGCATCAAACCCTTTCACAAGGGAGAATATTGAGGGAACTAACATGCATGCTGTCAAGTCTGACTGCAGAGTCTCACCCCCCACCACACAGCAGAGCTCTGACGGGTGCCTGGGAGAGAGGGAGCATAAGGGGAGCTGTCACAAGAGTGCCTGCTGCCCACCCGGCCCTTCTCAATCCTGTGCGGAGTGCCATGACAAGACCCTGCAAGCCGAGGTGGGAGTCTGTGAGGGGCTGGGGCACAGGAGCCTGCCCAAGGTCACACGCTTGTAAGGCCCAAGCAGGGATTCCAAGCCTGGCAGCTATCCCCGCCGCCAGAGCTCTACTTCCTGCTTGCCATTTCCCATCTCACCTCCTACTCTTGTGTGGATTTGCCAAACAGGTGATGGTCAGGTGGGGCCCCAGTCAGAGTCTATGCCTGTTTTTTGCTCCTAAGATTCACTCTTTCTTCAAAAGGGACACAGGTTGCAGACGGAGGAAAAGAAAAATTACATAATTCTTTAAGGTAATGAAGGGTGAAAGGAAAGAAAAGGGAGCAGAGATTGGGGCAGGAGCACAGGAGAAGGCCACGGCAAAGTCAGAGGAAGTCTGCTTGACAGTGGGACTAAGCCCCAGCACCCCATCCTGCCACCAGGACGCTGGGCCTTTCTGGGCTCTGCAGCCCTGCCCACCACCACCTCTCTCCACCACCGACCCTTTGGGGCCTGGCAGGCTCACCCCGCCCCACTCTGAAATCTCTCCTCCTGGTCTTCTACACGCTGGAACTCAGTCAGCCCTCACTGCACGTTGGATTTGAGTTTGCTGGTTTGCCCCTCTGGTCCTCTGATGGCGCAGAGCCCAGAGCATAGTAGACACACATGCACTTGTAGAACCAGAAGCCTCATGCAGAGCCCGACATTTGGATCTTTATAAGCTGAAATGGAGCTTGGAGGAAGAATCTGCACCATCGCCCTACTCCTGTCACTCTATAGGGAGCCCTGCCTTCTGGTGTTTCCCGTTGGGGCTGTGGATCTCCAAGGCTTGGGGGTGCTCTTAAACTTGGCCCAGCCTCAACCCCTGAGCACAGTGAACAAGCTTCTGCTGCTGTTTCCAGGGAGATTGGCCTCTGCTGACTATCATTGTGTTGTTTGCTTTTCTTCTAGGCCCTAAGTTAAGGATGCTGGGTGGCAAACTCAGGCTTTCCTGAGCATCGTTCAGGATCCTTGTGTCTAAGTTTAGTGGTCTTGAAGGCCAGGCCTACAGAGTACCTGTGGTTCAGACAAAGAGGAAAACTGCTGAGCTCTCGTTCTCCAGCCAGCAGCTGGTCTATGAGCAGGCACTGCCCTGCCCCATGGTGCGGGAGTTCCCTCCACTGTCCGGGAGTCCCGTGCCATACCTGTGCCTCACAGCCATCTGTATTTCATGAATGAGGAGTAAAGTAACCAGCCCAGGTTCAACCAGTTGATGTGTAGTGGAGCTGGGACTCAAATCTGAGTTCCTGATCCTAAGTCAGTGGTCCTTCCATCCTGAAATCCCACCTGTGTGTTGAGAAGCTCTCTAATCTCCTTTCTGGTTGGTTTCAGGGGTGTCTGAATGCATCATCATGGGGATCCCCATGAACATTGGAACTGGGCTTTTCAAGCTGCTCCACAAGGCCAACAGGGACCCAAGCCCTCCCAGGAGGCCCCTGATCTTCGACACAAATGAATTCCACATCCCCCTTGTCACATAGCCCAGCGAAGAGGGGACCATTCCTAACCTCAGCTCCTTGTCCTGTCTGGAAGGGGACTCGAGACCAGCAGCTGACTTTGGAGCTTTGTGCTCCCTAAGATGGACCCTGATGTCCCCATGATGCCAGCAGTCAAAGAAGGCCCCAGACTCCCCTGGAGCAGCTCACCCGGTGACCCTGACCACACCACACTGCTGAGTTGGGAGAACTGAGGTTTGTTTGTTTGAAAACTAATTAATCTATGGACAGCTCAGCACCTCCTGCCCACTCCACCTCCCTGGACTTATGATGGAGGACGAGCCAGGCCTCTGCTCATTCTCACCTCGCTCGTCCATCCATTGGCTCCCAGGGGTATCTCTCACCATGACCAGGAGCCATGTCTTAGCCCTAGGGCGTGTTCCCGTTTTTCTGTTCCTCAGTCATGCTGGAATCTCTCTATGACATACTCATGTAAATATTATTTATTTGTTCAGTTTGAAGAATTTGGTCTTTTTCATGTTATTTTGGTTTTACTTTTGAAAACGAAAAGCTATAGAAACCAAGAAAGCCAGCATTGAAGCATCGCTGAAAAAACTGGTTAAGCAAATGGGAGCATCTGGGATTTGTAACTGAGCTGAAACTGTCATGAGGCCCAAGCTGCTCCGAAACATCTTTGACAGACACCCCTGGCAACCCCATTGTTTTTTTCTACTTCCAATCCCCATGTGGAGACTCTATCTTTTGACAAGAGTCAACCCTGTTCTTCATGGCCTGCAGAAGCCTTGCCAGAGTTTGGGGCCTGCTGAGGTGAGGACTGTTGGTGTACATGGAGGCCATGAGTAAGGCTAGTCCAAGGCCCCTGTGCTGCCTAGGCAGCGTCCATACCCCTCCTGAAGTATCTGTATATGTGCCCTGCCTCCCACAGCCGAAGAGCACACACAGGGCAGGTACAGAACTGGTGGCCTGAAACGTGGTGGGAGAAAGCCCTGCTGGCTTCAGGCAGGCACCAGCTTTACAAGGTGGAAGGGCCACCCAGACAGAAAGGGAGGAGGCCCACAGTGGGATGGATGTCACTTGGAGCTGGGGGTGTGCCCCAGTTGGCAACACATGCTCTTCAGAGTCTCTCTTCTATGACAATAGAAAGCACACGTCAGGCTGTGAGGAAAGAACCAGCAAGGTATCCAGGAAGACCCGCATTTCATTGCCTGCTTGGGCTTCTGCCGGTGACTGCACCATGACTGCTGGGTTTTCAAGGTTTATGAGGGGCTTCTGTGCAACATAGGAAAGAAATGTACATAGCTTGTCTTCTAGAGGGCAGAAGGGGTTTGCTCCTGGAGACACTGTTCTTTGTACTAAATTTGCTTCTTAGGAGTGGCCCAGGGCCACGGAGAAGAAATGGCAATTCCTGCAGCTCCCCTCCCTCTCGAGCATTTTCTCTGGAGTCTGTCCTTCCCCTCCCTCCCAGAGCCAAGTCCCCTTGTTCTGGCTCTTCCTTCCCCCTCAGGGGGCCTCGGAAGACCAAGCTGCTTAAGTTGGGAGTGAGATGATAGTGAAAAGTGGGGCTTTGGCCCTACTTTCTGGCTCCATGCCCTTCACATGGTCTACTTCTAAAATGACAGACGATTTTTCTCATGGTGTCAAACCCCTGGAAGAAACAGCGCAGACCGAAGAGATGTGAGTTTACTGTTGAGCAAGAAGACTGTTTGGATGAGTAAGGAGATGGATGTGGTGAAAGAAAAAGTAGAGGAGGCTCAAAGAATTCAAATAGCGTTTTCTATTATGCTTATGTTCTGTGGACATTCCCTAGTTGACTTCCCAAGTTCTAAGTTAATGCTGTGGTTCTACACAGTACTGTACTCTAAGGTCCTGAGCAGAACCATTGGTTCTTGGGTGTGTTAGAGTGAGTGCTTTCTCTCCCAGACTGATGCGATTCTGATGTAGGAATTCTTGACCTGAGTTATTTTTAGCTGAGGCTCAGGTTTAAAATGCTGTTAAAATTTGTGTTTTGGCCCTGTAGTCTCCCTTCACCCATGAGGTTGACCTACAGACTTCTCCTAGGGTATCAGTGATGTGAATAAATGCCATTTTTCTTTGTATTAAGCCCCCCTGAATCTTTAAACTGAGCTAGCCTGATTCAAGCCAAAGGATTAAGTCTGTTAGCACACTTTTTCAAGATTGCCACTTGAGACCTCACTGCAGGCACTGTTTCTCTCATACAACCTGCAAAGAACCACAGAGCGACAGTTGCCTTCCCAAAAACTTGCCTGGGAAGTAAGCCTCAGGCCGGATCTGATGCAGAACTACTGGAATACACGCAAGCACTAGGGGAGTGTGGACTTGGAGAGCGGGAGGGAATACCAGGGCCCACTTTCTTCTGTGTATGATCCACACTTGCAATGGGGGAGGAGAGATCATGGCAGCAGTGTGCTGCTGTGAGTAATAAAGATGGCACTGCCAGGAGCCTCCAGTATTGCTGGATTGTGAACTTCCTGGTGCTCACGATTCTGAGTAAGACATACTTTGATCACAATGAGTGCAGACACAGGGTCTGGTTTAGATCAGCATGTGGCAGTCTGGGAACAGAAGGATTATGTGAAGGAGCGCACCACCCAATGAGAAGCCGTGTGTCCTGCAGGTGCTGCTGGGACCGCTGGCATGGGCAGTGTCAGCTAGTAAGCCCTACTCTGCTCCCCACTGTGTGTTCCATGAGCAGGTGTTAAAATTCTCCCCGGTGTGGTCATCTTCCCCACCCTGGCACTGAGCTTTATGCAAGCACAGAGCTTGGAGACCAGACAGCAACATATTCTCAAGAGTGAGCTGGGTAGAAGGTTAGGATTTTACTCTGGGCCTGCTTGAAAGAAATAAGAAAAACTCATTTAATTTCTGTCTCATCCATTAACTATATTTCTGCCGAGTGATCTGCCCAGTCCTTTGCCCTTTCCACATCTTTTCTCAAGGGGATTAAAATAGCTCCTGGGTCAGTCCAGCCCCCTGCTTTGCTCAGCGCTTCGGGAGCGGGAGAGATTCTGGAGCATTTCAGTGTCTGTCAGAGTTAAAGTATGGTGCTCTGTTTCTATTTCAGGGTTAGTCCATGTCACTTTAATTCATGTCTGATTGACCTGGCACTGTATAATGATTATTTTTCTTGAATTTTTAGTGTCTCTTGGCAAAAGTCTATTTTTCTACCAAAACTCAAAAGAGGAAAATTTGCTATACATAAAACTGCGGCAGTTCATCCCTGTGGGTTGTGAAACAGGGTGAGTGGGATACAGTGGGCTCTCACTCCTAAAGTAACTCATGTCCCCTGCCTCAAGCCCACCTCTCGGGTGCTAGGGGTCAGCAGCGCGCACCCAGCCCCCCTGTGGTGAGCTGACTCGCACCCATCGGAGGCAGCGCGTTGTCTCCTGAGCCCGGGCACTGGAATTGCCACCTGTCCAGGATCCACTGTCTAGTTTAACTGTTCTTTCGCTCCTTCGACTGATAAGGGCTGACTGTGTCTGAGGCGCTGTTCTAGGTCCTAGAAGTACAGCAGTAAACAAAACAGGTAAATTAGATGTTAATGCATCTGAAAAGAATTCTTCAGCAGAAGGGGGTGGAGCAAAGAGGTTGTGGATCAAACTTGGCAAAAAAAAAGGTGCCCCACACAGTCTGAGGTCAAAGTTGCAGAATCAAGGGCCTGGCTCCTGTGGGCAGACTTGGCACGTCAGGCGTCACCAGGGCAAGGAGAATGGTCCCTCTGAGCCAGCGCAGCCCCCTGGTTCTAATCCTTCCCTACAGGGCCCATCACACCCCTGATTTGGCCTCCTTCCCTTGGGCTTAGATGTTAGAGGGTGTTCCGTCAGCAGAGGACACAAGCCTGGAGTCACTGGAAAAGGCTGCTACCTTCCTCTCCCACCCTCAACACACTTGGTGTTAATAAGTGGACCTTTCAGCCCATAAATATTTGTTAAACTTCTGCTCCGTGCCAAGTGGTATGCGCGGGGCCCCCAGAGAAAGTGCTTGCCTGCGTGGGGCTTATCTGGTCAGGGTCACCTTGTGGTTAAGAGCCTGGGTTCTGGGGCCGGCCCCATGGCCGAGTGGTTAAGTTCACACACTCCGCTTCAGCAGCCTAGGGTTTCGCAGGTTCAGATCCTGGGCGTGGACATGGCGCCACTCATCAAGCCATGCTTAGGCGGCGTCCCACATGCCACAACTAGAAGGACCCAAAACAAAAAATGCACAACTATGTACCAGGGTGGCTTTGGGGAGAAAAAAGGGAAAATAAAATCTTTAAAAAAAACAAAAAACAGAACTGAGAACATTTAAAAAAAAAAAGCCTGGGTTCTGTGATCAGACTGTCGGAATTCAAATCTCAATTTCCCCTTTCTATCTGGTCACCTTGGACAAATGACTCAACCCTCTGCCTCACTCACTGAGAAGATAGAAATGCTATTGAGTGGTACCTAACTCGTGGTCATTGTGAGGCTTCAAGCTGATTGTGCACATAAAGGTCTCAGCACAGAGTACACATGCATTAAGGATGTTTGCAATTATAGCGACTATTACTATTTTTACTAAAATACATGGGCTGTGAATTCCCAACTAAAAACCAATCCTCTGACCCTTTTTAATTCACTCAGATGGAGGTGTCCTTTGCAGCCTTGGCGATTGGGCCTCTAGACATAACTCCTGCCCCACTGCCTGCACAATCAGTAGATCCCGGGAAGTACTTCACCCCAGGGAGGAAGAAGGCCAGGGAAGGGGGCTGACATTTGGCAGTCGTGTGGCTGAGGGCTTGAACATTTAATTTGGGCCATAAAGTAAATGTGATCTCATTTTAAGAGTTGTGGGTAGTTAGACCAAATTAAGATTTTTTATAGAGAGGTATGGATATTGTTATATAGGTTTGTTATATAACAGGGTGTCCCATGAGGTGGAACTTAACTTTTTTTCTCTTTAAAAGAGAGGTTGCCAGTTAAAAGTCATCAGCAAACAATATGTTAAGAAACTGGTAATACTGGTTGTCTCTGGGGATAGAAACGAGGGGACTGAAAGATAGAGGTAGGAGGCACTAGCTCTTTGCTCTGTGCTCTAGTGTACCTTACGTCTCTAATTTTGTACCTTCTGAAGGTATTGCCAATTTTTTAAAATTAATATCTGATAGTAAAGAAATCAAGTCATCTTGGAGCAGACTTTGTTTTGGAAAGTACGTGAGTGTTCTGTTCTGAAAGTAGTTGAGTGGTCCCTCCAGCTACATAAACATAAGGCAAGTTGGCAGCAGGTATTCAGGGAGAAGGATACTGTTATTAGGATAAGGTGACAAAAAAATGTAAGTTAACACAGTCTTAAATACCTAAGATTTTCTTTTCTGACACTGCAAGTATCCACATTAAAAAAAAAATGGTGAACTTAATTTTAACAATATGTTTTATTTAGCTCAGTATATCCAAAATATCATTTCAACATGCAATCAACATAAAAAATACAGATGAGATATTTTACACTTCCTTTCATACTAAGTTTTCAAAATCCAATGTACATTTTACACGTAACAGCACATCTCAAGTTTCAAGCACTCAATAGCCATTTGTGGCTAGTGACTGTTGTAATCTGATTGGACAGCACAGGTTGGTGGAAGAGAGTAAGCAAATAGAATTACAAGCTGCTAAGAGCCAAGGAGGAGACGGCCACAGAGATGTCCATGGCCTCCTGCACCTCATGGAGCTGGCCACTCAACTCCTCCACTCACTGTCCGAGGAACTTCCAGTGAACACCTCTTCTAAAGAAGAGGCTAAAGTGGCCAGAAATCACTTGCTGTTGTCTACCAACCTGGCCCAAAACCCAGGGCCTATTCGAAAGTGGATAATCCACACTCAGCCAAGGCAGAGAGAGCCTAGTGTAAAAAGACGCAAGTCTCTCGATCTCCTTAGGAAGATTTTTGGCACAGAGTACACACACTGTGTAGACTGTGTGCCTTAGGCCTATGCTCCCAAACCTCTCCATTCCTGGGAAGTATTGCCTCCAGGGGAAGCCAAGGGTTAGAAGAATCATGCCCCTGTACCCTTCAGTCTGCTCCACCACCAAAGGACAGCCCTGACCAATCCGTTTATCACATACAAGTCGGGGAGCACATAGCCACCTGAGGTTAACATTAGAAATAAAATAAACCGGAGTCCCCAGATAGGCTACACAGTCTCCCCGGTACTCAAGACAAGCAATTTAGGGGCCGGCCCAGTGGCACACCGGTTAAGTGCGCATGTTCCCCTTCAGCAGCCCGGAGTTCGCCGGTTCGGATCCAGGGTGCAGACATGGCACTGCTTGGCACGCCATGCTGTAGTAGGCGTCCCACATATAAAGTAGAGGAAGATGGGCACGGATGTTAGCTCACGGCTAGTCTTCCTCAGCAAAAAGAGGAGGATTGGCAGCAGATGTTAGCTCAGGGCTAATCTTCCTCAGAAAAAAAAAAAAAGACAAGCAATTTATTCAGCCTGCTGCAAGACAGTGCTGAGGGTCAGTATGAATACCCAGAGTTCCCAATATGACCACTGGTCCAGCAGAAATGGTCCTGGACTAAGATATCCAAAACTCATGTTCTAGTCACCACTCTGCCCACCATTGGCAGCCTTGTCTTAGGCATGCTGCCTCCCCACTTTTGGTCTCAGTTTCCCAGTCTAGAATGGCGGTGAACACTCACCAGGTCTGCCTGCTTCAGTTTGTCTTGTGAGGCATCCAGGAAACTGGAAGACTGAATCGCTTAGCTGTGCTGCCAGAACACGTGGAAGGAGCCACTGCTGAGAGAGTCTCCAAACTTCACAGGTTCCTCTCACCCCTCGCCCTCCTCCCTTTTGGGAATTGTCCCCAGAGCTGAGTTCCATGACTGTGCCCAGGGACCCGAGCCCTTTTGGCAGCGCATACCACAGCTTCTCCCCACATTCCCTGGCCCCCTTCCCCAATTCTTAAACCACCAGCTAGCCTGTTTCCATTACTGTGCTAATTGTATCCCTCAGTAGAAGGTAAGCTCCATGAGGACAGGTGTTTTTCTTTGTTCTAGTCACTGCTGCATCCTCTATGCTTAGCACAGTGCCTGGCATGTAGTAGGTGCTCTAAAAATATTGGTCTAACTACAACTAGAAGGACCCACAACTAAAATATACAGCTATATACTGGGGGGATTTGTGGATAAAAAGCAGAAAGAAAGATATATATATATATATTGCTCTAGGGGCCAGCCTGGTGGCATAGCAGTTAAGTTCACCTGCTCTGCTTCAGCAGCCCGGGGTTCGCAGGTTCAGATCCCAGGCGCAAACCTAGCGCCGCTTATCAAGCCATGCTGTGGCAGGTGTCTGTATACAAAGTAGAGGAAGATAGGCACAGATGTTAGCTCAGGGCCAATCTTCCTCAGCAAAATAAAAAGAGGAAGATTGGAGGCAGATGTTAGCTCAGGGCTAATCTTCCTCAAAAAAAAAAAAATGTATATATATATATATATATTGGTCCAGTAAATGAAGGAGTGGATTCAATCTTAAATTCTCTCTCAGCCTTTAGCCTCAAGGAGTGAGTGACAGCCTTGGAGCCAAGCAGGCCTGGATTTGAATCCTTACTCAGTCACGTTCCAGCTTCCTCTCAGCTGCCCCTCATCTTGAGCCCATAGTCCTATTAAGAATGTCCTCCTTGCTGCAGGATCTCTCTATTCAAAGACTGCACAAGCCTGCTCATGCTTGTCCTCGCACCACTTCCCAAAAGGCTCCATTCCACCCTTGCCCAGAGAGGGCCCCTCGCAGTGCTAGAACCAGGGGTGGCAGGCCTGACCACCACCTCCCCCCACTTCTGCCTGCAGGCCTAGGCCCCAACCCTGGCCCGGAACATAAGAGCCAGAGCCAAACCCTTCTAGTATATACCACCATGGGTGATTTATTTAAGGGTCTCCAAATAATCGCTTAAGTGTTGCCATGGCAACCTGAAGAGTTGCCATGGAGATTGGAGCGGGAAATGTCCCCATGGAGACCCCTGGGAGACTCTCTAGGAAATCATTACCAGGTGGATGGGGTTTGGGAAGGGGGAGCTAGACAAATAAGGGAGCCCACAGTGGTGTGCGCTCGCAGGAGAAGGGGGTGAGGGGCAGAGTGGGAAAGAGTAGTTTAGAAAGGCAGGCAAGTTAATGATCACCAACTCTAGGGTCCTGTGTGATAACTCCTATTGTATCCACAGAATATATCTGCAGGGAAGGGCAGGAAGCAGGTAATCGTGGGGGGCCCCCAGAAGAGGGTGGAGGAGAGAGACATATTTTTCACTCTATGCTCTCCTTTGTATTCTGTTCAAATTTCTTTTACTGTAGGTATGTAAATATTAAATATTCCAAAATTAAAATTAAACAAGTTATTTATAGAGCATTTACTATGTTAAATATTTTATATCCACAAAACAACCCTGTAGGTAGGGATGATCCCCATTACACAGATGGGGAAACTGCGGCTCAGAAAGTGGCCCACATGGGGCTGGCCTGGTGGCACAGCAGTTGAGTGTACCCATTCCGTTTGGCGGCCCGGGGTTCTCTGGTTCAGATCCTGGGTGCGGACATGGCACCGCTTGGCAAGCCATGCTGTGGTAGGCGTCCCACATATAAAGTAGAGGAAGATGGGCATGGATGTTAGCTCAGGGCCAGTATTCCTCAGCAAAAAGAGGAATGTCAGCTCAGGGCTAATCTTCCTTAAAAAAAAAAAAAAAGAAAGTGGCCCACAGTCAAACAAATCAGTGGGAATCAGACCCAGGGCTCTGCAGCATCCTAAGCAAGTCTGGGTTGTCTGATCTGCCACCAACATACTGAGAGCCTTGAGGTAACCGTCACCCCGCTGGGCCTCAGTTTCCTCATCTGTAAAATAGTTTGGCAATTTGGACCAGATGAAGGCAGAAGTCCCGCTAGCCCTGACGTCCTGTGACTATGGCTCTTTAGAAGGATTTCTGAGGGCGGTTATCACACTTCTTCTCTTCTTTTTCCTCGCCCTCACCCCACTCCCTAATCCCCCTCCACAACGTGGATCTGCAGGATTGTAAAGGAAACATTTAAAGAACTCAGAATGTCAAGCCAGAGGGACCCTTGAAGAACCTCTGGATTCCATCTTAGCAGGGGAGGAGGGTGTGGCCAAGAGAGGGAAGGCGAGCCACCAGGGAAATGCAAAACAAAATCTTGAGATGCCTCCGCACGCCCATTAGTGTGCCTATGATCAAAAGAGCAATCACAATTGTTTGCAGAGATGTTGAGAAATCGAAACCCTCATATTCTGCTGGTGGGAAATTGGAACCTTCATATACAGCCTTAAAAGGCTGTTTTAGCTTGGGCTACTACAACAAAATACCATATTCTGTATGGCTTAAACAACGACACTTATTTCTCACAGTTCTGGACACTGGGAAGTCTAAGATCAAGGCGCCAGCACGTTCAGTTCTTGTCGACGGCCCTCTCTCTGATTTGCAGACAGCCGTCTTCTTGCTGTGTCCTCACACGGTGAAGAGAGGAAGCTCTCGTGTCTCTCCCTCTCACAAAGGCACTAATCTCATCATGGGAGCGCCACCCTCATGACCTCATCAAAACCTAATTACCTCCTAAAGGCCCCACCTCCTAATGCCATCCCATTGGGAATTAGGGCCTCAACAGCAGTTTAGGGGAGGGACACAAGCATTCAGTCCATGACAAGCTGCTTTGGAAAACAATCTGGCAGTTGCTCAAAAGGTTAAACAGGATTTACCACAAGACCCAGCAAGTCCACTCCCAGGTGTATCCCCAAGAGAATTTAAAATAGCTGTCAACACAAAAACTCATACATGAATGTTCATAGCAGCATTACCTAGAATAGCCAAAAAATGGAAACAACCCCAATGTCCATTAAGGGAGGAATGGACAAACAAAATGTGGTACACCCATACAAAGGAATATTATTCAGCCATAAAAAGGAATGAAGAACTGACACATGCCACAATGTGGATGATCCTTGAAAACATGCTAAGTGGAAGAAGCCACTCACACAGGACCACATATTAAATTATTCCATTTTTGGGGCCAGCCCTGTGGCATAGTGGTTAGGTTCGCACATTCTGCTCCAGCAGCCTAGGGTTCATTGGTTCAGGTCCCAGGTGCGACATGGCACCACTTGGCAAGCCATGCTGTGGCAGGCGTCCCACATATAAAGTAGAGGAAGATGGGCACAGATGTTAGCCACTCTTCCTCAGCAAAAAGAGGAGGATTGGCAGCAGATGTTAGCTCAGGGCTAATCTTCCTCAAAAGAAAAAATTATTCCATTTATGTGAAATGTCCAGAATAGGGAAATATATAAAGACAGAAAGTCGGTTAGTGGTTGCCTAGGGCTGGGGGGATGGGAAGATTGGGTAGTGACTGCTAATGGGTATGAGGTTTCTTTTTTGGGGGTGATCAAAATGTTCTAAATTGATTATGGTCATAAATGCATGACTCTGAATATTCTAAAAGCCACTGAATTGTATACTTTAAATGGACAAATTGTATGGTATGTGAATAAAGCTGTCTGAAAAACAGTCAGTGGGAAAGTACAAACCCAAGGTCACACGACCACTGAGGCCAGTGGTCAGGGCCAGTCCTGCCTCCTGGCCAGCCTCCTCCCCCACCTTCTGCCCCATTTCAAGGGGGCCAGCAGGGCCTCTAAGGCTGCTTATGAAATGAGTGGGTGCCAAGTGCTGGGGGTTTCATTTCCTGCACTCCTCCCAACACCCCTCAGCCAGAGCAGCATTCTTTAACAAACTGGGCTGCCTCAAGATTTCATTTGAAGAAAGAGGTACACTATCAAAAAAAGCAAAAGGCTGAAAGCCACTGACCAAAGAAAGTATTATGGAGGGGTGGCAAAGTGATTAGAAACCTGGGTGTTGGCTTTGTAGGAAGCCTGTCTTTTTTTTTCTTGAGGAAGATTAGCCCTGAGCTAACATCTGCTGCCAATCCTCCTCTTTTGCTGAGGAAGACTGACCCTGAGCTAACATCATGCCCATCTTCCTCTACTTTATATGTGGGACGCCTACCACAGCATGGCTTGCCAAGCAGTACCACGTCTGCACCCGGGATCTGAACTGGAGAACCCCAGGCTGCCAAAGTGGAATGTGTGCACTTAACTGCTGCACCACCAGGCGGTCCTGAAGCCTGTCTTTTTATTCTGATACTTTGACATCTTGGGGCCTTGCTGACCCTAGAGAGACTGCCCATCCTAGGATTAGCCAATTCATAGAGATAGTAAGACTCTCCTATGAATGCACCTTTCACATGCTAACCAAGCAACTAGGAGCCCATACCCCAGCCACCTTCTTTATCAGGTCCTCACAGGGCCCTCACACTCTGGGCCACTCTTCCGCTGCCCTGATCACCCCAGGGCCACATAGCAGACAACTAGGGACAGGCCCTGCACCCCCAAGCTCACAGAGATTACTCAGAGTAGCCAATCCTATACCTGCTCACCCTGCCTCACCAGTCCTTCCTGCAGAAGCCACAGCAAAGGCTTTTGCCCATGTGTCGCTCCCACGCTGCCTCCTAATTGACCCTGGTGCTTCCCACTGTGGCCCTGCCTGGCAGGCCCCCTCCTCTTGGAAACTGTAACATACTATCTTTTCTTTCTTTTCTTTTTTTAGTTGAAGTATAATTGACATATAACATTATATTTGTTTCAGGTGTACGATGTAATGATTTGATATTTGTATATATGCAAAATGATCACCACAATAAGTCTAGTTAACATCCGTCACCATATATCATTACAAAAAAATTGTTTTTCTTTTTTTCTTTTAAGATTTCATTTTTCCTTTTTCTCCCCAAAGCCCCCCAGCACATAGTTGTATATTCTTCATGTGGGTCCTTCTAGTGGTGGCATGTAGGATGCTGCCTCAGCGTGGTTTGATGAACAGTGCCATGTCCGCGCCCAGGATTCGAACCAACGAAACACTTGGCCGCCTGCAGCGGAGCATGTGAACTTAACCACTCGGCCACGGGGCCAGCCCCTGTATATATTTTTTTAGTTGTGAGTCCTTCTAGTTGTGGCATGTGGGACGCCACCTCAGCATGGCCTGATGAGCGGTGCCATGTACGCGCCCAGGATCCAACCGGGCGAAACCCTGGGTTGCCAAAGCCGAGCGTGTGAACTCAACCACTCAGCCGCAGGGCCGGCTGCTGCTGAGGATTTTTTAAATCTACTCTCTTAGCAACTTTCAAATATGTGATACAGTATTATTAACTATTGTCACCATGCTGTACACATACTCTTTTCAATGACAATTGTCCCCAATCTGTGGCCTCACCGTACCTAAATAAAAAGGTCTGCATTTTTTTGTAAGGAAGATTAGCCCTGAGCTAACATCTGCCGCCAGTCCTCCTCTTTTTGCTGAGGAAGACTGGCCCTGAGCTAACATCCCTGCCCATCTTCCTCTACTTTATATGTGGGATGCCTACCACAGCATGGCTTAGCCAAGCGGTCCCACGTCCACACCCAGGATCCGAACCGGCAAACCCCAGGCTGCAGAAGCGGAATGTGCGCACTTAACCACTGCACCACCGGGCCGGCCCCAAGAAGGGCTATATTTTAAGGCAGGCCTCATTCTGCTCTAAGCTTGCCTTGGCACCTATGACCTCAGGCAAACTCCTTCACTAACATACTCACTTTCCTCATCCGTCAGCCTGGTTACCAGCTGTGCCTACCCCAGGGCCCTCACACACAGCTGTGTTGTATATATAATTGATTGTGGCTTAAACAAGTGGGCCCTGCCAAGGGCCCCAGTGGGGTCTCCAATCCAGCGCCTACTCTGCTTTCCAAACTGTGGATCTGCCAGGAAGAATGAGTATCTCTTCCTAATTTACAAAAAGGCCACTGGGCCAGCAGCAGCCCTCACCCACCTCATGGGGCTGCTGTCAGGACTAAAAGAGATAAGAGTTGCGGAGTACCTAGTACAGCACCTACCACTCCAGAAATAGTGCCATTGTGGTCTCCAGAAGGCAGGAGGGGGCTCCTAGATACTGTGACAACATCAAAGAAGGCTTCCATTCTTTTTTGTTTTGGGCGAGTGGGAGGCTGTCCGTGTACTCAAGTCAACTTTATTGAAATCTCAGTGGAAGATGAGCTGAGCTGACACCAGGCTGCAAATGAACAGATAACCCACACCCATGGCCACAGCAGCTTCATTCACAATGGCCAAAAAGCAGAAGCAACCCAAGTGACCACTGGTGGATGAATGGATAAACAAAATGTGGTATATACATGCAATGGAATATTATTCAGCCTGAAAAAGGAAGGAAATTCTGACACACACTACAACAGGGACGAACATTGAGGACATTGTGCTAAGTGAATAAGCCAGTCACAGTAGGACAAATACTGTAGGATTCCGCTTATAAGAGGCGCCCAGAGTCGTCAACTTCTTAGAGACAGAAGCAGAAGGGTGTTTGTCCGGGGCTGAGGGGAGGAAAAGTGCGGAGTTAGTGTTCACTGGGTACAGAGTCTCAGTTTCACAAGATGAAAAGAGCGCTAGAGATTGCACAGAAATATGAATGTACTGAATGCCACTGAACTGTACACTTAAAAATTGTTAAAATGGTAAATTTTATTTGTATTTTACCACAGTTTTTTTTTTAAAAAGGCACAGCCAAGTCGTACTTTCCAACAAACCCATGCACGTTACTGTTCCCCTTCTTGTCCTACAGAAAAACTGCTCAAGGCAATGGGAAGTAAGCTTTAAAGTGTTTCTCTACTGGTGCGGTCGTGACACTTGTTTGGACTCCCTTGGGACGGGCCAGACTGAGCACTGTGTGATGTGGGTGGGACACTGGTCCCCTGCCCACCTCAGTTATTATAATCTAATTATACACACACACACATAGGTACGGACATTGGCTGAAGTGACAGGAGAAGAGCTCTCTCTTAATTTCAATTCCTGCTTCTTTGTTTTCCCCTGAGGTTCAACGTTTCCTTGACTATTTGTTTTCATGTTTGCTCGTGGCCTGTTATTACCGCTACGAGAGCAACCAGGAGAGAAAGTGTGCTCCTTTGTTTCTAGTCCCACTGGCTTCCAAACATCACTGTTGGGGCCGGCCTGGTGGCGCAGCGGTTAAGTTTGCATGTTCCGCTTCTCGGCGGCCCAGGGTTCACCGGTTTGGATCCCGGGTGAGGACATGGCACCACTTGGCAAAAGCCGTGCTATGGTAGGCGTCCCATGTATAAAGTGGAGGGCGATGGGCATGGATGTTAGCTCAGGGCCAGTCTTCCTCAAAAAAAAAAAATCACTGTCCTGTTTTTGATAACTTGCTTCATCTTTGGCATCAGGTGTATTCATCAGAGTTCCTAGTAACAAGAAATAGAAACCAAATCTGGCCAATGACACAGAAAAGTTTTGTTTTGTTTTGTCTTTGGAAACAGACAGCTCACAGAATCATCACAAAGGCTGGAAACTGACGATGAGAAAATTGGCAAAACCCGGGGCCAATGGCAGCAGAGAACCAGTTGGGTCATACCCCAGGTGTAGTTTGGTCCAGACCTGGGGCACCAAGCCAGTGGGCCTGGTGCTGCCTTAGCCCCACTGCCAACATAAGATTCTCTCTTCCCCCTTTTCAGAAGCATCCAGTTTGCCATGCTGGCCACCAGGGACCAGGGACAGGGATAGTGAAGGTCTGTCCTTCCTGTCCTGGAGAATGGGAGGCAAGGGAAGGCCTTCACTCAGTGGAGGGAAGGGGGATTGAGATGCCAGGCTGTCCAAAGTATGATGCTCACCAAGTTACTGAAGTACTTAACAAGTTACAAAGCATTTTCATGTCCATAAAAATAATGATCAATGGCCACCGTTTGTGAGGTTTTGCTATGTAGCAAGCACCCTGCTGAGCGCATTAAGTGGTACATGGTTAACTCTTACAATGACCCTCTGAGGCTGGTAATCGTCTCCCTGTTTTGTAAATGAGAGTGGTTCCATCACTTTCCTGGGGCACACGATAAATGTTGGAACCAAAAAGCAAACGCAGCTCCTTGTGACTCTAAAGCCACCAGGCTTCCCAAGTGGTTGATTTGACAATCACAGCACCTCCCTCCCCAGGAGCAGCCAGAGCATACAACCCCAATCTTCTGACTCTAGATGCATTCTATCAGGACCTTTGGCTGCTCTTCAAGATCCCAGGATGCTCCAAACACCAGGGCTCCCCACTGGATGGTCATAAGGAAAAAGACTTCGGCTAGCTGTTTCCTGCATGTTCTCTGTTTTAGCTAGCATATTAAAAAGATGTATAACGTGTAAGTTAAAACTTCTCATTCCAGGGCCAGCCCCAGTGGCCTAGTGGTTAAGTTTGGCACACTCTGCTTTGGCAGCCTGGGTTCAGTTCCCGGGCACAGACCTACACCACACATCAGTGGCCATGCTGTGGTGGTGGCTCACATATAAAAAGAGGAAGCTTAGCAACAGATGTTAGCTCAGGGTAAATCTTCCTCAGCAAAAAAAAAAAAAAAAAAGTATGATAATTACTCTATCATTGTGACTTAATTCTTTAAAAAAATAAATAGAAAAAACAAAATCTTCTCATTACAGGTATGATGGAGCAGCTGGTATCACATTTATCCATCCCTGCCCCCTGTGTGAGCGAGGATAGAGGCTGGACTAAATATATTAAATAACTCTTTGCCTTATATGCGACACCAACTAGTGCAGGTCTGTGATCACCAAGAGAAAGTTTACTTCAGCATTCCCCATGAGGATGTTTTCTAAACTATGGAAATTAGTGTCCGAGGAGAGGATGGCAGTCTCGTCAGGTGTGGAAAAACAGCCTGGAGTGCATGGCTGCCAACGCCACTGGGATTTGGGGGCAGGGGCAGGAGATGCAGAGAAAGAGCCCAAAAAATCTACACTAAAACTCCCTGTGAGGGCACAAGGAAGCTTTTTGAGGTGATGGAAATATTCTATATTTTGTTTGTGGTGATGATTACACACCTGTTTACATTTGTCAAAAGTCATTGAACTGAACTCTTAAAATGAGTGAATTTCATTGTAAGTAAATCAATATGTTGTATTTTAAATCAATAAAGTTGATTATTTCAGAACTCCCCTTGAGGCTTGGCTGACTCCTAAACCACCTGCCGCACAGGGCAGGACTCTGGAAGCAGAGCAGAGAGCAGCCTCTGCAGTTAGACAGCTGAGTTGGGGTGTCACTGCTGGGACAGGGGGAGTTTGGCTCAAGCCGGAGTGCAGAGACCGTGGTGAAGACCTGAGGCTCTCAGACGAGGCCCAGAAGGCCATACACATGCAGAAATGGCCATGCCTTAGGAATGGGAATGGAGATGACAATACAACAATAACTACACAATTTTGGAAGCTGGAAAACAAAGGAACAAGTGGTAACTAATTTAGCAGATCCAGACAGCTGAATCCTAAATTGGCAGGGGAAGAAGCTAAAAGCAAGTAGATTTACTTCATGTCATTTCCAGAATGCTTAGGAATCAGTGTCACCAAAGTTAGGGCTGAAGGTGGGGCTAAGAACAAGAGAATTTATTAAAAATTTAAGAAGAAATTAGATACCCCAAATGCCCTCTCATATTCTACTATCTAGACAATTAGTGGAAGACTAAAAGTTTATTCTCAGGAGAAAGTAAACCAGAGGCTATCTAGATTAGGAGGTAGTGATGAGGCTAGTAATGGGGCTGTGTACTTAAAGCATGGGGTGACGCAAATGTTCCAGACAGCTTGGAGCCCCAGTCTACTTCATTCACTCAGTGGCCAGGACACTGTCACTCCAGGTGATCCACGGAAGAGCCTATTTTGGGGGGTCTGACTAGTCCAAGGAAAAAGATCTAAGGATGCTGATAACAGGGGTTCAGCAAGGAAATGGCTCAGCCAGACCATCCTGCAGTGAAGCTCATAGTCAGAAAGCTCTGCCGTGTGCTCAGTTTCCCATCAGCTTTTTAGTGCCCCCATTCAGTAAACCAACATCGTGAGCCATCTGACAGAAGCCTCAAACATGGAAGGCACAGGCTGAGAAGAGAAACCTGGAGGAGATGGCTCATGCAGGGAGAAGAAAAATGTAAAAACAAAACAAAAAGTTTATCATTAATATCCTTAAAGAGATTTAAAAAATATAATGCATTGCTAAAACAGGAACACAACACTATTAAATGTATATGTAATACATATATAGACATATTTTATATAGATATTATATACATGTACATACAAACCTGAAACAAGGACACCATATTATTGTTTTTTAAAAAGACAACATTCGGGCAGACCGTGTGCGTCCCGACTGCCGAGGCCCGACACCAAGCTTTGGCTCGCTTCCCTCCTGCAACCTACACCGCCGGCCGAAGAAGAGTGGGTAAAGTAAACAATGGCCAGTAATCACAAACCTTCAGCAGCTCGCCCTGTGTCACAAGGTGGAATTGGGTTGACAGGAAGGCCTCCTTCTGGAGTACGACCCCCATCAGGAAATATTCGAGTGGCAACTGGAATGCCACCTGGAACAGCAAGACCAGGTTCTCGTAGTGGTCCCATAGGAACAGGAGGAGTTCTGTCTTCTCAAATCAAAGTTGCTGATCGTCCTGTAACACAGCAAGGTTTGAGTGGAATGAAAACTGGGATGAAAGGTCCCCAGAGGCAAATATTAGACAAATCTTACTATCTTGGGCTTCTTTGAAGTAAAATAAGTGAACTTACAACAGAAATTAATAAACTTCAGAAAGAAATAGAAATGTACAATCAAGAGAATTCAGTATATTTGTCATATGAAAAGAGAACTGAGACTTTAGCTGTTGAAATCAAAGAGTTCCAAGGACAACTAGCAGACTACAACATGTTGGTAGATAAACTTAATACCAATACTGAAATGGAAGAAGTAATGAATGATTACAACATGCTTAAAGCTCAAAATGATCGAGAAACACAAAGTATGGATATCACATTTACTGAAAGACAAGCGAAGGAAAAACAAATTAGAAGTGTAGAAGAAGAAATTGAACAGGAAAAACAAGCAGCAGATGGCATTATCAAAAATATGTCTCCTGAAAAGCAAGTCAAATACATGGAAATGAAAACAACAAATGAAAAATTGTTGCAGGAACTAGATACACTTCAGCAACAACTAGATTCACTGAACATGAAGAAAGAGAGTCTGGAAGCTGAAATAGCACACTCCCAGGTAAAACAGGAGGCTGTATTGCTGCATGAAAAGCTTTATGAGTTGGAGTCCCATCGAGATCAAATGATTGCAGAAGACAAAAGCATGGGATCTCCGATGGAAGAGAGAGAGAGATTACTTAAGCAGGTTAAAGAAGATAATCAGGAAATAGCCAGCATGGAGCGACAGTTAACAGATATAAGAGAAAAAGTAAATCAATTTAATGAAGAAATTAGACAACTTGACATGGATTTAGAAGAACACCAAGGTGAAATGAATCAGAAGTACAAAGAGCTCAAAAAAAGGGAGGAAAGTATGGACACTTTTACTGAGACTTTTGAGGAAACTAAGAATCAGGAGCTGGCACGGAAGGCACAGTTAGAAGCCCACATTGTCGCCCTTCTGGAGCACTGTAGTCGACATATAAATCGTATGAAACAGATATCCTCTATCACCAATCAAGAGCTGAAGATGATGCAGGATGATCTCAATTTTAAATCTACTGAAATGCAGAAATCACAAAGTACAGCTAGGAATTTGACTTCAGATAGTCAGCGTCTACAGTTGGATCTACAGAAAATGGAACTTCTGGAAAGTAAGATGACTGAGGGACAACATTCTCTGGAAAGCAAAATTAAGCAAATGACAACTGATCTGGAGACACATAATGATTTGCCAGCTTTAAAATCATCAGGCGAAGAAAAGAAAAAGAAATTACATCAGGAGAGAACAGTATTATTGACCCGCAGAAATGCCTTTAAGAAATTAATGGAGAAGCTAAACGTAGAATATGAGGCACTAAAAACACAATTGCAAGAAAATGAGACACATTCTCAGCTTACAAATTTGGAGAGGAAGTGGCAACACCATGAGCAAAATAATTTTGTGATGAAAGAATTCATAGCAACCAAGAGTCAAGAGAGTGATTACCGGCCAATTATGAAGAATGTGACCAAGCAGATTGCAGAGTACAATAAAACCATTGTGGAAGCTCTGCGTAGCATGAGCAGAACCAGAGTCTGAACCAACTGCAAGTTGCTGTAGCAGTATCCTCTTGCTGCTAAACTTTGTACAGACTGCAAAAAAATGGCTTACGCTTGAAGAGTTTACTTACAGTTTTTGAATGCTATAATTTTTGTGGCCTCTGATGAGCGATGTTTTAAATAATATAATAGTTCAATAAATAGTTTGCCTTTTAAAAAGCAAAAAAAAAAAAATTCAAAAAGCAAAGAGGAGCTCTTAAAAATTAAAAATATCAGAAATAAAACACTCAGTAGAAGTAATGGAAGATAAAGTTGAGGAAATCTCCCAGAAAGTTGTACAAAAACACAGACATGAAAAACTGGAGAGATTAGATGAGAAAATTAGAGGACTAATCCAGAAGGCCCACCTTCTAAATACCAGGAAAAAAACACACACACACAGAGAAAATGGAGTGGAGGAAATGATCAAAGAAATTTTTGAAGAAATTTTCCAAAACTGAAGGCTGTGCACATCCAGATTAAAAGCGCACGGAGGGCTGCACGCAGTGGGTGAGAAGAACCCGCACAGAGAGAAATTGCTGTGATGCAGACACGCTGACCAAAGGAAGGTGCTCTGTCTCCCAAAGGGAAGAGGCTGGCCAGGAACCAGGGCAGCCTGTGCGCCCAACAGAAGCACCGAAAGGCAGACCATGCTAAAGCAGTGCTTTCAAAATTCTGGAGGAAAATTATCCCCAACTTAAATTTCACACCCAACCAAATTATCCATCAAGTTTGAAAGTAGAAAAAGACATCTTAGGGTCAGCCCTGTGGCCTAGTGGTTAAGTTCGCATGCTCTGCTTCAGCAGCCCGGGGTTTTGCCAGTTTGGATCTTGGGTGCCAACATGGCAGTGCTCATCAAGCCATGCTGAGGCGGCATCCCACGTGCCACAACTAGAAGGACCCACAACTAAAAATACACAACTATGTACCGGGGGGCTTTGGGAGAAAAAGGAAAAAAAAAAGAAAAAGACATCTTGAGTCATTTAGGATTAAAAAATTAAATAAGGTAGTAAACGAAGAAAAGGACAGACAACAGGAAACAGGAAGATGACACAGGAAAGAGGGGAGGGGAGACTGAAGGATGAAAGCAACGCAACAGGCCTGGCTGGCAACCAGCCTAAATGGATGAGGTCAGAAAGCTCTAGGAGAGAGATCTTCAAGAAAACTAAATTGGTAGAACATCATCTGAATGTTCTGAGGGGAGATTTCAACAGCTGGAAGAGTTTGGCACTGAGTACAAAGAAAACTAAGTGAATGGGGAGGAGGGGATAATTATTAACTCTAGGGAAAATAAAAACTTGTGCATGAAAAGAGAAGTAATGTGCTTACGGTGTAAACACATGAGAATGGTGTTTACCTAGTGCAATGATGTAAACATCCATGTTGCTCTAACTGAACCATTATATGGCTATATCAGGAGGATGGGAGGCAGGAAGAGTGAATGAGCTGTTGGAGTGGGGAAGACAATATATAGTACCTAAAACCGAAAAATCATGAAATAGTAAAAACAATATAACTTAGAGTATTGTGGTAAATGCAAAAAGAATAAGCCATAAAAATTGATGTGGGGGGTGCTGGCCTGGTGGTGTAATGGTTGAGTTTGCACTCTCTGCTTTTGCAGCCTGGTGTTCACAGGTTTAGATCCCTGGCTTGGACCCACACAACACTCATCCAGCCATGCTGTGGCAGCGTTCCACATGCAAGGTGGAGGAGTATTGCCACAGATGTTAGCTTGGCAACAGTCTTCCTCAGGCAAAAAGAGGAAGATTGGCAACAGCTGTTAGCTCAGGGCCAATCTTCCTAACCATAAAAAAATAAAAGAAAAAAAATATTGAAGGAGGATACCTCTGATTAGGGAGAAGAAAACAGCTCTTTTTCACAAGTCTTGCACCATTATTTGACTCTTGGAGATTTATTAATGAATAACTTTTATAAAAATTAAAACTTTGCCCTGATTTCTATCTTAGAATGTACAAGCTGAGGCAGGCAGACACGGGAAGCAATGCTAAGGAGATATGGACCAAAAATCTGAATCCTAAAAGAAAAGTTTAGTTGCAGACAGGGAAAGAAAGAGTTGAAGAACTGCACAACTTCCAGAAATAGGCAGGTGTGGGGGCCTGGAACTGGCCACCCCAAGATATGTCTCTTTGGCATGAGGATTATTTTGGGCTGATTACTTTTAGAAACTGCAGACAGGAAAGAAACTGAGAAGTGTAATTTACTTACCCTTTGATAAGAGACATTTACATTGTAAAGGAAACCTCCATCTATAAAGGTGTCTCCCTCTCTGTACCAGGAAGAAGGGGGGATGACCTTATCTCTAGAAACTCTTATCAATGTGGAAGGCAAGGACTTAAATCTGCATAATAATCTTACCCCTGTTTACTGTACTTTTCTGGTAACCTCCCATAACTGACTCCCCCTCCTCCCCCAACATCCTCCTTTGTTTTTGGCTGAAGATGATATTTAAGGTGGTGGCTTCAGCCATTTTGGCGAGTTGCTCAGGTTACCTGAGCCTCTCCCATGTATACATGTTATAAAGCTTTGTTTAATTTTCTCCTGTTATTCTGTCTCATGTGAATTTAATTCGTTCTCCCGCCAGAAGGACCCAGAGCAGGTAGAGGAAATGTCTTCCTCCCCTACACAGACTAATACTGAAACCTCCTTAGACTCATCCAGGAAACCAGCACACATAACATGACCTTTAAACTTGACCTTCCAGGATACAGCCCTGTTCCCCAGGGAAGGTGGCATGGGCTGGAAGTCCCTAGAACTCAAAGCAGCCATGGCTCCCCACCCTTTCCTCTGCTCCTCTCCATCCTCTGCTCCATCCTCCACCAGCCCTTGCTCCACCCCTTGGGACTCCTGCCTGGAGGTGATGACTTGTGCTCAGGCTTGCAGAGATCAAACTGGCTGAGGGAATTAGGATGCACTTCAGAGCCAGCAGACAAACCTGGCTTTATTTTTGTGCCCAACTCCCTCCCCCGACATCCTCTATCCTCAGTCATGGTCATGTTTATAGTATCTAGGCAGACAGCTCAACCGACCCACCTGTGCAGCTTCACCAGACATTCCACACCCAGACAGCAGTGCGAGGACTAAGGCTGCAGAGAAAGGAAAGGCATTAGAAGAGAATTAAGGTGAGGAAGTGAGTCAGCCGGGTATAAGACTGCAGGCTTCCGGAGGAGTTCTCACGTAGCAGTAGCAGCCACTTGTTTCAGCTTTCAAGTTGGCCTGGGAATCTTGCCAAAATATGACCCACTCTGCCCCACTGAGCACTGTGGGTAGGAAGGGCGAGCTGGCTGGTCTCCTGTCCTTCCTCGGCCCCCAGAGCACCCCTGGTAGGCTGGAGGGGCTTGAGTATCCTTGGATTTTGCATGCAATGGGTTTCTTTCTCCTAGACTTGTTTGCCTTGCCCAGGGTGGAGCCAGGTTGGAGAAGTGATTCTAGGAAGGGGCTGACTCCCTCCCACCCCCAGAAGCTGCTCACCAAGACTGAGGATGGGTCTTTGGGGCCTGGCAAGCAGGAACAAACCCCTTGGGGGTCAGAGGAAAGCTACTGTTTTGTAGAGAGTTTGTGGTCTTGCAGCCAAACTATTCAAATTCAGGCTCTTGACCTTGGACAAGACATCAGCCTATTGGAGACTATTCATGGAACAAATCCTGGAGAAAAAATAATTCATTCACTTGTGGTCGAATTCATTCATTCATTCACTCCATAAACACTCTGATATGCCAGGGTCTGGGCTCGTTTAGTAGGAATTTTTTAAAAGTTACCTACCTCAGGGGCTGGCCTGGTGGCGTAGCGGTTAAGTTCGCACGTTCTGCTTCCACAGCCCAGGGTTCACCGGTTTGAATCCTGGGTGCAGACGTGGCACTGCTTGGCACACCATGCTGTGACAGGCATCCCACATATAAAATAGAGGAAGATGGGCACGGATGTGAGCTCAGGGCCAGTCTTCCTCAGCAAAAAGAGGAGGATTGACAGCAGATGTTAGCTCAGGGCTAATCTTCCTGAAAAAAATATAATAAAATAAATAAAACTTTTCTTTAAAAAAAAAAGTTACCTACCTCACATCCAATAGGATGACTACTATTAAAAAAACACAAAAAGCAAAAAAAAACCCCAGAAAATGATGTGTTGGCAAGGATCTGGAGACATGGGAACCATTGTGCACAGTTGGTAGGAATGTAAAATGGTGCTGCCACTGTGCAAAACAGTGTGAAGGGTCCTCAAAATATTACACATAGTATTACCATATGATCCAGCAATTCTACTTCTGGGCATATACCCCAAAGAATTGAAAGCAGGGTCTCAAAGAGATATTTGGACACTCATGTTTATAGCAACATTATTCACAATAGCCAAAGGTGGAAGCCACCTATGTGCCCATGGACGGATTGAATGAATAAACAAAATGTGGTATATACATACAATGGACTATTATTCAGTCTTAAAAAGGCAGGAAATTATTATTATTATTATTATTATTATTATTATTATTATTATTATTGGTGAGGAAGATTGTCGCTGAGCTAACATCTCTGCCAGTCTTCCTCTATTTTGTATATGAGATGCTGCTGCAGCTTGGCTTGATGAGCGATGTGCAGGTCTGTGCCCGGGATACAAACCCACAAACCCCAGCCCGCAGAAGTGTAGCATGCGACCTTAACCACTACACCACTAGGCCAGCCCTGTGGAAAGAAATTCTGACATACACTACAACATGGATGAACCTTGAGGACATTCACTGATAAGATGTATGTAGAGCAGTCAGATTCATACAGATGGAAAGCAGAAGGGCAGTGGCCAAGGGGTGGGGCCTGGGGAGATGTTCTTTAATGGGTACAGAGTTTCAGTTTTGCAAGATGAAAAGAATTCTGGCAATTGGTTGCAAAACAATGTGAAAATACTTAACACTATTGAACTATATACTTAAAAGTGATTAAGATGGTAAATTTTATGTAATGAATATTTTAGTACAATTAAAATAATAATAATTTTTAAATTTTTTTAAAAAGAGAGACACAATTCCTTCCACCAACATATCCAGATCTAGCTGGGCAGTGGGACAGGGACACAGCCATGCCACATAATGCCCAGCACATGATAAGTGCCAGTGACAAGTGCTGAATACTTGTTGGAAAGTGCTGCAATCAAGAATGAGCATACGGGGCCGGCCCCGTGGCTGAGTGGTTAAGTTCTCGCACTCTGCTTCAGCGGCCCAGGGTTTCGCCGGTTCAGATCCTGGGCACAGACATGGCACCACTGATCAGGCCAGGCTGAGGTGGTGTCCCTCATGCCACAACTGGAAGGACCCACAACTAAAATATACAACTATGTATATTTTACATAGTTGGGGGGATTTGGGGAGAAAAAGCAGAAAAAAAAAAGAAGACTATAACTGGGGGAAAAAAAACTTATGCTAAAACTGGCCATGTGGGCACCACAGTTTCCTCGGTGAACAGACAGTATAACTTGCAACGTTTAAGGATGTGACCCTGTTAAATATGTATTTTGCTTGCCAACATTTTGTGTTGTGGGATACATATGTGTGTGTTTATTTGTGTAGCAAGGATATTAGGCAGACCTGCTTAGAAATTCTCTTCTAAGCAACAGTATCTATGGCAGAGATTATTCATTGTCCTACAAATCCACGCTCTCTTCTTTGGTAATGATAGAACTCCCAGCTTTTAGCTGGGCATAGGGGCAATAAGAACAAAGACTATATTTCCTAGTATCACTTGCAGTTAGTTACATCCATGAGATTAAGTCCGGCCACTGGGATATAAAATCAAGTGCCTTATGTGACTTTCTGAAAGTGTATTCAAAGAAAGTGTGAAACTTTCTTTTTATTTTCTTCTTCTTGTTGGCTAAAATATAGATGTGATGGCTGGAGCTCAAGCAGCCTTTTGGGAGTTGAAGCAGCTCAAGCCATGTGCAGAGGAGAGTGGAACAAGATGGAAGGAATCTATACCATGGAGCACTATAGCAGCCTGGGTGGCTAACTGTGGTCTTCATTTACGTGGGAGAGCAATATACTTTTATTACGTCTAATCTGCTGTTATTGTGAGGTTTCTGTCACTCACAGCAAAACATAATCTAAACTGTCAAAGTGGCCAATAAACCTTGGGCTTATTTCCTTTGGTGGCCTCTCTGAACCATTTTGCCTTCAGCTTCCCCCAAACTCTCAGCCTGATGAAACCAAGGAAGTTCAGTTGGTCTTACAGGCCTGTTTTAGAGAGACCACCCTGGTCCATTGAGTGAGATGAGCTCCAGGTGAGAATGCCTGGAAGCAGGTGCAAACACTTCAGAAAACAGTTAGGCATTACCCGGTAAAGTTAAAATGGCATACCCCATGACCCAGCAACTCCCCTTACTATATTAGAGATTCATTTACATGTGTTAGGAGTCACGTGCAGCAGCATTATTGGTAATCACCAAAGATTGGACACAGTCCTAATAACCATGGATAGGAGAATGGCTAAGTAAATTGGGGCTGTTTACACAATAGGACCACCATGCAGCAGTGAGAAAAAGTGAACTACCACCATGAGTACCGACATGAGCCAAACTCCAAAAAGTCATGTTGCACAAAAGAAGCAAGCCACAGAAGAAAACATGCAGTCACAGAAAATTCAAAACCAGGCAACTCTAGATCATGTGGTGCCCAGTGACATACACATTCATGGCCAAACTACAAAGAAAAGCAAGAAAATGGTTCCCACCAGATTCAGGACAGAGGTTGGAAGAGGGGAAGAGATGGGGTGACGGGCTGTCACAGAGGGGAGCACAGGAGGCTTCTGGGGTTCTGGAAGGTTCTCTTTCTAACCCTGGGGGTGGGGGCAGGAGAGGGGGCATTTGCTTTGGAATTATTCTTTTCTTTAAACTATACATATTCTGTTCTGCTCTCTTCCAAATGTTAGAGAGACGGGAGCGGGGAAGAGCTTGGTCTCTGCTTTGACAGAGCAGGGGAGAGAGGATAGATGCCTTTGCCCCTCTTCCTTCCCCGTCAGCAATAATGAGTCACTCCACCATTTAGCCCTTACTCCATTCTGCCTGAATTACTGTGAGCTATTAACATGTCTGTCTCCCTCTGTCATTATTCATTCAGCTGACAATTACTGAAAGTCTCCAAAGTGTCAGCAGGAGGGAGGGGGCGACAGGAGGGGGTTAGCCTATAAGAGTCAACAAACCTGGCTTCTTTCCTCCTGCACTCAGAGTCTGGGGGAGACAGACAAGTCCCCAGCAGCGTGGCCTCACTGGCCCTGCACCTTTAGGCCCTGGGTTCTAATAGAGGTAGGAGCTCCGGAGCTGGGGAGGGATCTACCTGCAGCGAGGGATTCCTGCAGCTCTGTATCCCCCACTGCCTAGCCCATTAGCAGAGGCTCTGGGGAGTGCTGGTTAGGGCCACTAAGCAAGTCAGTGTAAAGCTCTCCACGCTTTGAATGCAGGCCGCATTGACCATCGCTGGAAAGGGGCTTCAGAGACTCCTGGTTCTAGGTTCACTGTTTCCCAGATGACTAAGACTCACTTGGGTGCTGGTTACAGATTCAGGTTCTCAGGCCTCTGCCCTGGAGGGCCTGGCCTGGCAGGTCTGTGGCCCAGGAATCTGGATGTCAGACTCACCCTTTGGGTGTCACAGTAATTGTCTAGTGATCGTACATGTGCTCTCTTCTTTTTTCAAAAATATTTTTAAAATATTTATTGGTTTTCTTTTTTTTTTGGAGGAAGATTAGCCCTGAACTAACATCTGCCATCAATCCTCCTCTTTTTGCTGAGGAAGACTGGCCCTGAGCTAACAACAGCCCATCTTCCTCTACTTTATACGTGGGACGCCTGCCACAGCATGGCTTGCCAAGCGGTACCATGTCCACACCCAGGATCCGAACCAGTGAACCCTGGGCCACCGAAGCGGAACGTGGGCACTTAACCGTTGCGCTACCGCGCCGGCCCCATCTGCTCTCTTCTGAATGGAAGAGACATGTCACCATTTAGGAGGCCCTGACGCGGCTGCTGGGGGATTAGCAGGGTGGCCACCTCATTCCTAGAAAAGTGCTAGGCCTGAGGTGGAGGAGCTACATTCGCTTCTGCCCCTCAGTCCCTCTCTTGGGGTTAATGAATGTTTGTGGAAACAAAATGAACTAAGAATACATGAGAGAGAACCCAGAATTTCTCTGGAACGTAAATGAATCTTGCTCCCAACTTTGAAACCCCCAAAGATTCTTCTATTAGTGATGGGTGTTCATTTGCAAATGTTCAGAGGTAGTACAGTGAGGCAGTGAAGACCTCATCTCTGGATCTGGGTTATCATCGCTGTTCCACTTGCTAGTTGTGTGACCTTGGGCATGTCATTTGACTTCTCTGTGACTCAGTTTCCCCACTGGTGAAGTTGACATGATAATGGTACACACTTTAGAGGGTTGTTCTGAGGACTAAGAGAGTTGATACATGTGAAGCTGTTAGAATACTGCATGGCCAAGAGCTAAAAAGAATGGTAACTATTGCAATTGTGTTCCCCATTGCCTTTGTCTTGTGGTGAGAAGGTGGGACCAGCCCTGGGTGGAGCCGACCTCAGGAAAGAAGGGACTCCTCTGGAGCCAGCCAGCCTCCCCAAATAAAAGAGGCTCAGAGAGGCTGGGTGGGGCACTCCGCAACCAAAGAGGAAAACCCCCCGCAGAGGGCAGAGCTCCGCGGACCAACGACTGGCCTGCCCCGGTTGGGAGGCTTCTATGGCTCCTGGCAGCTCACTCCTGGGCGCACCTTCACTGTCTTTAGCCTGCTTCGGTTTCCCCACACGTATCAGCCGACATCTGTGGAGTTCCTGAGAAGGCTCATGTGCTTGCCTTCGGAGGGTAGGAGTACAGGGGAGCAACTGGAGACCAAGACTGGTTTCTCAGGGGCCTCCGGAGGAGAGGAGCTTGGGTAAGTAGGCACTTTTCCTGCCTGGGCTTCAGGTTCCCCCTTGAGAACAATGCAGGAACTGGACGTGTGATGAGCACACCCAGGTGTGCTCAGAACAAGAGGGGCGTGGTGGATGTGGCTGCTGAATTGAGATCAGAGGTGACCTGGGGAGGGGAGGAGTATCAGGAGGCTCCCTGCAACCCAAGGCAGTTTCCTCCCAAAAGGTTTATGCCCAGAGTGATTATCCTATTTTACATGTAAGAAAATTGAGTCACAAAGCTATTAGACAATTAGGAGGTGCGGAAATCAATGAAAACCACCCAAATGAAAATAAACAGAGGATATCTACTCTGAGTTTGCTGTAGCAAGGGCATCAGCCACCACCATGTGCTTTTGATGTGTATAGAGAAGTGGTAAAGTTTTATAGTGGAAAAAAGGGCAGACTTCAGGTACTCTCTCACTGGAGGCTGGAGGCATGGGGAAGCTGGAGGCAGGTTAACTAGCAGTGGGGCATCCTGTTTGATCAGTTAGGGGAGCATACTTGGCTTTCTCCAGTTGGTCCTAAATTGCAAGTGGATGCGGGAATTAGGGAAGCTGTCCATGTGAAGTTCTGGCCATTTAGGGCGATTGCTCCAGAGGTGGTTCTTTGGCTTCCTGGCCTGGTTGCTACAGACAGACTGGTTGGCTCTCTGAACTGGTTGCTTCAGATTGTGGGTCAGAGTTCTATTTTTATATACAGCCTGGCCATTGTCCATTTGTATATTCAGTCTCTCAGAGGTCTTCACGGCCTTGCACTCCAGCAGTCACCTCTGCGGGGCCTACTGCTGCTGATGCAGGAACACCCTGTGTGACTATGCTTGCCTAAATGAGGCCTCCAGGGAGGGGCTTTCCCACCAAGGAACAGCTCCCGCAGAACTGCACAGAGCTGATGGTTCCTGGCTGAAAGCTGCAGGCCAGTGTTCCATCCAGCAGCTGTTTTTTTAGCTGCTGCTTCCACACAAAGGAGGTTTGCTTAGAGACAGCAGCCTTGCTGACAAAGGTAGGGAGTTGTTCCTAAGGCCATTGATGCTAACCACAATTCCATCACTTTTCCATCTTTGTGATCCTGAGCAGGTTGACTTGCTTCTCTGAGCCTCTGCGTTGACTAGAGGCTTTGTTACCACTATGTGGGGGATGGGAGAGACGATTGAGTGAATGTCTGTGAAAAATGACTTTGAATGCCCTGGAAGGGGTGGAGCCCAGGTGAATTTCTGATGTACCCAAACCAGAGTTCTCAAGCTGCACTGCCCCTTCTAACATGCTGTTTCTGGCTTGGGTTCATTCTTTCCACCTCCAAGAGTCTAACTGGGCTGTGGGTCTATTTACATCTGATTTACATGTGTCTGCACAGATAAGACAACTGTTAATTTCTAGCTTGTTCTCCAGCAGCTGGATTTCACTCCTTTCAAGACAGGGGTAGATTTGATGCATCTTCAAAAGCTCATCTGAGGCTTCTCAGCCACTCCCTGGCACTAGAGATTCTCTCCCCTGTGAGATGGGAGACACATTAGCGCTGGGAGGGCAGGAATGCTGAGCCTCAGGTCCCTCACCTGTAAAATGGAGCTGATCACGGTACCTACCGCCAATGGGTGTATTGGAGAGTGACTGAGGGCTGCAGGAGAAGCATTCAGTAAAGTGCCTGGCATGTACTTAGCACTCAGGAAGAGGAACGGTCACAATTTGCTCTGTGGCTGGGGTTGTAGGAACCCCAGAGACACTGATCCTCTCAGACTATTCTCTGGTCTAGACTAGAGAGACAGAAGTACTCTGTTAGGGAGTTCCTGAGCTCAATTTTGGGCACCAGAAGCAGGTCATCTCCTCTCCTTCTCTAATTCAGTCTTCCAACCAATAGTTTTGAGCCTTTATCATTCATCAGGCTAGATGCTGGGGATACAGAAGTGAACCGGCCAGGGGTGCAGTGGAGCTTATGTCCAGTGGGAGGCCATCACTAACCACAGTCACATAAATTAATGCAAAATGTGATGAGTGCCAGGAAAGAAAATTACTGCTCAAAGGGAATAGAAGCCAATTCTGATAATTTGGGGAGATGCTAGGACTAGGTGGGCTTCTGAAGAAGTGACCTTTAAATTGAGACCTAAAGGATGAAAAGGTGCTAGCTCCCCTTTGTCCCACTTTCCCTTGCCTTGGTTCTTGCAGTCCTCAAGTACTTCTGAAGCGTCTGCTCCAGGCCTCCACTATCCCAGGCACTGTGAGGGATATGAGAAAAATAACAGTGCAAGGTCGCTGTCTCCAGTGTGTTTCCCTGTTTCCCAGGGACACTCATGAATGATGTGAGGCAACAGATAATGGCAACAGGGGGAAAAGTGATTCAAAGTATCAGCACTCTGCAGTTCAGGGCAGGGGAAGGTGGGGTCAGCAGGAGGGTTTCCTGGCCCTAAACGATGAGAGGGGTTTGGGCAGGTAAAGAGGAGCCAGGAGGAATGGTCTCCAAGGGGAAATGGAGAGGGTTGGTCACTGGAGCACTGGGGGGTGGGGGTGGGGGCGGTGGGGGTTAATAGGAGATAAAGTTAGAAGACAGCAAGCCTTGGGGGTCTAGCTAAAGAGCTGCACTTTGTCCTGTAGGTAATGGGGAGCTAGCTGGGACTCTTGAGGAAGTGAGGGAGTAGTATAGTGTTCTGAACAATGGATGGAAGACTAGGCTGGCCAGTCCTGACCCACTAGGATTCACGGGAAAGCTGCTCAGACCCGAGGTTCAGCATCGTTGTTGTCAAACTATGGGTCCTTTGGGAGAAGTAACCACGAAGATATTATCATATAGTATCAGATCCCTTCCAAATGTGACTTTAGACTAACTTCTGGAGAAGAGTCACACCTTAGGAGCATTCTAACAGGAAGAAGGGATAAAGGGGAGGAGCTGGGGCATAAGCCTTGCAGGATTGCTGCAGTTTGGGTGGGTACTGGGGGAACTAAAAGCTGAACTCGAGGACTCCAAAGGAGGGCATGGGCTGGAGTAGAGGGAGCAGTGAACTGAGGTGATGAACTTAAGTTCTTGGCCCAGTTCTGACAGTAATTGGCTGTATAGTTTTGGGCAAGCAACTTTCCTGCTCTTCATTTGCAAAACAAGGTGGGATGCCTCAGGGCCTAGCCTAATGCCTGGCACACAGTAGACACTCAATAAACAGTTGTTAATTATTTGTTAATCGTAAATTAATCCCTTCCTAGAATATGAATCTCTGATCTCAGAATTTTGCCCTGTCCTGGCACTCTGGGCAAGATTCATTACTAGATACAGGCCTCTCTCAGATTTCCTGTTTTAAAATCTGACGGCATTTGCTTCTGGGCTATTCCTGTACCAAGAACACGAGCAGTCTGAAGAAAAATGACTTCATGATTTCCGAAGCTACCGAGAGCCAAGCTTAAACTAATTTTTTTCTAACAGGTGTAGTTCATTTCAATGTCATAAAATTCCTAAAAATTGTGGGAAACATGGCGTTTTCATAAATAGAATTCCATTTTCAGCATCCTGGGGGAGTTCATTCTTTTAAGGAACTCTTCAAGGAAATCCTTTTAAGTGTCACATCTTCTATGTTGGGCCACCTGCAATTTCCAGAGTAGGAGGGAGAAATGATCCTGGAAAGGATTGCTTCTCCAGTCACACACATCCAAGTGTTCACACTAGTGCAGTCTGTACTCACAGACACCGACGCTCACACTGAAATAGACCCGCTCCTGCTCACAACGCCCTCCCACTCTTACTGTGCATGTTGCACATACATGCTCACACACGCTCACACTGAAATAGACCCGCTCCTGCTCACAGCGCCCTCCCACTCTTACTGTGCATGTTGCACATACATGCTCACACATGCTCACACGCTGTGCACGTACACACATTCTCGAAGGCAGCCTTGTTTACTGCCAAAGGCGCCACACACCAGGATCTGTTTCTCCAGGGAACAGCTGTTGCTTATCCATCAGGACATAAAGTCCAGGGTCAGAGCCCCTTGGGCCCCGGCTCACTCACTCTGCAGAGAAGGCCCAGTTTCTAGGTATCTTCATTTGAAAACTCCCCCTCCAATCAGTGGTGGAGAACTGGATTCTGTTTTTCAAAGATGCCATAAATAGTTACCCCAAAAGCAAGTCCTGGTGGAAGACTAGGTTTCCATTCACTCACACAACAGGGGTTTTTGAGTCCTACCAGTGGCAGGCACTATGGTAGGTGCTCAGAGCTTGACAGTGGACAAATTAATATTGCTCCCGTTCAAGCAGAGCTCATCGTCTTTGGGGACCTTCTATTGTAGCCATAACAAAATTTCCACAAACTTAGAGCTTTAAAACAACCTACAGGGGTGGCCCCGTGGCTGAGTGGTTGGGTTTGCCCTCTCTGCTTCAGCAGCCCAGGGTTTCACCGGTTCGGATCCTAGGCTTGGACATGGCACTGCTCACCAGGCCATGCTGAGGCGGCGTCCCACATGCCACCACTGGAAGGACCCACAACTAAAAATATACAACTATGTACCGGGGGACTTTGGGGAGAAAAAGGGAAAACAAAAAATCTTTAAAACCACCTACATGTAGCATCTCACAGTTCTGTGGGTCCATGTTGGCTTAACTGGGTCTCACAAGGCTCAACTCAAGGTGTCAGCCAGCTGGGCTCTGATCGGGAGGCTGTGGGAAGAATCTACTTCCAGGCTCATTCAGGCCGTTGGCAGAATCTAGTTCCTCGCTATTGCAGGACTGAGGTCCTTATTTCCTTGCTGGCTGTTAGCTGGGGATTGCCCTTCACTCCTAAAGCCTCTCTCTTGGCCCTGCATGTGGGCTTATACAGTAAGAGCCAGCAACGGCAAGTCAAGTCCTTCCCCTGCTTGGAATCTCTCTGACCTCCCCATCTGCTGCCTGCAGCTGGAGAAATTCTCTGCTTTTAAGGGTTCATGCGATTAGATTGGACCCACCTGGATAATCCAGGCTGCTCTCCCTATTTCAAAGTCTGTAATTTTAATCACATCTGCACAGTCCCTTTAGCCATGTAATATAACGTATTTCATATTCACAGGTTCTGGGGACTAGGGCATGGACATCTTTAGGAGAGTGCACTCTGCCTACCACAGGGATATAGGGAAGTAAGTTGACAATTTTAACAATAGACTTTTCTTTTTTTTTTTTTTTGCTGAGGAAGATTCACCCTGAGCTAAGATCTGTTGTCAATCTTCCTCTTTTCTTACTTGAGGAAGATTTGGCCCTGAGCTAACATGATGTGGCGATGAGAGTTATTAATAGGGCTCTGTGCCAATCTTCCTCTATTTTGTATGTGGTTCGCCACCACATCATGGCTGGTGAGTGGGGTAGGTCTGTGCCTGGGGTTCCAAACTCTTGAACCTGGGCTGTGGAAGCGAGAGTGCTATGCCCTGGGTGGGCTGCACCAACAATACACGTTTTTAAATATTAATAAAGAAGAGGTAAAAAGTTGCAATGAGAGCAAGGAGCAGACAGCCCTTTCAAGAGGAGGTCAGTCTGGCTTCCTAAAGCAGGTAACATCTAAGTTGGAATACACTCTGAATCAAAGGGTTAATGCTCTCTGGCAGTACTGTGCTTGCAGAAACCTGGAGAAGGCCCGGCCCTCAGGACTACATTAACTAGGGGATGGACTTCTGAGCAGGGGCATCTTCAACAGGCTCTGGTGGGCCAAGCTTGTACACAGGGCGAGGCAAGAGAGGGTGGGGGGCCTGGTACTTAGCCCTCCAAGGGTGGCTGCTCCACAGTGGGTGGAGTTCAGCTACCTCTGTTGAGCTCCCAACCTGCCGCCCACGTCCTGGGGCATCTGAGAGAGTGTGTGAACCTCTCTCACTTTGCTTCTCATCCTGCTCCTTTCTCAGGTGCTCTCATTCCCCATCTTTCCGTTTCTAGCAGATATCACTTTTGAAATGAGGCCTCAATGCAAACCTCTTTAGTTTGTTCATTCATTTACATATTCACTTATTAATTAAAAAATAGCTATGAGCACCTACCACATGCCAGGCGCTGTGCTAGGGGTATACAGCAGAGAACCAAGTAGAAGGGGCCCCTGCCCTCACCTGCCATGTAAATACAAGTGAAATGGAAGTCTTTCAGCTGGAGTCCACAACCATTCATTCAGGGACCTGGAATCATCTGCTCAAAAACTGTTGCTACATGCTGCAGAGAGGCCTTCCTCTTAGATGGATGAGAGAGCAGAAGCCAAAAGAACAGTGACACCCACCATTGACTGAGCACTAACTACTTTCATCCTATTATGAATACCCCTATTTTACAGATGAGGAAACTGAGGCACAGAGAGGTTTACCCAACGTTACCCAGTTAATAAGATGCAAAGCCACTATTTAAATCAGGCCTTCTGACTGCAGAAGTTGCCAGCTCAAGCACTACATTAGGGGGTTATATGCCTGCCAGATCCCAGGCATTGTGCTCAGGCTGCATATAAGGCCTGCCATCGAATTCTCCTAATTACCCTACCAAAGGGTGAGGTTTATTGCCAATTTCGAGGTGCAGAAATTGAGGCTCAGAACAGTAACTAGCCCAGGGATACACAGCCAGTGAGTGTCAGCACTGGGATCTGAGCTCAGATCTGTCTAGCTCCAAAGTGATTACCGTTTAGGAGGGAGGGAGTGTGGGGAGACAAGAGGGATGAAGAGTCAAGGTGGAGAGAAAGGAGCTGTGGGAGAAGCAAGGGTTAGAGGGAGAACAAGGTGGGGTGCAGTAGGGCAGAGTTAGAGGAGGTGTAAAGGGGAGGCCCCAGCTGGCACCAGGAGGTTAATGGGCGGAGAGCAGTTTTCTGTGGGAAGTTGTACTCAGAAGCTGGACTGCAAAGCACTAACCAAGAAGTAAGCTGTCTATGAGCATGTGGAGGTCCCAGTGTCAGGCAGTGGTTCTTTCCTGAGGACACGAGAGAGGGCAGCCGGGCCTTTGAGAATGGGGAGACCCGGGCCTCTTTGCTGACAAAGGGGAGGAAGGTCTGAGTCATACCAGAGGGAGACTGGTATGAATATGTGCATGTGAGTATGTGTGTATGCGAGTGTGTGTGAGGGGTGTGTAAGGATTGTATCCAGAGCATGAGAGTGCTGTTCTCAAGGAGAAGGGGCCCTCTTTTTCTATGATTAGAAGAAAAGAGGAAAGGTAGGTAAATCTATAGAGAAATTCTTACCCAGTAGAAGAGTGAGGTGAGAGGGTGATTTGTAAAATGGGGACACCCATCTTTGTCTTTCATCTGTCCCGCATTATGATGAGATTGCATTAGTTTCCCTGGGCTGCCGTAACAAATTACCACAAACTGGGGAGCTTAAAACAACAGAAATTTGTGGCCAGTCCCATGGTGTAGTGGTTAAGTTCAGTGCACTCTGGTTTGGCAGCCCAGATTCGTGGGTTTGGATCCTGGGTGTGGACCTACACCACTCGTTAGCCATGCCATGGTGGCGACCCACATACAAAGTGGAAGAAGACTGGCACGGATGTTAGCTCAGGGCTAATCTTCCTCAAGCAAAAAACCCCAGAAATTTACTAGCTCACAGTTCTGGAAGCCAGAAGTCCAAAGTCAAGGTGTCGGCAGGGTTGGTTTCTTCTGGAGGCTCTGAGGGAGAGTCCGTTCCAGGCCCCTCTCCTAGCTCCTGGTGGCTGCTGGCACTCCTTAGCACTCCTTGGCTTGTAGACACATCACTCCAACCTCTGCCTCCATCTTCACATGTATTGTCCTGTGAAGACACACACTGTGTGTGTGACTGTGTCCAAACTTCCCTCTTCTTATAAGAACACCAGTCACTGAATTAGGGCCCATCCTAATCCAGCATGACCTCATTTTAACTTGATTGTATCTGCAAAGACCTTATTTCCAAATAAGGTCACGTTCACAGGTGTTGGGAGTCAGGGCTTGAAGTTATCTTTTGGGGGGATACAATTCAACCCAGAACAGGGCACAAAGGAGATAGTGTGTGGGAATGTGCCCTAACAGGTATAAAATGCTACAGAAATACAAGGTCACACCAAGGTGACAGGTTAAAGGAATCCTAAAGTTGAATGTGTTTATAAAGTAAATGATTTCCTTTAGAATTTATGTTTTCATAAAACCCCAGAGTTTCCAATAATGGGTTTGCTGAAAGTAATGTCTGTCACTGTACAGCCCCTGGGAGAAAGCACTCTTAGCAAATGGGCTTCCTCACTGGTTCTGGAGAAGGCTTCCAGGGGTGAAACACACATGTCCCCCACCATCCTTTTAGAAGTTACTGGGAGGGGCCGGCCCGGTAGCGCAGCAGTTAAGTGTGCACGTTCTGCTTTGGTGGCCCAGGGTTCGCTGCTTCAGATCCCGGGTGTGGACATGGCACCACTTGGCAAGCTATGCTGTGGTAGGTGTTCCACATATAAAGTGGAGGAAGACAGGCATGGATGTTAGCTCAGGGCCAGTCTTCGTCAGCAAAAAGAGGAGGATTGGCAGCAGATGTTAGCTCAGGGCTAATCTTCCAAAAAAAAAAAGAAGTTGCTGGGAGACCATGGCTCCCTCCTGCCCCTTCCTGTCTCAGGCAGCCTTTGGATCTGGGATTTACCCACAGTTGATTCCAACCATAAACCAAATTAACCTACAACTTCTCCTCTCCTGTTCTTCCACGCCCTAGATTTCTGGTTAATCCAGCTAAGAACAGAGGTCCACGTTAAGGGTGGATGCCTCTGTGGTTGATTTAGGCTCTGCACTTGCTGTAGAGGAAATGGTGGCCAGAAGGGGGAACCATCTCTCAGAGGGAGGAGGGGGCGGGACACCTAGAGAGCCTGTCTAGATCCCTGGCACTGTCCAATAGCCAGCCTTCCCCTCCCTTAGAACCTTGCCCAGCCATAGAAGCCCGGACTATCTGAGCAGGGTTTAGTTCTTAAAAGAGTTTAGTTCCACCATTTGGGTCATGGAGGCCTTAAGAGTTTGATGAAAGCTGTGGACCTCCATCCCAGAAAAATAATACACATCCACAAAAAAGTTCAGATAATTTCAAAAGCTTCACTGATACCCTGGAGCTTATTCACGAACTCAAGGACAACAACGCCTGAAAGAATATACTCTCTCCACCCGGTTTTCCTGAGAAAACTGAGATCAGTCGGGGTAATTGATTTGCTCCCAGCTTGTGCAGCTATTTACAGGGAAATTCAAAACTGAAGTGCAAATTCTGGTACTCTTGTTTTAACCACTATATCGAGTTTGTTTCCATTAAATAAAAGCGACTCCTCTCCTTAAAGAAGAAGAATCTTGTAGTAAGCTTTGCTTTTGGCTGGAGGAGAGGAGTTGTGGGGGTGGGGGGGTGGGGGTGGGGGGTGGGAGTGACAGCGTCAGTAGAAAAAGCACCTGTGGCCCCAGTGCTTGTAAACAAGCTTCACTCATTCCAGCACAGACGTCTGCAATGGCGCTGGGATCCCTCTCGACACTAGCGCGGTGGGGTTACTGAGAGCGACCCGTTGATTCTAGCTTCGAAGGACCTCCTCCTGCAGTCGGGAGGTAAGTGTCCACAAAGGGCTGTGATGGAAGGCAGACGTTCTTGGACTTGGATCCGAACTGAAGATCCTCATTGAGCGCATCAGGGAGGCAAGGTTTCTATAGCCCATTGATTTACCTTCTCGAGACTAGCTAGAATCTGAGAGCGCCATATAGGGAGGAGGGCACCTCTCCTGCCAAAAACATCGACGGCTCCACTGCAGACCCCCACCTCTCCTCCTCGTCCAGCAACACATCCCCTCCTCCCCTCAACATTCAATGCTCTTTAGACTCAGGACCAACTCACCTAAAATGGGGGTGAGGGGAAAGATCCTGATTAACTGAGTCTCAGGAGATTATACTGGGAAATTCTTTATAAAAGAGTTCCTGGATTGGGGGCAGGGCTTTGCTTGAGGGGGTCTCCAATAGCTTGGGAGCTGACCGTGTGCCGGGCCGCTTCCCGCGGGGCCCCCAGCTCCGTGCGCCCCATGCCCGGCGGCGCCTGGGCCTCGGGGACCCGCAGAGCAGGCGAGCGCGCCGTCCCCGCCTCCAGGCGGGCCGGGGGCGGGGACCCCTCCCCTTCGCCCATCCCCTGAGGGCCGGCCGCCCTGGCGCTTGAGGGAGGGCCGGGCGGAGGGGAGAGGGCGGCGGGGCGGGGCTCGGGCCACTGCGGAGCGGGCGGCGCCGCGGGGCCCCGGTGAACCGGACCGGGGCGCACGGGCCGGGCCGAGCCGAGGCGGCCGCCGAGCCGGGTCGGAGCCGTCGGGGGCCTGGCGCACCCGGCCTGGCCGCTTTCCCCGCGGCGCTGGGATCTTGGCTGGGGGCGGCGCCGGGGCCGGGGTTTCGGGGCGAGTTGTCTCGCGGGGCCGGGGAGGGAGCGGCGGCGGCGCGGAGGGGGCGGGGGAGCATGCCCGGCTGGAGCCGGGCCTTGGGGCGCGCCCCGGCCGCCGTCCCCACCTCCGCCTCCTCCTTCTCCTCCTCCGTCTCCTCCTCCTCCTCTTCAGTCCCGCCGCCGCTGCAGCCAACATGGCTGCGCTCCTGAGCCCGGGAGGCGGCCGCTGCTGAGCGCCGCTCGCCGCCCGGGCCCCCAGCCCGCCCAGGCCGCGGCCCATGGCCCCCGGCGCTGCGCGGCCCCCAGTGCGCTAGGGCCGCAGCCGGGCGCTCGCCGCCCCGAGGCGCCGCGGGGCCTCTCGCCGCCGCAGCCCGCCCGCGCGCCCGCCGGCCTCGAGCCCCGGAGCCGTCCGGCGGGGCGGGGCGGGGCGGCCCGCCACCATGGAGCCCCAGCGCCGGGAGCTGCTCGCCCAGTGCCAGCAGAGCCTGGCCCAGGCCATGACGGAGGTGGAGGCGGTGCTCGGGCTGCTCGAGGCGGCCGGAGCGCTGAGCCCCGGCGAGCGGCGGCAGCTGGACGAGGAGGCGGGAGGCGCCAAGGCGGAGCTGCTGCTCAAGCTACTCCTGGCCAAGGAGCGGGACCACTTCCAGGACCTGCGGGCGGCGCTGGAGAAGACGCAGCCTCACCTGCTGCCCATTCTCTACCTGAACGGCGTCGCCGGGCCGCCGCAGCCCGCCGAGGGCGCCGGTGAGTGTCACCCTGCCCCGGCCTCTCGGACCTGCCGTCCACGACTTCTCTCTCCAGCTCTCCTAGGGGGAACGCACGAGGGCCATCAGTCTACCTGGCGCTGGCCACGCGTGGAACCTTCCCTCCTTTAGCCCGTCTCGGGGCGAGAGGGTGATGCGTGGACCCCTGCTTCGCACCTCCTCCCTCCCGCAGTCCGGCCGTTGCTGTGAACAATGCCCGGCACTGCAGGCCTTGACCCTCCCAGGTGCCACGGCAGCAGGGTCCTCCCGAGACCACTAGGTCCAGCCGCGCGGCGACCTCGGAGGGATGTCCGTCAGTCCCTTTTTTAAGGCTCTTTACCATCCGCCAGGCCTTTGGGAGCCTCTGCTAGCCTTTAATCAATGACCCAGTCTAGAAGAGTGGAACCAACGCCAGGACTGGTATTCCTGAGTTTTGGGCCCTGTCTTCTCCTTGCAGGACCACTGGTGTCTTTTCACTTTGTGGCTCTCACATCTCCCTCTGCCCAGAGCTCAAATCTGTGTGCTCACTCAGACTTGTGGTTGATTATGCACAGTGCCTGCTAGGTTTCTTTGGAAACTATGGACCCGGAAAAGTTGGGGAAGTTGCATTGCACCATGGGAAAATCCTAGTAGTGGCTGCTGGGGCTCAGATCCCTCCCTGACGGTACTGAGCTGCCTGAGGGGGGAAAGTGGTGGCTGGTTCCCTTGGGTGGTGGGTGATGGATTTGTGAGTGTGTGTGTGTGTGTGGGGGGTACTGCTGGGAGTTTGTGACAGGTGGTAGTCTTGGCCTGGCATGGTTGGGGAGTGTGGAAAGCCAGCCTTTTAGAGAAGGAAGCTTGAGGGAGAAGGCTTACCACTGAGGAAGGAAGAGAGCCAGCATTTATTAGGCACCTACTGTTGTGGCACGCCTGCATTTTATCACATTTACTTGTTACCACTCTGAGCTGTCTATTATTCGTACTTCGCCAGAGAGAAAACTCCGGCTTGGAGTGGTTAAAATGCTCAAAGTACTGAAAACCAGGAGTTTTCAATTATGACTTATTGTTTTATTGAACACATTTTGAGGCAGGACGCAGCAACTGCCACCTTTTTAACGTCTTCTCCTTGTTTTAAGAGCCATCCGAGAGGGCTGACAGACTGTGCTTAGCAACTTGTAGGCCAAAGGCTATGAGACCTGTTTATTTGGCTGTTAAAAGCCTCACTTGTTAAGGGGATGATTTTATAAGCTGTTCCGGGTAACAGCTCCAGTGTATATTGGCCATCTCAACCTCACTTTTTATAGGGAAGGAAACTGACATACAGAGCCTAAACTTCTGGCCTGCAGCCCATCATTTCTTTGGTGGCCCGTCTGTCTCCACTTTGGGTTTCCAACTCTAGCATTTATGCCCCTCACACCTGCCTTCTGTCCCCTAGTTGTGATTATATATGAGTTTCTGGGCAAACTCAATTCTCTCGTGGGATGGTGCTTTGGAAGATGCTAAGAAGGGCTGTCAGATGTGGCCATGAGGATAAGGACAGAGGGAAATCTCACTGGGGTAATTTTTTTTCTTTTAATTGCTTTTATCTGTCTGTCTATCCATCTGTCTGTCTTGGAAGGAGAAAGTTTATCAAGGAAGCGCAGAAGTTGGAGTGCAGACTGAAGTCCTCATTGGGATGTGTTTGAATCAGTGCTAGCTTTAATCTCTGGAATAGATGGACAAATTGCCATTAATTAGGTCCCTCCCCTTTTCATTCCTGGTGGACAAGGTGGGGCCTCACAGGGTCAAAGTTCCAGGAGCTGGTCCTGACCTTCAAGGAAGGGATGGAATAGGGTTTGGATTTTATCCCTCAGGGCAGTGGTTTCAGACTCTAGGTTTATCACAATGCAGAGTTCTGTAACTTTGCCAGAGGATCATGAACTCCTCAGGAAAATAATTTTCAAAGGGGAATTTAAGTTTGTTTTAGCTAATACTTTAGAAAAAAATTAGGACAGCGTTTGATACGGCAAGATGCCATCTAGAGCTTCTAGGGGAGAGGGTGATGTGATGTGCAAGTAAGCGATAGAGTGTTGGGGCCTTTGTAAAGTAAGAACTACTGTGCAGGGGTTTGCCAGCTTATTTTTTCTCTTAGCCAGGAAGCAGTGCATGATAGAGCTGCTGTGGTTGAAGGGGTGGAAACACCTGTCTCATCCCCAAGAAGCCAAAGTCAGGGAAACCCAGCACTGTGTCCTGCCTCCTTGCTCTCTCCAGCGGTTTCCACTCTGCAGGCAGGTCCACAGCTCTGTCTGTAAGTGGGCTTTAGTGCAAGGCCCTTGTGGGAACCTGAGAGAGGAACCAGTTGGCTTCCTGAGGATCCATAGCATCAAGGGGAGGCCCCTTTGTCACCAACTCTGCATAGGAGGTGCCACCATCACCTTGGTGGATTCCACACCCCGTGTGGGGCCCTGCTCCAGAAGGCCCATCCCCTGGCTGGCACTCTCTGCTGTGGGAGTTTGCTGTACTGCAGGCACATGATGTCCAGCAGCCCCTTCCCTGGGGTCTGGAACGGGGAGGAAGCTGTCCTAGGTAGTACTGGGCAAGTGAGCAAACCAAACCAGAGCAGTCTCTTCTGCTCGTGTTGTTTATAACCAGATGTTTATAACCCACCGTTCTCAGGCCTGGAGTATGAAGGGAACAAGAAAGTACAGTGCCGTTTTGTTTTAGGGGGTAGAGGGACTTCTGTACTAGGATTGATGATAACATTGCTGTTGGGCATTTTGTATCTTATACTTTAATATCTCACTTAATTGTGTGGCAACCCCAGGAGATGAGTGGTGTCATCTCTGCCTTATGCTGGGTTCCGTTCCCCTGTCTGTGAGGTGTGAGGATAGGGTAGAAAGCAGCCGGGAGTCGAGGCTAAGCCCCACGCTCCTGATTCTGTCTTGGCATTTTTTCCTGTGGCCTGATTAGGCCTTCCCCTTACAATTGCAGGCCATTTCCTGCATTGGGGAACTCTGTGGACTTATGTAGCCTTTCCTTGTCCCAATCCTGGATCTGTAAGGAAGAAGTGGTCACCTTTGCCCTGGCTGATGGTAGTGAGAGGATGGAACTCTTGTTCTTCCCTGGATGACTCAGGGCCACAGTTGTACCAGGATCCTTTGTTTTTCCTCTTTGATTTAGTTACTAACATCTGAGTTTTCTCACTTGAGGGTCCTTGACTACCTGCCTCTGGAGTGAGAGCCCCTTCCTGGCTGGGAGCCTCAGCTTCTTCATCTGTGAGATGGGGCTGGGGATGCTAGGCTGCCCGCCTCAGCCACTGGGAGGGCAGAATGTGACTCGGGAGGACTCAAGTGCCTGGTCCTCTGCTTGGTCCAGCGGTGGGGGACAGAGACAGGGATGTGTAGGATGTAATTCCAGCCTGCAGCTCACTGCCTCTTTGGAGGAATGGGACACTCAGGAGAGTGACATTGTGAGACAGATCAGTTGAGTGATACACCTGCAAGCAGGCTTTTCCTCCTTTTAAAACTCTGCATGCTATACGCTTTCCCCAGACACTCGCATCCCTGCCTCCTGGCTCTAATTACCATCTAAATGTGGAGGGCTCCCCAAACCAATCCACGCTGGGCCTCTATTATGGGGCAGAAGTGGCAGAAGTTGATGATTGCCCTCCGGCCCCTGTCCACTGTGTGCTCAGAGCTGAATGTGTCTTTCTTGTCCCCTCCATGCCTCTCTTTAGTTTCCTAGTGAGCTGGCTGACTTGGCTTCACCAGAGTTAAGAGAATGGAGACAGTATCATCTGCTGGAGAAGCCGAGGAAAGCTTCATGGAGGAACTGGGGCTTGAGCTGGGTGTTGAAGAGGTGCTGCAAGTGCGCAGAGGGAAAGGAGGAGGACGTTCTGGGCACAATAAGAGTAGATACGACGAGAGCAGGGGCCTCGCCATGAGAGGAGCGGTATGTTTTCAGGTTGTAGAAATTAGACCAGCCTGAGTAGAGCGGGACATTGGCATTGGCTCTGGGTGGATGGGATGCAGAGGTGATCTGGAGGACCATGATGGCTAGGCTGAGCCAGGAGTTTGCATGTCACTTGGAATTTAGGCATTGTGCACTTGTTAGAAGTTAAAGCTGGAGGAATTTTATTTTTTTTAAGGAATAACTCTGCCAGGCTTTTCCAGCAGGACGAGTGCAGTTTGCTGCTGACTCTCAGATGCGGATTATTTATTATTCATTAGAGGTTATCTGGGCCTTTTGTTCTCTCCCTACTCTTTCGGATACCAGCCACCTTTTCTTTGTCCACTCTGCCCTAGAGGGTCAACAGGGACATAGATGTAAGTAAAGGCTCCAACCACTGTGGTTTTTCTTTTGGTTCTTTTAATTGTATTATTGAGAGGAAGCGATGGAGGAGCTTGATAGTAATGGTCAACAAGAGGTTTCTAAGAGAGAGGCTGATTTTATTTATCCCTCTGTGTATTAAGTCAGGGCATCTTTATTGAAAGTGACAGAAACGTAGCTCAAACTGTATTAGGCAGGAAAGAAATCTACTGTATAATATTCTAAAACTTTGGGATGGATTTGGAAACTGGCCTTTGGATGATTGATCGTGAATGTTGCGGGCTTTTCCCGTGGGCTTAGAACATGGCCTCAGACTCTTCTGGGCTTCATCTTCACAGCCCCTGACCAGAGGATAAAGGGAGCTCTAGCCAATCAGCCCAGGCTGAAAAATCTTTTGGAAAGATCCTGATTGGCCTGACATGTGTCTGCATGAAGCCCAATCACTGTAGCTGGGGTTGGAGGACTAAGGTTAGCCCAGCGGTGGACCCAACCAATAGGATAGGGTGATGGGATACAGTGATTGGCAGCCCATACCAGTACCATTTGGTTCTTTAGAGTGAGGAGACGCAGTTCTCCAAAGGAAGATCAGGAAGGATCACATAAGACTGCAGGTGAATGTCCACTACATGTGGTCTCATCTTTGTGCGATTATACAATTAGCAGAGGAAGTCACTGCTGGAGTAGGGTGGTGGGGAGAAGGGGTCAGACTTCACTAGATTCTAGACCTTGAGCAAGGCAGTTGACCTTTCTGAGCTTATCTCCTACTCTACAAAATAATTAAAACAAGAACTACTTCACTTTGCTGTTTGACAATCTGTGATAAGAAAAAAGAGCATCTTGTTACTTTGGTAAGCAGTGCAGCCTGGAAGCAGTCTTAGAACCAGAAACCTGGGATTCTCCTGATATTGCTGAGGGTTATGTGAGAGCTCCTTGTAATTATGCAGAGGAGATGTCAGGTTGCTTTTGCTGTGGCTGTGGGTCACCAAGAGCTGAATTTGCTGTTGTAGCCTTAATCTATTTAAGAGAGCCTGGCCCAAGGTAGGTGTTCAGTAAATTTCTGTTGAATGGATGACTAGTCAGCTGTGTGTAGAGTGAATGGTGTGTCCCTGCGTAAGTCTAGGTCCTCCTCCGAAATATGTGCAGATTCCTAAGTGGTGACTTTGCAGTGACAGAAGGCTGTGGGAGTGCAGGAAGGCTAGAGTGAGTCCCAGGTGCACACAAGGATGTCACCACCCACAGTATGTCTGTGATGGAAGTAGGTGGTGTCTGAAGTCCCCAAGGTCACCCATCAGGTATCAGCACTGTGAGGCTGGCTGCCAGGAGCCATGTGGAGTGCCCACATTACCTGTTTTAGGCGTGGAGAGCCCTTCCCTTGTTGCACTCAGAATTTGAATGTCAGCTTGGTGTCCTTGAAAGAGTCCTGGATGGTGATCTGCTCCTAACTGTGCAACATCTTGACCTTGGATAAGCTGTTTAACTACCCGAGGCTTGGATTTTTTTCAGTATAACAGTGAAACTAGAAGTTTAGCACTGACTGAGGACTTGCTCAGTCCTGTGGGGTTGTCAGCTCTTCCAAGGTAGCATTAGGTCCGGGGAAGCTTGGTGTTGGGGTTGGACTAGATTTCTGAGTCTCCTTCCGTCTCTGTACCATGACTTCTATTTTCTGATTTAGTGTTGGCACTGAGTGATTTTTGATACTCAGACTTTCTATTTCTTGAAAAAGTCAGCAGCATAGGAGAAATATTTTGTCTTAGTTTTTTGTTCCACTTCATTCCGACCACCTGTACATCTTGCAGGCCAGTGCAGGGAGGCTCTTCAGTAATTTCCTGTGACCTTGGGAAGACATGAGCCAGAGAAATATTGGGCACAGAGCAAGAGGACTGAGCTGCTGCTCAGTCTGTGCAGTAGGCATGCCAAGTGTGTTCAGCAGAGAGGGATTTTGAATGGGATTGAGCTGGGGCTACTGCATCTTTTTTCGCCTTGTACGTGGGGCAGATTGCATTATCTCTGAATTGTGTCTCTATTGATCTTTTTGAGACAGAGTTCCATGACAGTGCTACAGAAACATTTTAAACTAAACACATGTTTGGAGTGACCCGTATGGGCCATCCAACACGAAACCCTTTGGTGAATAATTGTGAGGTGACTGTTTACCTTGATATTCATTGCACACTAAGGGTCGTAACCCATTTGCTTTGAGGTTTTGTTTTTTTTTTAATTGTGGTAAAATATATGTAACATAAAACTTGCCATTTAAACCATTTTTTCCTATTTTTTTAGTGGCAAAATATACATAATATGAAATTGAGCATTTTAACCGTTTTTAAGTGTCCAGTTCAGTAGCATTAAGTCCATTCACATTGTTGTGCAGCCATCACCACCATCCATCTCCCGAACTTTTTCATCTCGAAAAACTGAAACTCTGTCCCCACTCAGCAGTAGCTCTTCCTTCTCCCGCTCCCACCAGCTCCTGGCAGTCAACGTTCTGCTTTCTGTCTCTGTGAACTTGACTGCTCTAGGTACCTCATGTAAGTGGAATCATACAGTATTTGTCATTTTTGTGACTGGCTTATTTTACTTAGCATAACATCTTTAAGGTTCATCCACGTTGTAGCATGTCAGAATTTCCTTTTTTTAAAATTTTGAGTTTAAAAATTTTTAATTATGGTAAAGAACACATAACATGAAATTTACCATCTTAACCATTTTTAACTGTCTAGTTCAGAAGTGTTAAGTACAGTCACATAGTTGTCTAAGAGATCTCCAGAATCTTTTCATCTTGCAAAACTAAAATAGCTCCCTTTTTCCCCTTCCCCTCCACCTCTGGTAACCACTATTCTACTTTCTATTTCTATGACTTTGACTACTCTAGGTACCTCATATAAGTGGAATCATACAGTATTTATCCTTTTGTAATTGGCTTATTTCACTTAGCATAATGTCCTCAAAGTTCGTGTTGTAGCATGTTTCAGAATTTGTCTTTTATAAGGCTGCCTAATGTTCCATTGCATGTGTTTACCACATTTTGTTTATCCATTCATCCGTCAGTGGACACTTGGGTTGCTTCCCCCTCTTGGCTATTGGGCCTGAAGCTGCTGTGAACATTGGTGTACAAATATTTCTGTGAGTCCTGCTTTCAGTTCTTTTGGCTGTATATCCAGGAGTGGAATCACTGGTAATTCTAAGTTTAATTTATTGAGGAGCCTCATATTGTTTGCTTCAAGTTTTAATTAAGGTAATTCATTCTGGCCACAGTAACTTGACTTATGGGTAGGTGGCCTGGCTGGAGTCCTGGTTCCAACGTTTTCTTTCCTTTTTTCTTCTAAAAATTCTGTATTTCCCCCCCCAACCTATTTTGGAAAGTCTCAGGACAGTTCCTTTGGACTTTAAAGAAAGATTTGAGTTTCAGTAGTCATCTGTGACTCTTTTGAGGTCAGAAGTTGTTAACTGTATCATCCCAGCAGCATTCATATCTGGCAGCCAAAGGATGTTCACACATTTTCTTCTTGTTTGCAGTACTAACATCTCTATCCGCAAAGGCCTTGAAGTATGTTAGTTATTTCTGCTTTGTAGACGCTACTACCATTCAGGGTTGGTTTGGTTTTTCAGTCTTGAATTCAGGGTAATGGCTATCAAGATTTTCTTTCAAAAGGCCTAGATCAGTATTTCCCAAGGAAACGTCTTCTAAACACTAGTTCCATGGGATGTGCATGGTATTACTGGATGAAAGCGTTCTGTGGTCAAAGCATTTGAGCAGTGCTGGTTTGAGCAGGTCACACAGGCTCCTTTATTGGGGCCTTTTGAGAGGGCTTAGGAGCCAGTGTGCTTTGGGACTTCACTGCAGTGGGTTCACTATGCAGTGTTTCCCAAACCGACTTGACCACAAAATCCTTTTCCATGGAGCATCTTGCGACATCGGTGCTCTGAGAAGTGCACTTTTGGGAAACTTCAGCACTAGTGCACGGAACTGGAACATCCGTGTACACCATTATTTTTCATATTTTCTCCCAGCTCTCTCACTTGGGGCACCAAAACCTTAAACTTTCCTGTTGTTTTAAATTCTAATACCAGCTGAACTAGGCACATGTGATCCTGGGCGAGTAGATTTTTTAGATGTGTCAATGACTTAGATGTGTAGTAGATTCCAGGAGCAGTAGATGTTTCAGTTGTATGACGTTGGGTAGGGTGTGTGACTTCTCTGGGCCTCAGTTTCCCCAGTGTGGCGTGACAAGAATGAAGTCTGGTTTCGTGATGGCTGTCTTTGAGATGGTTCAACTTCTTGCAGTCTTCTCTAGGTGTTAGCGGGCAGGACCGGGCTTTGGTCCACAGTTGGGGCTTCCAGAAGCGCCTTGGAAGGATGTGTACAGATCTGTCTTGGTGGTTTGGTGACTGCAGGTCTGGGGACTGGCTAACTGTTGGGCAAGTCTTTCCTGAGCCCAGGGAGGTGCTGGGCTGGGGAGCAGGAAGATAGTCTCTGCCCTGAGAGTGTTAAGTTACTTCTGGGAAGACGGGTGATACAGATGAATGAGCCAGGTGGCCTGAGCATTGTTGGGGGGTTTCGAGCCAGGGAGGGAGTCCACAAGAGTAGAGACAGCTGAGTGTCATGAACCCTGTCTTGGGGACTTCCACAGACTGGGGTTTAGATCTTGGCTCTTCCTTCTTCAGTGGTGTGACTTCAGCAAGTTGCTTAACCTGTCTGGGCTTCTTTTTTAATCTGTAAAAGTGCTATTAGTATTCTCCTCCCAGGGCTTTGGTGGGGACTGAGGTGATGATGAGAGGAGAGGGCAAGCTGTTGGCCCTGCCGCTGGGGTGGCCTGCCCTTGAGTAGAGAGCCGATGTCCTGCCTGTGCTTGGGATCAGGAGGTATCACAGGGCACAGGCCATACCTGGAGTTGGAGAGAGTCTAGTGTGTGCGTGGACCAGGAGTCCCACACTCCTGGGGCTGCTCAAGACACACTTTCAAGTGCTGTGGCCCTGGAGCCCACATTTTAAGGAGGGCATCGCTATGAGCTGTGAAAAGTTCGGCTCCAAAGGACCTTGGGAAGAGTTTGTGTTGGAGGAAAGGAGCCTTCGAGGGGCTTGGATGCCTGTGTTCAGCTCGACATAGGGCAGTGATGAGACCCTGTTCTCTTTGACCCCAGAGAGCTGAACGTGGGCTGAGTGGTAGAAGATCAGTGGAATTGAGCTCAACTTGAGAAAAGACCTCTCTCCCTGCTTTGCTTTGAAACTTCGTATTATAAAATTTTCAAACATATGCAGAGATGGACAGCATAATATGACAAACACCCAGCTCGCCCAACAACTTTTGTTTTCTGTAGTATTTTAAAACAAATCCCAGACAGCATATAGCTTCCCCCATATGCACTTAAGAAATTGTCTCTAAGAGATAAGGGCTTTTAAAAAAACCTAGCCAGAAGACCATTTTCACAACCAACAATATTTACAATAATTTCTTAACGTCATCTTATTCCCAGTCGATGTTCAGTTTTCCTTGTCTTAGAAATGCCTTTTTATAGATGATTTTTTCAAATTAGGATTTTAATAGACTCATACATTGTGCTTAGTTGATGTCGCCTTCTGTGTCTCTTTTGTAATCCCTAGCAGCTACCTTATGGGCCCTTTTGTTTAAGGAAGAGCTACTTTTTTTGGGGGACGGGGTGGAATATTAGCCCTAAGCTAACATCTGCTGTCAGTCCTCCTCTTGTTGCTGAGGAAGAGACTGGCCCTGAACTAACATCTGTGCCCATCTGCTCTACTTTATATGTGGGACGCCTACCACAGCATGGCTTGCCCAGCGGTGCCATGTCTGCACCCAGGATCCGAACCAGTGAACCCCGGGCCACTGAAGCGGAACGTGGGCACTTAACTGCTGAGCCACCCAGCCGGCCCCAGGAAGAGCTTGTTTTAATGGTTGGTGCCATCCAGCTATGGAGTGGACCATTCTAGGTGGTGACGTCCCTTCCCTGGGTGTCCACATAGACAGTGGGTGATCACAGGGTGGTTTCTCAGAGAATGGGCTGTGCAGTTGGATCGTAAAGCTCTTCAGCCTCGGTTTCCTCACAGGGCTGTTGCAGATAATTAAAGGAAATAACGTGTGAAGTGTAAATTTCCTTTATGATTTTAATTTTTTTTTTTTTAAGCTGTGGGACCCTTTTCATTAGCTGGACTTTTACATGAAAGACGTGTAAAACAGACAAAGAGGTGCTGTGATGATTGGGTGTGGAGGCCTGGAGCTTGCACCTTTTCCTTGTGGCACTCCCTGAGGTACCTCCGCGGGGTTCCCCAGAGTTCTCCAGGGTTCCAGGGAACACAGTTTGAAAAACCACTGGCTTGGATGCTTTTGTTTTAAGATGCTCCCCATGCTGAGCGAGAGAAGAACCACCCAAAAGCCTCAGCTTCCTGTGCCTGAGCCGAGTGGGATTGGTGAGTCACAGCTGGACCCAGAAGCTGCGACTGTGGCAGCTGTGCTTCAGTGAGATAGTCTTGTCTTCACCTGCTCCTCTGTTCACCTTTGTAGGGTTCTTTTTGGGATGAACATTAATCATGTTCTCAAAAATGACAAATGACCACAATGCGGCTAATAGAAAAACCACTCTCTGCTACCCAAGACAGTGATGTGGGAAGGAACAGAGTGAAACTCCATCAGATGGGGTCCCTTGCTGTGGAAAGTGGTTACTTTTTTTGAAAAATTATTCTTTTAAAAAAAGGTATTGTCACCAGCTCGTCCTACCCTTATACTGCATAAGAGAACTGTTTGCCCTTGATGTATAAATAAGTCCCTGCTGGTACGCAGCCTGCAGGTGGGGGCCGTGGAGCTGCCTGTGTAGGAGGCATTGTCCTCTGAGGCAACCCCCTGGGACTCCAGGCTGCTCACCTGGGACTCTGAGTTGCTGCCTTTGTGGCCGTCTCAAGCCAGAGTGTGTTTTCTCTGCCCACAGTGTTTTTCTAGGTGTGGTGTGTCTCTCTCAGGCAGCTCTCAGGCCTCTTTCTGAGTCAACTTCAGGTTGCTTGTCTGAATGGTACCTCTCTGACTCCATAAGATGGCCTGGAACCCTCAAATGAATCTTCTTCTACATCATTTTTGGCCATTGTGAACCTGCTGTCCACACGTGGTAAAAATCTGTCTAGCCAATAGTGAGGGATGTGATAACAAAACAAATGGGAAGAAACTTATTTTTATATTTTGATGTAAGAAGTCATACTTCACGAAAGTTTAGTGACCTTTTCAAGACTCATGATAGCCTCTCTTCTTACTCCGGGTAACCTCTTTTTCTTCTTATCTGGCCAGAATTTTCGTTTTCTCTTTGTTTCTTAAGCAGCTTAAGATTGTTGCATATCAGGGCTGGAAGGGATCTAAGAGACCCCTTTGCCCAAACTGCTTATTTTACACCTGAGAAACAACAGTCTGGAGACACAAGGGGACTGCACTGGGATCTCAGAGCATGCCACTGGCAGAGCTGGACACAGGATCCAGGTTGCTTCCCAGACCGGACTCTGTCCAAGGCCTTTCTGCCTGCCTCAGGCTGGGCGGGCAGTCTGGGCCACCTTGGCTGGTTTTTCCTGATCCAGGCCTCGCTTTGCAGGCACCAGCCTTTCCAGTGAGGGTGAGTAAGTGACGTCGAAGTTAATGGAGTTGTGCTACAGCTTCTCATTCCTGACCCTTGAAAAAAATCTTTTATTAGCCCACGCAATTGGTATTTATGTTCTACAGATGGACAAACTGGGCCAAGAGAGGTTCCTCTGCTTGCTCAGGGCCAGCAGCTGCTGGGAGTCTGGGCAGGCTTCGCAGTCCTTCTCAGTTTCTTTATAAAGACTGCATTTGTTCTGTATTCTCAGCCATCCTCTGAAGGTTTCCATTGAGATGTCTGTGTTCTGCACCTTGGACACCCCTCCCCTTGTCACAGTATTCATTCATTCAGCAGATATGTTCTGAGCACCTGTCACACAGGAGGACTGTTTGGATGCAGACGTAGGACATGACATCTAAATTTAGTGCTGAGTCAGAGAGTGGGTCTGATGTTGGCAGGAGGCACCTCGTTGTCTCATTCGTTTTGTGATACAGCAAAAACTTCCAGGGCTGACTGCCGTGGCTGCTTATTGCTTAGTCACAGGACAGAGTTCAGGCAGGAAAATGATGCCACCAAGCCTCTTGGCTCAGAGGAAAAGGCCTTTAATAAAGATAAGAGGGTAAATGCCCCATGGACACCGAGTTGGGGCCGGTCTCAGTGGGATCTGGATCTAGGAAAAAGCAGAAAAGTAAGCAAAACCAAAATGTGCTGGTCTGGTCCTCTGAAAAAAATATAGCTGAACTTGAGGCAACTTAGAATTTAGGGACTGTGTGTGTGAGTATATACATGTATATGCCTATGTATTCTCCTGACTCATTTCTGATAGAAAATGGTAGACTACCTTTGTAAATCATGTCATATTTCCTCCCTATTAATGAGCCCAGGGAGAGGGAACAAAACAGTGACCAGCTGTCCTTGCTTTCTGTGGGAAGTTGTGAAGTTTCATATAAACTCATTCTTCTGCCCTCAACCTCTCTTATATTAAGCTTTCTCATGAAAATTCAGTAGAGCCAGTCATGCTGTCTTCTTGTATGAGATCACACAGCCTTTAGCCTGGAGCCCAGACAGATAGGGACCCAGGTTTTATCTGTCCATCTGTCTATCTGTCCACCCATCCATCATCCATCCAGCATGTACCTGGTCAGTGCTCTGCACCAGGCTCCAAGTGCTGAGCATGCAGAGATGAGGAAGACATTAGCATCACGCATGAACCACACCACAGACCCATATTGAACACCCAGACCTCGATTTGTTCTTGTAGCTGGAATATATATCCTATTGTTCATCAAAGGTTTTCGTTTTTGGTTACTCTGTCTATTTTGGAGCTTTAAAAAGTGCCAGAAAGTAGTCAGCCTAGTTGATTGACTTCCTACTTCTCACCTCCCATTTGGCGGTTTCTAGCAAATGGTGAGTATTTTTGCAAAAACTTATGAGATTCTCAGAAGGGCGATGAAGAAGATGGTTCCTGCCCCTTAGGAGTTTATCATCTCATTGGAAAGCCCAAACCTGAAGGAGCAGGTGTCCAGCAGTACAGATCTTGAAGAGCAGAGGAAGCTGCCTCAAGGAGAGTGCACAGCAAGCTGGCTGTGAGGCTAGGTGGGCGCTGGAGAGGGGCACAGAGGGAGACAGGCCTGGTGAAGGTAGTGCGCAGAGCAAAGGCCGGAGACCAGGGAGAGAATCTGTTCCATGAATACTGGGTGTTTATGGGAATCCTGGGCTTCTGCTTGGGGCATGCCCTCAGTAGCCACTGGGAAAGTGAGGCCGGGCCTTCCTAGCTATCCCCTGGAAGGCACAGAGCTGCTGCTTCCAGTCATTCTCCCTGTGATTGGTTCTCTCTGAGGCTCCTTGAGCCCAGGGCTGGAGAGAGGAGTGGGAAGATTTGGCACAGGGTAGGAGGGTGGTCTGTGGGATATGGCAGAGGGCACTGTGTCCAGAGGAGGGTCTGGTGAGGTGTATAGGCCGACCGGCCTTTGCAGAATTCCTGAGGTGTCTCACTGGCTTTCTGTGAGTTGTTAGGTGGATTGGAAGTCTTTTTCCTAAGTTTCAGGTCTGAGAGTTACAGCTGGGCTATTTAGAAATCATAGTCTGAGTCCTCTGGGGAACTTGAGACCAGTTCCCATCTGCTCGCTTTCTCTTTAGGGAAGAGAAGGGAGTGGCTGAGGGGGAATGAGTGACCACTGCTTTCTAGCTGTGTCCCCATGGCCACCTCACATAGCCTCTCCAAGTCCCTTTTTTTATTGGCCCTGAGCTAACATCTGTTGCCAATCTTCCTCTTTTTATTTTTTTTTTTTGGCTTGAAGAAGATTGCCCCTGAGCTAACAGCTTTGCCATTCTTCCTTTATTTTGTATGTGGGATGCCACCACAGCATGGCTTGATGAGCAGTGTGTAGTTCTGTGCCTGGGATCCGAACCCACGAACTCTGGGCTGCCCTAGTGCATGAACTTAACCACTGTGCCACCTGGCTGGCCCCTCCAAGTCTTATCCTTATCTCTCAGATGGGGTCCTGATACCACCTCCTCCTCAATGCAGCTGTGAAAGTAGGTGAATGGTGCAGAGAAATGGTCATGTGCACGTAGATGGTTGTGTACTGGGCAGATAGTAAGTTTTTATTGCCTTTGTTGCTATATGGTGCCGTGTCTGTTATTTTTGTATTTTTCTCCTTTGAACTCACCAGCAGCCCTTTGGAGATCCTTACTCCACCTTACAAGTGAAGGAACCAGGGGGAGGCCAGGTCACTTGGGAGTCAGTTGAGTGGGGTGGTTAAGAGTCTGTATCTAAGCCAAGTATTGGTTCAAATCCTGGGTCTGCTACTTACTGTGACCGGGGGCAAGTCACTCTCCCTCTCTGTGCTTTGGTTTCCTCATCTGTGAAATGCGGATAATAATAGGAAGTTGTATTGTAAGGATCAAAGGAGTTACTGTTTGTAAAGTGTTTAGAGCAGTGCCTGGCACACAGTAAGCGTGATGTCAGCATCAGCTGTTACCGGTATTGTTATTAGTGCTCCAGTCTCGTGGCTGGTTAACTGCCACCTTAAACTGTGACTTCCAGGGCAGGTTGGTTGGTTTGTTCCGTGACTCTAGCCCACACTCAGGGTTGGTCTATAGACCAGTGCTGATCTGCAAACTCTTAGTTCCTGGTCTGTGATGAAGTTAGCACGGAGATTGAAAGCAAGCATTTAACAACCTTTAGAGCAATTTGACCTTGCTGAGACTCATTAAGTGGGTATGGACTGCTTCAGGTGCTGTCAGATCAAATGGGGAGTCATGTGTGGTATGAGCTGTGCGTAACAGTCATCGGTAGTAGGACCATGTGATTACAAATGAAAAAGTGGAGTGGCGTGAAAGCTTCACTCTATTGCTGCCCACCCCTGAACAGTCAGTTTCCTTGGGAGGATCCCCTGCTGACTGGAGCAGGTGGGATCTGTGGCATTTTGCAAGCTGGTACGTGATGTTTCTGCTCCAGCAGTCTGTGACAACTCAAGGCAGTGAGGTCTCTTGACGGAGATTTTTATTAATGAGCAATTGTTTCCATTCAGTGCTACTGACGCTTACTGGGGCAAATGCCTTTCTTGCTGTTCTACCAGGCGTGGTTCTGGCAGGTTTGGTAAGAACCCACAATGAACTCTATCCCTTTCCACCTCCTAGGCTGGCAGAAACTAGAAAGCTTGATGATGTCAACGGACAGCAGGGGGTGGGGATGCAGGAACTCACCCCTGCTGGTACCGCTGTCTGGAGCCTCTGGCAGGGCTCCTGCAAAGCCCTGACTCTGTCCCCTTCCTGGGTGTGCACCCCCTAGGCTCTCACACAGCTCCCTGGGGGGACAGGACCCAGAGGTTCACTGCAGTGCCGTATGGGGTGGCGTCATCCCTGAGAGAGCTGATGGCTGCAATGGTGGACGCATGCCCATAGTCCTCTGCAGCAGTTCCAGGAGACTGATGAGATGCACACGGCAACAGGATGGATCTTAAAGCCTTGTGTTCAGTGAAAAACTAAGAAGTAGAGCAAGGTGGATAATATAATGCCATTATGTAAATTAATAATACAAAACAATACCCATTTTGCAAGAACACAAAGAAAAAGATAACCACACAAGAATGGTCACCTGTGGCCATGGGGGAGGAGAGTGGTAAGAGAAATGGGAATAAAAGGAAATAAATAAAACCAGAGAGGGAGGAAAGAAGCATCACTTTTCTGTTAGTTGCTGTCCTTGAGGGAGGGGCCCCTTGCCTGTCCTGTGTTAGCTGCACTTGATTGCTCAGCTTCTGGTAGTGTGGCATCTGGGAGTCTTGGCTGAACTGGCAGCCTTAAGCAGATAGTTCACCCAAAAATGGCCTCAGTAAAGTTACCCATGTCCATACAGGGCTGTTGCAGTCCCAGTGGGGCAGGGGCAACTGTAGTTCATGGAACAATGGTCTTAGTAGGGACACGAGTCTTTTGGGGTTCTTTTGGATTTTTTTTGAGGTCATATTGGCTTATAACATTGTGTAAATTTCACGTGTACATTATTTCAGTTTCTATATAGACTGCATCGTATTCACAACCAATAGTCTAGTTTTTATCTGTCGCCGTACATATGTGTCCCTTTCCCCCTTTCACACTCCCCCACGCCCCCTTCCCCTCTGGTAACCACTGATCTGTTCTTTGTCCATGTGTTTATCTTCCGCATATGAGTGAAATCAGTGTTTGTCTTTCTCTCTCTCACTTGTTTCGCTTAACATAATACCCTCAAGGTCCCTCCATGTTGTCACAAATGGGATGGTTTTGTCTTTTTTTAATGGCTGAGTAGTATTCCATTGTATCTATATACCACATCTTCATCCATTCATTAGTTGTTGGACACTTGGGTTGCTTCCACATCTTGGCTATTGGTGGATAATGCTGCGATGAACATAGGGGTGCATAAATCTCTTCGAATTGTTGATTTCACGTTCTTTGGATAAATACCCAGTACTGGAATACCTGGATCATATGATATTTCTATTTTTAATTTTTTGAGAGATCTCCAGACTGTTTTCCATAGTTAGCTGCATCAGTTTTGCATTCCCACAAGCAGTGTATGAGAGTTCCCTTTTCTCCACGCCCTCTCCAACACTTATTTCTTGTCTTGTTAGCTATAGCCATTCTCATGGGTATGAGGTGATATCTCATTGTAGTTTTGATTTGCATTTCCCTAATAATTAGTGATGTTGAACATCTTTTCATGTCCCTGTTGGTTATCTGTATATCTCCTTTGGAAAAATGTCTGTTCATATCCTCTGCCAATTTTTTGATTGGGTTGTTTGGTTTTTATTGTTGAGTTGTATGAGTTCTTTATATGTTTTGGAGATTAACCCCTTGTCGGATATATGATTTGCAATTCTTTTCTCCCAGTTGGTGGGTTGTCTTTTCGTTTTGTTCCTGGTTTCCTTTGCTTTGCAGAAGCTCTTTAGTCTGATGTAGTCCCATTTGTTTATTTTTTCTTTTGTTTCCCTTGTCTGCGTAGACATGGTATTCAAAAAGATGCTGGTAAATCTGACGTCAAAGAGTGTACCGCCTATATTTTTTCTAGGAGTTTTATGGTTTCAGTCTTAGCTTCAAGTCTTTGGTCCATTTTGAGTTTATTTTTGTGCATGGTGTAAGAGAATGGTCTACTTTCAATCTTTTGCATGTGGCTGTCCAGTTTTCCCAACACCATTTATTGAAGAGACTTTGCTTTTTCCATTGTATTTTCTTGGCCTCTTTGTCAAAGATCAGCTGTCCATAGATGTGTGTTTATTTCTGGGTTTTCACTTCTGTTCCACTGATATGTGGATCTGTTTTTCTGAGGACACAGGTGGTTTTCAATAATCATCTAGGTGATTGTGAGGAGCAAGAGGTGAAGGACACCTGATTAAACATGACGTTATGAATATGTGTCAGCAGTGCTTGTAAAGACCCACATTCTCATCTTGGCCATAGTGGGAAAGCATGGGTGATCATCCTTTAAGTCAATTAAAAATAACAGCTCTGTTCTGTGTATTTATTAAGCTCTTGATGCCATGTGCTGCAAACTGTATTAGGCAGATGGGGATTTTAGCTTCAGGGAGGTAGAATTCTGCTCAGGATAAGGAACTTTTTTTTTTTTTTTTTGGTGAGGAAGATTGGCCCTGAGCTAACATCTGTGCCAGTCTTTGTCTATTTTGTGTGGGATGCCACCACAGCATGGCTTGAGGAGTGGTGCATAGGTCTGTGCCTGGGATCTGAACCTGTGAACCCTGGCCCCTGAAGTGGAGCACATGAACTTAACCACTATGCCACTGGACTGGCCCCCAAGGAGCAACTTTTTGTTTACCAGGAACTACTGCTTTAGAGAAGGGAATGAGCTCCCAACAGCTGGAAGTATTGAAGTGGAACCTCAGGCATGGCAGGAAGGAGGTCCTGTCATGTCCATGATTGAAATAGATGCCATCTGCAGTTCTTCCTGCTCTAACTGAACTGGGATTCACGTTTTAGGTTTGATGCTGGTAGTTAAAACAAGAAGGTTGCTTGGTTTAAAGATTGGCACCTGTGCTAACATCTGTTGCCAATCTTTTTTTTTCTTCTTCCCCTCTCCAAAGTGCCCCTGGTACATAGTTGTATATTCTAGTTGTGAGTGCCTCTGGTTATGGCTTGTGGGATGCTGCCTCAACACGGCCTGATGAGCGGTGCTGTGGCCGTGCCCAGGATCTGAACCGGTGAAACCCTGGGCCACTGAAGCAGAGCACGCAAACTTAACCACTGGGCCATGGGGCCCGCCCCAAAAGTTGCTTGGTTTAAAAAAACATACCGGGGCCGGCCCCATGGCCGAGTGGTTAAGTTTGTGCACTCTGCTTCAGTGGCCCAGGGTTTCACCGGTTTGGATCCTGGGTGCAGACATGGCACCGCTCATCAGGCAATGCTGAGGTGGCGTCCCACATGTCACAACTAGAAGGACCCACAACTAAAAATACACAACTATGTACTGGCAGGCTTTGGGGAGACAAAAGAAAAGTTAAAAAAAATGTTAACCCCCCCCCCCGTATAATTAGCCATGTTTATGGCAGAGAAATTAGAAAATGCAGGTAGTCAAAAGGGAAATAAGTTGCAGGTAACCTTAATAACTGGAGATAACCATGATGAAGCTTTGTGCTTTTTTTCTTTTAATCTCCTCTTGGATATTCTTTAGGCATTTCTTTTCTTTTTTTTTTTTATGCTTTTTGGTTGAGGAAGATTGGCTCCTAACCAACATCTGTTGCCAGTCTTCCTCTTTTTTTCTCCCCAAAGCCCCAGTACAGAGTTGTATATCCTAGTTGTAAGTCATTCTAGTTCTTTCATGTGGGATGCCGCCACAGCATGGCTTGATGAGCAGTGTGCAGGTCTGCACCCAGGATCCGGACTGGTGAACCCCAGGCTGCTGGAGTGGAGCACGCAAACCCCACCAATTGGCCACAGGGCTGGCCCCGTGAAGCTCTTTTTTTAAAGAGTGACTAAAGGCATCATTTTTTTTTTTAAGATTGGCACCTGAGCTAACATCTGTTTTTTTCTTCTCCCCAAAGCGCCTCCCCCGCAGTACGTAGTTGTATATTCTTGTTGTGAGAGCCTCTGGTTGTGTTATGTGGGACGCCACCTCAGCATGGCCTGATGAGTGGTGCCATGTTTGTGTCCAGGATCCGAACCAGCGAAACCCTGGGCTGCCGAAGCAGAGCACATGAACTTAATCATTTGGCCATGGGGCCGGCCCCAAAGGCATCATTCTTATGTGCATGGTATTGCCCTAGCAAGATGTATGTGACCAGTTCCCTTGGTTGGACATTTAGAAATCTCCCATTTTTCAGTGTCAGTAATGCCGCAGTAAAGATCCTTATGCAGACATCTTTGTGCACTTATTTATTTCCTCAGGATAAATTTCTGGAAGTGGTGCTGTTGGCTCAAAGGGTGTGGATATTTGTAAGGCTGTTGATACAAACTGCCAGGCTGATGTTGTGGATTCTAGTCACTCGTAGGTTTCTCCAGGTGCCGTTATTGGACCATCTTGTTCAGAACCCCCTGGGAAGCTTCTGAAAAAGGAAGGCTCCTGGGCCCCACCCCAGGCCTCCTGAGGCAGAACCTGGGGAGCATGGGTCTTGGCGTCTGTGTTTTTCACCGGCACCCAGGTGATGCTTCTCCGCAGGGTGTGGTGCTTCCTGGTGTCCGAGCCTGCCCAAGGAAGGGAAGCAGAGAAGCCACATCTGTTCTGTCTCATCTGAGCAAGAGCTGTGATGTTTGTGCGGGTCAGGGAGGCAGCAGAGTGAGAAGAACACAGTTCAGGGACCTACCTCTGATCGCCATTTTCCTTATCTGTAAAGTGGGAGTCTCAGAGTGGTTTTGAAGAGCTGGAAGTGCTCCGTATATGAACATGTGTGAGTGTTTCTCTTACTGATGTCACAAGGTGAGCAGTATCTCACTGGGCTGGGCCAGATCTGGGAAGGGAGCTCTGGGAAAAGTGGGTCAGGACAGAGAGCTCATCTTTCCTTCTCTTCCCCAAGGGGACCCGGGGCTGATAAACTGTTGGAACAGGTGCTGTTGGCTAAGGCCCCTCCAGGCCCTGGCGTCTTTCTGTCCAGGTCAGCAGAGAGGAGCTGCTTCTGCCCCTGGATTGCTGTTTCCCATGTCTAGGGGAGAGAGTGCCAGGAGGACTGGGGGCTGAGCCCTGTGTGGGTCCCCCGGCCAGTGCCAGGATGGGGTAGAGAAGGCCCAGAGGTCCCTCCCCAGTAGTGTGGCTCCCAGAAGTCACTGCTACTGCTTTTCATCCCTTCTTCACTATGTGAATGTACTACTTCCTAACAGGAGTTCATAGTCCCGATGGGGTTGCTCAGGTTACCCAGCCTAAGATGAACTATTTGCTAGGTGTAACCTCCAGGAGACTACTCTAGACGGGCTATTTACCAGTTGTCCCTGCAAAGGTCAAGTCTGCCTCTGACAGCTCTCTGCTTCCTGGTCTGTAAGTCTAGAAGGGAGATCATTCATTCACTTATTCAAGCAGACACGCTGAGCTGCGGTGCTGTCAAGATGAATGATCTGCATTAGGGAGCAGATGGCAGTGCTGCTGGCTTGGCAACTGTAAGTTGTGCTCAAACGTGGTTAGAGATGAGCTGCTGGGAAGCATGGCCAAGGAAGGGATTGCTTTTGTCTTGCGGAAGGGAGAGCCAGGCTGAGAGTCAGTCTCATGGAGGAGGTAATTTGAGAGCTGGGCTTTGAGGGCTGAGTCAAAGTTCTCGAGTGATGGTTAGGTGTGTTCCAGGTGCGGGGAGAGAAGCCTGAGGAAGAGCAGTGAGGCAGGAAGTGGGTGACCTTGGGCATCCAGGTGACTGGCTGGTGGCCTGGTCAGAGAGGGGGTGGAAGAGATGAGCTGCAGAAGGAGGTGGGGGCCGGGCCATGGACCTGGCCTCCAAGTGTGCTTCTGATGCTTCTGAGCTGTGCAGCTTAGGCAGGGTGCTTAATGCTTCAGAGCCTTGACTTCCTCACCTGTGAGATGCGGTCATAAGACCAACCTTAGAGGGAGTTGTTAAATGGTGTAATACATATCAGATGCTCAATAAATGTTTGTTTCCTTCTTTTCAGTGCTGGGGTGAGACTTTTTGACTTTATCCTAATAGGCCAAAGAGAGCCATGGAAGGTTGTGGAGCATGGAGTTAATAAGATTATATCTATTTGCTTGGGTGTTTGTATGTTTTGAAGACCACATTGGTGGTCTGGTGGAGGATGCTTTTGGGGTCTAGGGTGGTGAGGCTAGAGACATGGCCCAGGATGTCCCTTTTCACCAGGATGGGTGAGAAGAACCCTCCCCTGTCATCGTCTCCTGCTGCATTTCTTGTGTGCCAGCTCTGCTGAGCTGCTGGGATGGCATGCCTGAGCACTGGGCAGAGGTTTTGCAGGGAGATGGCTAGGTTTTGAAATGTGTTCCCAGCAAGCCAGCTACCCCCAAGGGGGGCTACAGAACTGGACCCTTGCCCAGCGCAAGTCTGGTCATGAGAAAGAGGGATGAGTGTCAGAAGAGGAGCCGCAGGCTGGACCAGTGCATATGGGCACAGGCCGTGATAGTCATGGTGTGGTGTGATGGTAGCTATAGGAGCCGTTTATTGACCACTTAACAGTGTGTGCCAGGGAGCTCACATGGACATCTCATGGGTCATCCCAGCAACCCAAAGAGCAGGGGCTGTTATTGTCCCCACTTTACAGATGAGGAAACTGAGGCACAGAGAGGGCAAGTCAGTTGCCTAGAGTCCCAGCTAATGAGTCAGGATTTCACTCCTGGTGGTTGGAATCCAGAGGGCACACCCACTGAGCCGTGGTGGGACATCGGAGCAGCCTTTGGAGCCTCTAGATTTGGAGTTTTGCTTCAAGTTCCTATTGGTGAATTTCTGTTGCCCTAAGGAAGAGCACCTTGCACGGAGAACTGGTTAGTGATGGGAAGGCTGCCTTTGGTGGTGGTGAGTGCCCTGGGAGGGCCTAGATGGCTGCCTGTCAGGGGTGCTGCAGGAGTGGGAGGAAGGGGAGTCAGTGCCTCCTGCTAAGCAGACGGGTTACATGCTGCCCTTCCCTGCCATCGAGACTTCCTAATTGATGCTCCTTCCTTACCCACATATTCTTCCCCTGCTTCCTCTGAGGGTGGATTTTTGAACTGGGGCTAGAGGCGTGGGTGAGATGTGGATGTTTGCAGAGGCAGGCAAAGACACAGCCCTTTGTGTGGGGGTGGGAATAAGTCTACCGTATCTTAGAGAATGTTGCTGCTATATCCTGAATGACTGCAGGGACCTCAGACATCAGTGCTGCAGGTGGGCACCTCACTCTAGGCTGGTCCATAAGTTGTCCAAGTACATGGAGGGGTGGCAGGTCTGGGGCAGTACTACTCTCTTTCCTTGCCAGTCAGGATGCTCTGGCCTGCCTGGCCCTCCCAGGGCCACAGAATTCCTCTCACCTAGAATTGCAGGTAGCTCGTCACAGCCAGTTGATAACAGCTGTTCTTGAGCTGCAAACCTCTTTGCGGCATCTGGGTAAAAGGGAGATCCTAGGATTGCTGCCTCATTCTGGCATGATGCTGGCCTGCTCAGTGACCTTGGGCCAGTGCCTTCTCTTCTCAGGTCTTTGCATCTAGCAGTTGCTGACCCTGTGCAGCACGGCAGCTTCCTCTACTTTCTCACCTACTGACTCACCTTCCTGGCGTGCACAGGCCTGTCAGGAGCCAGGCCTTGGAGGGGCAGGGACCCGTACTTCCTTGGGAGCATGGGGCAAGCTGCGGCCTGAAGGGACAGACGCAGGGCCCAGCCTCGTGACTCGTGTGCCCTCAGGAGCTGCTCCTGTGCTGGTGCCAGATGGTGCCATCTGGGGGTTGGATTAAGAGAGCTCTGTTGGCAGGAGGAGCAGTGCTTTCCTGGCTTTCATAACCCAGCCCCTGGCGATCTCCACGCGGCTCTTCTGGCCTCTGCTCCTGGGTGCCTCTGCCTCTCCTCTTGCTCCCCTCCAGTCCTCTCCTTCCCTCTGCCCCCACACCCTGGAACCCAAACAGGACAGTTTATCCTCAGGTGGCGCCTCCACCTCTCTCTCCCTCACCTTGTCACCAGCCTCTCCTCTGTGGACAGGTTTTAAAATCCTAATGAGCAATTCAGCAGGATTTGCTTTTGTTTTTCTCACTCCCTCTCCGAGAAAAAGAGAGTCTCAGGGAACTGCAGATCGAAGTGTCGTGGAGCAAAGAGGAGACAAGGAAGCTGAGTCTAGGCCTTTAGGTGACCAGGTTGACAGGGGAAGTGGATGGCCACCTGGCCTAGGTGTAGGGGCTGGCTGTGAGCCACGTGTCACTTAGTCACTGATGGAGGAGGCTGATCTGGTGCCACAGGAGCCTCGGGGATCCTGGGAGGAAGGTGCTGCTTCGGAGCTGGGGTGGTCATGAGTAGTCTTGGGTGGTGCCACGGTCCTGGACCCTGACCAGGCAGTCACAGGAATCTTGAGGGTCTCTGGGGAGCCCCAGAGGGCTGTACTATCTGTGGGCAGTGGAGCTGGAGGGGAGAGCCCTGCCTGGAAATTCCACCACCTTCAGGTGACCCGGAGGCAAAGGGACCAGAATATTTTGGTAGAATATTTTCAAATGTCTTCCCCATGTCTCCTATCTTTGGACAGGCTCTCATTTTGGGAATCACATAATTTTTTTTTAAATCTGCCACTAAGAAATGGTACAGTAGACTTTTTTCTTTATGTATTGTTCTTTATTTATGGTTTATTAAGAGAAAAAATTCTCCTTCTTGGGTAGATAAAACGTGTCCGCACATACAGCATTACTTACCTTGTTATTTATTTATTTATCTATTTAATTTTTTTATTTTTTCTTTTTCTCCCAAAGCCCCCTGGTACATAGTTGTATATTTTTACTTGTGAGTCCTTCTAGTTGTAGCATGTGGGACGCTGCCTCAGCGTGGCTTGACGAGTGGTGCCGTGTCCATGCCTAGGATTCAGACTGGTGAAACCCTGGGCTGCTGAAGCAGAGCATGCAAACTTAACCACTTAGCCACATGGCCGGCCCCTCACCTGTTTTTTTAAATCAGCAGTTAAATAGCAACAATTCTAAAGAATTGTCAGGGCATTGGGATTATGAGCCATTTTATTTTTCTTCAAATTTTTCTGTTTAAACAACTTTCTAATGGTACTATTTTTTCCCCAACATTTGTTTTGGAAATTTTCAGATCCACAGAAAAGTTGAAAGAATAGTAAAATAATTATTTGTATAATCTTCACCCAGATTCACCAGTGGGTAGCAGCTTACCAAATTTGCTTTTTCATTCTGTCACTCTCTCCATATATATTCACATGCAGTTTTTTTCCTGATTCATTTGGAAAATGTGGTGGATCTCAGGACCCATCACCTCTAAACCCTTAAGTGTGCATCACCTGTGAACCAGGACTGCCTCCCACAAAACACACCACCATTGTCACACCTGAGGACTTCAGTGCTGATAGAAAAACACTATCTACTGTGTTGTCTGTTTCACGTCTCCCTAATTATCCTAAACATGGCTTTTATAGAGTTTTAAAAATCTAGGCTCTAATAAATATATATTTGTTTGTTATGCTAATGTTATTTTAAAAACATGGATTATAAACTTGATTACTCGTGAGTGACATAGCTTTGTTAGAACATGTTATAATATAGACGTGTGTACACACTGCTGATATCTTCTAGGCAATCGTAGAATTCTTGAAACTTGGCAGGGGCCTGGGAGGTCTGTTCTCCTCTCTTTACAGAATCTGTGGTCAGAACAGTTGAGAGACCTTTCCAGGGTCCCAGCGTTGAGGTCTCCATGTGTGTTCTGAATTTCTTCAGTTTATGAAATCTGACACCTCTAAGTCTGGACATTTTAAGTTGTCTTGCTAAATTCTTTTAAGTACCCAGGGCTCAAATGTACCGTTGCCTGGAGTGTTCTCCGTCATTTGACATAAAACAGAGAAAAACCAGTAGCATCTTCTGCAAAGCTCAAAACTTCTTCCCTTCCCTGCTTTTAGTGTAGGGTCACTGGCCTCCTCGTCTCTGGACACCCTCAGAAGAGCTGATTGCTTCAGTGGGCCATTGAGGACCAAAGCCCAGCCAGGGGAGGAAGGAACTCCTGGAGAGGAAGGAGGAGGGAGTGTGAGCAGTGAGCAGGAGGTGGAAGGGAGAGAGAGAGAGGGGCCACGGCCAGTGCACTTCTGCCCTGCTGGAGCCAGGCTGCTCAGTTCACCTGCAGGTCTGTTAGCTGAGGGCCTGCTGTCTGCCTCCCTCAGGGAGCAGCATTGGGAATGAGCTCTTAACTGGAATTGTTCAGACTGGGTTTACATCCAGCTGTGGGACTGGCTCATCACTTCCCGTCCCTGAACTCCTCATCCACTCAGGGCTGCAGCGAGGATCTCGGAGGAGAAGTCAGGCGAGTGCCTTGAAATGCAGAGGGAGGAGGTGGCCCTGCCCTCACGACTGTCCATCTGGGGCGTTGGCAAGCTCATCACCCCAGGAACTGTCACAGACTGGTGCAAGATGGGCTTGCTCTGGAATGGACAAGCACCAGAGAGGGGAGGGGAGGGTAAGGAAAGGCCGTTTTCGTTTTCGTGAGGAGGAAGCTTGCAGTGTGGGCCCACAGGGAGGGCTTCTCCGACGAGGTCAGGCTCAAGTCTTAGTGGATGGGCAGGGATGGAGAAGGGACATAGTGGGGGTCAGGGAGCAGAATAGTCCCGGCAGAATAGTGCCCTGGGCAGTGGAACTCCCTGCCCTGTAAAGGGGATCCCCCAAAACAAACCCACACTGAGAGGGCTGCTTTGGCACTGTGTGTTTGGAGGAAAGGGTTACTTGGGATTCTGAGTAGTTCTTCCTGCCCCATCTCAAAAAAAAAGCTTTATTCTTTGCTGACAATAGAGCATGCACGTTCATGTAGAAAATGCAATTAATGAAGAAGGAAAAAGCAAAGCGCACACAATCCCAGAGGCAACCATGTTAACATTGTACTGGGTGGGAATGGAGCTTTAATTGTATGCCAAGCATTGTGCCAAGTGTTATCTTATTTCATCCTCACAAAAACCCTGGGAGGTGGGTACTTCTATTTTCTCTGTTTTACAGGTGGGGAAAGTTAAGGAAGGTGCCCTGAGTCACACACAACGTGCATGGGCTGGTATTCCCAGTAGCCAGGCAGGTTCCAGAGCTCACGCTGGTAACCCCTCCCCCCACTACTGAGCACCCCTGCAGGTACCTGATGGTTTTTGCATGTGCACACACATCCTTATAGACACACAGGCTAGGATTCAGATTCTGATGGGTGATAGAGCTTCTGGCTGGCATGCAGTGGATATGGATAGCCATGGTGGTTCTATACCATCTTCCGCCCCACAGCTCCTTGTGTGAAAGCCTTTGGTCAGTGGCTTGGGGTTTAGAAACAGAGATTTTGTCTACTTGCTCTGGTGGCCTGAGGGATAAAGAGGTCAGTCCATCTGTGGGAAGGACCCAAGATGGCCACGCTGAGAAGAACTGGGAGTGGAGGAGGGGATGTCCCCAGCTCAGGTCCAGGGGGCAGGTAGGGTCTAAAACTACCCTCCTACTCCCCCTAGCCCCTGTTAATAATGTTTCATCCAAGGAGAACTGGAAAACCAGGTAATGGTGTCTGGAGTGACTTCTAGGTCATAGGGTATAGTTCTTTTTTACTTGACCATTTGAGCTTCCTTGGACTTCTGTCCTTCTGTCCAAGGCATGGAATGGTCCACAGCTGGTACTTCCCCATGGCGTCCAGAAACTGGCTGTGGACTTGGCAGGTCACAGACAGGAGTTGCTGCCCAATGAGATGTGGGATTGGTGGGTGTTGCTGTCTAGGGGGCAGGCACTCATAGATCCCTTCCTGCCCCCTCCTTCGGCCTGGGACAGTTGTTAGAGCAAGAGTGAGCACCCGGGTTTCCAGGGGCACTGAGAACCTGGCACGGCCTCTCGCAACCTTGTTTTCTCATCTGTCCAGTGGGGCTGCTGATGTCTGTTCTCGCTGCTTACCAGCGTTATGGGAGGAACTGAGCTGGTGGAGCACAGTTACTGGGGAGCGCAGTCCCGCTCCTGCCTTGCATTTAGTGCGTGTGCACATTCCTTCTCTCTCTCCTTGCTCTGATACTGGCAGGTAGGCTAGGTGAGGTTTATTTATCCGCCAGTCGAGAATGGAAGAAACTGAGGTTCAGAGGGGGCAGTTTGTGTGGTCCGATGGCCCCCATGCCAATGTCAGAGGCAGGGCTGGAAACAGGTCTGACCCCAAGGCCAGTGCCCTAATCCTGCAGCACACAGCGTACTGGTCTTGCCATTCTGAGCTTCGTGTCCCTTCACCTACTTATCCAGCACCCACTATATTGAGTCTGAGAAGGGAGGAAGAAGCTGGTGGCACAGGAAGCTAGGGCTCCAGATTCAGCTTCCTTTGCCCCTGATGGTGGCTTCAGGATGCCTCTGGTGGGTCATTTGTTTGTTCACCAGTTGTTTATTGAGCACATGGGGTTGCCTGGCCCTGTGAGAGATACTGGAGCTGCAGAGATGAAAGAGGGACCACCCTGGTCTCAGGGCACTCACAATGTGAGCTTGTAAACAGTCAGTGCTAATACAGGACACAGGTGCAGTGTCCAGGCAGAGCATGGTGGGGCTTCAGGGGCACAGTTTGGCAGTCCTGACCCTGCTGGAGCCTCAGTTTTCCTGTCTGTCAGATGGGGGCATTGGACCACTTGATCTTTGGGGTTGCTTCTGTCTTTTACATTCTGTGACTCCTCATGACACCAGTGCTATCTTGGGGGTTAAAAGACACCTGGCATCAACCAAAATTTTATGTTTAAAGTGCTCCCAAATCAGATGGAGAGGGAGGAGTCTATTGTGTTATATATGTTTATCTTTTCCCAAACAATTACTCGTTCTCTGATAGGCCAAATACGTTTGTTTTGTATGGCCAGGGAGTGTTTTTCTCACAAGTTGGCTTGGCTTATGGCTGTGTGCTGGTGCCAGCAGGCTGCTTATGGGTCATGGGGTAGGAAGGGATTGAGGGCACGTGTCAGATGTGTACTGCGGGCCTGAGCCAGGATTGGGTGTGACTACATTAAGGGGTGTCCCGGTGAAGCAGCTACCATCCCTGGACCCTAAAGCCATGCCTTGCCTGTGCATGTGTCTGTCCTCTGAGTCTGGGGCTTGTGGGCACCACACACATGGACTGTGAGAGCAGGGCAAGGTGGTCACTGTGGGCCCGAGTCTCTGAGCCAGGCTGCAGGAAGGGGCAGGCTGTGACCAGGTCTGAAGGAGGGCTGGAGGGTGAGGAAGGCTGGCGAGCACCCTGTCCCCCGGGGGCTCCCCCTTTCCGGGCCATGCTAGGGGGCTTGGTTAAGGTTATACATCCAGCAGGTGACAGAGCTGGGGCAACTCCTGAGCCAGTGTTCCTGCATCCTGAACCTCTGCAGAGAGCAGCTTTTCAGCAAACCAGTGTTTCATTAAGGTGAAGTACTAAGGTGCTGCATTTTCAATAGAGTCTGAGGGCCTTTCCATGGTATCCTGTGGAGTGGGCACTGGAGGGGAATGTGGGTGTAGGGAATGGTCTGAGGAGAATTGCTGCTTTCTTCTCTGCTGTGTGTGTGTGAGTGTATGTGTGTGAATGGGGGGCAGGGAGGAGGAAGGGAGGGAGAAAGGTGAGCTCTCCATGTATGAGTGAGCTGCCCAAGGTGGCAGGGATGTTTATAACTGCGCACACAGAGCAGAGACACCTGGACTCTCACCACCTTTCCTCCTTCATTGAATCCCTACTATGTAGGCAGGTACCTACTGCGTGGGAAATACAGAGATAAACAAAAGCCTTCTTTGAGAAGTCCTCAGCATGACTGGATACTTAATTTTTGGCCCAGTGCAAAGTGAAAATGCAGGGCCCCTTGCTCATAAATAATTAAGAATCCAAGATGGGGACAGCAGAGTATGAAGCCTGGTATGGCACCTTGTGAGATGCACAGGCCGTGCATCTGTGGTGCTGGCCCTGGTCCGTGGTCTCATAGGTGAAGCCAGGCCTGGTAGACATCAGGTAGAGCCATAGTTGGGTATAAGCAGGGTGCTAGTAGAACAGGGAATTTCTGGATAAAGGGATCTGGAAGGCTCCTTGGAGCGGTCCCATTTAAAGCTGGGCCTGGAGGGTGGCTGGGCCCTTGGTAGAGGCAGTGGTGATGGAGGTGGGAACATCTGGGCAGGGATGGATGAGCATGTGGTCCTTTGGCCTGGCCGGAGGCCTGGGTGGTTGAGGGGAGCACTGGGAGAGTGTGGACAGCCTAGACCCAGCCCTGGAAGACCCTTGAATTCTAGCCTCAAGGCAGGCTTTATTCTGCAGCCAGGGACTCTCGAGCTTGGAGATGGCACAGAGCTGGCCCTGGAAGTGCTCTTGGGAGGTGATGCTCACTGATATCCTGGTAGCTTGGGATGACTCGGATGTTGAGACATTCTACACTTGTTACTCCCTTCATCCTCCCGAGCCATCGTAGATGAGGAAGCAGAGGTGCAGATAGGTATTATGCACCTTTCCCACTGTGGTAGGTGTCAGAGCTGGGACCCTAGAGAACTGAGGCAAATTGGGAGGTGGATGGAACCATTGTGCTGTAAGAGATGTCACTGGGATGGTGACAATAGAGAGAAGTGACAAGTATTGATAGGATGTGGAAGGAGGTCAGGTGGACGTGGGCACTGAGTGGGTCTCCATAGTTGAGTTCCCACCAGCTGAAGACATCCTGCTGCAGCAGTGTCAGCAGTGGTGGGGCCATCCAGTTGGAGAAGCTGCTTGCCTTTCTCATCGGTAAATCCTGCTCTGGGTTTTTGGCCCGAATCTGTCTCTAAGTTTCCCTGTTTCGTTCTCGTCACCCTTTGGCTATGTAAAGACAGTAGCCTGTTCCTCCAGACCTTTTGTTGTGTCCTTTTTGCAGCTCCTGATTCCTTCCTTCCTCCCACATTTGTTGTGGTCTTCTGCTGAATATGGTGGTACAGGCTGGTTGAAACAGCTGGGATAGATGCACCTGACTCAGCAGGTCTCAGCAGATGCTATTGGGTTTTGGATCATCCTGCACTTAAAAGATGTTTGTTATTGTTGACCCCTACCCACTGTGGGCCGTGAGTGCCCGTCCCCACCATGTGTCCACTGAACCATGTCCCCACACGTTTCAAAACACCCCCTCCGAGGGCTGTACTCCCATACCCCTTGCCCCAGACCTGCCCAGGTGACTCATGTGACAAGTTCTAGACTCCTCCTTGTGACCACCTTTCTTCTTCCCCACGGTTTCAGAGGATACAATATATTATGTGGAGGGACAGGGACAGAGATGAAATAGCCTGTGACTGACCCCACCTGACACCTTCCTGCATCCTCCACAGTCTCCCAGCATGGCAGGCGACTTGCTTGGTAATTCGACACTGCCTTGCTAATTGTCTGCTGAGGTCACAGCAAGCCCTTGTCACCACCCATCCACCAGGACCACAGTCTCCAACTGGGCCGACTGGTTGAGCCACTGTTCTGGGCACTCATGGGAAACAAGTGGCCTTTGTGGTAAGCTGGTGGACAGAGTGGCCCTCAGCATGGGCGAGATGGCTGTGCACGTAGACCTTCCAGGCTGGGTGGGGCCCAGGGCAGCCAGCTCTGAGCTTGGTAGGCCCCCAACTGACCCTACTTTTCTTGATTATGGGGGGCATAGTTGCAAGGACTGCTCCTCTCCCCTCTTGGTTGCTACTGGAAACAGTGTTCTCTAGTGTTCTTGCAATGTTGATATCAGGAGACTTCACTGGTTCTTCTGCCTGGCCTAGGCCTGCAAGTTTGCCTGTGGGCTGTGACCCGTCTTCATGGCTAGGTTTTTACCGTGTCTCCTTGAGTTGCAGACACAGAGGGGCAATGAGACTTTAGGAAATTTGAATGTTTCACTTTTGGCAATTCTTCCTCAGTTATCGTGAGGGAATCTCTCCATCAATCCCCCCCAAACACAAACCCCCAATGCACCACACATTGCAAAAGACCACACACCTCAAAGGAACTTGGTGAATATTAGGTGACTTGGCTTAATTAGGCTTAACGCATGAAACTGGAGAGAAGGATATTTAGTAACAGGGCCTCAGAACTCTGTTTGCTCCACACGTGCTGGTGCTGTAAAGGTATGCATTTGGGCACATGCCTGTCTGTCTTTTGAGACTATTTTAAGAGGCTCCAGTGAGTGATCTTAGAGTGAAAAAGTGGCTGGCCCTTTAAAATGGTTTAGAAGAATTAGTATCACTAAAACTGTGTCCAACAGCTTTGCCTGATAAATATTAGTAATACTTTTAACCCCCTCTTCTAATCCTGTTTACATGGGAATTCTACTTTTCTCTGTCATCGTGGTTTTGTTACCTCCACCTTGAAACGATTTTTTTTGCATGTTCTTTTGTAGCATTTCCCTCTCTAGGACCTCACAGGTCATCTGGAGGGAAGATGTGCCCACATAGACTGGGACATCCAGGCAGGAGCTGCAGGAGAAGGGGAGCTGTCTCCTCCCCCGTGGGCCTGGCTGAGGGCGTTTCTCTGATCGACTGTGAGGGGCTGAGCAGATAGGCTCCTGCTGCATTCTGCTCCTAGGCATTCAGCCCGCTTGTCCTGCACTTTGTTCTGCTCTGTCCTCTGGTGCTCCGGACAGCCCTCCCCACTTGCCCCTCTCATCTTTGATGTAGTCACTGTGGACAAATAGCTCAGAAAATGAAAGAACAAGTTATAGACTCAGAATGTTTGCCCCCAAGGAAAGCGCATGTTTGCACAAAATCCTGTCTGATAGTTTCCATTTAAACCGAGAAGTCAGGGGCCCAGCAGGCTCTAGGAAATATGAAAATTGGCACTTTGTTGGGCTGCATGCTGATGGTAGCTCTGTGTCTGAGCCCTGTCTGTCAATAGAGATCCAAATATTTCAGATGAAAATCACTGGCTGGCCGTGGGCGGCTGTCGCCTTGGCCACAACTGCACATGCTGTGTGCTGCTCGGGAGCCTGCTCGTCTGCCCCTCAAGGTCTCTTCTTTGTTTTTCTGAAATGTGGTGAAATGGAACGTGCTTTTAAAAATAGACATTTTCTGGAGAAGGCCTAGCTGGGATTATTGGCTGCGGCTGTCCTCTTTCTGCCCCATGAGTCCCTTATCTCATCTTGGCTGATGGGACACTGGCAAGGGCTGCTTCTATCTTTTTTCCTTTTTCTTCTTAATAGTTTTTCCAAATATATTCCTTTTGATCACTTATTTATTTGCACACAGGCTGAAGTTTATATAGAATTCCTTAACCATGTTAGGCTTTTTTTTCTTAATAGTAATTTTTTTTTTCTGATTATCAAAGCACTGCTCATTAAAAGAAAGAAATGAAGGGAAAAGATTCCAGAACTGTACATGGTAGGAAGCCTGAATTCCCTTATTATCCTGGGGGCCTGAGGCTGGGGAAGAAGGCACAGTGGTCTCAGATGGCAGTCTTTGGGGTGGGCAGGCCATTCTGGGGGGGATGTACTGTGGCTGCTGAGTGGGTGAGGGACAGGCAGCGGGAGCAGGGTTTGACTTAGAGGCGTCTCAGTGGTAGTTAAAGGTGCAGGGCTTGGAGGTGTGTACCTCTGGGTCCAAGTCTAGCTGAGTGATCTAGGGCTGGTTCCTTAACCTCTCTGAGCTTCAGGGTCTGTGTCTGTAAATTGGGGCTAATACCTCTTTCCTGGCTGCTGTGAGTTTTAAGTAAGGTAACATACTCACTTGATGGTTTTTCATGGCTTTCACTGTGGATGGTGTCTGCACAGAGCCTGGCTCTGAAGCAACTGTATTAGTGTGCTCCAGCTGCTGCAACAATGTAGCGCAGACTGTGGGCTCCAACAACAGCCCTTTATTGTCTCAGTCATGGAGGCTGGAAGTCTGAGGTGTTGGCAGGGTTGATTTGTTTTGAGGCCTCTCTCGTTGGCTTGTAGATGGCTGCCTTCTCTCTGTGTCCTCACATGGTTTTTCCTCTCCCTGTGCTTGCATGTCTTTGTCCAAATTTCCTCTTATAAGGATTAGGGCCCACCCTACTGACCTCATATTAATTTAATCACCAATTAGAAGACCCTATCTCCAAATACTCTCCGAGTACACACTGAGGTACTAGGGGTTAGGACTTCAGCATATGAATTTTGAAGGGGATACAGTTCAGCCCTTCACAGCAATGACATCTATTATACATGGTTCTGTAGTGATGAGGGGCTCTGAAGCTGGCTTCGGCACTATCTCCAGCTGGCAGTATGACCTGGCTCAGTGGTGCCTCCTCTGGACATCTGTAGAACATCAGGGCTGGGCCGTACAGGGCTCCCCTCTATAAGTTCTGAGGAGGCAGAAGTAACTGGAAAATGTGGATCTAACGCTTAACTCTTCAGGCTTTAACTAAGCATTTGCCTTGTACTGGGGCCGGGGTAGCAGGCGCAGTGATATAGACCTGGGGGGTTTCCGTCTGCTGGGAGGAGACTGGGCACGCTACTGTCAGGGCTACTTGCACATGGCCAGTGGACCAGGAATTGGGGGAGACAGGGGTCTTTGGGGGCTGGTGCGCTTTGGTATCATTTGCTGTACTCTGTGGTTGTGGATGTGGATTTTGGTTTTTTTCTCCTTGCACAAAATAGTGAAGTATTTCCTCTTGTTACTCAAGATTAACTTTCTCTCCTGAGGTCTGCCTGTGTGTGAAAGATAACCCACATCCCTTTGTGGATCTCTTTGTGCATTTGGAATACTTCTCTGATTTCCTACCCCATTTCCTGGTGTTGACTTGGGGCAATTCAAAGACCTTGTGTGACCAGATTTTGCCTGGGTTGGGGGTGGAAGGAGCTTTGCTTTCTGCATTTGAGGAAAGGATCATGGGCCTGTTTTTGAGGGCGGCAGTGTAAGATCATTATGCCCTCAAGTTGAAGATAAATGTGAGCACTGGCTTCACTGAAATAATAGGTGTGAAACTGGAACACGACGGAAGGCTTTGTTATGGGGGAGAAGGATGCTCAAGATATTTCATCTTCATTTGGTAGGAGGTGGGGGTGGCCAGCAGAAGTAACCCTCACTGCTTGAATCTGTCGGTGCTGTGGGGAGCCCGAGGTCTGTCTGGAAGCTCCTCACCCATGCTCTGGGCGTGACAAAGGTGAACGTGTAATACCTGAGTGGATTTCTGCAGGGGAGTGTGTGCAGCTGTCCTTTTTGTAAAACATTGTAAAAATCCTGTGGTTCTGGGAATGGACTCTTTCCACCCACTTTTTTTTGTGTGTGTGTGAAACATTGGCACCTGAGCTAACATCTGTTGCCAATCTTTTTTTTTTTTGTCCTTTTTTCTTCTTCTCCCCAAACCCCCCAGTACATAGTTGTATATTCTAGTTGTAAGTGCCTCTGGTTGTGCTATGTGGGACGCCGCCTCAACATGGCCTGCTGAGTAGCGCCATGTCCTTGCCCAGGATCCGAACCGGCGAAACCCCAGGCCACCGAAGCAGAGCGTGCAAACCTAACCGCTAGGTCACAGGGCCGGCCCTCCCCCCACTTCTGAAGGTTGCCTTTTCAAAATCCACACAATCGCTTTGTAAATAAGAAGTGAGCCCTCCTGGACAGTGTCGCCGTCTCCAGGAGGAAGGGTGCGTAAAGCGTCCTAGAGCTCTACTCCGCTGGGAAATCCATCTTCTTTGGGCTGGGCCTCCCAGAGTCCCCTGGAAGGGCCAAACTCTTCTTTACACTCTCTGTTTCTCAGGGCCTCAAAAAAACAATAGATGGGAAGACATCATTGTCCTTTTATTTTCTCCTGAGTCCCCTTTCAGTCCCGGTCCTTTAAAGAATGTTGGAGATACAGATTGGATTTTAGAGTTAATTCCAATCAGTAATTAATTACAGTAAACTTACTAAGAACTGAGCACCATGAAATGGTGTTTCTCTTGGTGGACTGGCCCTTAGAATCCAGCAGAGCAGGAGTGATTCATGCTTCCTGTCCTGCCCTCGGCAAACATCACTGATCCATCGTGGGCCCCTTTCCTGATGAGCCCAAGTATGGCCTCGCTCTCTCTGCACAGTGGTACAGGCACTTGTTACATGACATGGTAGTTCTTTCATGATGGACCTCTTGCCTTTTCTGCTCTAATCCATGCCCTTCAATTCTCATGGAGAGACTAAAACCAATCAATTGTCTTATTTAACTGGCGGAGCGTCAGTGACCACCAGATGACCAAATCAAATGTTTCTTTGCCTTGTGTCCTACCCCAGCATTTGGTGTGGCAGACCAGCCCCTCCGACCACTCTTTGCCCCATTGCCTTCTAGAAGATTTGATTCTCGTGCTCCTGCTGTCCCCCTGAGTGGTCTTTCTGTGTCTCTTCCGGAAATTCTTATTCCTTCTCCTGTCCTCAAGTCTCGTATGTCCCAGGATTTTGTGCTGTGTACACCTAGAACAATGCTTACCACATGGTTGTGGTGTAAGAAGTCCTAGATCTGGCTTTCCCATTGCCCTCACTTTTTTCTTACCCAAGGGCTTCACATTATCAGTTAGTGACTCTGGGCTTGTCCCTCACATCCTCCAGGCTCTATGGGATGACTCCCAAGTGGATTGCATTAGCCTGAAACTCTCGCCAGCTCCAAACTCCAGGTTCCACCTGTCAGCAGGCTCTCGGCACAGGGATTTTCTTTAACACATTCAACTTTGGTCTCAACAATCTCATCATCCCCCTTGACCAGCCTTCTTCAGTTCTCTGCCTCTGTCAACTGCAGTACTTTCCCAGACGCCCCAACCCAAACCCCCAGCGTCATCCTCCACTCCTCCCCACCCGTGGTCTTCCTCATTCCCTGCTCCCACCTCTGCACAGTCTCTTGTGTCCTCTCCCAGCCCACACACCCATGACCGGCTCTTGCAGGAGCATCCTAACTGTTCCCTTTGCTTCCAGTCCTTCCGTCTTTCCATGTTTCCTGTTCACAGTTGCTGGACACAGTTTCCTGAAGCTCACCCCTGCTCTCTTATTCCTGTGCTTAGAAACCTTGTGCTTTCTTGGGGCCCCGAGTGAGGAGCTGGGACTTTGGCTTGTAGGAACCAAAGTCATTGTAGGATTGTGTGAAGCTTGGTGGGGTTTGGACCACCCTGAAGGCCCAAAGATTTTGGGTAACTGCAATGGAGAGGGAGAAAGATAAAGCTCTTACCATCATCCATCTCCAACACTCTTTCATCTTGCAACCTGAAACTATACCCATTAAACACTAACTCCCCATTCCCCGCTCCCCACCCCAGCCCCTGGCAGTCACCCTTCTACTCTCTGTCTCTATGATTTTGACTACTCTAAGCACTTCATATAAATGGAATCAAGCTGTTTGTCTTTTTGTGACTGGCTTATTTCACTTAGCATAATGTCCTCAAAAATCATCCATGTTGTGGAATATGTCTGAATTTCCTCCCTTTTTAAGGCTGAGTAATATTCCGTTGTATGGATATGCCACATTTTGCTTATCCATTCATCTGTCTGTAAACACTTGTGTTGCTTACACATTTTAGGTATTATGAATAATGATGCTATGAACATAGGTATAGGAATAACTCTTTGAGACCCTGATTTCAGTTTTTTTGGATATATGCCCAGAAATGGATTTGTTGGATCACCATTTTTAGGGAAATTGCCGTACTAGTTTCCACAGTGTCTATACCATTTTACTTTCCCAGCAAAAAGAGTTCTAATTTCTCCACATCCTTACCAATACTTGTTATTTTCTGGTTTTTTGATAGTAGCCATCTTAAGGGGTGTGAGGTAGTATCTCGTGGTTTTGATTTGCATTTCTCTAATGACTAGTCATGTTGAACATCTTTTCATGTGCTTATTGGCTATTTGTATATCTTCTTTGGAGAAATGTCTATTCAAGTCATTTCCCTATTTTTGAATCAGGCTGTTTGTTTTTTTGTTGTTGAGTTTTAGGAGTTCTCTATATGTTCTGATCTTACTTCCTTGTCACATATGTGATTTGCAAATATTTTCTCCCATTCTGTGGGTGGCCTTTTTACTCTGTTGGTAGTGTCTTTTGATGCACAAAATTTTTAAATTTTCGTGAAGCCCAGGATGTCTGTTTTTTCTTTGGTTGCGTGTGCCTTTGGTGTCATATCCAAGAAATCATTGCCAAATCCAGTGTCATGAAGCTTTTGCCTTATATTTTCTTCTAAGAGTTTTGTAGTTTTTGCTCTTACCTTTAGAATTTTGATTCATTTTGAGTTGATGTTTTTATGTAATGTTAGATAAGGGTCCAAATTTATTCTTTTGCCTGTGGATATCAAATTTTCCCAGCATAATTTCTTGAAAAAACTATGTTTTCCTCATTGAATGGTCTGGTACCTGTGAAAAATTATTGGCCATCTATGTGAAGGCTTATAACTGGGCTCTCTGTTCTGTTCCGTTGGTCTGTGTGTCTGTCTTTAGGTCAGTTCCAACACTGCTTTGATAACTGTAGCTTTGTAGTAAGTTTTGAAATCAGGAAGTGTGAATCCTCCAGCTTTCTTCTTCTTTTCCAAGATTGTTTTGGCTCTTTAGGGTTCCTTGGGATTTCGTATTAATTTTAGGATAAGTTTCTCTATTTCTGCAAAAAATGTCCTTGGGCTTTGATAGAGATCACACTGAGTGTTGGATCGCTTTGGGTAATATTGGCATCTTAACAAATCCCTTGCTTTTTTATTCATTTCTTTATGTTTGTTGTCACTGTTTTGTGTTTTGAATAAGAGTAGAAAAAAAGAAGGAGGCATTTCTGGAAGAAAAGAGGCTAGCAGCACAGAGGAGAGGAATGAAGGAGATTGGGAAAGATTCACAGTGGAGTCAGGGAGCACCAAGAGACCTGGGTCTCCATTTGGGAGCAGTTCCTTTATAGTTACAAAGCACTTCCAACATCTGTTATTTTATTTGGTCAGCACAACGGTTTCTGAAATACAGATGAAGACTTTTTATAGCCCATTGTACAGATGAGGAAACTTAGGCTCAGAAAAATTATTTGCCCCTGGTCAGGCATGAGTTGATGGCCAAACCTGGGGGAGCCTGGGTCCATCCAGCTCCTGATCCTGTCTCCTTTCCACTCTGCAGAGTCACTTTGTACCTCCCCCTGTGGCAGGGGTCTTGGTGGGTTCAGACTCAGCAGGAGTATTGTGGTGCAGGGAAGGTAAGCGGTTCTCCATGATCTCGGAGTCCTGGGGACCCTGCTCAGTTGCCTTGGTGGTCAGTGATTTTTCAAGGCAGCACATCAAGCAGATAAGGAGGGTGGTATTGCTGCCGTTGAAGGAAGGGGGGCAGAAACAGCAGCTCACTGCTGATGAAGACAAGACCTTTCCTTTGCAGCTACCCTCTATGGCCTTTGTGGACTGAACGTCCCTGACCTGTCCAGCCTGGAGTGTCATGACCTTGCCTGCTCTCCACCTCACGCCATGAGAGTTGGGCGGTTCCCAGAGCCATGATCTCCTCTGGCTGATCCCTCACTTACCCTGACTTGAGATTAGTGGAGAACGGCCGTTCGGGAGATGATGTGGACAGTGGGTGAGAAATGGCTGGTGCACTTCTTCTGCATTCAGTCCGAGCATCTGAATCATGAACAAGTTCCCCAAACCCCGTTGGTTCATTCTTTTTCCTGCTGCCTTCTTAGCCAGGATTGATAAGCTTATTCCAGAGACTGTACTAGTCTCCCCTGGGTGGACCAGGATTAGCTGATGGCTGGAGGAGTGACAAGGTTGGAGGAGTCAGAGCCAGGACAGAGGACAAGGCTGGAAGCTGAGGCACAGCAGAAATGACTGGCAGCCATCTTTCTCATGCTTCCCTTTCTTCCTTCCCACTGGTGGAAAAGATAACCTTGGCCACAGTGCCGAATGCTGGCCCATAAGCCACTTCCTTGCACAGCTCCTTGTCAGAGTTACTGACCCACCGTTGTGACTCCTAGATGTCTCTCCTCACCTGAGCATTGTCACTGAGCAGGGGAATGGCTGCTCACATCCTCTGCTGTCTGCTGGGACGAGGAACTGGTGAGTTTCGGTTTTTCTGATCTTATTGGAAAGGCAGTAGTACAGGGTTAGTGGGAAAGAGTTGTATTTGAATCTGGACACTTTCTAGCTTTGTGGCCTTGGGCAAGTTACTTGGCCTCTCTGAGCCTATATTTTGCCATCTAGAAAATGGGTTGTTTTCTCATAGTGGTGTTAGGGGGATTAACTGAAATAATCCACGTAAATAAATAGTGTCTTTCCTGCAACAAGTACTCAATAAATATTAGCTTCTGTGAGTAGTCAGAGTGTGATACTACATTCAAGAAAAACTTGAGCCCAAATATCTAAGTGTACTCATTTCTGTCAGTCTCTTTGATACCCAAGAAGTTCAGGGAGTAGGTGGATTGCAGGTACAGTTTGATCCGGAATTAGGAGGGTTGTGTGTCCGTCTTAGCTTCACCATTAAGCAGCCTGGGCAAATCAGGCCATCTCTCAGCCCCTGACCATGTGCCTTTGTGTTTTCAGTTCCTTTACTTGACCTGTTGGCTCTCCTCCTAGCTCACTGCTTGCTCCTCCTCTGTCTTCTTTGTTGACTCCTCTTTACACCCCTTAGCCTTGAATGCCCAAGGTTTGTTTCTTGGGCCTCTCTGCTGCCTTCCTTGTCCACACTCCCTCCTGGGTTATCCCATCCAGTCTCGTTGCTTTAAATACTAAGCGTATGCTGACAATTCCCAAATTATATGTGTGCCCCAATGTTACCGCTGAACTTCAGACCACGTATCCGGCTGCCTATCTGCCATCTCCGCTTGGGTGTCTGTGGGGACCTCAAACAGGTCGGCCAAACGTGAGCTCATGACCCCTCACCTTCCCCCCTGCAGCTGTTCCTCCTGCAGCCTTCCCGTCTCAGTAGCGACCACTCCATCCTTCCGGTTTCCAGGCAGAGAACCCCAGAGTCATCCTTTACATCTCTTTCTTTCCCATTTCCCCTTTAGTCTGTCAGCAGATCTTTCAGTTCTGCCTCCAGAACATCCTCCAAACCCAGCCTTATCACTAGCTCCATTTTTTTTTTTTTAAAGATTTTATTTTTTCCTTTTTTCTCCCCAAAGCCCCCCAGTACATAGTTGCACATTCTTCGTTGTGGGTCCTTCCAGTTGTGGCATGCGGGACGCTGCCTCAGCGTGGCTCAATGAGCAGTGCCATGTGCGTGCCCAGGACCCGAACCAACGAAACTCTGGGCCGCCTGCAGCGGAGCATGCAAACCCAACCACTCAGCCATGGGCCCAGCCCCACCAGCTCCATTCTTATCACCCCAGTCCAAGCTACCAGCATAGCTCTCTTGGGTTATTGCGTTTGCTGTCTGACTGGTTTTCCTGCTTGCATCCTTCCTTACCTGTGGACGGTACTCAGTGTAGCAGCCAGTGATCCTATTAAAATGTTAGTCAGACCACGTCTGTCCTCTACTCAAAACGTTCCAGAGGTTTCCATCTCACTCAGTAAACTCAGCATCCTCTGTATGGCCCACAAAGTCCTGCCTGAGTCAGCCCTGCTGCCCCTCTGACCTCATCTGCATCTTCCTGCAGGTCACTCCACCTGGGCCACAGCCCTCCTTGCATAGTCTGACCCCAGGGCCTTTGCATTTGCTGTTCCTCTACCTGGAACAATCTTTGTCTAGCACTCTGTACTTCCTTCAGGTCTTTGTTCAAATGTGACCTTCTCCAAGAGACCTCCCCTGACCATTGTACCACAGTAGCCACCTCTCCACCCCACCCTAGTCACCCTCCATTGAACTCTGATGTATTTTTCTTCATGGCATTTATTACCTGATGCAATTTGCATTTCTTTATTGGTTTATCCCCCTCCACTCCTCTCCTCCACTCATGTGAGCTCCACGAGGGCAAGGACTCTGTCTTGCTCCCTGCTGCATCTCCAGGACCTCCTGGCACAGTGCTCACTAAGCCTTTGGTGTGTGCATGGGCTCTGTGTTGCCTCGGGCAGACATGCTCACCAAGGGGCGGTGTCTTGTGTGGAGCACGGTCACTCCATCTCTTGCAGTGGGCTGATCGGTGCCCATGTGTAGGTGGTGGTGAGACTATGAGAAGGTCAGAGCGGGGCCTTTGTGATGCTGAGCACACAGTGAGCACTCTGGCTTGTTCTGTTTGAATCAGAGAACAAGAGATCCGCGAGGAAGCTTGGGGACGGCTTGAATGGGCCATGGCCGGGCAGAATGGTGGAAGGGGAGAGGAGGCTTCCTTACCCTCAAGGTGAAGGAGACAAAGACACAGGGCCATGCTCAGATGGTGGGGGGACACTCACATTGGTCGGTCAGGTGACAGTGAGAGCTAGTGTCCATGTGCCTGGCTCTGTCCTCGTGGCTTTACCTGTCCTTACTCATTTAGTCCTCACAACCCATCGTTCTTCCTGTTTTATAAATGAGGAAATGAGGTACAGAAAGTAGAAACAACTTGCTCAAGGTCACACAGCAGGTCAGTGGCAGACCTGAGCCCAGGTGGTCTGCCCAGAGCCTGCACTTGTGCCAACCCCCTCCACTGGGGCGGGCAGCACACTCCTCCGGGTCGCAGTCCAGTAGAGGCGGCGGCCTCTTCTCCGTGTGCTGAGTAGTGGAGAGGGAGCCCAGTGGAGAGCAGGAGGGAGCCTGCGGCGCCAGGTACCCTGCAGAGAGCTGCTTCCTGCCCATCGTGGCTGCTGGTGCTGGTCACTTTATTCCAGAGCAGACAAGCCCACTGTGAGAGTCTGGCTGCAGCCTTGTGGAGGCTGGTTGCCCTGTGCTGCCCTGGTTTCCTGTGCCGTCTTGGTGTGTCCTCTTTGCTGCTATGCCAGGGGCATGAGCTCTGGTGAGGGCAGCAGGGCAGTGACACTGCAGCTGTCCCCGCCTGCACTCCCTCATCTGTGTTCCTGTCTTGGGAGTGCCCTCAGGCTTGGCCGTGTTTACTGATGATGAACATGCCCCCCTATATCATTGCGTTTTAGTAGAGACTCTAAGCGTCCCAGTCTTGTCCCCAGTCCCTCCAGGGCATAAATGGTAGCCGAGACTCCCTCCTGGGGAGCCCACCAGACACTGCTTTGGGCATCCTCCTGTGCCTTCCAGGTGCAAACCTGTCACCCCGCCCTGTCTGGAGCTGACAGAGCTGACAGTGGAAAGCAGGGCCTATTTTTGGTGATGGACAGCTAGAGCTGAGGGGTGTTCCTACCTGGCCTGTGGGACTGATGGCTGTGGTTCCCATGCTGTTCTCCCCGTCCTAGAGCCCAGCACTCTGACAGGGAGACAGAACAAAGAGGGCAGCTCTCACCAGATGCAGCTTTGTGCCTACCAAGAGCGTCCAGGAGCCTTTCTCAGCTGATGGGGAAAGCATGCTTTCTGACTGCTGACACTTTTTATCTCTGGAAATTCAACAAACCTCCATCTTCCCTTCTTCACGTGGCAGGGGGGAGGAAAACCAAAACAGTCCAACAGTTAGTGAAAGAGGGCTCTTTACTTTAAAGATGCTGAATGATTAATTCTGGGTGTGTGTGTTTTATTTCCCCTCCCTTCCCACATTTTGCCTTGGGGTATTTTTGGCTGGAGGTGGGGTGGATCGCAGATGACAACACTGGCAGCTGAGGGTTTGCTCAGGGACTCGGTTTTACAGTCGACCCCAGAGCCCGCGAGGAGGTTCCGCCGGTTGGCCTTCCGCGTGTGCCTCCTTGCAGGTTGATGCTCCAGCTACCTGGGAAATGAACACCCTGCTCACCTTTGAAAGATGGACCACTGGTTCTTATCATGACCCCAAAAAGGGGGAATGAGCATCATTACTGTGATGCTTTCGCAGGTTCATTATTCTTGTTCTAAAACTTTGCAGAGTACTACAGCTGTATCTCAGTTGGGGAAAACTAATCTTAAGTCTTAACTTACAAACCTGGTATGCAGGGTGAGGGGGAGGTGGATTGTGCACACTCAGGAGAATCTTCACCTGCCCCTAAGTGAGCAGCAGGCCTCCTCTGTGTCACCAGCCTCCCTGTGCATGTTAGGGGGAAAGTGATTTTCCCACTCTGAGGTGGGTGTGTAGGGGGCACAAAGCAAGACTTCCTTGATTGATGCATCCAGCTTTGGCTGTCCCATTCCCAGGCCACGGTCACCCCATAACTCCCTGAAATGGTGGGGCTTGTCAGCCTCCAAGTTTGGGTCTCAGTGTCCACAGCCTTGGGCCATGCTTTTAAAGGGAAGGAGGCTGAGGCTCTAGGGAGGGGCATGGCTGCACAGAACCGTGGTTCTGCAAGAGGGCTTCTTAGCAGCCAAAGGAGCCCACCCTCCCAGCATCTCCCGAGGTCATAGAAGCAGGGGAGGTGGCTTGGCAAGAGGTGGCCAGGGCACAGCACTTTTCGCTCTCCTGCCTCCTTCCTCGTCTCTGCAGCTCATGGAGTCAAGGGCCCTTGAGTGAGGGCGCCCACGCTCAGGGACCTGCCTGTGCTCCAGCACGGGCATGGGTGTTGGGGTGGGTGGGAAACAGCAGCGCATGTCAGGGCTGTGAAGCCATGACTTCATGTGAAGCCGTCTCTGCCTCCCAACTTTAGTCTCCATGCCTGGCTCAGCTCGCATTGCCTGTTGAGTATCCTCTCCAGCACTTTGTCATCGTGGACTGTTCAACTTCATCACTCTAGTCTAGTCTTCAATTTAGGTAATCGAAGATTGAGAGCGACAGGTTGGAAGGTCTGGTGACCATAATAGCAGCAGCTAACACTTAGAGCTGGCCGGGCCAAGTGCTGCTTCAGGCCCCTTTCCTATTAACTCAGAGTTGATCCTCTAGGAGCTAAGTATTCCTCTTTAGCCCGTTTTACAGATAAGCAGGGGAGGCAGGGGGAGGCTGAGTGACTTACCTGAGGGCACACAGCTGCTTAGTGGCAGAGTTGGGAGTTGAACCTGGGCAGGTGGGTGCACTGTCGATATTCTAGTCACTACTGCCTCGTTTTACAGATGAGGGCCTCAGGCTCAGGGAGGGGAAGGGACCTCAAGGAGTCTCACAGTAGGTGAGCACCCTCCTCAGCCTTGGCTTGTCTGCTTTCTACCAGACCTGGTTCAGTGCTGTGCGGGGCTCAGGTGCGCCATGGGAACCTGATGCCCACCTGTGAGTACAAGTACAAACCCCGTGTTCCTCAGCTGTGAGCTAGGAGAGGGGACCAGGGTCTGGCAGGTGCCCTGGTGCTGCCTTCTGGCTAGGCCAGGCAGCACTTCCCTGCCAGAGCCCTCAGGGAATACAGCTTGCCGCCTTCCTCCCCATTCCCAGGTACTGGGGGGGGGCATGACCTCCTACAGCCAAAGCTGTCTCAGGTCGCCAGAGCTGTCTCAGGGCAGTGCAAGAGCCGGCCTCCTAGCCCTCCTGGAGCACAGGGAGGACTCTGCATGCTGGCTCAAGGCTGGAACAAGCCCCTCTAGCGTGTGGGTTTCATGGGGAGGAAGTGTGAGTCACTCGGGCCTTTACAAGCTCCAGGTGAATGGAGGGATGTGTTAGGGGACATGCTTCTATCTCTCTTGTCCCCACAGGCTGTGGAAGGGGGCCTTGGGAGGGCTGGGGCATTCCGTTACTGCTTGGGTGATTTTACTGGAAGTTCTTTTGAAGTGGTCTCTGTGACCCAGTGGGGCTGAGTCACAGGGTAAACACAATTAGCAGGGCCCGCCCGGCTCTCGGGAAGGACGCAAGACAATGTGTGGCCCAGGCTGGTCCCAGAGACTATGCCCGGAGAGTCTGCTGGCTCTCTCCCAGGCTTCTCCCATAGCTTCTGTTTGCATCCCTGTGGACCACATGCCCTGGGTGCTTGGTAGAAATGCAGAGTCTCAGGCCCCCCAGTCTTCCCAGTCAGAGCCTGCACTTTGACCAGATCCCTGGATAATTGCTGTGTGTCTCTCTCCCGTCCACACGTCCACGAAAACCTGGTCTTATTCTCTGCACTCCTTTTCTGGAAGTGTTTCCAGATCATCCAGCTTTCTCCAGGTCCTCTCAGGAGCTCTGCACAGGCTTTCCTGAGTTTGTGGGGAGCATCTTGAGCCTCCAGTGCCCTGCTGCCCTGTGGTGGGGGGCGTGGACGGGGAGGGAATGGGGGCAGTGCCCAGGGGGTGCGTCTGGTGGGGGAGCCAGGCTGATCTGTTAGCCTTTGTTAGTCCTGGGCCCTCTCTGAAGTAGAGGGTGTGCCTTAGGTTTCAGGGCAGGTGGGTACAGGTGCCTTCAGGGGAGCTCCTGGGGAAACATCTCCAATGTGGCCAAGAGTGAGGGGCTGGGACGGGCCGGGAAGTGTGCACTGGTGAGACTCTACTCCTGTTGGCCTCCAGGTTCGATTGTGAAACCCCAGAGGTAGATGATGCCGTACACCAGCTTTGACAGGATGCCGCGTGACTTGGAGGAGAGCGACTCCTTTTGCCTTTTCCTGACAGTCTTGACCACACAGGCTTTTTAAGACAACAATAGCTGCAGAGACAAAGCATGACCACGACAATGTCGTCTTGAGGACTTTTTTCCCCCTGAATGATGTCTAAGGCCCTGGGAACATGGTAAAAACTGGGCCCTGTCCAGTTTTAATTGCTCCCTCCCAGCCCCCAGCCCCAGGTCCCAGGAGCTCTGCCAGCCGACTTGGGGGGTGATGATGCCCAGAGATGCAGATAAAGATGTCATGCCGCCCCTGGGTCAGGCCCCAGAGCCCTGGCAGGACTTCTGGGACGGGGAAGAGGAACAGAATGTTGGTTGGCCAGTTGACTCCCCTAGCTGGGGAGGGAGGTGGTGGAGAGAGAGAGGGCTTTCTGCCGAGTGTAATTAACAGTGGAAACTCGCCCTGGGGGAGGAGAGATGATGTGAAGGGGAGGTACCGTTTACTGGAAGATGGGGCGCTGCTGATGCCCATGAGAAACAAGCAAGGCGGTCCTGCAGGGAGCGTCTCCCGGACACAGGCTGCAGTGTTGGAAGCAAGCTTGGGTTGAGCTCAGAGATTTCGAAGATGTGAGTGGGAGAGTTTATTTGTGCCTGCTTTTCTGAGTAGGTGTCTTTTGAAAACAGTCCATCCACATACCAGCCGGCTAGCCTTCCTTGCCCCTATAAAGGGAAAAAAAACTTAAGAAAATGGTGATTGAGTTCAGAAGATAGGCACTGTGTTGTGTTCGTGTCTTTTGAAGATATCAATGGATTTGTCTGAATTGCATCTAAGTTTTTCACAGATCTTTAACCAACACTTAACATTTATGATGTGGGAAGAGAGATGATTTGAGAAATTTGTGATGCTCCTTCTTTCGTTGAGACAAAAGTGCAGAGATGTTGGACAGCAAAATGAATCATGTGGGTTGATCTTGAAATACGGGAGGTATTTCACTGAACATTGCTTATTTATTTTTGAGTAGGATCAAGGAATTTCGGGGCTGAATGGGGTTTTCTGGTTTTGTATCCTTTCAAATGATGTGCCTGTCCCCCCTGTGATGTCCCTGCCAGGTGTGCATGGAGGTGAATGCGTGTGTTGCCCCCCCCACTCCCCCCACGTCTCTTGGGCCCTCCTGACCTGTTTAGAGCTGCGGCATGTTCAGCATCTACCTGCTGTTTCCAGTTCTGCTGCTGGAGGAGGCCATGTCAGACAAATTGAATCCCTTCTGACAGTCCTATTTGAAGACGAAACCCCTGCCGGCTTCCCTGGTCACCCTCTTCAATCCACACTAAACACCCGCAGGCTCTTCACAGCCTCAGAAAATTCCATAATGAGGCCACCGGTTCTTCCTGGCCGCTGTCCTAGTTCTTGCCATTACCAAAGTTCCTTTTTTCTTGTTTTCTCTCTCCTTTCATCTCTTTTTTGGTGGGCACACTGCTAGGTTACTTGCACACTGGCTCTCTTCCCTCCATGTGTGATCTCCATCTCCTCCCCCGAAGTCTTCCCCTTCCCCTCAGGGTCTCTACTGTCCCCCTGATGGTCTCCCCCACCATCAGTTTCCCTCCTCCTCTCCCTCTCCCCTGTTGACACCCATCTCTGCATGGAAGCCAGGATCATATTGACAAATGTCTATAGGAAATCCCCAGACCTCGTTTTAACCTGGGCCTGTTGCTCTTTTGCTGAGCCTTGCCCCAGGTGTCCCAGCCAGAAGCCAGCTGGCTCACTCCAGGTTCCCCTCTGCCTTTAGGTCAATCAGTCTCCAGAGCAAGAGGGGGTCGGAAAGGTCAGGAGGCAGACACACCACAGCCTAGACCCTGCTGACTGCACCTCCCCAGCCTGGCCCCTGGGATTGGATTTCTAGGCCCTGGTGTGATATGGGCTCTCAGCCTGGTGTTGACTGAAGATCAGTTGGTCTGCCGTGGTTTGGGGTATACACAAGAGTGCCCTTTGGGGTTAGTAATAAATGATCTCCCCTTCTGTTCCCAGGCTCCACCTACAGTGTCTTGTCCATCATGCCGTCAGACTCAGAAAGCAGCAGCTCCCTCAGCAGTGTGGGTGAGTACCACCTTCCCGGGCACTCTCCTTACTGGAGGACACTGGGCAGGTCAGGCTCTGGGTGTGAGCTGGGGCAGCCCTGGGTTTGTGGGATGGGAAGTTGGCCTCACCTGTCAGATCGTTCATGGGGTCATCTTTTTTTTAATTATTATTATTTATTTATTTATTTTTTTAACTTTTTATTAAAGTATAGCATACATGCACAAAAGGCCACCTATCATGTGTGCCACTTTATACATTTTCATAAACTGGAAACACTCATGAAATCCTAACCAAGTCAAGAAAGAGAGCATTGCTGGCACACAGAAGTTTGCCTTGTTCTCTCTTCCAGTTGCTAGCCAGCCCCATGGGGTCATCTTTTGTTGATTCCATTCACATTTTCTCTCATCGGCAATAGATCCTCTTAATGGAGGAGGCAGAAATCTGGCTCTGGGTTAGAAGGGAGGTGGGTGCTGGGGAGGCACGTGTTTTGCTGTTTCTCTACCTTTTCAGGACATAGGACTTCTCAGTGAGCCTATTGCCCCCAACCCAAGGCCTTATAGTACTCGTCCATGAGACTGGCCCCTTTTGGGACTGTCCTTTGTAAGTAGGAACAGCCCACTGGGCAGTGTGTTGCCTTGAGGACAGGAGTAGCCAGCTCATGCTGAAATGGATGTTTCCAGAAGTTTGTAGTGTGAGGCTGGCCCTTCTTTCATTCACTAAAGACGTCGCAGCAGAAAGGTTGTCAGAGACTTCCAGCCTTCCCACACCTCTGTGGCCCACCCGCTGTGTTCTGTGCCCTCTATTTAACACCCCTAGTGCAGTTTCTGATGTCCTGACCTCACCTTGTTGGATGGATACACCTTCAGTGTGAGTCCAGGAGTTTGTGAGTCAGGAGCGCTCACAGAGGTCATCTGGTCCAATTGTTTTGTTTTCCTCCATATAGACAGATGGGGAAATTGACAGCCAGAGAGGGGAGTCTCATGCCAGAGATTCCAGAACTAGCCAGAGGCAGACCTTTCCTGTGTTAATTTGACTAACACTTACAGAACACCTCTGGTGTGCCAGAAGTGGTTTTGGGACTTAGTGGTGAATAGGCAGATGCGGTCCCTGGGCTTGTGGATCTTAGGGCCTATGGGGGAGACGGTTAAATGAGTAAGCGCAGTAAATGAAGTGATGAGTGATGAGAAGGGAAGATGGGTACCAGTAGGGGCTACCACATTCATTGGCTAGGGCTACCATAACAAACTACCACAAACTGAGTGGCTTACATCACAGAAATTTATTTTCTCACAGTTCTGGAGGCCAGAAGTCTGAGATCCAGGTGTTGGCAAGGCCACACCTCCTCTGAAGGCTTCTGGTGGTGTGCTGGCAGTCTTATAGATGCATCACTCATATCTCTGCCTCCGTGTTCACATAATGTTCTTCCTGTGTGTCTGTTTCCAAATTTCCCCTTTTACAAAGGCCACCAGTCATATTGATTTAGGGGCCCACCCTACTCCAGTGTGACCCCATCTTAACTTGATCATCTGTAAAGACCGTATTTCCAAATAAGGTCACATTCACATTTACTGGGGATTAGGACTTCAACATCTTTTTGGGGGACAAAGTCCTCATCCTATCTAGGGTTCAGGGAGGACTCTTCGGGAACCACGATTCAGAGCGCCTGACAGTCTTTATTACTTCGTCTTTTCTGTTTTGGGTCGGTGAGACACATCTGTTCAATGGTGGGATTGTCCAAATTTTGAACTTGGGACTAGCTTTCAGGAAGCGTAGGGGTGGGGCAGTCAGGATAAGGAGAGCAGCAAGGTGGGACTTTGTAAAACAGTGACCTGGTTGAGCCCTGAGTGCACCTCTTGCCTCTCTCGTGCCTCACCCTTTCCGGCTCCCTGTGCCTCTTGCAAACAAGGTACACTAATCTAACTGATACCTGACAAATTCATTTACAGTGACGCTTCAAGGCTTACAGCGGTACCTTTCCTAGGAGTATTTCCATTTTCAAAGGTGACTCCACAGAGGGGTGTTGCTTAAACCACAGTGAGGATTGTTAATGTGGAATTTCAAGCCCCAGTAGGAAGATATTTTTTGTGCAGCTGTACCTTTACCTACTCTGGAGGAAGCATCATGTCAGTGACCTACCATTTGATTCTCTACACTTATGAAGCTGGTTGGGCCCCTGAGACGGCAGGGCCAACGGTGTCCCCAGATACTTGTCAGCAGGCAGAGGACAGAGTTCTGCTGTGCTTCCTGTAGCAGGCCGAGCCTCAGTATCTGTGCCCAGATCTCAAAGGCTGAAAGACCTGGGTGCATCCCTTCAGGCCAAACCCTCTTCAAGTCATTGGGAGCCACGTTTTGCTTCTCTTGCTCTTCTGCTTGCAGTTGACATTGCCCTTGGGGTGAGCAGCCCCATTTTTCTGCAGGCTTACTTGAATGTTCTCTGGCTGTATTGGCCAGAAGGCTTTTGGCTGCAGCAGTAGGGAATACCTGCTCACACTGCCTTAAACAGCAAAGACATGTGTGGTCTCACACAGCAGGAAGTGCTGAGGCTAGGCTGAGAGCCCAGGATGTGGCTCTGCGATCCTCTGTGTGGTGTCCTCCTCTCAGGCTGATGGTAGGGGATCTAGTAGCAGTTCAGCCACCACATCTAGAGCTGACAGTGTCCAGGGCTGCAGTGTCCATTATGGGAGCCACCAGCCACAGGTGGTTATTTAAATTCAAACGAATTAAAATGAAATAAGATTTAAATCACTGGTTTCAGCAGTCACACTAGCCACATTTCAAGTGCTCCATAGCCACCTATGGCTAGTGGGTACCATATTAGACAGAGGAGATTAAAGAACATCTCCATCATCACAAGTGGTCCAGAGGATGAAGATGGTCGTCTGCTCTAGTGTCCTTAGAAGCAAAGAAGCCTTCCCCAGAAGTCCTTTGGCACAGTCTCCTCTCACTGATCACAACTGGCTCGCTACTTGTGGCTCATGCAGTGTGGTTCCTGGGCCAGGAGCACTCAGGCACTTGTTAGAAATGCAGGTTCCCAAGCTACATCAGAAGCTCTGAGTGTGGAGCCCAGCATCCACAGTTAACAACCCTCCAGGTTTGAGGTGGGCTGACCTAACCTAACCCCTGGCAAGAGAACTGGAAGGTGTGTGGCTGGCGTGGACCAGCCCTAGAGTTGGTGAATGGTGGGGTCAGCCACGGGACCACTGCAGCGCCTCCTGGAGAATTCCTCCTGGCTCAGCCTCACCTAATGACAGGCACAGCTCTGCTTTCCTGGCCTTGACTGGTGCCTCATAGCCCTGGCAGAGGGAGGCTGCTAAGTCAGATGGAGACTAGCTGTGTTTGTTTATTCATGGTCTTTCTCCATGAACTTACGGAAAGGTAAGAGCAAGGTCTTATTATAAAAATATCACCTCTGCTTTCTCACCTGTATCTCTCTAGCAGAGAACATTAGGGAAAACAACAGCAAGTTATATTTAACATACAAGAAGACTGGTAGATGAAGCCTTGGGTATGTAGCATTTTTTCAGCAACAGTGGTGCCTGGCCGGCTCCCTTGGTTGGCATTAGATCTCCAGGTAGTCTGCCCCTTTTCAGCTCTCCAGCTTGACTCTACTAGCAACTCACCACACCTTTGCTAACTAACAGTCTTAAAGGTTTCAGAGTCTTTCTGCCAAGGCCTTTCCAGACAGTTTTCATCAGCTAAGTGCATGTGGCTTCTTTGAGGCCTTCCCCTACCCACTGCGGCCTGTTATTAAGTAACCTGCCCCATGGGGAGGCCCCATGGATCTGCCCAGGAAATGCATGCTCGTTTCAGGCAATTGAAAGTTTTTCATCCCCATTTATCCTGACCTAATTTCTCAGGTGCCTTTTATTTCTCATCCTGGATAAATGGGAGGTTTTAAGAAGAAGAGATATTCTTTGGCGGCCTTTATAAAATAAGCCTTAAATTTGATGCAAATTGAAATACCAGGAGAGATTTCTCATTAAGCAGAGAGGTCTCTTGGCTTGTTGGCAGGAGAAGGAGTTGGAGGGCTTCCTTTGTATTCCAGTGAAGGTTCCTTGAAAGTGCAGCTTCTGGTTGATAGAGGAAGGTGGAGCGAGTCTTCTGGAGGCATGCTGCACCCTGACTCCCTGTACCCTCAGATCCTTCCTTCTCTGCTCCTTTTGGGTCAGGGGGCTGTTTTCTCTCAGTTCATCAGACGAATGGGAGCACCTTCTGCTCTTGGAGCACATGCTCAGTGCTCAAGGGATCACATAGAGGCCTGGCTCCTGATCTTAGAGTCCGTCCAGGCTGCTACATTACCACACAGTCTGGGCAGCTTAGAAACAAAAATGTGTTTCTCATAGTTCTGGAGGCTGGGATGTCCAAGATCAAGGCAGATTCTGAGTCTGCTAGGGCCCAGTTCCTGATTCATAGATGGCATCTTCCTGCTGTAACCTCACATGGCAGAAGAAGGGAGAGAGCTCTCTGGGGTCCCTGTTATAAGGGCATTAGTCCTTTTCATGAGGGCTCCACCCTCATGACCTCATCACCCCCCAAAGGCGCCACCTTCCAATACCACACCCTGGGGGTTAGGATTTCAACATAGGAATTTTGGGGGACACAAACATTCAGACCATAGCACCAGAGAGGAAAGTGACTGGCCCTTCTGCCTTGTGTAAAACAGAAAGAAACAAATAGCTCAGGGGAAGGAGCAGTTATTTCTGATGGGGGAGGTCAGAGTAAGTTTTGGGGAGAATGTGGCCCTTGAGTTGGGCCTTCCAGGAATGGTACTCCAGATGCAGGAGGAGCCAAGAAGCAATAGGCTGTCACTGCATGTCTTGGTTTGGGTTTTTGCAAAGCAGACCCTTAGTCAAGGATTCAAGAGCAAGTAGTGTATCTGAGAGGAGATCTGGGAGCTGGCAAGGCCGTAGCTGCTGTCTTGGAATCTAACCTCCTTTCACTTTAAGTCCTGGGAGGAGCTGAGCTGCAGGCCTATACTGACGAAGGAGGGTGTCCCCCTGGTTTCCATAGTTAGAAGAAAGAGCCCTTCCTGCACTTCATCAATGACATGGCTATTGGACAGCTAATGAAACAAGGGAAAAAAAGTCACTCTGACCAGCAAATGCAACTTTGGTCTAGACCAGAGGTTCTCTAACTTTATCAGACATCAGAGTCGCCTGGAGGAGAGTGCCAGCTTCACCCCCAGGGTTTCTGATTCAGTAGGTCTGGCTGGGGCCTGATGGCTACATTTCTCACAAGTTCTCTCCTGAAGCGGAGGCGCTTCCAGCAGCACTGGTTCAGGATGTGGGTCGTCTCTCTCCTGACGGCTCTCCTCTCCCAGGCTGGAGTGGGCATGGCTTAGTTTGCTCGCTGCCCGTGACGACCGTGTTCTGCTGCTATGTTGCTTCTGCCCCGACAGCCACAGTCATTAGGCGGCCATCCCCACACCACCTGATCACTTTTGGCCAGTGCCAATTTTCTCCTTGGCTTCTGGCACGATGGGCCCACAGGGCTCTGAAGCAGAGTTGCAACCTGTCCAGCTGTAAATAAAGTCGAGAGGCTGGCCTTCAGGGCCAGCTGGAGCATGGTTAAGAGGGAGCTAAGGACAAAGGGGCTCATGGCCAAGAAGACCACCCAGCGGCCAGGCTGCTCACTGTGCCTCAATGGTCTGTGGAGGTGGCTGCACCCACCCAGGGTGACTGGGAGGAGGAGCCAGGACTCTTGTGGTGGTGAGAGGGACTCTGCACCTGTTCTGCTCCCACTCTCCCTCTCACACCAAGGCCCAGATGAGCGATGGCTCTTTGTCCAAAATCCAGGGTTTGCGCCAGCTCTGCTGGCATCTTCCAGCACCCCTTTTGGGGTCATTTTAGTCCAATCGAAATCCCTTACTCTCTGGATCCCATCCTGGACATCAAAAGGAAAGAGGAAATCTGCCCTCTTTTCAAGTGGGTTCCAGATTTGGAAAGAGGAAGGAGTGAACTTGGGGAGAGTGGACAGGTTTGCATTTGAATCCAAAAGAATAGCTGCGGAGGGTAGGAGAACTGAAGGAAAGGCATCTGACATTTTTGTGGACAATTCACTTGATGTTAGTTTTTATTTTGCTTATCATTTAAAATGTTTCCTGTAACTGCAGTGACTGTTGAGGGGGTTGGCAATCCATATCTCTTCACCACTCACACTGCTCCTGGGATGGTGGCTTCAGTTTAGCGCACCACAGGTTTTTTTAACTTAAAAAAAATTTAGAAGTCATATTCATTAAGGTATAAATTGCATACAATAAAATTTAGCCTTTTTAGTATATAGTTCAGTGAGTTTTAACAAACACTTATGGTCATTTAGCCACTGCCACCATTAAGATACAGAACAGTTCCTTCATGCCCCAAAATTTCCTTCTGCAACTTTGCAGTCTTTCTTCCCTCCACCCTCAGTCCCTGGCAACCATTGATCTCTTTTCTGTCCCTGTAGTTTTGTCTCTGCCCAAATGTCTTATAAATAGAATCAGTAAGTATGTAGCCTTTGAGTCAGGCTTCCGGTTAGCATAAGGCATTCAAAAGTCCCCTGTGCTCTTGTGTATGTTGGTAAGTTGTTACTAGTAGTTCATTCCTTTTCATTGCTGAGTAGTATTCTGTTGTATGAATGTAACAGTGTGGTTTATCCATTCACCAGCTCTTAGAAACAGTTGTATCCTAGTTTTTATGTGAACATAAAGTTTTATTTCTCTTATGTAAATACCTAGGAGTGGGATTAATGGGTGGTATGGTACATGCATGTTTAACTTTATAAAAGACTGCCAAAGTATTTTCTACAGTGGTGTATCATTTTGTATTTCTACCAGCAATGTTTGAGAATTTTAATTTCTCTGCATCCGTGCCAGCATTTGGTGGTGTCACTTTTTAGCTATTCTGGTAGTGATAATGGGACTTGGTAATTGTCTTTGAACACTTGCAGGTCTGTTGTGTGGAAGAGGAATTACAGTTGTACCTTATGGCCATTAGGCAGGTGCATCTAGGGTCAGTGGGGAAGTTGAAGAGACAGATTTTAAATCAGTACACAGAATAATTTTCTGGGGAGAGATTAGACAGGCTTTGCTGCATAGTGAACTCCTTCACTGCAGAGGAGTTCAAACAGTCTTGGTGGCTATTTAAGGGATTCTGGCAACTGTTTGGATGGGTGGACTGCATCATCTTCAAAACGTCTTTCAACCTGAGATGCAAGTAAAAAGAGAACAACTGTATTTTTAGTTGAATGGGGATGGAGAGGATTTGCTGTTAGTTTGGAACTTCCTGGCTTAGCACATCTTGGGATTCTTCTTGAGGTCCCCTGCAGCCCTCCTCCACTCTCCGCCTTCCTCCTTGTGAAAGTAGAGGCACCTAGGCAGCATTTTCCCTTAAGCCAGAGAGCCTGCCAGTGATGGATTGGGGTGGCCTCACTTGTATGTTTCACGTGTGCTCAAACCTTTGGGGCTAGGGAAGGGCAACTGGAGACCACTCCTGTTGGGAGGCCATGTAGCAAAGTGGTTGAGGCCCCAGCTCTGGAGTTAGAGCTGAGTTTGCAAGGGGGTCCACCGTTTTCTGGACATCAGTTTTTCATGGGGTGATCATAGCAGGTACCTGGAAGGGTGCCGTGGGATTAATGAGGTGAAGATGGAGTGCATTTAGCACAGAACCCAGCTCCTGGCTTGTGCTGGGCAAATGTCGGCATTCACCTCATTGGTTGCCCCCAGATCGTCACGGCTGCACAGCCTGTGGCCTCATCCCACTGGAGACTGAGACAGGAGGCCGTGGCTGGGGTGCTGACAAGTCTCATAACCTGTACTTCTGTCTTGCTTCTGCTCCTCTCTCCAGCTTCCTTGAAAGCCAAGGGAAGCATCTTTCTGTTGCCTCATTTGTAAAATTGGGTGAAAATTCCTTATGTCCCTGGAGGTAGGTTGCTAGGCCTTGTGGTGCTTTTCAGTTCTGAAACTCGAGATTTGCTATTTTTCTGATACTGCTTTGACTTGATTATAGCGCAGAGCAGCCGTTCTCAAAGCTTGGTCTGCTGCCCCTGCGGTCCTTTCAGGGTGGTGAGGTCAGACTGTTTCCAGAATGATGCTAAGATGTCACTTGCCTTTTCCACTGTTGTCCTCATGCAGACTCCACTGTAGAGTGGTGTTTTCTGAAGTTCCATCCATGGTATGTGATGTTGCACAGACAGGAGACTCTAGCTCTCTATATTAAGGCAGACGTCAGACAGCATTATAAAGATGCAAAGCAATACCACTCTTCTCATTGCATTTTTTGTTTTGTAATGGAAACGGTAGTTAATTTTTCATAAAAAACATCTTCTGTGAATATGTAACGGGTTTTTGGTTGTTTTAAAATTAGTAGATATTTAAAAATTCTTTTTAGTTTTACTTTCTAATCTGGTAGGTATTGTTAGATAGATATACCCAAATAAACAAAAGCTCTTTGGAGTCCTCAGTCATTTTTAAGAGTCTGAAGAGGTCCTAAGATGAAAAAGTTTGTGAGCTTTTAGGTTAATGTGAACCTGAGACCTTGGGCTCTGGGGTCGGGTAGGTGGAACGCGGAGGTGGAGGGAGGGTCACATCTCAGTGCTGTCATTCTCTGGCTCTGTGACCTGGACACGTTGTTTGACCTTGGTAAGGTTTTGTTTCCTGATCCGTAACATGGGGATAACAGCGGTGTCTTCCTTAAGGAGATTCATATGGGGTAATATATGAAAAGCATTTCAGAAACTGCTGGGCATGAAGTCAGTGTTGTCATTTGGGAGGCAGCAAGGCACCGTGGCCAAGAGCCTGTGCTTTGGATCCAGGCACCTGGGCTGTCCTCCCAGGGCACCGCTTGCCATTTGTGCATATTTGAGGCCATTGCCTAACCTTGCTGGGCCTCAGTTTCCTCACCTGTGAGAAGGAGATGATAACATTCGTACCCACCTGTGGAGTTGTTGGGACGATTAAATTAATGCCTGAGACATCTGTGTTGGCTGCTGTTGTGTGGGTTGCTCATGAACATGAACGTTGAAATTCCCCTTTTACGGGTGCTCTTTGAGTCTTTTCATCCCACTGTCTTGGATTTGTCACTCTTCCACAGGTAATTTCCCCCCTGGAGTTGGTTAGAAGGTGAGTCATAGCATCTCCAGAACGGGCATCAGACACATGTCCAGAGGAAACCCTACTTGTCGGAGCTGGGTCAGTTACTGCAAATCAGATGACAGTGTGGAACTGGCCCTGGGCTAAAGCTCATAGAAGTGACTTCATTTGCCAGAGGAGGAAGAAGTGACCCAGCCCACACAGAGCTGTAACCAGCCTGTTTTTCAGAACTACAGGGGACAGGGGTGAGGATATGGGGTCTTTTCGGGGAAGGCTTCTCAGGCTGTGTAGTAGAACCACGTGGGGAGGGGAGATGCTCATGGAAATGCTGGTCCCGGCATTTCCACCTTAGAGAACGTTCTGACCCCAGAGGTCTGGCCTGGAGCCCAGGAACCCTGGTTGTGGTGGTGGTTTTACAATACCATGTACTTCAGGGGTGCTGGTTCATATGGTTGGGGTACCAAGTCTGGAAAAATGCTGAGCTGAGGGCTTGAGGCACTTGCCTCAGACCACAGTCTAGCTTCTCACCCACAGTGTCAAACTCCCCATTCTCCCAGCACTTCTGGATGACACAAGGCCGCACCTGAGTGCCTGTCTTCGAGGACACTTGGTTTGTACGAGCAGTCAGCCATTAGAGATCAGCTAGGGGGTGGCAGTTGGAGTGGCACAGAGTCAGAAGTCGTGCCTCTTGCCCTTTGCACATTCTAGGGCGACTGAGGAGACAACACTGTGTCCTTGGGGTGAGTCAGCCTTCCAGATCACATCTGTAAGATGGGATGTCTGCTGTGGGTTCCTGTGACCCCACTGAGGATCTCTGAGGGTTAGAGATCTCAGGTGAATATATGAACAGTCAAATATCAAAGCACCATGGAGTCATCTCTTTTTCCTGGGCATTTGAATGAAGTGCTTTCTTCTTAGAAACAGATTTTGATCTTGTCAGAGCTGCTTTGGAGCCAACTGCCTCCATCCTCAGGAACTTCTTTGGGTTCCGATTGTCCCTTTCTCCTCAGGCCGTATCTTCCAGTATGCCTGGGGCTCAGGTTGGCCTCCCCATGCCCAGGGGTGGGTGATAGCCAGTATTTCCAGACTAGGACCACAACAGTTCATCCTGGAGGTGTCAAAGCCGGGTTGCGACGAGAGTGGAGGTGCTCAGCCAGGGCCAGGAGAGTGGGTGGGTAACTGCCTGGATGCTGAAGCCAGACTGCTTGGGCTCAGGTCTCACTTCCACCTCTTACTCTCTGACTCAGTGTTATCATCTGCGAAAGAGGGATGCTAACAGGACCTCCTGCTAGGATTGTTGGGAGTAGCTTATGCAAGCCAAGCGCTCAGAACAGTGCCTGCACCTGGTGAGTGCTGTGTACATACAAGCTCACTGTATTACCTTCTTCCTTCCAGGTACCACCGGGAAGGCACCGTCTCCGCCACCCCTCCTCACTGACCGGCAAGTGAACGAGAAGGTGGAGAACCTCTCCATCCAGCTGCGGCTCATGACCCGAGAGAGGAATGAACTGCGCAAACGCCTGGCCTTTGCGACTCACGGGACGACCTTTGACAAGAGGTAGTGGTCGGCCCACACCCTGCCCAGCACTCACCACCTTGCCAGTCGGCCCGGGTTATCCTGATGCCATCACCATCCCCTGCCCCCCAGGGGCTCCTGAGTTTCCCGGGGTCAATGCTGCACTGCCAGGGTGTCCCCTTGCCCCCACGTTGTCACAGTGAAACGCTCTCCCTGTGGGCCTAGGGGGAAGGTCACAGTCTTATTCTGCTTCCTCCAGATGAAAATCAGAGCCCATGACCTGAATCTCACAACTCAGGGATTCAGTGGAGTTGGGGTGTGTGTTCATCAAACATTTGGCACCTGACAGTGGTGTGCTCATGTGTGTCTGTGTGTGTCTGTGTGTGTGTGGCAGAAGAGCCTGGGGCCAGCCTCCTAGCCTTTCTGTTGGCCTTGCAGGTGATTATTTGGTGGGTGGTGTTGGCAGCAGCTGAGGGGCCTGCTCCCACTTTGGCGCCTCCTCACTGGTTGGTTGGATGGCCTTGAGCTTGTCACTGTCCTCTTCTACGCCTCTGCTTTCTGGTGCCAAGACAGTATGCTTCCTTCTTAATCCCTTGTCTGCTGCTGTGTGCACCCCATGCCATGCCCTAATAGACATAGTCATCCCCTTGGTGGGTCCACATGTGTGTGTGCCTGTCTCTGTGTGTGCGTCTGCATGGGGATCTGTCTGTATGCATGTGTGCACCACTGTCTCCCAGAAGACCCCAGCCTGCCTCCCGTTGGGTGGATCTTTATGCAGTTTGTAAACACATTAATTGAACCCTGCCATGTATGCATTTTAGGAAGGGTGTAGTCTACCTGGCTTCTTTGTTGTTTTGGAGAAAATCTTTGATTTCTTCTTTTATTGGAATTTAGAGGTAGATACCAGGGAAGGGTGGCCCATGGGGTGGGGCAGAGGGAGAGCCTTTACCCACTTGCATAGTCCAAGAGGGCTTCATGGAGGAGGTGGAGGAGGGACACAGAGAAGTTTATCCTTCTGGGAGATGCTAGTAGGGTTCCTGAGGGGAGGGAAATTGATTTAACCTCTTTCCTTTAGAAGCATCAGGGGTGTGCACCTTTTCCCAAGAAAGTTTCCTCTGGGGGTGATGTCAGGGCTGCAAAGCCTGTTTCTTGAGGTTACCTTTCTGAGGATATGCCCCTCAGTCAGACAGCACGAAGGCAGGGCCAGTGAAGATGTGGTGCACTAGAGTGCATATTGTCCATGGCTGCTTTCATGCTGCCAAGGCAGAGTGGGTGGTTGCACAGAGACTGAATGGCTGGCAGAGCTTAAGGTGTTTACTCTCTGGCCCTTTACAAAGGTTGCTGATACCTGCTTTGGAGCAGGGGTTCTCAAACTCAAGCACATACTGGAATCACCCTGAGGGCTTGTTTTTGAAGCACAGATTGCTAGTTAGCCCTACCTCCTTCCCAAGTCCTGAATCAAGAGGGCTGGGGCCTAACAAGTTCCCAGGTGATACTGATGCTGCAGGTCTGGGAACTCCACTTTGAGAACCACTGCTGCTGGCCACTGTTCTCAACCTTGGCTGCACATTGGGATCCCGTGGGGAGTTTAAAAGGAAAAATCCTGATGTCTGAGTCCTCGCCTTAGGGATGGCTGATGTAATTGCTCTGGGCCTCGGTGTTCTAATGTGTGCCCATGATTGAGATCACTGTTCTCAGGAGAGGAGAAGCATCCTCACAGGTTTTTGGTGCCTGTAATATGTGTGCAGGCCTGTCACATGATCTCCCAGAAGCTCCTAGAGAACAAGACGGCACCTTCTCAGCTGTCCAGGCCCATGCAGGGAGCTTGGGCAACCAAGGCTCTTTCCGTCCTGGGGATTCTGACTCTGTTGGTCTGGGTGCAGCTAGGACACCTGAACTTAACAAGCCCCCAGGTGGTTGTGGTGCATAGGAGACCACTGGGCGGGAGTGACCCAGGATATGGCTTCTCAGGAGAGAGATGTTCCTTGTCAGTGTGATCCTGGGGCCTGTGTTTATGGGGCTGTTTGCTGTCTGGGCCAGGCCCTACCACAGGCTGAATCCCGACTATGAGAGGCTGAAGATCCAGTGTGTGCGGGCCATGTCGGACCTGCAGAGCCTGCAGAACCAGCACACCAATGCCTTGAAGAGGTGTGAGGAGGTGGCCAAGGAGACTGACTTCTACCAGTGAGTGGGGCCTGCCTGGCATGGGCTCCCAGCATCCACTGAATGGCTGCCTCTTGCCCTCCCTCCTTTATATCTGGACTTGGAGCCAGGGGTTCTGGTTCTAGTCCTGCCACTGCCACTCAGCAAGTACTGGGCTTCAGCAAGTGGGATGTTTTTGGGTCTCATTTTCCTAAGTGCACAGTGAGGCTATTAACCCTTCACGCCATTGGCTGCAGGCTTTAGGAGCGTGGTAGGTAACAGAGTGTTTGAAAACATGAGGTGGTAGGCCAGGCAGGTCACTGGGCTTCTCGGTCACTGTCCGGGGGCTTTGCTGCAGCTTCTGGCTATGGGGGAGGCAGATGGGGCCTGTTCCCTTTTGGTCTCCTTGTGTCCCTCTGAGGGTATATGCCTGCCCAGCCGCTGATGTTTGCCCAGGCCTCAGTACTTGGAGGTGCCAAGTCTATACCAGGTAGGGGCATATCTCTTTTTTTCCTTTTTTGGTATATATACCTCTTTTGGTGTCAAGTTTTTAAAAAATGGTTTGCATCCTTCTGGCATTTATCTGATAGCAGGCTTTGGCCTGCCTCTGAGTGTTGCTGACTTGGCTGCTCTTGGCTCCTGTCTGGTGTATTGGGAGTATTGGGACCTGGAGGGGCTGGTGATGATTTGGGGTGGGGGTTGGGGACTAGCTGGGACTCACTGTGTGTGTGGGATTTCAGCACACTCCATAGCCGGCTCCTCAGCGACCAGACCCAGCTGAAGGATGATGTCGACATGCTAAGGCGGGAGAACGGACAGCTGCTGCGGGAACGTAATCTGCTACAGCAGTCGTGGGAGGACATGAAGCGGCTCCATGAGGAGGACCAGAAGGAGATTGGTGACCTCCGAGCCCAGCAGCAGCAGGTAGAGCCGGGCTGGGCAGCTGGGGGCAGACCAAGGTTGGTCATCTACCCACCCACCCACCATCCACTCACCATCCACCTGATCAGGTATTTCTGGAGTGTCCGCCTCATGTGAGGCACTGGGATATCTGTGAGCAGACACTCAGCCCTTGCTTTTCTGTACTCTGCCATCCAGTTGGGGAGACAGACGTTAATCAAACAATCACACATATCTCTGTGTCATTAGGAATGTTTCAAGGGCTACCATGGAGGAGGCGCTGTGCAGTATGTCACAGGAATTCTACTTAATCTGGGGGCTTGGGGGTCTATAGCTTCTTTGTATGGATCGTGGGAAATCAGATGGAGAGAAGCTTGGAAATATTAAAGCGCTGGGCCACTATGAGATGGAGCATTATCATCATTATTTGGGTTGGAGTGTGGCCTCTTGCTCTTACTGCTCTGTTCATCCAAGTGAGTTTCTTAGGTTTGCTCCTCTCTTATTTCACATTGACAAAGGCATGCGGATCAGGGCAGTCAGAACACTGGCTTGCTGTGAGTGGTGTTGGCCACTACTTCTCCTCTTGTAGCTTACAGTCTGGAACTATCTGAGCTGCCCAGGGATATGGAAGGGGCTCAAGACATGTTCTGTGTCTACAGGCGGTTAGATGTTTGGGGTTGGAAGGCAACCCCAGGAAGAGGCAGAGTGTCCTCTGAGCCCTGTACCATAGATCTAATTAATCAGAGAAGCCCTCCATCAGAGTCGTTTATGGTTCTCTGAGTTAAAGCAGGACTGTTGGGGTTTGCTTGACACAAAGTTGGTATGTAGTAGTCTGAACTCATCTGATGATTTAGCATGACATTATCTTCATTGCTTTATTTTCATTTACAATTAAAAATTGTGAAACTGCTTCAAACTTACAGAAGAGTTGCAAGTACAGGGCACGGAATTTTTTTCTCCAGGTATCATTTTAAGAGTAGGTTGTCAACCTGATGCTCCATCAGGTACCCTTAGTGGCTGAACACTCTAAAGTGTACTTCTTAGAAACAGGGATGTTCTCCTCTGTAACAGTAGCATAAGCATCAACATAAGGAAGATAACATTGATACATACTACCATCTCATCATCAGACCCTTCTCACGTTTCTCCAGTTGTCTCAGTAGTGTCTTTAATAGGAAAAGGATCTCATTCAGAATAAAGCATTGCATTTAGTTGTCACGTCTCTTTGGTCTTTGGAACAGTTCCTCAGGTGTGACCTGATGCTTTGGAAGGTTATAGGCCTGTTATGTTGTAGGCTGTCCCTCAGCGTGCATCTGTCTGATCCTCATGGTTTGATTCTGTTTATGCGTCTTAGGCAGGACTATCACAGAAGTGGTGCTGCCTTCTTCTCATTGCATCCTGTTGATTGGGACTTGATTTGATATGACTGGTTACGATGCTGTTCACTTTGGTCAGTTGACTAAGGTGGGGTCTCCAGCTTCTCCACTGTAAAGTTACCTGTTTTCCCTTTGCTTATCTGTCTGTCTCTATATGGACTCGTGGTTTCCTGTCCTATTCTGTGAGTTATAATCCATAGTGGCCAGTAGGAGCCCCTTCAAGCTAGCTTCTCTGTCTTTTTGACATGTCCTCCTCACTCTTTGAGCACTTCCTTGCTCTTTGGCACAAGAGGATGTTCCAGGCTCATTTTTTAATTTCCCTGCCCTAGCCCTGGAAATCAGCCGTTTCTCCAAGGAGTTCTCCTTCCTTTTAGTGGATAATGATACTTAGAAGCAAGATCTGAATGCTGAGTGTGCTCATAGCTACTGGGGTGTTACTGCTCCTAAGCCCTCTCAGTGGACTGAGTAGGGAATTCTGAGGACATGCCACACACATACACACATCTCTATTTCCATGTCCGTCTCTTTCCCTCCCTCTTCTATATCTATATCTAAATCTTCAAAGTGTAATATATATTGAAAACCATGTGTTCACACTAACATTTCCAGTTCCAGTCCAACACTGCTGTAGCACAGCCTTCGTTCTAGCTTTTCCCCTTTCCATTTCTGTAACTGTCTTTCACAGCAAAGAGGAAGCCGGTCCCTATTATTCTTACTCTGTTTCCTTGGTCAGCCCCCGTGTACCTGCCTCCCATCCTGCTGCAGCTCTCTTCCCCACCCCATCCTCTTCCCGTCCTCTGTGGGCCCTCCTGCTCCATGCCTTCCCTCCCTCAGGCTCCACCTCTGCACTGCCCCTCCTCGGCCCTGCAGACTCTGATGCCCACTCGGGGACTACAGCCCTCTGTCCTGCTCTGCCTCACTTGATGGCCATGAGGTTAAATTTAATTTGTTCAGAAAGGTGAAGGCAGAAGTTTATTTTTTATTTTATATTATTATTTTTTATTATAAAATTAATATGCTTTTTGTAACATAAAAGAATCAAACGATAGAGACATTTTAAAAATAAAAAGAATTCTTTTATAGTCTCACTCCTCAGAAACAACTACCATGAGGGCGCTACCAGTGAAAAGTTTGAGATTTTTATCTGTGCACATAGAAACCTTTATATCCTGTTAATTTATTTCACAAAATGGAATCATACCACTCATTTTGTTGCTAACGTTGTTTTTTGCTGAATACATCATGTGCATCTTTCTGTTTCAGTACAAATTCACTTCCTTGTTTTTAACTTCTGCAGAGTATTGAGTTACATGGAAGTACCATAATTGATTCAACCAGTCTCCTGATCCTTGGGCTATTTTCAGCATTTTCCCATTATAAGCTATGTTCTATTGAAAAATTGGCTTCTGATGTTTATTTTCTTTCGCTGATATTTATTGTGGTCTTATGTGGAACACCCACTGCAGGCTCAGGGAGAGACCTTAAGATGGATATACCTGGAGAGATCTGATGTCTCTTTTGTGAGCCCTCTGATTAGGGGATGTGGTTGTGTGGGGTCAGGTCTGGGGGCAGAGGTGATAGGCTTTGACCAAATCTTGGTAATGGGAAGGGTTCTTGGAAGGGGAGGGAAGTGCAGGCCAGGGCAGCAAGAGTCCACCTGTGGGCAGAAAGCCTTGCAGTACAGCAGGAGGAGAGGGAAGGGAGAGGGGAGAGGGGACTCCATCACTGACCTGCGGTGGCATGATCTCAGAGAAGCCGCTTCAGCAGTCTCCGCGTCCTGCATCTCTTTAACAGTTCTGTTCAGGACTGGGGTGGGTGGTGCTCTGGGGGTGTTGCTTTGGGACGAAATGAGACACCAAGGAGAAAGTGTTGTATGGTTGTATGGTTAGTACCATGTTGAACGCATTGAATTCCCCCTGCAGAGATCCTTCCTCCTGCATGTCCACAGAGCTTCCTAGAGCAAACAGTTAGGACTGAGGGTTTTCAGTTTTTTTAAAGGCAAACCATTTTTACCCCAAAAGAAACCCCTTGGAAGAATCCAGAGTGTGAGGCAGCTAAGGATGAGCTGCTGTGGTGAGGCGGGGCGCGTGGGGCTGCCCAAGAGGCAGGGGCAGCCACAGCTGTCTGTTTGCCCCACTTCTCTGCATGGGGCTGTGAGTGGTGGCTGCCCCCATCTGAGGGCAGGTACCCCTTCCCATTGTTACCTTCACCCCACTTTGTTTCCTTGCTCTTTTGTTTGCTGACGCTTTTTTCACCCTGGTTTAAACTTGGCGTAGTTAACCTTTTACCTTGGGGTTTAGTTTAGATTTTATTTTTCTTTGAGCATTTCATAATTTCAAATGTGCTTGTGGTTCCATCTTAGTGTAAGGGAAGTTCCACAGCCTTGCTAGAAAGGGGCAGAATGGGGCTTTCTAGGTGGAGCAGAGGTGGTCTCTCTGGTTGTCCTGGAGGTTGAAGGGTCCTGTATATAAAGCAGTGGCACTGTGTGCCGGCATGTGTGAAGTGCTCCATACCTGATTGTTGTCATTATTGTCTTTATTCTAGTCCTATCAAGGCTGAATTAAAGTCTGATTAGACTTTAATTAGAGTAGACACAGCCCTCACACTCTGCTGGTGGGAGTGTAAATGGTACAGTCAGTTTGGAAAACAGTCTGGCAGTTTCTCAAATTGTTAAACATTGGACCAGATGACCCAGCAAAAACTCCTAGGTTTATACCCAAGAGAATTGAAAAGATTTATCCACACAAAAACTTGTCATGTGAATGTTCGTAGCGGCATTATTCATAACAGCCAAAAAGTGGAAATAACCTAAATGTCCATCAACTGATGAATGGATATGTAAAATGTGGTATGTTCTATACAATGGAATATTGCTCAGTGTGAAAAGGAATGAAGTACTGATACCTGCTACAATGAGGATGAAACTTGAAAACATTATGCTAAATGAAAGAAGCCAGACGCAAAAGACCTCATATTATATAATTCCATTTATATGAAATGTCCAGAACAGGAAAATCTGTAGAGGCAGAAAGTAGATGAGTGGTTGCCTGGAGCAGGGGGATGGAAGGTTGGAGAGTGATGCTCATGGGTCCTAGTTTTTTTGTGGTGATGAAAATATTGTGGAATTAAATAGTCGTAGTTGTTGCACAGTCTGTGGATTCACAGCCTTGAGAATATGACAAAAAACACTGAATTCTGCTCTGTGAAGGTTGAATTTATGGTATGTGAATTATATCTCAAAAAAAAGACTCTGGTTATCACCTTGTCATAAAAAAAAATTCTTCCCTCTTGAGGCATGAAGTTCATTGCCTCCCATTCTCTGACTTCCCTTAGAACTTTCACAGCTTTTACAAACATCCAGACTGAAGTTATCCCCTCCCACCCCCTTTTCTCGTTCTCTCCACAAATGACATGGGAAGCTGTCCCCCACACCCCACCATCACATTCCTTGTCTCCTTTCTTTTCCTACAGCTGTGACCCTTTGAGGGGGTAGTTTATTACAGTGGCCAGTGAGTTTCCCCAATTCTGTGCAGCTGGACTGATGCCCCTTAGCGAGTGTTATTACCTTGGGACTCCCCCAGGAGAGGAGGCCCGGCTGCTGCGGAGTTGGGGGTGAGTGGGTGAAGGGTGCATCTCTGAGCTGCCAGGGCTACCTGCTTTCCTGGGCTGGGGACTTCTCGCCTTCCCCAGATCTAGGGTAGGTGGCTGGGCTGTGGACAGCCTCAGTCTTGGGTAGGCCAGCAGTAGAGGAAGCAGGGGAGCCGGGGGTGGCCGCAGGTTTCCTCCCCACAGGGCCTGAGGGCAAAGGTTGGCCTCCTTGGACAAGGCCGGTTTTGTTGCCTGGTTCCTCCCACGCCTTGTTAACTGAAGAGGCCCTCACAGGGTAAATGGTGCTGTTTGACTTGAGTGTTTGCTTGAGGGATTTGTGGGGCTCCCCAGCCCTCTGCATGATTTATCTCTGAGGAAATGAGGCAGCCCTGGGTGGGAGGGGGGCCCAGGCCTGGGCCCTCTCGCCTGGAGAGCAGCACATAGGTGCTTTGCATGCATCTGTGTGTGGGGAGGGTTGCAGCATGGTGGTTCCGTCTCCAGGGTACCTCAGTTGGAAGGCACCATCTGGATTTTTCTGGGTTGCATCAGAAATGCCCAGGAGATCCTGGGCAGAGATTGTCAAGCCTTGGTTGGGGGAGCCACGTAGAGGATAATTTTGCATCTTCTTTCTTTACTACAATAATGCATATTCTTTGGTGAAAAAAGAAAAAACTTTCAAACAACATGGAGGTACCCACCCCCACTTCAGCCCAGTGTCACTCCCTGGAGATGACTGACCCCTCTGACCCACTTGGGATATACCCTTGTAGACGTGTGTTTAATGTCAGACTCAACACACACAGTTGTGTTTTATTTTCTGCCACCTGCCTTTCTTTTTTTTACCCTATATCGTGAGTCTCCTTATATTTTCTGTACATTTGGAACATCCAACAAGATATTTCTTGGTTTAGCTGTCAGTTAATTTATTCACTCCATTCTGTGTGTGTTGGGAATCTTGGTTGTCTGCCCGTTTTCCTATTACAGATAGGTTTTGGTGGGTATACTTACATATGTCCTTATGTTCCGTTGTGGAGGTTTTTCAAAGTTTGATTCTTAGAGGTACATTTGCCAGGTTCAAAGCGATGCTTTTCTTTTTCTATAGGTTCTGCCAATTTATTTGGGAAACTTATAAGGCCCCAGGAGACTTCTCTCTCCTCCTTCTGGCCCTGTCCCCTGTCTTTAAATATACTTTTTTCTTTGGTGATTCATGAAAGTTGACTTCTTTTTCCAGGTGTCTCAGGAAAGGGGTTTCTCAGTCGTGGAAGGGCATGCCCCCGGAGGAGCCCAGAGAGGAGGAGTGTTTCTGGCTGGTGTGGACTAGAGATGAGGGCAGCTTTCTTGTCAGCCTCCCTGCGGGACGCAGCTCAGGCCCTTTGGGGATGGGACCAGACCCTGGCTCTGTGCCTCCTCTGGGCCAGTTCCGCCCCCTCCTGATGGGCCGGAGGGGAGTCATCTCTAAAGACTGCAGCCTGCCTGAGCCGAGAAGTTGACTGCCTTTCTCGTTTTAGAATTATGGGCCAAATTTAAATATTCTCTTTCTCACTTGGACTTCCACTAGCCTTAGCTGGGAAGCTAAACATTTGACTGTGTGTGTGTAACTACCTGCTAAGCACATAATCTTCTAATGATATAAACAAAATATTCTAGACTAAAAGATAGGATAGTTTTTCAAATTCTCTGGACTTATCTCTAGAGGGTTAAACTTCCCACATTTCTTCAGAGGCTTTTGATTACATTAGCACAAACATGATTGTTCTACAAGCACAGCCCTGTTTGTAGAGAAAAGCTGAGAAGTGTTGGGGGCCTCCGAGCCTCTTTGGCTATCTGGACCCTGTGCTGTAGGAAAGGATTGTTCTGTGTGACTCTAGGGCCGAATGAAAAGGAGAGGTTGGAAGTTGAGGAGCTCATAATAAGCAAGAGCTTCTTGTGCAGAGTTTCACCTGTGGAATGGGCGGAGTCATGGCCCAAACAGCAGAGGGTGTCAGCCTGATCTCCCCAGCTCCCTTCTGACCAGGATCCCGTCATGCTATCAGAGCTGGATTGAACATCAGAAGGGATCCTTGGGTCTGCCCTGGGATTTTCCCTGACCAGCCCCATCTCACCGGGAACTCGTGACCCACCCTGGCAGCTGGTCACTCTGCCCTGAATTGTCCCTGGGTTGTCACGCAGGTGCTAACCCAAGCTCCCACGGTTAGGGCATTTTGGGGACTATTCTCAATGAAAAAGACCAAGCCATGGTGTAAACTCAAGATTCTGTTGTGGGCTGGTGAACACGGCTCTGCTGGGCCAGCAAGGGACCAGGATGACCAGAACTAGGTCTTTGTTTGCATCATTTTAAGGCCGCCTTTAAAATTTGTTTCTTGATGAAACTTAGAAGGCACGACAATAGTAGAGCACTTTTGGTTGGTCTACTCAGGGTTGCCACCTTGTGGGAAACTCAGGGAATGGCAGCAGTGCTTTTGTTCTGCAATAACCGCTCGAGTCATTTGCAGACACTGTGGTTCTCACCTGGCTTAGGGGATGTTTAGAGAGGAAAACATTTGAGGTGAGGTGAATCCGTGCCCATCTTCCTCTACTTTATATATGGCATACCGCCACAGCATGGCTTGACAAGCAGTGTGTAGGTCCGCATCTGGGATCTGAATTGGCCAACCCTGGGCTCCTGAAGTGGAACGTGCAAACTTAACCACTGCGCCACTGGGCCGGCCTCAAGATGATTTGTAGTTGGAGTATCTGAGGTACTGCCCACAAATCAGGGCAATCCAGTGTAGAAGCTGGAATTTTTCCAGATGTAAGTGGAAGGCACTGGTTGACCCAGGTCCAGAGAGCTCTCCATTGGCTCTGTGTCCTGGGTATGTGCGGGCACATGTTCCTTCCCAGCTCTCAGTGCTGGGCGCGGCATCAGTGGTGTCCTTGGTGTCCTCAGCCCCACTGAATGCATCTGGACAAATTCAGGCGTCCTCACTCTGTCCTGCACTCAGGAACCCAACTCTCTTTTGTCTGGTGACTTACAGAAAAGAACAGTGTTGTATCTCTGTCTCACACCATACACAGAAATATATTCCAAGTCATTCAAATATTTAAATGTGAAAAGTAAAACGAACACTTTTTAGAAAAGATAATAGGAGACTATTTTCATGATCTCAGAGTAGGAAGAAAAGAACTTCTTAAATAAAACAACCAAAGCCCAAGCCATAAAAGAAATGATTGATAGATTTTACTGTATTAAATTGTGAAACTTCAGTTTAACAAAAGACACTGCAAGAAAATTTAAAAGCCATATATTGGGAGAAGATATTTGTAATAAATATGACTAGGAAAGGATTAGCACCTGGAATTTAAAAATAAATCCTACAGGAAGAAAGGAAGAGAGAGAGAACAGCAGGAGGGGAAGGAGGCAGGGAGGGGTGGGGAAGTGAAAGCTGTGGACAGGAGATTCATAGAAGAGAAAGTGTCTGTAGTCAGTAAACATAAGGAGAGTTGCTCCATTTTTCTAGTAATCGGGAATGCAAGTTAAAAAGACCTTATTTTTGGTCCATGCGATTGGTAATACTTTAAAACAATCTGACCATTTCACAGTAACCAAGAATAGAAACAACAGGAATGTCCTTCAGTGAATGAATGGACACACACAATTGTGGAACATACATACAGTGGGATATTTTCACCCTTCAAAAGGAAGGAAATCTTATCGCATACTGCAAAGTAGATGAACCTTGAGGACATTATACTAAATGAAATGTCAGTCACAAAAAGATAAATACCATATGATTCCATTTATGTGAGGTGCTTAGAGTAGTCAGATTGATAGAAACGGAAAGTAGAAGGGTGGTAGGGCCAGCCCTGTGGCCGAGTGGTTAAGTTCGTGTGCTCCGCTTTGGCGGCCCAGGGTTTCGCCGGTTCGAGTTCTGGGCACCGACATGGCACTGCTCATCGGGCCATGCCGGGGCGGCATCCCACATGCTACAACTAGAAGGACCTACAACTAAAAATACACAACTATGTACCAGGGGGCTTTGGGGAAAAAAAGGAAAAATAAAATATTTTTAAGAAAAGAAAAGAAAGTAGAAGGGTGGTGCCAGGGGTTGGGGGGAGGAGGAATGGGGAGTTGTTAATGGGTAGAGTTTCAGTTTTGTAAGATGAAAAAGTTCTGGAGATTGGTTGCACAACAGTGTGAATATATGTAACACTACTGAAACATACGTTTAGATATTTTAAAAATGGTTAAGACGGTTTTATGTTATGTGTATTTCACCACAATTCAAAATTAAAAGAATTATCGGACTGTGTGAGATCTTGGTGAGGATCGTTGATGACAGTAACTCTCAGAACTCCTGCCCACAGCTGGTGGGATATGAGTCAGTACGGCCACTTTGGAGAGCAATTTGATATTGTCCAGTACGTGTGAAAAAGTCCTTATCCTGCCACTTAGCTGCTCTGCTTCTTGGTGTCCCCCTAGAGAAGACTCTCCCAGGTGTGGGAGAGGACAGGTGTACAGCAGAAACATGGAGACAGTGTAAACGTCCATCCGCTGGAAAAAGGAGGTGGTGTGACGTGTTCACACAGTGACATACTGCCTGCATCGCTTGACCAAACCTCAGAAGCAGCATTGAAGAGAAAGAAGTGCATGTAGTGTGAGGCCTTTAGAGACTTTCATTAAATACATAGATAGTGTAAATAAAATGTTATGCACGCAGATGGTCAGCAGCAAATTTAGGGAAGAGATTAATTCTGGGGGGGAGGAGAGGCCTATTGGATAAGAGAAGGGTATTTGGGGGGCTTTAGAAACACCTGTAATGTTTTATTTCTTTGAAAAGCAATTTGAGACATGTGACAAGATACCAAGATTAGAGCTAAGTGGTGGGTACTTAAAATTTTGTTACATTATTTGCTATGCTTTTCTGTATGTTTGAAGATATTCCTTTTAAAAGAACAAAGACTTTAAATGACAGAGTAGGGCTCAGTCGGTGGTTTTCTCCGGTTTCTCAGTGTGCAGTCATGATCTGCAGCAGTGAGGCATTTTTACAAAACAGTGAAGATTTTAATTGCCCGAGGAACCTATACTGTTTCTTAAAATGTTTTGTATTTTGGTGTCCTTGTTAAGATTTCCTTTGAAGGAAAGAGTTTTGCTTTAAAAAAAAGAGAAAGAAAGAAAAAAAGAAAAAGGAGGAAGACTGAAAGCCCTGAGGAAGCTGATTTCTGAGACGCTCCTGCAGCCTGCAGCCGTAGGAGCTGGTGCTTAGCTCTTAGATGAGCCACTCACTTTCCTTGTTTCCGTGAATCTGATTTTTTAATTAGCTCTTCTTTGGCTTTTCCCGTTAATTGTGTTTATTGATGGCTAACCCTCCCTCTGAAGGGAATATGCAGCAGCCCTGGGTTCTGGTTCTCTAGGCTGAAAAGATCTGATAACTCAGGTCTCTGCTGAACAAGCCAGGTGATTCCTGGACTGTGGGAGCTGGAACGGCTAAGCAAGCTTTTCTGGTTCAGTCCTGTTATTGAGGAATAAGGAAACTGAAACCCAGAGATGTGGACTGACCCTCCCAAAGGCTCAGATCCCCTGAGGTGCTCAGCAGACGTCAGCAGGCCCCTGACAGCCTCTTAACTTGTTGTTTACTCTCTGGAGCAGCACCCCAGAGCGCTTAGTTCCTGTAATTCAGAGTTGAACGCTTCCTTGCTTAGAACCCTCCTACGGCTCCCATTTCAGGAGGCGTGCTTCACCGCGAGCCTTGAAGCTATGCTTCCTTTTGACCCCCCTCCTCCATATTCACTGGGCTCCGGTGGCTCTGCCCTGCCCTTCTCTTTGTGCCTGGAATATGGCTGGGGATTCCTACCCTGGGACCTTTGCACTTGTTCTCCCCTCTGCTGCGTGTGCTCTGGGCTGCTGCTCTTCATTTGCATCCAAGCTTAGAAGTCACCTTCTCAGAGAACCTCCTTAGGTGTTAGCCTCTCTCACGGCCTTCTACTCTGCTGCTCATTATCCTGCTTTATTTTTTAATTTCTTGATAGCCCTTATTATGCTCTGAAGTTATTTTATTTGATCTATCTACCTCTCTCCCTCCCTACCTATCTCTGTCTGTCTATGTAAGTTGTATCCTTCCATTAGGATAAAAGGTCTTTGTGTGTCCTGTCCAGCATCACCAGCATCTAGAGCTGTACTGGACATAGTAGGGACTTGTGTTGGAGGTCCTCGACACCACCCCCAGGTTCGGGGATTTGTTAGGAGGACTCACAAAGTTCAGCATATGATCATATTCATGGCTAAAATTTGTTTCAGTGAAGGGACACAAAGTGAAATCAGCAAAGGGAAGAGGTGTGTGGGGTGAAGTCCAGAGGAGACCAGGTGTACGTTTCCAGATGTCCTCCCCTATGGAGTCACATAAGACGCTTAGTTCCCCAGCACTGAATCATGACAACATGCTTGAAGTGTCATTGCCAGGGAAGCCCTTGAGATACTTCCTGCCCAGGGTTTTTGCTGGGGGCTGGCCACGTAGGCTCCCTCTGCCTAGCGTGTACTGAAATGTCAGACCCCCAGAAGAAAGCAGGTACTCAGCCTAAGCCACACTGTCCAGGTCAGGCCCTGGGAAGCCCTCTTATCCCTGTGGGGAAGTTTTCTATCAGTGTGTGCAACTGTTTGTCATTCAGGTTCCCAGACGCCAGCCAAGGGTCAGCTTGCAAACAGGCCCTTCTAAGGATAGAAGTCTCAGGTCTGTTTGGCAACTCTTCTGCACACTACTTAAGAAATATCTGTGAATGAATGAATGGACCAAGTGTGTCTGCAGGGCCTGTGGAATCAGCCTGAGACTCCCGAAGGCCAGAGGGTGTGGCCTCCCCTCCCTTACCAACAATAGCACCTCCAGACAGATGGAGGTGAGAGTGATGAGTCTCTCCTTCCCTTGGTAAGTGTGACCCTCTGGTCCCCAGGTGTTGAAGCACAATGGGTCATCAGAAATTCTCAACAAGCTGTACGACACCGCCATGGACAAACTGGAGGTGGTCAAGAAGGACTATGATGCCCTTCGGAAGAGGTACAGTGAGAAAGTCGCCATCCACAACTCAGACTTGAGCCGCCTGGAACAGTTGGAGGAAGAGAACCAGCGCCTGCTGAAGCAGACGGAAATGCTGACCCAACAGAGGGACACAGCCATCCAGCTGCAGCACCAATGTGCTCTCTCCTTGCGGAGGTAGGAGCTGAGGCTGCAGTGGGAGGGAGCAGAGCCAGCCTGTCTCCGGCTCCATAATCACCAGAGGGCCAAATGGGTCTTCTCTGCCCTGGGGCCACTCTCCATTGTGGGCTTGTGGGTATCTAGAAGCCTCCCAGCCGTTTGGTGGGGGTGGCGTGGGTAGAAACAGCACAAGTAATTTTGCTTTTTCAGTCAGAAAATACTTATCTCTAGCAAACGTTTTCTTGACACTCAATGTGTCTTGGGAATTGTGCTTTCTCCATCTGCACAGCTCTGGTGTGTTCTCACAGACTCTGTTTCCTAGGTCTCCCCACAAGCCTTTCCTCTCTTTGTTAGTCACTTGTCCTAGGCATTGTTTCTTCTAAAGTTTCATTTTTTATTAAGGTATGTAATTTGTAGGGTGTGACCCCTGCCCTCAAATAGTGTTTTATAAAGTACATTCCTGCAAAACACCAGTTCTGGAGCACTCATCGGTTTCATATGAAAAGTGTTTTCTGGATATACAAAGGTTTGGGAACTGCCAGGGTGCACACAGACAGGTGTCTGCCCTGTGAGACTTTTCAGAACCTTCACTCAGACACCGTGCCCCAGACTCTCCAAGAGGGTGGCACAGCATGCAGTGTGTCCCGAACCTCAGTCATCTGAGAACACCATCTTAAGGGAGCTCTGTGCAGGATAGACGTTCTCGGGAACACCCTCTCAGAGGTGCTGCTCGAGAGCTGCAGGCTCTAATGTGCAGGGTTGCCTGTGTGGAAGGTGCCTCCTGGCCTGGAGGGAGCTGTGTGCTCTCGCCCTAACCTGGTGGCTTTGGGCAAGTCGCCTATGTCTCAAAGCCTTGTCACCTCTATCTGTAAAGGAGGTGGTTGGACTAAATGACCGTTAAGGCTACTTTTGTCTCTCATATGCTGTGATTCTAACATCGTTTTGTTTTTATTTTTTTGAATAATGTGGCTTGACTGTGGAAGAAATACGCTGTTATTTCTAGTAGAGCAGAGGGCATGAAGTCCTCAGTTCAACTCTGGAAAGGCTGAGTAAAATTCCAGGTCCGGGGAACTGGTACTCCGTGACTTTTCTCTCGGGAGTGCAGAGAATGACCTCACTTGAAACTTCATGCTTGACTGTCCAGCACAGTGGAGCTGACCGGGCAGGTCCCCACCTCCCTGTGTCCCGGCTGCCTTTCTCCCCCAGGTTCGAGGCAATACACCATGAGCTGAACAAGGCCACGGCCCAGAACAAAGACCTGCAGTGGGAGATGGAGCTGCTGCAGTCAGAGCTGACGGAGCTGAGGACCACACAGGTGAAGACTGCAAAGGAGTCAGAGAAGTACAAGGAGGAGCGGGACGCGGTGTACAGCGAGTACAAGCTCATCATGAGCGAGCGCGACCAAGTCATCTCTGAGTTAGACAAGCTGCAGACCGAGGTGGAGCTGGCCGAATCCAAGCTCAAGAGCAGCACGTCTGAGAAGGCGGCGGCCAGCGAGGAGATGGAGGTGTTGCGACAGGTAGGCAGCTGGGCAGCCGGCCTCCCAGCTCTGGGAAAGCCGCGAGGGGGGAAGGGCTGCAGAGCCCTTGGTGTCCAAAACAGCAGTGTCCTTCTGAGTCGGAGCAAAGAGCTTCTCATCTTATGCCTGCTTGCTGACTGGGTCATCAGCCACTGCCCAGGTAACTGCTAAGCTCACGCTCAGTGCCCAGCTGTAGTCTGGGCTACAGGGGACGCAAGGGGAGGTCCAGCTGTGGTCCTGAGCATCCAGAGCTTACAGTGTAGGAAGAAAGTCAGATGAGACGCACAGACGTGTGTGCTCCATGCACAATGTCACACTCACACCTGTAGTTCAGTAATTGTAGGTCAGTCTTGTGCTGAAGGTCAGTGGGTGTCTCAAGAACTTGCTCATTAAGAAGCAAGACCCCAAGACCAAGTTCCCACAGCCATAGGCACCTTTGGCCTTCTAGTCTGGAGGAGCACCCTCAGGGGTTCTTTTCTCTCAACATCTGAGGAGTCTACTTTTTAAAGGGGCAGTCAGGCCCCTACTGGGAAGATGGTAAACGAGTCTGAGCCTGAGGCCATGCTAAAGCCTTGTTCCCTGGGGTCATGTCTCCAAGGTCAGGAGGCACTGGAAATGGGCTTGGCTCCTTGGATTCTCTGCATCTGTCCTACCTCAGCCTCATGGCTGACACATCTCAACCCCAAGTCCAGGTGTGCCTTGGATGGGCCCGTGGACTCCCCCTATTTGGGATTCCCTTCCATCCTGTTGGCTGGTGTTGTGGCTCTCTTTAGGCTATGAACTTGATCAGAATAGACTTTTTTTCCCATTGACTTAGTTCTCTGTTCATGCCTCTCCATTCTGCTTTTCTGTGCAGGTCAGTGAGAGTGCAGGCATTAACATTGGTCTGTGAGAAGCGAAAAGCAAGGTATTAAAGGTCGGGCAAATTGGCAAGGGATGGTGAGTGTTGAACTGTTGTAGCCAGAGCCCTCTGGACTGAGCATGAGGCAGGGCTGATGCCCAAGGGGGAGGCAGGGCCTGTGAGCCTTTCTGCAGACTGTGGTGCCTCCTTATGCCCAGGCAGTGCTAAGTGCTGGCAGTGCAAGGGACACGGCCCCTGGTCTCAGAACTGTCTCCATTCTGCTCAGCTGAGGGAGGGGTTCTTTTTCTTTCTCACGAGCTGTGCCTTACCTACGCTCTCTTCCCTTCTCTGTGTACCTCCCTCTTGGTGCCCCTTCTCCTCTCTCACTGTCGTCCTCTCTTTCTACTCTCTTCTCCAGAGTGGATTGTAACAAAGAGAGGGCGGTCAGGGGACCTATCAGGGTCTTTGCCTTACTCTGGAGACCAGGTCAGCTCAGCTCTCTCTCCTGCCTCCCGCCTCCCAGAGTGGGCGTGTCCACGGGAGCTTCCCTCCCAAGGGCCACTGTCCCAGCCTCTGGTGTCGCCTGACTGGGTCTGGTAAAGGCTCACTGCCTTCAGGAGGATGGAGGAACTGCCTGGGGCAGCTGATCTCTGTCACTGGGATGCTGTGGGCCCTGCTGCCTGTAACAGAGCAGCTTCCAGATAACAAGTCGCTTCCCAGGACAGGCCCCTCTACTCGAGTCCGTGTCCCATAGAAAGCGCAGCTCGGTCACTCCTGCTGGCAGTGGCTTCCCGTGTCCCTACCTTCCTGCTGCCCCTGAGTGCACTTGCATCTCCGACTTCAGTCCTGCTTGAGGAGCTGAGCTTGGCACTGGTGGACAGAGAGTCAACACGTGTGAGAGGAGGAAGTGCTATAGGGAACAGTGTGACAGAAGACAAGGCAGAGGACCAGGGTAGCATTTCAAGAACTTAGAGGCTGGGAGATGTTGTCCGAATGGAAGAGACAGGTGTCCCTGGGTCCCTGGCGTGGGCTTTACCCCTGCAGGGGGCTGAGTTGCAGCCCATAGGCCTTTCTTGTTGGCCTCAGGCCTGGGCTGGGCAAGTGTCTCTTGAAAACCAGCCCATGTCTTCCTGAGCCTGGCCCCAAGATCACCCAGAGTGGGCAGATCTTGGTGCTTTTGCAGACTAAGGGCTGATGTTTGGGGACAGTACAGTATAGAGTAAGGAGCAGTGGAGTGAGAGTCTGAAGACCTGGGATCTGGGTTCAGCTCTCCCCAGTGGGTGGGACCTGGGGTAGTCACTTCCTAGACTCTGCGGTTCCTCAGAGTAAATCGGGAGGCCCCAGCTCCCAAATTCTACCACCCCGTTTAAGATACCTCATTCCTACTGTTCTCTCCCAATAAAACTAAGTATGTACTTCTTGTGTTTCTCATAAAGAAACAGTGTTTTGGGGGTGGATTCATCTTGGAGACCAGCAATGATGGGGGCCCAGTGGGAAGGAAGGAGAGATGGGGGAGAGGGGAGAGCTGCCTGATTCCTCAGCGCTGGCCTCTCGTGGTGTCTCCATCTGTGGCCCTCAGCTTCAGATGATTATCCAGAGCAAGATGGAAAACCTTTCAGTGAAACCGTATGTTAACACATTTTGAATATAAAACTGTATTAATGTACAACACCAAGTAAAATGTAAAAAAGTTATTGTTAAACCTATTACTTATAATAAATTATTGACAGAATTAATAAAAATCATTTTTAAAAAATAGCAAACTAAACAAACATTCAAGACTGCATAAAAGCAGGAAAAAAATCAAAACAAATAATTTGAATCGATTGGGAAATGTGAGGTCTGAGCAGAGTGTGCCACTGTGTCACTCTTGAGTTAGGTGTATTTTTTGTTCCGGTTTTTTTTCAACTCTTTCTGACTCTATATTTGAGAGGTGAAGGGTAATTGTAAGCTGACTCCACGTATTTTCCTCTGCATCCCTCGTCCTTGTCTCTGGTCTCTCGGTTGATCCACTAAGGTCTTTTTGAGTGTGTTTAGCAGGGGTGGCTTCTCTGACTCTGTGGAGTGAGCTGTGGAGTCCGTGGAAGCATTCTTGGTGTGTTTGTCTTCCTTATTCTTAATCACTCAGAGGGAGAGATACCCGGTCCAGAGACAGCAGTATCTGTTCCTCTCATGTCTTGTTTGGATTTTGCTTCTTGAGAAAGCCTTTGAGTTAGAGTAGGAGTGACTCTTGCAGTAGACACTCACGATGTCATTTGTCGTTTTCCCCGTGTTCTCTAAGGAGTATAGAGGCACAGAGGGAGCTTTCTGAGTGCTTTTAAGAGTTTGATTTGAAATTTTAATGGAGCATGTGGTGCTTTGGGGAGTTGTCAAGGTGCAGATGCTTCGGATTTCAGCTTTTTAGATGAACTGAGATACACAGGATGTCCCCAGAAAAATACGGGTGTATTTTCAGATTTAAAAGTAACTTGGAGCTGGCCCCGCGGCCAAGTGGTTAAGTTTGTGTGTTCTGCTTCGGCGGCCCAGGGTTTCACCGGTTTGGATCCTGGGCGCAGACATGGCACCGCTTATCAAGCTGTGCTGAGGCAGCATTTCACAGGCCACAACTAGAAGGACCCACAACTAAAAATATACAACTATGTATGCTTTGGGGAGCAAAAGGAAAAAAATAAAATCTTTAAAAAAAATACTTTTTTTTTTATACTCCGTATGCCAGGTTATAAAAACCAGCATTGCCGACACAGAGGGTTGGGAATTATCATGAGCAGTGTCTGTACCCTTCACTGCAGTTGGACTCCCCTCACTACATTTTGTCATGAGAGCTCTTTCAACAGACACGGTGGGCTCTCTGTAAGATATCAACCACTTCACTGGCAGGGCAGATCCTGCAACAAGCACTCCAGCGCAGACATTCTGCCGGGGCCACTGACACCATGGCTGGGATTCTGGCCCAGGCTCCGTGGGACAATTAGAGTTTGGACTGGACCCTAGCCTGGTGTTACCAGGAGTCTGAGCATAGCCGTGAGGCGTGTAGTCGTAGGGGTGGGGAGTGCAGGGGTCTGCTGGGATGGGCTCTGGCTGGGATCCCAGTGTTTCCCTCCACCCAACTCCCAAGGGCTCAGCCCCGGCCCTTGCACTGGTGGGAGGGCACTTCCAGCCAAGGAGGCCCAGAAACCTCCCCTTCTGCGTGCCCCTCACCCACACCAGATCAAAGACACGGTGACAATGGACGCTGGGAGAGCCAACAAGGAGGCTGAAATCCTTCGAAAGCAGTGCAAGGCTCTGTGCCAGGAGCTGAAGGAAGCCCTCCAGGAGGCGGACGTGGCCAAGTGCCGGCGGGACTGGGCCTTCCAGGAACGGGACAAGATCGTGGCAGAGCGGGACAGCATCCGGTACGGGGTGCTCTGGCTCAGGTCTTTCCATGAAGCGCTGAGTCTGTGGGGAGGGTCAGAATCATTGCTACATGTCCAGGTAAGGTGGGAGTGACCTAGGTGCCTCCCAACTCACCCTAGGTGATGCCCCAGCCTTGTCTCATAGCGTTAGAATTTTCCATTGTGTCTCTTCCCAATTCACTGCACCTGGATATCCAAGCATGCTCTGTGCCCACGTGAGAGCCCATGAGGTACAACAAGGGCAGGCTTTTTTCTTGAGGGGCTTGTGATGAAACCAACACATCAGATGTGCATACTGTCAGCCAATATTCATTGGGTGCCTACTATGTACCAGAACCTTAGGTCCCTTTAGCAAGGAGACCCTGGGAGAGAAACAGCCTCCCAGGCTGCCAGGCAGGTTGATGTCTGTGAGGAGCTGGTGCTGTGGGGGCCGCAGGCAGCTTCATTGGGCAGGGCAGTGGGGAAGGGGGATGCGTGGATGGTGAATTCCAGGGCCAGGGTCAGAGCTGTGATGGGGACATGCATGGCACTAGGGAGGATGGGTAGGGAGGTCTCCCCTAAAGGCATAGTATTCAGGGTAGAACTTAAGCATGAGTGGGATTTTTCCAGGTGGAGAAAGGGGGCAGGAGTTGCAGCCTGAGGGAACATCATGAGGAAAGGTGTGTGGTGTGCTCAGGGAAGGGCGCAGACATGGAGTGGCCGGAGCAGGTCGTGCATTTAGGGAGTCATGGGAGAGGCGGCTGACAGGGTTCTGGAGGGCAGGTTGTAAAGGCTTCGAAAGGGAAGCCCAGGAGCATAGACTTGATCCTTGGCTGGGCTGGAGCCAGGAGAGGCTGTGGTGGTGGTGGTGAGTAAGGACTTGGTCGTTGAGAGTTTCTGAAAGATTCCTTGTGGCCTTTGGAAGGAAAGACTGATGTCCTCTTGGGCTGGTCAGGAGATGAGGGTTCAGGGTGGTGGGGGATTTGGGATCATGGAGAGGTAGGGACCAGCTCTCGGGGACCAGCGAGTGACAGGATGCAATTCTAGAGGTGACACAGAGCACAGACTCCGCTGCTGCCAGGTCACCTATCCCCACCTCCTCTCTGAATGCTGCAGTGGTCCTGGGGTCCCAGAAGCCACATATCCTTTAGTAGAGAGTTGTCAAGCCTGCACTTTGCACCTGCACAGAGCTCAGGGCTGCAGAGATGCATGAGGCATGATGCTTGTTGGAGTGGGGGCTCAGTCTAGTTGTGGGATAGGCGATAGCCCTCGAAAGGTCCATGTGTGGGTAGTTACAAGGCATGTGGCGGATGCGCAGGGGCCTGCCAGGTGGGCTGGGAGTGGGAGGGTGGTCATTAACCCTAGGCATATTGAGGGTGAAGCAGTGGGACAAGCATTGGACATTTGGAAGCTGATGCTTCTTGCCTGGTAACTGTGGGGGTGTCTCTTCTCCCAGGTCCTCAGTGTCCCCTCTGACCCTCAGTGGGGTTGGCCTGGGTGGTCTCATCTCTAGACTCTAAAGCACTCCTTCTGTGCATGTGGGGATGAGGCAGGCACCTGGGGTGTTTGGGAATTGGGGCTGCAGGACTGTCCACTGCAGGCTGTAAGTCCTCTGTCACCTGTCCCTCTCAGTGACCTTGTCTTCTGCCCCCTCTGCCAGGACCCTCTGTGACAACCTGAGGCGGGAGCGGGACCGGGCAGTGAGCGAGCTGGCTGAGGCCCTGCGCAGCCTGGATGACACTCGGAAACAGAAGAATGATGTCAGCCGGGAGCTGAAGGAGCTGAAGTACGCTGGTGGGGGTGCGGGTGGCCCCTGCCTGTGGTGAGCCCTGGGAGTGGTCCCCCCTGCCCCCAGGGCAAGGCAGTACCACGTCCAGGCCTGCCTGTCGGTCCCTTCACTCTGCCTGACTTTCTCATTCAGTAGAATGGGTCCAAATGCTGCCTCCATGCTGAGAGTTAATTAGAAATTCTTGGGTCTGGCCCTGTGGCCTAGTGGTAGAGTTCGATGCATTCAGCTTCAGTGGCCTGGGTTTGCCGGTTTGGATGCTGGGCATGGACCTCGGCGGCGGCCACACTGTAGTTGTGACCCACATAGAAAATAGAGGAAGGTTGGTAACAGATGTTAGCTCATGGTGAATCTTCCTCACCAAAAAAACGAAAAGAAATTCTTAGACCAGCACAGAAGGGGCAGCAGCCCTTTGCTGAGCACATGAAGGTGGGTAGGCACCGTGTGCGAAAGCACATGGGAAGGAAGGTTCTGCTCTCAGGCGGTCCCTTTGGGCACAGGCAAGCAGGTGTTGCCCATTCTTTCCCTCCTCCCTCATTCATTCACCAACTCAACAAGGATTTACTGAGTGTCTGCTGTGTATGGGCCAGGCCCATGGTAGGCACCGGGGAAACAGCTGAACAAGTTGCCCTGTGGGGCTCACAGCACATAGGAGGAGACAGACCAAAGGCAGGTCCATCAGAGAGACAAGTGTGTCAGTAAACAAAGTGATGGCAGACTGATGCCGCGTTTTGAAGGCAGTTGTGACTACCCCTCGGCAGACCTCTCGGCCTGTGTTATCTGGATGTCCATTTGGAGGAGACTGGTTGGGGTGTCAGACAACCTCCGTCGGTTACAGCCCTGCTCCCAGGGGTGTCATTTCAGATTTGGTGATCCTAAGCATTGGATTGAAAATACAAAGGTCAAAGTTTAAAAAGAGAAATTGGCAGAGCCAGACAGCCATCTCTGCAGTCCAGAACCAGACCCTAGTTGAGAAATAGTGGCTCCCTGTCCATCCTTGAAACTTCATAAGCTGTTGGAGTGGTGAAGGGTCAGTGAGAGGCTCGTGAGTCTGCAAGCCTTGCACACTCGAGCAACACCTTTCAGAAGGGAATGATAGCTTCCCCTTCCTCCCCATTCAGTAACATCTCCTAACATAAAACAAATAGCTTCATTTATTAAATAGAACCCCAGAACCTCTGGGGCTTGAATGCTGTAAGGAAGCTCTCAGGGTTTAAGAGGCAAAGTGATGGACTCTCTCCCGGGACCCACCTTGGGTCTTGCAAGTGATGGAATCAAACTGAGGCAAAGCCCGGGCCCTTGGAGTCTTGAGCTTGGGAGGAGGGTTTGCATTTTAATTGAGCTGGAGTTGCCTGGAACTTCTAAGAAAGTCGAGTTCCGTTTGTTTGTTCATTCAGCATATTTGAATTTGCACCTCCTCTCTGCTGAATTCTCCAACCAGCTGGATGCTGATGAGGGAGTCGGTGTTGCTGCCCAGGAAGCCCCCAGTGTGCAGAAGCAGCACACATGCCCTGGTGGGTGAGAGAGGAGAGGAGCACAGCAAGCATTAGGCACAGAGCTTCAGGCTGCACAGGGGTGGGCTGGGGCTGGGGGCTGGGGCCCAGGAGGAGGCTTTGGAGCTCTGCCTCGGAGGCTGGGTAGCATTCTAGAGCCGGCCAGTGAGAGCACAGCCCAGACACAGGCACGGACCTGGGAGTGTGTCTACTTGAGCAGGATGCAAAGTAGGTCACGAGTGTGCCAGGAGCCCAAGGGCAGCACTGATGAATTGGAAAGGTCATCTGGGCCCAGGTTTTAGGGAGAAGGTTTATATGCAAGTCACTGCAGATAGTACAAGGTTTCTGAGTCTTTTTCCACCCTCTTAACTCGGTCTTTCTGAGAGCTTAAGTTTTTAATTTTGTTTGTCTAATTTATTGATTTTTATTTTTTTATTTTTTTAATTTATTTTTTTATTAAGGTTATAAAAGTTAACATCCTTGTGAAATTACAGTTGTACATCATTATTAGTCATGTTGTAGGTACACCACTTCACCCCTAGTGCCCTCCCCCCACCCCCCTTTCCCCTGACAACCACCGATCAGTTCTCTTTGTCCCTACGTTAACTACCACCTATAAGTGGAGTCCTACCAAGTTCGTCTTTCTCTGTCTGGCTTATTTCACTCAACATAATACTCTCAAGGTCTATCCATGTTGTTGTGAATGGGACAACTTTGTCCTTTGTTATGGCTGAGTAGTATTCCATTGTGTATATATATATATATATATATACCACAACTTCTTTATCCAATCATCAGTTGCTGGGCACTTAGGTTGGTTCCATGACTTGGCTATTGTGAATAATGCTGCAATGAAGATGGGGGTGCATAGAGCTTCTGAAATTGCTGATTTCACGTTCTTAGGATAGATACCCAGTAGTGGGATGGCTGGGTCATAAAGTGTTTCTATTCTTAACTTTTTGAGGAATCTCCATACTGTTTTCCATAGTGGCTGCACCAGTTTGCATTCCAACCAACAGTGTATGAGGGTTCCCTTTTCTCCACAGCCTCTCCAACATTTGTCACTCTTGGTTTTGGATATTTTTGCTATTCTAACAGGTGTAAGGTGATATCTTAGTGTAGTTTTGATTTGCATTTCCCTGATGATTAGTGATGATGAGCACCTTTTCATGTGTCTATTGGCCATCTGTATATCTTCTTTGGAGACATGTCTGTTCATGTCCCCTGCCCATTTTGTAATTGGGCTATTTGATGTTTTATTGTTGAGTTGTGTGAGTTCTTTGCATATTATAGAGATTAACCCTTTGTCGGATAAATAACTTTTGAATATTTTTTCCCAATTAGTGGGCTGTTTTTTTTGTTTCAATCCTGTTTTCCCTTGCCTTGAAGAAGCTCTTTAGCCTGATGAAGTCCCATTTGTTTATTCTTTCTATTGTTTGCCTCATGTGAGGGGTTATGGTGTCCGAAAAAATTCTTTTGAAGCTGATGTCAAAGAGTGTGCTGCCGATATTCTCTGCTAGAAGACTTATTGTTTCAGGCCTAATCTTTAGGTCTTTGATCCATTTTGAGTTTATTTTAGTAAATGGTGAAAAAGAATGGTTGATTTTCATTCTTTTACATGTGGCTGTCCAGTTTTCCCAGCACCATTTGTTGAAGAGACTTTCTTTCCTCCATTGTAGGCCCTCAGCTCCTTTGTCAAAGATTAGCTGTCCATAGATGTGTGGTTTTATTTCTGGGCTTTCAATTCTGTTCCATTGATCTGTGGGTCTGTTTTTGTACCAGTACCATGCTGTTTTGATTAGTGTGGCTTTGTAGTATGTTTTGAAGTCAGGGGTTGTGATGCCTCCAGCTTTGTTCTTCTTTCTCAGGATTGCTTTAGCAATTCGGGGTCTTTTGTTGCCCCATATGAATTTTTGGATTCTTTGTTCGATTTCTGTAGAGAATGACATTGGAATTCTGATTGGGATAGCGTTGAATCTGTAGATTGCTTTAGGTAGTATGGACATTTTAACTATGTTTATTCTTCCAATCCATGTACATGGAATGTCTTTCCATCTCTTTATGTCGTCGTCGATTTCTTTCAAGAAGGTCTTGTAGTTTTCGTTGTATAGATCTTTCACTTCCTTGGTTAAATTTATCCCAAGGTATTTTATTCTTTTTGTTGCAGTCGTGAATGGGATTGAGTTCTTGAGATCTTTTTCTGTTAGTTCATTGTTAGCATATAGAAATGCTACTGATTTATGTATGTTGATTTTATACCCTGCAACTTTGCTGTAGTTGTTGATTGTTTCTAATAGTTTTTGTATGGATTCTTTGGGGTTTTCTATATATAAGATCATGTCGTCTGCAAACAGCGAGAGTTTTACTTCTTCGTTGCCTATTTGGATTCCTTTTATTTCTTTTTCCTGCCTAATAGCTCTGGCCAACACCTCCAGTACTATGTTGAATAGGAGTGGTGAAAGTGGGCACCCTTGTCTTGTTCCTGTTCTGAGAGGGATGTGTTTCAATTTTTGTCCATTGAGTATGATGTTGGCTGTGGGTTTGTCATATATGGCCTTTATTATGTTGAGGTACTTTCCTTCTACACCTATTTTATTGGGGGTTTTTATCATAAATGGATGTTGGATCTTGTCAAATGCTTTCTCTGCATCTATTGAGATGATCATGTGGCTTTTGTTTCTCATATTGTTAATGTAGTGAATCATGTTGATTGACTTGTGGATGTTGAACCATCCCTGTGTCCCTGGTATAAATCCCGCTTGATCATGGTGTATAATCTTTTTGATATATTGCTGTATTCGGTTTGCCAAAATTTTGAGGATTTTTGCATCTATATTCATCAGTGATATTGGCCTGTAGTTTTCCTTCTTTGTGTTGTCCTTGTCAGGTTTGGGGATCAGGGTGATGTTGGCTTCATAGACTGTATTAGGGAGTGCTCCAGCTTCCTCTATTTTCTGGAACAGTTTGCGAAGGATAGGTATTAAATCTTCTTTGAATGTTTGGTAGAATTCTCCAGAGAAGCCGTCTGGTCCTGGACTCTTATTTTTGGGGAGGTTTTTGATTACTGTTTCTATTTCTTTACATGTGATTGGTCTATTCAGATTCTCTATTTCTTCCTGATTCAGTTTGGGTAGGTTGTATGAGTCTAGGAATTTATCCATTTCTTCTAGGTTGTTCAATTTGTTGGCATATAGTTTTTCATAGTATTCTCTTATGATCCTTTGTATTTCTTCAGTATCTGTTGTGATTTCTCCTCTCTCGTTTCTAATTTTATTTATTTGAGTCTTCCCTCTTTTTTTCTTAGTGAGTCTGGCTAAGGGTTTGTCGATTTTGTTAATTTTTTCGAAGAACCAACTCTTTGTTTCATTGATCCTTTCTGCTGTCTTTTTTGTTTCAATATCATTTATTTCTGCTCTACTTCTTATTTCCCTCCTTCTACTGACTTTGGGCTTTGTTTGTTCTTCTTTTTCTAATTCCGTTAGGTGTCGTTTGAGGTTGTTTATGTAAGATTTTTCTTGCTTATTGAGGTGAGGCTGTATTGCAATGAATTTTCCTCTTAGGACTGCCTTTGCTGTGTCTCAAATAATTTGGTATGGTGTGTTTTCATTTTCGTTTGTCTCCTGGTAATATTTGATTTCTTCTTTAATTTCTTCAATAATCCATTGTTTGTTCAGTAGCATGTTGTTTAGTCTCCACATTTTTGGCCCTTTCCCAGCTTTATTCTTGTAGTTGATTTCTAGTTTCATAGCATTGTGATCAGAAAAGATGCTTGATATTATTTCAACCCTCTTGAACTTATTGATGCTTGCTTTGTTTCCCAAGATATGGTCTATCCTTGAGAATGTTCCATGCGCGCTTGAGAAGAATGTGTAACCTGCTGTTTTTGGATGAAGTGTCCTATATATATCTATTAGGTCCATCTAGTCTAATTTTTCATTTAATTCTATAATTTCCTTGTTGATTTTCTGTCTGGATGATCTGTCCATTGGTGTTAATGGGGTGTTGAGGTCCCCTACTATTATTGTATTACTGTTGATGTCTCCTTTTAGTTTTGTTAAGAGTTTCTTCACCAATTTTGGTGCTCCTGTGTTAGGTGCATATATATTTATGACTGTTATGTCATCTTGGTGGAGCACCCCTTTTATCATTATGTACTGCCCCTCTTTGTCTTTCGTTACCTGTTTTGCTTTGAAGTCTACTTTGTCTGATATAAGTATGGCAACACCTGCTTTCTTTTGTTCATTATTGGCTTGGAGTATTGTCTTCCACCCCTTCACTCTGAGTCTGTGTTTATCTTTGGGGCTGAGGTGTGTTTCCTGGAGGCAGCATATTGTTGGATCTTGTTGTTTGATCCATCGTGCCACTCTGTGCCTTTTGATTGGAGAGTTCAATCCATTCACATTTAGTGTGATTATTGAAATGTGGGGGCCTACTGTTGCAATTTTATCACTTGCTTTCCAGTTCTTTTGCATTTTGTCCTGATGGAGAGCTGTTACTTTGTATTATTCCTTCTGCTTATCTCCTTTGTTCTGGATTTTGTAACCCCTTTCCTTTTTTTGACTTTTCAGGAATGAGTTTCTTCCTGAGCAATTCTTGAAGAGGAGGTTTTGTGGTGATGAACTCCCTTAACTTTTGTTTATCTGGGAAAGTTTTTATTTCTCCATCGTATTTGAAGGATATTTTTGCTGGGTAGAGTATTCTTGGCTGCAAGTTTTTATCCTTCAGAGTTTTGAATATTTCATTCCAATCTCTTCTAGACTGTAAGGTCTCTCCTGAGAAATCTGCTGATAGCCTTATGGGGTTTCCTTTGTAAGTTATTTTCTTCTGCCCGGCTGCCCTTAGTATTTTCTCTTTGTCATTGACTTTTGCTAGTTTCACTACTATATGTCTTGGGGTTGGTCTTATTGCGTTAATAAAGCTTGGAGATCTATTGGCTTCTGTGACATGAAGTTCCATCTCTCTTCCCAAGTTTGGAAAGTTCCCAGCTATTATTTCTTTGAACAGGCCTTCTGCCCCCTTCTCCTTCTCTTCTCCCTCTTGTATACCTATAATCCTTATGTTGCATCTCCTAATTGAGTCGGATAATTCTCGGAGAGTTTCTTCATTTCTTTTTAGTCTTAATTCTCTCTCCTCCTCTGCCTGCAGCATTTCTATATTCCTATCCTCCAAATTGCTAATTCTGTCCTCCATATTATCGACCCTACTGTTCAGAGAGTCCAGATTTTTCTTAATCTCCTCCATTGTGTTCTTCATCTCCAGTATTTCTAATTGGTTCTTCTTTATGGTGTCAAGCTCTTTTGTGACATAGCTCCTGAACTCGTTGAGTTGTCTATCTGAATTCTCTTTTAGGTTGTTGAGTGTTTTCATAATGGCAGTTTTGAAATCATCGTCATTTAGGTTGTAGATTTCATTGTCTTTGGGATTGTTTTCTGGATGCTTATCATTTTCTTTCTGTTCTGGAGATTTAATATATTTTTTCATACTGCTTGATGGTGTGGGTTTGTGCCTTCGCATAGAGATAGAGTTTAGTCGCTGCTTCCACTTGTTGCGACTGGTGTGTGTGGGGGGGCAGCTGTTTAGACTGCCCCAACCAGGACCCCTGTCAGCTGTTACTGACTGGGTCTGGACCCCTCCTCGTAGTCACAGTGGTCCTGTGGGGTCCCTTGTCAATTGTGGGGGCAATCGCAAGGGGGCCTCAGGCTGCTAGTGCCTACTGCTGCAGCCCACCTAGACGTGCTCCCTCCTTGTGGTCTGCAGCAGTGTTGTGGGCTTTCCCATCAACCAGGAGCAGGATCACCTATAATCTCTGATTTGTCCCTAACAGAGCCCACCAGATCACACTTGTCCACTATAAGTCCCAGCAGAGCTATGGGTATCTTCTGCAATCTGTCATTAGCTCTCTTAGCTGTGCTGCTTTCGCCCCAGGGCCTTCCTGCCTCGTGATTGCCAGTCAGGACCTCTCCACTAGTGCTGTGCAGAGGCTTTCACTGAGGCTGCTGTAAGAACCTGGAGTTCCCCCATGGGCTACGTAATCGTTTCACTGGAGCTCTACTCTGCCCCACTTTACTCTCATGGGATCTCTGGGAGCCCCTTGCCTAATCTGGGACACGGCCAGAGTCCTTAGGCCTGGCGGTGGCTTGTAAGCTGCTGCCTTCTGGGGAATTCTGCTCTAGGGAGCTTCCTGGGGTTCTGAATGCTGTGTGGGGCCTCCCTGCCAATGGCAAGCAGAGGCCCTCCCTGCTGGGGGGGTGTGGGATCCTGGAGCAACCCCCCGGGCCACAGAGCCGGGTGTTGGAGCTCCACCCAGTCCCCAGGCGCGTCCACGGGAAGTCCAGGCACCCCCTGTACTGACCCATGTGCAGGAGACCATGAGCCCAGCAGCAGCTTGCAGCCTGGAGCCGCCCCGGGGGATCCGCCCACCAGGAGCTTTCCTTTTTCCTGGATTCTGGGCGTGGCCTCTCTGCTGATGGCGAGCAGAGGCTTTCCCTGCTGGGGAGATGTGGGACCCCGGAGCCTTCCCCCGCGCCACAGACCCAGGCACTGGAGCTCCAAACATGTCCCCAAGCACATCTAGAGGAAGTCAGGGTGCCCCCTGCACTGAGCTCTGTGCCAGGGCCTGTGAGCCCAGCGGCAGCTTGCAGTCTGGAGCCGCCCCAGGGGATCTGCCCACTGGGAGCCTCCCTTTTTCCTGGCTTCTGGGCGTGGCCTCCCTGCTAATGGCAAGCAGAGGCTTTCCCTGCCGGGAAAGTGTGGGACCCTGAAGCCTTCCCCCGCGCTGCAGAGCCAGGCGCTGGAGCTCCAAACGTGTCCCCAAGCACTTCTACGGGAAGTTAGGGTGCCCCCTGTACTGAGCCGTGCGCCAGAGACCGTGAGCTCAGTGGCAGCTTGCGGTCTGGTGCCGTGCCGGGCCTGCCAGGAGCTTCTCTTTGTTCTGGTTTCTGGGCGGGGCCTCCCTGCTAATGGCGAGCAGAAGCCTTCCCTGCCGGTGGGTGCAGGACCCTGGGGAATTCCCCCTGGGCCTAGGTGCGATCGCGGGGGGCTTGGGTAGTGGTGTTGTCCCCTGTTTCCACCGTCGCTCCGCTGGTGAGTGCACACTCCTGTCCTTGGTGTCTGGCGATGCTATGGTGGAGTCCGTTGGAAGAGAGCCTCCTGCAGGAACTAGGCTGTCCAGGGGTCGGGGTCGGGGGTGGGAGAGCTTTCACCTATTTCCACCTCCTCCCGGGGGGGGAAGTCTGTCCGCGTTCCGATGTGTAGTAGCATGAGACTTTTAGACGTCTTGAGATGCTATCTGGATATCTTTTGTTAATCGGTGAATGTCCAATTAGTTGTAGATTTGACGGGGGAGAGACAAAGAAGACCTCTCACTCCGCCATCTTGGTCCCGCCTCAAATTTTCTATTGATTTTTATTTTTAATTTTTAATGTGTTGTGTTGTGTCTAAGAACCGCTAGCCTAGCCCTGGATCTCAGAGATCTTCTCCAGTATTTTCTTTCTAAAAGTTTTATATTTTTACATTTAAATTGATGATACATTTTGAGTTAATTTTTATGTAAGGTTTGGTGTTTAGGTTGAGATCCATTGCCCTGATGTCCAGTGTCTCCAGCATCATTGGTTGAAGACTGTCCTCCTCTGTTGAGTTGCTTTTACACCTGTTATACTTTGTGGAGCTATTTCTGGATCCTTTCTTCTCTTCCATTGATCTCTGTGTCTGTCTTCCCGGCAATTCCACAGTCTTGATTACTGTAGCTATATAAAAAGTCTTAATGGGACCGGCCCGGTGGCACAGTGGTTAAGTTCACACGTTCTGCTTCTTGGCGGCCCAGGGTTTGCCGGTTCGGATCCCAGGTGCGGATGTGGCACCGCTTGGCAAAAGCCATGCTGTGGTAGGTGTCCCACATATAAGGTGGAGTAAGATGGGCATGGATATTAGCTCAGGGCCAGTCTTCCTCAGCAAAAAGAGGAATATTGGCAGTAGTTAGCTCAGGGCTAATCCTCCTCCTCAAAAAAAAAAAGTCTTAAAATTGAGTGGTTCCTCCTACTTAATTCATTTTCAAAATTGTTTTAACCATTCTAATCCGTTTGCCTTTCTCTAGAAATTTTAGGTTAGTCTTGTTTGTGTCTACAAGGTCTTGCTGGTGTTTCCATGGGCGTTGCATTAAACCTCTAGATAAATTTGGGAAGAATTTCTGAGTCTTTGTTTAAAAACCACTATGAAAACCCATTGATGTTCGAGAAGCCTTGACCTGACCCCTCTGGATTTATTGGGAAGCTGGCATGAAGTATGAGGGGGAAAGGAGCCCCACTCAGCTTCCATGAGTGGTCTGCCTTGTTTCCGAGCTGTGACTTGGGTGGGCTGTTTTGCCTCCCAGAGGGCTGTCCCCATGGCTCTCTCTTCACAGGGAGCAGATGGAGTCGCAGTTGGAAAAGGAGGCCCGGTTCCGGCAGCTGATGGCCCACAGTTCCCATGACTCGGCCATCGACACGGACTCCATGGAGTGGGAAACGGAAGTTGTAGAGTTTGAAAGAGAGACGGTGAGCTGCCCTCATGGCTTTTCTTCCCTGCTCTCTGGACACAAAGACTTTGGGTGGGGGAGGGGGAGGATGGCCCTCTTGCAGTGTCCCCAGTTTCACAGCTGCTAGTTTGGAGATACGACTTTTCCTCCCAGATACAGGAGGTACAACTTTTGGAGGACATGAATGCATCCTTTCCTTGCACATGTCCCTGCTGGGTTGCAGCAGGTTGGCCTCCTCTGTCCTCTCCAGCAGTGGACACTGGCCCAGTGCCTGGAAGGCAGAGGGAAGAGCAGAGCTCCTAGGGGTGATGCTGGCAGGGACGTGTGTCTGCCGTCGCTGAAAGGGGCAGATTTCAATCACTCATAGGCTTCATCCTGGGGACCCAGTGCCCCATCAGACATTGTGAAGGGGCAGTCCCCATGTTGGAGTGAGTGACTTGGGGTTTAAGGGCCAAATGTTTCTCGTCACTGCTCTGTAAAGTGTGCTGCTGCTGCTGTCTTAACAGGAGGACATTGACTTGAAGGCGCTGGGGTTCGATATGGCAGAAGGTGTGAATGAGCCTTGTTTGCCAGGGGACTGTGGCATATTTGTCACTAAAGTAGACAAAGGAAGCATTGCTGATGGCCGCTTACGGTAAGAATTGAGGAGACCCATGTTCTAGAGGGAAGGTGGGGCCCTCCAACCCAATGCAAAGGACCTGAGAGCCGATGGCAGTTAAACGAATGTAGCCCAGGGTCGAGGGACTCCCAGTCTGCCTGAGGCCCGCAGGCTCAACTGCCAGTGTCGTTCTTAAAGGACTCTCTGTCTCGCAGTTGCCTCTGAGTCTGGTCTTTCTCCAGTCGCCAGGTGCTGCCTTTGCTGCTCTGGGTAGGAAGGGGCTCAGGCGGTGCGTATGAAAGTGTAGAATGTGCATTGCTTGCTTGCTCCTTGAAATAGCAATGACATAAAATAGTGCTTACTATTTGTTAAGCATCGGTTTAAGCACTTTATGTAATTAGTTCATTAATCTTTACAGTCCTGTGAGGTAGGTGCTGTTTTGCCCCCATTTTACGTATGAGGACCCTGAGGCCCAGAGGGGCTAGGTCACACAGCTAGTAAGTGGTAGAGCCAGGACTTGAACCCAGGCAGTCTGGCTTCAGTATCCAAGAGTTTAATCATTCGACCCTCTTGGAAGAGGAAGTCCTTCTGAATGTGTATCTGGGGCACCTGCTTTCTGGCATTCAGCTCCCCAAATGGGAGTGGCAGGGTCTGCCCCCTGGTCTCAAGGCCTGCATGAGCACTGAGCTGGCTGTGCCCCTCCCCAGGGTCAATGACTGGCTGCTGAGGATCAACGACGTGGACCTTATCAACAAGGACAAGAAGCAGGCCATCAAAGCTCTCCTCCATGGGGAGGGGGCCATCAACATGGTCGTGCGTCGGAGGAAGTCCCTGGGAGGGAAGGTGGTCACGCCGCTGCACATCAACCTGAGTGGACAGAAAGGTAGCAGGCCCGTGGGAGTGGGCAGAGCACCCCTTTCTTGTGCAGAGAGGATGCATGTGTCTTCAGGAGCACCTCATTACCAGGGATGAGGTGTTGCTGCCGCTTAAATGCAGTGCATGTGCTTCCCTGGCAGGGGGCCAGCTGGCTCCTGGGTCTTGCTTGTCTCTGAGTGTTTGATTCACCAGACCATATGTGGCTGAGCCCCTAGGTGGTCTGACCTGGCTGGGATGCTGAGATGGACAGGTCGTAGTCTGCCAACCCCTTTATAAGTTTATCTCACAAAGACGAGATGAGACAACCAGAGGGCAATGTGACCCGGGCAGGGATTAACCAGGGCCACTGTGGTTCGCAGACAGCGGCATCAGCCTGGAGAATGGAGTGTATGCTGCCGCCGTGGTGCCTGGAAGCCCAGCTGCCAAGGAGGGGTCCCTTGCTGTGGGAGACAGGATTGTGGCAGTAAGTCTCGGGGACAGAGCCGGGGCCTTCTGCCACCGCAGAGAGCTGGATTACGTTTGGGAGGTTTGAACAAGAAATAATGAGTAGAGTTTTTATATTCACCTTGTTCTTTAAATGTGAATATTTAAACCTGATTTTTTTCTTCTGATGGTATGTTTCTGTTTACTGTTAAAAATTAGGAAATACAGAACAAGTATGGGAAGGAAATAAGAATCCTTCATGTTACTACCACCTATAGATAAGCTTTATTAACATTTTTCACGTATTTTTCTACAGCCTTTATTCCACACGTCAATGTATATTTAAGTCAGTTTAAAAAAAATAGGTATCATTTTTATATGACTTTTTAAAAATCTTTTTTACTAAAAATTATATCCATTTATTTTTAAATTTCTTTTTTATTACCAAAGTAAGACTTGTTTGCTGTAAAATATTCAAGCAATACAAAAATGTATAGAAAGTGGTAGCCCCCCTTTTCCCTTTAATCCTGCTCCTAGAGATAATCACTGCCCCCATTTGGAACATGTGCTCCCAGCCAGACCATAAGTGCTCATACAAATCTGTATACACAGATGTAGGTTTTCTGGGTTTTGTTTGCTTTGTAAAATACCATAATGGAATTATCCTATCATATTCTACAATTTGCATCCTACATTGTGGATATCTTTCCAAGTTGATCCTTATTGTTTTTATCCACCTCATGGTGTTCTGTTGTTTGATTATTTATAGTTTGAATCCTGCCCCCACTGATGGACATATAAGTTGTTTTCAGTTTCTGCAATTGCAAACAGCCCTGCCATGAACTTTACCTGTGTGCATAGCCACACTGGGGACACCTGATGGCATCCTTGGGGACCAAACCCCTGAAATGCTGTGAGATTGCTGAGTTGTAGGCATGCATGTTTAATACTTCTAACTTTTTTAAAATTGAACATGTCATACACTTGTTCACGGCACACATGCAGAATTCCAGTTGTGCAAAAGGCACACAGTGACAATAATTCTTCCTTCAATTCTAGACTCCTCATCTACCAGTTCCCACCCTGACGGCTACTCTTTTTAATGATTTATTGTGTTTTCTCCCAGAAACGTTCAAAACATGTATATCTCCCACTTTTCTTTTTTTATACCTAGATGGGATCATAATATACACTGCTGCTAATTTTTGTTTTTAACAGTGCACCCTGAGGTTCTTGCAATTCACATCTTTGCATCTGTCTAGGTCATTTCGGTAGCTCCATGTTCCTTAGTGGCAGCAATACAAGCTGTTGAGTGAGTCCCCCTGATGGACAGTCAGGGTATCTTTGCCTTGACCAGTAGTGCTGCACAGTCACTGCTCCATCCTTCCATGGGGACTCGCGGGAGTGTGCCGTGGGTGAATTCCTGGGACGGGGGAATTGCTGGATCAGTGGGTATAAGCATTTAACGTTTGATAAGATCTTTCCATTGTGCCCCAGAGAGATTGTGGCCTCTTCAGTCCCACCTGCAGTGTGTGGGGGCACTCCTGGCTTCACATCTTTGCCAATGTTTTTCAGATTTTGAGGGGAGCTGGAGTTTGAAAGCAATATGTGTCCATCATGAGAAAGTTTAAGATGTGGAAAAGTTATAAAGAAAAAAACAACCAAATGATTCCACCACTCCAAGATAATCACTCTGCATATATGTTTTTTACCCTTTGATTTTCAAATAATTACAGAAATACTTATAATTCAGTTATAATGTTAAATAATAATAAATAAAGTTGCAAAGATAATACAGGGAGGTCCTATGTACCCTTCACCCAGTTTTCCCTAATGCTTACATCTTACATAACTATACCATCAAAACCGGCAGTAGACATTGGTATAGTGTGTGTGTGTATAGTTCTGTGTCATTTTATCACATTTTAGGTAACCAGAAAAAATCAAGATACAGAACTGTGCCATCACCACAGAGATCTCCTTCGTAGTACCCCTTTAACGCCCACAGCCCTGTACCCCTACTCATAATCCCTGGCAACTGATTTGTTCTCCAGCTCTATCATTTTGTCAGTTGGAGAATATTATCTAAGTAGAATCAAATAGTCTGTGACCTTTTTTTTGTTATTGAGTTGGTAATAATTTACCTTATTGTGAAATTTCCATTGTACATTATTTCTTGTCTGTCACCACGTAAGTGCTCCCCTTCACCCCCTGTGCCCACCCCCGACCCCCCTTCCCCTGGTAACCATTGAACTGTTTTCTTTGTCCATGTGTTTGTTTATATTCCAAGTATGTGACCTTTTGAGATGGCTTTTCTCATTCAGCATCGTGCCATGAGATCTGTCACATGGTTGGGTGTACCTATAGTGTGTGCCTTCTCATTGCTGGGTAGTATTCCATGGTGTGGATTCATCCCAGTCTAACCTTTCACCTATTGCACATACACTTTTTAAAAAGATTGGAACATATCTGAGGGATGCGGACAGAGATTTAGGCATAAGGGAGAGTCTCTGTGAACATTGATGATACTTCCATCTCACGTGGTACATCCATGACCTTTTACACCATGATCTTGGTTTCAGTCTGCTCCTGCCCTTTGGGGGTGTAGGTGTTTGTCTTCCATTTAGTGCATGAAGGAGTTCTGAGCCGTGGTCCAGCATCACACAGCAGGAAGTGGCAGGGCCGGGATGTTCCCTGGGACCCTTGGTGTTCTGGTCCTAGACAGACAAACATCTTCCCCTAGAGTGATTTTGAGGCTGTGTGTTTCATTTGCCCCAGAAGCCCCTTAACTGGACTCCATGGGCGTTACTGGGAAGAGGCTTTCTCTCCTTTGACGACTCCGGATTTGGGTACGTTACAGAACCAGGCCCACTGTCCAACACAGGTTGGCAGGTGGACAAAGCTCCTATCCTGGCTGTGGGCCTGATAGGCTCTCTCTTCGGCCCTAGATCAATGGCATTGCATTGGACAACAAATCTCTGAATGAGTGTGAATCTCTGCTGCGTAGCTGCCAGGACTCCCTGACCCTGTCCCTCCTGAAGGTAAGGGCCCCCGCCCCGCCCTAGCTCTGCTCTCACTGTCCTTAGGGCTGGCGAAGCCTCAGCTCCATATACTGGAGCTACTTTTTCACGTCACTGGGATCCTTGAAAAAGGGTACTGATTTACAAAGTGCAGGATATGCATGAGGCCTGACAGGGTCCTGGTTTAAAACAAAAAGGAAAAATAGTTATGAAGGATATTTTGGGCACAGTTGGTGCATGTGAATCTAGAGTGGATAATTAGATGACCTTAGGGAATTGTTAATTTTCCTGAGTATAATGATGGTATGGGGTTATATAGGAGAATGGCCTTATTTGGGGGGCAGTATATGCTAAAGTTGTTAGGGGTGAATTGTCATAATATCTGTAACCTTCGGATGTTCTGGAATGCAGATAGTTAGAGACAATTTGGCAAAATATTGTAGAATCTAAATGGTGGGTTTATGGGTTGATTGTACTTTTCTATCAACTTTTCTACATAGTTGAGAAGATAATAGAATGTTGGAAAAAATTCACTAAGAGGTGTTTTTAAAAATTATTTTAAGGTTAACATGCTTTTTTGGGAGCAGTGTTAGGTTTATAGAAAGGTGGATCTAGTGCAGAGCCTTCTCGTAGTCTCCCGCTTCCTCCATTAATATCTTCATTAGCAGGGCACGTTCGCTGCAGTTGATGAGCCAGTAATAATACATTAGTATTAACTGAAGTCCATAGTTTACATGAGGATCCATTCTTGGTGTTGTACATTCTATGGGTTTGAACACATGTATGATGACGTATATCCATTATTACACTATCATACAGAATAATTTCACCACCCTAAAATTCCTCTGGGCTTCACCTTTTCATCCCTCCCTCTCCTAACTCCTGGCAACCACTGATCTTTTTACAGTTTCCATAGTTTTGCCTTTTCCAAAACATCATATAGCTGGAATCATACAGTTTGTATCCTTTTCAGATTGGCTTCTTCCACTTAGTAATGTGTTTAAGTTTCCTCTATGTCGTTTCATGGCTTGACTGCTATTTCTTTTTACCACTGAATAATAATCCACTGTGAGTGTACTATGTGACATGTATTTGTAATAATGAATTTTTTACTTTTACGTTTAACTTTTTAAAAATATGCAGGGCACTGTACAGGTGATTCAGAAAGGGCTTAGAACCAAGAGAACTTTATGGTTCTCTGTGGATTCACAGTGGCCACGTTCATGAGAAAGCCTCACCTGTCAGGGAGAGGTGTACATGCGTGGATGTGTGTGTGCGTGTCTGTCTGTCTTTTGTGGGGGGGGTTGTGACGCATTCCTGACCATCACTCTACCTCCAGGGACATTTTTCAGTGGCAGCTCCAGGTCCTGTGGTCTCACCTGATCTCTTTCTCACTCCTCTGCAATCCCTACTTAGGTGTTCCCTCAGAGCTCCTCGTGGAGTGGCCAGAACATCTTTGAAAACATCAAGGACTCTGATAAGATGTTGAGTTTCCGAGCCCATGGCCCAGAGGTCCAGGCTCAGAATAAACGGAACTTGATGCAACACAATAACTCCACGCAGACGGACATCTTCCACGCAGACAGGCTGGAGGACAAGAAGGAGTTGGGCCCCCCAGGAGGCAGCAGCTCCTTCCTGCACAAGCCATTCCCTGGGGGAGCTTTCCCAGTCTCTCCCCAGGCCTGTCCCAGCACCTCTGAGCGCAGCCTGAGCTCCTTCCGCTCAGACACCTCTGGGGAGCGTGGCTATGGGCTGGTGGACGTGCGCAGCCGGCGGCTACTACTGCCCTTTGAGAATGAGGCAGGCCCTTGTGGGGTGACTGAGGCCCCCCTGGGTAAGGCAGAGTCTGAGAATGCCAACAGTGGTGGGACCTGGCCTAAGGCCATGCTCAGCTCCACAGCAGGGCCCGAGAAGCTCTCTGTTTACAAGAAGCCAAAGCAAAGAAAGTCTATCTTTGACCCTAACACTTTCAAACGCCCCCAGACACCCCCGAAAATAGACTACCTGCTCTCAGGCCCTGGGCCTGCTCACTCCCCCCAACCCTCCAAGAGGGTGGGGCCTCTGACACCCCCAAAACCTCCCAGGAGGAGCGACTCTATTAAGTTCCAGCACAGGCTGGAAACCAGTTCTGAGTCAGAGGCCACTCTGGTGGGCAGCTCCCCATCCACCAGCCCCCCGAGTGCCCTACCCGTTGATGTGGACCCTGGGGAACCCATGCACGCCTCGCCCCCTCGCAAGGCCAGGGTCCGCATTGCTTCCAGCTACTACCCTGAAGGGGATGGGGATTCCTCCTACCTGCCTGCCAAGAAGTCCTGTGACGAGGACCTCACCTCCCAGAAGATGGATGAGCTGGGGCAGAAGCGCCGCCGGCCAAAGTCTGCTCCCAGTTTTCGGCCCAAGCTTGCTCCAGTCGTCATTCCCACTCAGTTTCTGGAGGTAGAGACCGGCACCCGGGTAGGAGGTGGAGGCAGGGTGAGGAGTGGTTGACCTGAGAAGGTCCCAGAGTGGCCCTGCACGGTCCCCAGGCTCACCATCAACCTTGGCTCCTCTGCCCTTGCTCTTGGCACCTACCCAAGGGAAGGGGGTGGCAGGGGAGGCCAGTGGGAAGTAGCGCCCTCAGGAGATTGGAAAGTAACGTGGGGTGTGCAGTCGGTGGGTCTGTGATGCTAAGAGAGGAACCCTTTCTTGGGCATAGTGTTTGATTTGCTTATACAACAAGAAGATTTTGGACAAAACCAGGTGACATGACCTGCTTTGAAGGGTTTAGGGAGACAGGATAGCACACATGAGTCTGCTAGCCGGCAGTAGGAAAGGCTGGCTTGTTTTTGTGGGTACTGTAGTCGTTTCCAGAAGGAAGAGATGGCTGTGAGCTGGAGAACAAATCCATGCTCTCTGTAGACAAAGGGCTCTACACAGCTGTGCAAGTTGTGTGGCATTGTTACTTATGTGTGCTTAATGCATATGTGCATTCCACCTTCTACACACGTAATCTCTGTGTATTTGAAAGAATGGATTCTTTCTCTGCGGTTTTCTTCCAGAGTATTTTTGAAGGAAGGGCTTCCCTTCCAGGTGTTGTAAGTCAACATGAATGAACAATGACTTCTCCTGACCGTCACTTCGTGTGTCCGAGTGGGAGGAGCTAGTGCACAGGAGAAGAAATCACTTGCAAAAGCCTGCACATTTCCCTGTTTCCAGCCACCGCGTCTTGGTTTTGCAGGAGCAGAAGAGCATGCCAGCCAGTGGCGAACTCTCCCCAGAGCTCCAGGAGTGGTCCCCTTACTCGCCAGGGCACTCTAGCCGGCACAGCAACCCCCCACCCTACCCCAGCAGAGCATCTGTGGGTGAGTCAGTTGGGCAGGGCTGGGGAGGAGGCTCAGTGTGGGCTCACAGGGCTTCCCAGTCCCGGGGAGAGTAGAGGCAGACATTTCAAGGAGCAGCTGTGTGTCCTCAGCCCAGAGGTTCAAAGAACTAGCAATTGCTGCCCCATCTGGGATGTTTAATCTTGTATCACTGACATCTCTTAGCTTTTCAGAGTGTTTTCTTCCCATAGCAGCCTGGGAAATAGGAAGCATTAAAGAGAGTTCTCCCATTTTACAGATGGAGCAAGGCCAGTAGCTCGCACAGGTCCGGGGCTGGCTGGTGCTTTGGGGCGATTGTTCTCACCCAGCCCATTTCTAGGCACCGTTCCCCGGAGCATGACCCCGAGCACCACTGTGAGCTCCATCCTGAGGAACCCCATCTACACTGTGCGTAGCCACAGGGTTGGCCCTTGCAGCTCTCCGCCTGTCCCCAGAGAGGTCGGCCCCCAGGGTTTGCATGCCAGGTATGTGAAGTCACCCCACACCTCCCTGCACCCCAGCCATCCAAGCCCACCTGGACATAGAGCCACTGGTGCATGAAGAGGCTCATGGGCAGAGAAGCTTCCTTGCCTCACTGAAAAGGGGCTGGTTAGAGCAGTGCTGGGACCCCAGGGAACTTTAAGGATGCTCTTTATTCCCCAACATGGAGCTTGAAAGGGTATTGAAAGAAAGGTAATAGTGAAGGCAGCTGAGGCTTGAGTGCTCACATGCCAGGCCCTGTGCTCAGACTTTCATAAACATCATCTCATTGAATCACCACAGCAAATTTGGGAGCCAAGGACTGCTATTGTCTCTGTTTTACAGATGAGGAAATTGAGCCTTAAAAAGTGAATGGACTGGTTCAAGGTCACTCACTCATTCATTCATTCATTCATTCAATTATTTGACAGGTTTTTATTGAGCATCTACTACCTACCATGGACTGTTTTAGTTCCAAAGGGATACAGTGGAGAACTAAGTAGCCAAGCTTCTTCATGTGACATTTGTGTTCAAGTGTGGGAGGCAGACAGAAAAAAATGAACATAGTGATTGATACCAGATGGTACTGGGTAGCTCTGAAGATTGTAACACAGGGCAACAAGCTAGGCTGTGACTTGAAGAGGGTGGAGAGTGAGATTCGGTGGTGGGGAGGGCCCCATGGTGGGGGGAATGCTGCCATGGCCAAAAGACTGTGAAGAGGCCAGCTGTACAAGACCTGGGGTGGAGTCCCCAAGAAGAAGGGCTGTGGGTGCTGCGGCCCAGGCACCTAGGAACAGTGCAGGGAGCTGTTGGGACAGAGTGAGAGAGTTTGGCAAAGGTATGGTGAGTCAGGAGGAGAGCACAGGGCATAGGGCAGGAATCCTGTGGGACTGCAGCCAGTGTGCAGACGTTGGACTGCGTTCTGAGTGCAGCAGAGACCACTGTAGGGTTAGCCAGGGCAGAGATGTAGTCTCCCTGCACAGCTAGAGAAGGACATCGCTGGGCCTGCCTGCCTGCCAGCCTGGCATGGCGATGCCTGGGCTCTCTCCCCTCCGGTTTCCTCGGCGTGCTCACCTGAGCGAGGCACGCAGGTCCTTCTCCAAGGGCCTCAGTGCCCGTCTAGCCTCTCTCTGCCCCCCCCCGAGGAGAGGCTCTACTTCTCTGGACCCACTGAGGATTCAGAGCCTCTGTTTTCCCTGCAGAAGGCCCTTCCTCACAGAGAGCCTGATCCCAGCCCAGGGCTGAAGTGGATGTGCCATCTCTCCATTGGCGTGGCCCTTTCTACTGCATGCAGAGCTCTTTTTGTTTATTTTTTTAAGATTGGCACCTGGGCTAACAACTGTTGCCAATCTTCTTTTTTTTTAAGGATTGGCACCTGGGCTAACAACTGTTGCCAAGCTTTTTTGTTGTTGTTGTTCTTTTTCTGTTTTATCTCCCCAACCCCACCCTGTACACAGTTGTATATCTTAGTTGCAGTTCCTTCTAGTTGTGGCATGTGGGATGCCGCCTCAACGTGGCCTGACAAGCGGTGCCATGTCCGCACCCAGGATCCAAACCCTGGGCTGCCGCAGCGGAGCGTGCAAACTTAACCACTTGCCACAGAGCCAGCCCCCAGAGCTCTTTTTAGATACCGTCTCCAAGCATCCTGTGGACAGTCGCTGTCCTCGGCTGACAGCAAGTGGCTCCTGGATCTCCCTTCCCCCAGCTCAGGGAGGCCTTGGCCCAGGCCCATCACTTGTGTTTTTTCCTAGTGGCCTCGTGTGGTCCTGGTCTTCTTCCCAAGCCCCTCATCTGTCTGATTCTCTCGCAGTGTCCAGCACCAGGGCCGTCTGAGCCTGGACCTCAGCCACAGGGCCTGCAGCGACTACTCTGAGATGAGAGCCTCTCATGGGTCCAACTCACTGCCCTCCAGCGCCCGCCTTGGTAACTGCACCACTAGAACCTTGCTGTGGTGGGAGCTGGCCTTTTTTCATCTTTGCCTGGGTCCTCACGCCCAGACCTCTTGGTGGCCTGCCCTCACAGGCCTCTCTCCCCTGTTGGGGCCAAGGTCAGCTCCGTGCTGCGCTCAGAGCCATTTCCTTTGGCTTCTTCTATGTCCTTTCTGCTTTCCCTAGTGGTCATGTGGTTGTTCCAGATGCTCCCTGTCCCTGAGCTTGTCTGTCTTTCTGGGGATTTAGTATTGCTGTTCGCTTATGGGAAATGCAACCCAGGGTAGATTCTAGCAGTTACCTCATAAACAGACTGGTGGCGCTGCTTGCAGCATTGTGGAGGGAAGGCGAGCAGTCACCTCTGTCACTTGGGTTACTGTCCCTGTTCCAGGCCTAGGAGTGAGATTTGTGTGATCCTGTTCTGGAACAGACTAGGCCTACACGGTTTATTCGACACTGGGCATTAAATATCTACTTTTCTTGACTGTTCCACATTTAGGCCCCATCCGGGATAAATGGTAGGGCCTCGCCTTGCATTTTGTCATGACCAAGTGTCTTTCCTGACTACCAAAGTGGTGGTGAGGGAGTGAGGGGTGGTGTTTAATCACAGGCCTAAAGTTCTGTCCCCTTATGGAACCATAGGATCTTCGAGCAACTTGCAGTTCAAGGCAGAACGCATTAAAATCCCGTCAACGCCAAGATATCCCCGGTCTGTTGTGGGCTCTGACAGAGGTGAGACCTTCTCAGAGCCCCTCCCTGCCTCCTGTGTCACTCTGTCCTCATGATGGGGTATCTGGGCACAGCTTATAAGTTCCTCGTCATCTCAGCCAGTCAGGAAACACTGGTTGAGCCCAGCCTCAGGCCTGGTGATGTGAGGGGATAGAAAGACCACAAAGCCCAGCTTGTGAAGTCAAGGCTGTGTGGTGTGGCCACGGCAGGGAGCCAGGGGTCTGGATCGCAGCTCCCTCTTCGTCTTAGGTGCTGGAGAACTGAGATGCGGGACTGTGGCCCGCATTACCCTCCACCTCTCTTGACAGGTTCCTTGTCGCATTCGGAATGCAGCACGCCTCCACAGTCACCCCTGAACATTGACACCCTGTCCTCATGCAGCCAGTCCCAGGCCTCAGCCTCCACATTGCCCAGAATTGCCATCAACCCTGCGGCCCTCGGGGAGCGAAGAAAGGACAGGTGAGCGTAATGTTGTCATCTGTGCACGGGCACGGTGGTGGACAGTGCGTCCCCACAGTGGGCCAGGCTCGGTCGAGGGAAGGGGCTTGTTGGAAGAAGCAGTAGCAGGAGTTGGAGAGTTCCGACTGAGGTGATCCCAGGGTGAGGCCTTCTGGTTTGGGTCACATAGCATTCGCTGCTGTGTTGCCCCAGCATGTCACTGGTAAGTTCTGTGGGCACGTGATGCAGGAGGAGGGGCCTAAGTAGACGGCAAGCTCAGAAACAGAGTGGGCTTCTTCCACTGTGTGTCCAGAGGAGGGGGTGGGCTACAGCAAATGATGCTGGAGACAGCCTGACGGTGATGACGATGTGGTGGCACTGTTCACTGCTTCCCAGGCCCTTGATTAAGTACTTTCCATGTATTAAGTCATGAAACCCTCACAACGTGAGCATCATCATCATCATCGTTATTATTGGCTCTGTTTTATAGATGAGGAAACAGGCCAGAGAGTTGGAATGATCTGTCTGTGGTCACATGGTTGGTAACTGGCCCACCCTAATTAGAATCAGGACTAATTCTTTTTATTTTTTTGTAAATTATCTTATTGAAGTCATATTGGCTTATAACTGTGTAAATCTCAGGTGTACACTATTATATATCAGTTTCCATATAGACCAGATTGTGCTCACCACCAATAGTCTATCTTATCTGTCACCGTACGGATGTGCCCTTTGCCCCTTTAACACCCCCCGCCCCCGTAACCACTAACCTGTCCTCCTTACCCATATGTTTATTCCTCTTTCACGTAGGAGTGGAATCGTACGGTGTTTGTCTTTCTCTGTCAGGACTCATTCTTACCCTTTGCTTTTTGGCCCCAGAACATAGCAACGTTGTTTGTCCCCACCTCCCTCAAGCTTTTTATTGTGAAATAAAATACACATACAAAAGAAGTATGTGAAGCACAAACGCACAGCTCAGCCATTTGTTGGTTCCTTTTGAAATGCAGGCTGATCTCTGCTGAGGTTTTAGGTTAACTTAGGCTGATGTCAGTCCAGACACGCCCCCTCTGAGATGTCCATCACTCCCTCCACAAGCTCTGCGCACGCCTCATGCACCCCTGTTATCCTTCAAAGTGGAATTTGCTAGATCACATTTATGTTTAAGAGGTTCTATCTAAATGTAGGTCTTTAGGAGGTCTGATTAAACTTGAACTTGTCTTTATTTAATCCTTTAAGGGGAACAGGGTTACTCTTATCGACTCAAATCCAAAAAGCTGAGGGTCCTTGTAGCTGTGAGCCATGGGAGGGACTCTGCTGGGCAGGCCCTTCATTGAGAAAATCTCATTTGACTTGGAAATCTGAACTTGTAAGACAACAAACCTAACAAGTATTAGCTAGAGAGAACCTGAGAGGGAACTGAAGTATACGTTAGCATGCCAGGCCCATGGGGGAATCAGGTGTGATTCCTGTGGAAACACTTGTGACATTCTCACCTGTGTGGTACAGACAGGAGCACAGACCTGCAGTGAGTAGTGCATCGGGGGGTGGTTTTACTCCCCCAGGAGAGGTCATTGAGAAACAAGATCTTCCCCAAATGAAGCGGCTTCCTAAGAAACAGAAAAGGCCTTGTCACATGTGGTCAGGCATCCCCTTAGCTTCCTACAGTGTACAGAGAACCAGGAACCGTGCCAGGGGAGAGAACAGTGTCAATGACTCCTGCCCTCACAGTGCTTAGGATCAGATTAGAGGCATAACATTTAACGTGTGTGATCTGACTAAAGAACGGATTACTTACTAAAAGTAGCCCCTTTTTCCCGCATTCTAAAGTACATTTTCATACAACTGCTCAGTACAGCAGTCCTCTCTTACCCCTGGGGGCATTTGTTCCAAGAGCCCCCGTGGATGCATGGAACCACAGATAGCACCAAACCCTATATATGCTGTGTTTTTTCCTATACGTACGTATTTGAAATGCAACAACAAAACCAGCATGAATTTCTTTTTCTTTCTTCACATATTCACAGATAGAAGATTCATTCATTTTTTTTTTGAGGAAGATTAGCCCTGAGCTAACTACTGCCAGTCCTCCTCTTTTTGCTGAGGAAGACTGGCCCTGAGCTAACGTCCGTGCCCATCTTCCTCTACTTTATATGTGGGACGCCTACCACAGCATGGCTTGCCAAGCACTGCCATGTCTGCACCCGGGATCCAAACTGGCGAACCCCGGGCCGCCAAAGTGGGACGTGGGCACTTAACCGCTGTGCCACCAGGCTGGCCCCAAGATTCATTCTTAGCATAGATCTTAGTAACCTCAGCTTACGATTTTTTTCCTTTCCTTATTAAGATGAGAACTTTCACCTTTTCATTTAAAGGAAGCATTTGATGGCTTCTCTTTGGCATATCCGAATTGCCAGCATCACTGCTCTTGCACTTTGGTGCCACCGTTAAGTAAAACAAGGGTTACTTGAACATAAGCACTGTCATGCCCGAAACAGCTAGTAAATGACTAATGGATGGATAGTGTATACAGTTTGAATATGCTGGACAAAGGGATAATTTATAGCCTGGGTGGGGCATAACGGGACAGCATGAGGTTTCATCATGTTACTCAGAACAGCACACAATTTAAAACTTGTGAATTGTTTATTTCTGGAATTTTCCATTTAATATTTTTGGACCCCTGTTGACTGTGGGTAACTGAAACCATGGAAAGTGAAACCTTGGATAAGGGAGGGACTATGTATAGAAAATTGGGAAAATTAGAAAAGTAGAAAGATGAAAAGTCACAAATAATCTCATCAGGATTCAATTGCTGTTAACCTTCTGAGATATATATATATATATATATATAGTTTAAATGCATGTTTTATTTATATTATTTTATATACATAAACACTTCTTCCTTCACATTATGTCTTAAGCTATTTGTAATATTATGAAATATACTTTACAAACCTCTTTTACAAAGCAGCCTTAATGTTCTGAGAAAAAGTCTTGTGCATACTATAAGGAATTTAGATCATTCACGAGATTAAAAAGGAAGGATTCCCATCCCCTAGAGATGCCATTGTTAACATTTTGGTAAGGTCCTCCATGGAAATCTCTTATGCATGAATGGACACATAAAGATCTGTACAGATTTATATAAATGGAATTATGCTGACCTGTCTTCTCATGACAGTGTGTCCTTTCCATGTCTTTCCATGTCAGTAAATGCGGATTATATAATTTTTAACGGCTTCATGGCTTCTGTTGTATGGCTATTATTATGATTTGGTTGCCTGCTCCTGTATTGAGATAGATGTATTGTTTGGAGTTAGATCAAAGAGAAGAGTATACAGTGAGGAATGAGGAGCCCTGGACAGCAAAGTAGCTCTGCCCACACCTGTAGCTGCCCTGGGAGGCAGCTTCCTCCTGTCTCTGGGCCTCTGTGCTGTCCTCCTGGGCTGGAGGCATGAGGATGGTGTTGGGGTGGCTGCTCACTAAGAGTTCTTACAACTGTAAACTGCCTGGTGCTCTAATGTGTGTTGAGTCTTCAAGTGACTGAGGGTGCAGGCCAGGACTGATCCATCTGAGCTGGAGGGTCGAGGAAGGCGTTGCAGAGCGGGTGAGTTTGGGAAGGGGAGAACACCTTGGAAGATGGGAGAGGAGAAGGCACAAGTCAAGAAGGATTTTAATCTCAGCATTGCCAGGGGACTGGGCCCTGAGTGGTAGGGATCCAGCCTGAGGCCTGCTGAGCCCAAGAGACTCCTGTGCCTCTGGGTGGCAGGGGTGGGTGATTCAGGCGCCTGCCCTCCAGCTGCCTGTCCTTTACCATGTTCTCTGGAGGGGATCCCAAGGAGATGGTGTTCCCGTTGATTCCTCCTGTGGCCCTTGACTGCGATTTTGTCCTGAAAGGAAAGCCCAGGGCAGTGTGAAGTGCAGTCCTGATGGCTGGCTCAGCCTCACTTGGCTGTCTTTCTGTCTGTTACATTCCAGGTGTCTCTGGTTGTCTTCCTTCTCCGAGCATCTGTCTTTTCTTTCTAACCTTTTGCACCTTCCAGATGTCTCCACCACCAATTCCTCTTGAGATTGCCTGTGGCCACCAGGCCCAGGGCCTCTTCCCTGAGGAATCTGAGGTTGGCCTGTCATGAGGCCCCCTTGTGCCTCTTCTTGCTCTGGCGTGATGGATGGCTCCCTCTGGCCAGCAAGTGCATAGTTGCCACCTTGCTCCTAGCCTCCCCGTTTGCTCCCTTTTTAACGGCTTGGGTTTGCAGCAGCTTAATTTCCATGATCATTGTACATCACCTGTGTACTGGTAAATATAAAAACTGGTCCTTTTTATCGTTTCTTCTTGAGTGAATGTCATCCCAAAAGCCATTTCTTTTCCTCTCAGGGCATCTTGAGACCCCACTGGGGTTTATAAATTGCACATTGTGAGGCAACTCTCTAGCGTTATGAAAATCTTTGTGCTTTTCCCCGGTGTATATCAGTGTTTATAATTCACATGGACCACTCTTTGTGGTTTTGGGACCAGGTACTTCCATGTCCTTTTGGGGGTGTGATGTTTATCTTGCATGAATTGGCGGGAATGTGTATCACTGTCATACAAAGGTGGGGTCATCATGTCCTCATCCAGCTGTGTCATAATAGGAGCCCCCAGTGTTCCCTGGCTCTATTTGCATAGCTGATTGCATGCTTGACCTCAGATCTCCATACCTTTCCTTTTCGTCTTGGTCCCCAAAACTGTTGGCTCTCTTCCAAGGCCCTACGTGGAGGAGCCGCGCCATGTCAAGCTACAGAAGGGCTCCGAGCCACTGGGCATCTCTATCGTGAGTGGAGAGAAGGGCGGTGTCTACGTCTCCAAGGTGACTGGGGGGAGCATTGCATACCAGGCTGGCCTGGAGTATGGAGACCAGTTACTTGAGGTAAGCGGGAGCTGCCCTTCTGCAGTGCATTCTTCTCTCCCTCCTCCCTTCCTTGGAAAAGCAGTAGCCCCCAAGTTGTCATCCTAGGTCTCGTTATCATTCCCCCTCCCCAGTCACTGAGCCTGCTCTGGGTCTTTCCTAGTTCAATGGCATAAACCTGCGGAGTGCCACGGAGCAGCAGGCCCGGCTCATCATCGGGCAGCAGTGTGACACCATCACCATCCTGGCCCAGTACAACCCACACATGCACCAGCTCAGCAGCCACTCCCGGTCCAGGTAGGACCTGGGCCTCTGGGCCTGGGACTGTCTGGGCTGGGGGAGGAGAGATGGGTGTGGCAGGTGCATAGCTCACTGTGGGGAGACCCAGGGTGCCAGCTGCAAATTCTGAGCATTCTGCTGCCATAAGAGGAGAGTTGACCAGCCCTGGAGTTTGCAAAAGGACATATGGAGGGAGGATGTCTCTTCCTGGAGTAGTGAAGTAGGATGCGGAAACAGATGACTGGGTCCCCTGTGCAGCAGGAAGCCCCGCACATGGGTGTGTGGTAGCCAGGAGCTGAAGCCTGGGGGCTAGGATTCTTGCACAAAGTGGTTCGGCCCCTTGTCCACAAGCAGACGCTGCTTGTATCTGCCCCTGTGCTGTGGGTTGCAGGGCAGAAGAGAGATGGGGAAGACACACTCTTGTCATGCAGCTTCGCTCAGCTCAGCGAAAGAGCGGGGCTGAGATGCACAAACAGGAAAAGGGACTGAATTCATGTGTCCCCGTGTCAACATTTGCGGAGAAGATCCCTCAGTTGAGGATGGGTAGGGAGGAAAGGACAGGCGTATCCTGCAGGGTGGACCACCTGAGTCCATTCTCTTGAGGCATCTGCTCTTCTCAGGGTTCAGGGTGTAGAGCCATGTGAGCTGGTCCCTGTTCACAGCCTAGCCCTGGTCACTGCCGGAGAGAGGGTAACTCTGGGTGGCTGAGGGCTTTGTGCTGCTCCTTATTCTTCCTGTTCTCCATCCCTAGCTCCCACCTGGACCCTGCCAATATCCACTCCACTCTCCAGGGCAGCGGTGCCACCACCCCGGAGCATCCCTCTGTCATTGACCCGCTGATGGAGCAGGATGAGGGCCCAGGCACCCCCCTGGCCAAGCAGAGCACTCCCAGTTCCAGGTCAGCAGAGACATGCTGTGAGCCTGCCATCTGTACACCTTGGCCCAGTGGGGCGGGTCAGGGGGTCTTTATTGTGGTCCGAGCACATCTCCTGAAGGACGTGGGTATTGGACAGCTAGACTGCACACTGGGTTGTCAGGATGTCGGGTGGGAAGCACACCCTTCCTTTTTGTCTCCCTCCCTCCTGCCCTTTCTTTCTTTTTTTTTTTAAAAGATTTTATTTTCCCTTTTTTTTTCTCCCAAAGCCCCCCGCTACATAGTTGTGTATTTTTAGTTGTGGGTCCTCCTAGTTGTGGCATGTGGAATGCTGCCTCAGCATGGCTTGATGAGCGGTTCCATGTCCGCACCCAGGATTCGAACCGGCGAAACCCTGGCCTGTCAAAGCAGAGCCCACGAACTTAACCACTCGGCCATGGGGCCGGCCCCTCTTTTTTTTTTTTTTCTCGTTTTCTCATTGACTTGTTCTTGGCTCTGCCTCTTTTCTTTCTCTCCTTTCCTCATTCACTCATTTTCTGAGTCTGTCTGTAGACAGAATTACACAGTCATCACCCAGCTAGGCCCTGGGCTCTGGTGTCAACAGCAATGTCACCTCCAAGGGGCACTGGGTTTAGAGGGTGAAAGGCAAGTGCCCAGGTGTGTGTGGCATAGCTGACGTGCTGGGAGGGGTCCAGGCACGATGGAGCAGTTAGGAGGAGTGTGGCAGGGAGTGGTGACAGCCAAGTCAAACGTTCAGGATGAGCAGGGGTTAGCCAGGCAGGGGTGGGTGTGGAGAGATCAGGAGGAGGCAGGGCACACAGGGAAGCTGGAGAGAAGATGGGGAGAGGGCCACCTGGGCCGGGGCATGCAGTAGCCATTCAACGCTCTTGGACGGAGCTGCTTCCCCGGCCTCACCCAGAATGTGGCCAGCTCTGCGTTCAGGATCAGTTACATTGGAACTTACTGCAGCAAAATTATGATCACCGGCTGGCTTCTCCCCTGAGATCCCCCTCATCAATCTCCCTTGCTGCCCTGTTCCTTTCACTCAGTTGGCTAGCATTTATCTCCCTCACTCCGTCGTGAGGTCTTTGATGGCAGGGACACCTTTCCGTGCTTTAACACAGAGCTCGGGAAAAGCTGGATGAGTTCTTGTGCTCTGAATGGTGAGACCAGCTCTGCCTTTCTCAGACTGAACAAGTTCAGGAAAACAAGTATAATCCATGTGGGAGGGACACAGGCTGCAGCATGTGATTGACAGGAGCATTGATTTCCGCTCTTTCCCAACTGGCTTGGTGAGCTGGGGCCATGGTTTCCCCTCTACCAAGCCTCAGCCTCCTGCCTAAAAACTAAGTCACTAGGACTAGAGCCCGGGGTGGGATCTCTTTCAACTCCCTGTGGTTCTGAGACCCCATGGAACAAGCAGAAAATGGGGCATTAGCCACTGTTTGTCATTTACATGTCCTACTCCCTCCCTGTGCATGATTGAGGAACTGCATTTTCCTTCCTGAAAGGATGGTGGGAGATGCCAATAAGAAGACCCCAGAGCCACGTGTTGTCTTCATCAAAAAGTCCCAGCTGGAGCTTGGACTGCATTTATGTGGGGGGAACCTGCACGGGGTGTTTGTGGCTGAGGTGGAGGATGACAGTCCTGCCAAGGGTCCCGACGGCCTGGTGCCGGGAGATCTCATCCTCGAGGTGAGTTCTGAGCTGCTGAGCAGCGGGCCAGGCCACCCTCCGTTTGCATTTCAGGCTTCCTATGGTCTCAGGTGACACAGGAGACTGAGGAGCAGAGCCTCTCACCTGGCAGCCCTTGCCAGTGTTGAGTGCTGCCAAGACCCTGTGGGTAGATCACCGGAAAGTGAGCAAGATGCCAGCTTCGCCCCTGGCATCTAGAGGGAAGATGCTCTGCCCTTGTCAGCAGCAGGACTCTCATTTGATGGGGAGTGTCATCTCCTTCTCACTGGGTCTCCTGTTTGATGAAAGAGGTGGTTTGTAGATATTGAAAGATACAGTAGCATAAGCAAGATGAAGTGCTGCTTTCTGAATAGCCCTTACTTGCTGCGGGGCTGGAACAGGGTTTCTCCTGGGAGAAGGTGTGGGGGACAGAGCAGACACTCGGCAGAGGAGGCAGGCAGATTCCCAGTTAAGGGGAAGTTGAATCGCCTCCCACAACCAGCCCCTCATGGGTGCCCAAGACACCGCTGGCTTCTGCCTTCTGCCTTCTGACCCCAGTCCCCTATCCCTGGGCAGTATGGCAGTCTGGACGTGCGCAACAAGACGGTGGAGGAGGTCTACGTGGAGATGCTGAAGCCCAAGGATGGCGTCCGCCTGAAGGTGCAGTTCCGCCCTGAGGAGTTCGCCAAGGTCAAGGGCCTGCCTGGCGACAGCTTCTATATCAGGTATCAGTGGCCAGGGGAGGGCCTTTCAGTGGAAACTGTTCCCGGTGAGCATCTCTGTGTTTCTTGCCCCCAAAGGGTGGCACTGTAATCATCATTACTTGGGCCCCAAACCGCAAGCTCACGGCAAGTTGCTTGTGACTTAGATAAAACCTCAAGGGCTTACAGGCCCAGATGGAAGGCTGAGAACCTCTTTAGGGTTTGGGGCCTGGGGAATTTTGAGGCTGCAGAGCCCCGTTTTCATGTGGGCTGCATTCCTCTCTTGGTCTCCCCCTGACCAGGGTCTGCAGATCCCTCTGCAGGTGTGTAGATGTTGAGGTAGCCACAGTGCCCTGAAGTGCTGTATGAAATGTGTGAGGTGGCAGGCATCAGGCATTTTCGAGGAGGGCCTCAGAGCTTGCTTCACATTCCCTAAAATCTGAGGCCACAAAAAGAATAAAAACATTGATCAACTGTATACCATGAGGTACGGGTCCCTGTTTCTAGGACCCCCTCCTGGGTGGGAAATGACATGTTTGCATCCTGGGGGGTTTCCAATCTGTAGGAGCCATGAGCCTTGACTCAGGGGAGAAAGGCAATTGGGAAAGGCCCATTTGGAAGGGGAGGTATGGCCTTGGTCCTTGGCCAGAAGTTCTTTATCTGATAGGCGTGAGGCAGCTCTTATCACCAGGGAGCCTCTGACTTCAGAGGAGGAAAGGCACCTTCTTTGTCCTGTATGTAAAGTCCGGGTTCCCTCCTTTGGGAACTGCCACCAGGATGGGAAAAGGTGGGTCCTGATCATGGTCTTGGGAAAGCTCAGAGCAGGAGAGTGGCCCCAGGAGTCTGGCTGCCACGATGTGTGACTTGTCCTGCAGCAGCCAGAAGTCTCCTGATCCTCTTCCCTTTGTCACTTCGTCTAGGGCCCTGTACGACCGGCTGGCAGAGGTGGAGCATGAGCTCAGCTTTAAGAAAGACGACATCCTCTACGTTGATGACACCTTGCCCCAGGGCACATTTGGGTCCTGGATGGCCTGGCAGCTGGACGAGAACGCCCAGAAGATCCAGCGTGGGCAGATCCCCAGCAAATATGTGTAAGTGTTCTCCATGTCTGACCTTGGGAGTGGGGTGGGGGTAGCATCCATGGAGCTTTCCCACAAGATGAGGGCCAGGGCCGGGGATGCTGGAAGACTCATTCTGCTGCTCATCTCAGCTTCTGGTCTATACTTTTTGCTGAAATTGCTTGTCCAGAAAGCTGTACTTGAGTCGGTGCTATACGGAAGCACAGTCGCAACTTAGGAGACATAATTTTTTTAACAGATGTATTGAGATATAATTCATGTACCAATCAATTTACCGAAAGTGTACAAGTCAGTGGCTTTTATTCTATTCACAGATAGGTACAACCATCACCACAGTCCATTTCAGAACATTTTCCTCACTTCAGAAAGAAGCCCTGTCCCCTTTCGCTATTGCCCCTCATCATTTGTCTCTCACCCCCTCCCCCCAGCCCCGGGCAACCACTCATCTACTTTCTGTGTCTGTAGATCTCCCTGTTCTGGGCTTTCATGTGGATGGAATCATATAGTATATGGTCTTTTGTGACTGTCTTCTTTCACTTAGCATTGTATTTTCAAGGTCTGTCCATGTTGCAGTGTGTTTCAGTGCCTCATTCCTTTTTCTGGCAGGAAATGTAACTTGTAATGTCACCAAGTGAAGGCTGTCTAGCAATTCCTTTGACACTCATCTGAATATAGATATTGGTCTTCTCTAAGAGCTTGCCCCCAGCTCTGGTGCTTGTGTCAACCCCACAGCAGTGGTACAGGGGTCCTCGGCATGGGTGGGTGAAGTTGCCGTGAAACCTGCAGAGGAGTGTTGGAGGAGCCTGTAGTCCCAGCTCTCGCTCTCCTCATGGGCAGGATGGGCAGGAGATGGTCCCTGTGGTCCCATCCAGCACTGCTATTCCCTGTGACTGCAGGATGGACCAAGAATTCTCCAGGAGGCTCAGCATGTCTGAAGTCAAAGACGACAACGCCACTGCAAAGACGCTGTCGGCGGCTGCACGCAGATCCTTCTTTCGAAGAAAACATAAGCACAAACGCAGTGGGTCCAAAGATGGGAAAGACCTTCTTGCCTTGGACACCTTTTCCAATGATTCCATTCCACTCTTTGAAGGCAAGTGGCTGAGCTTGCTTTTTTAACAGGCTCTCAGGATTAGATTTGCTGTTAACCACAGAAGCCTCACAACAGTGACTTAAACAAGATAGAGATTTGCCTACTTTCACACAGAAGTAGTCTGGAGGTAGGCATCTAGGTTGGGATGGTGGTGCTGGTGTCTTCAGAGTCTACTATCCATAGGGCATGGCTTCCATCCTTAACGTTTCCCCGTGGTCACCACATTTCATTGTAGCTCCATCCATCACGTCCATGTTCAGGCAGCAGGAAGGAGGAAGGGGCAAGGCAAAAGTGTGCCTCAGTTTAGTGTACCTCTTTAAATAGCTTCCCTGGAAGCCCCACCCTTTGATTTCTACTTACATCTCATTGGCCACTTGGATGGGCAAGGGAGGCTGAAAAGGCAGGTTTTTGGCTGGAGCATTGCTGGCCTCAGTAATGCAGGTTCTGTTAGTAAGGAAGAAAGGAAGGAGAGGTATTAAGCGGGCAAAAAGCAGTTTTTGTTCAATATATTGCTTGTAGTTTGTTTTGGGTTATTACAGGCTGCTCGGTGGTGACCACTGACCACCAGTCTCTGCAGATCTTTGGCCTTTTCTGGCCTCACTCCCTGTGTCTGTTAATGATTCTTACAAGATCCTCCCAGGCCCGGGTGCTGATGTAGGCCCAGAGTTGCATATTAGGGAGTATCAGATCCCCTGTGAGGTCACCTTTGCGGAAAGGGTGTATTTCTCCTGTAAAGCAGGAGGCTCTCATGAATGCTGCTCCTGGGACCCCGCATGTACGTCCATTGTTCTAGAACATGCGCCCTCCTGGGCAGGCAGGGTGGGGAGGTGGCCTTGAGCAACAGAAGGTAGGATAGCAGGTTTCCTTCTTCCCTCCTTTCCTTGCTCCCTCCCCTCTTTCCCTCCTTCTTTCTTAATTTTTTAAATTAAGGCCTTAGGCACAGCAAGTTGAGTGAATCCTACCTATGTTCATGGCCCACTGTCACTGTCAGTCAGGACAGGGCTTGACACGCCACAGCCCATGAGCCAAATCTAGCCCACTGCCTGTTTTTGTATGGCCTGCAAGCTAAGAATGGGTTCTTAGACTTTAAAATGTGTGAAGACTGTATTAGTCACTGGGCAATAATAGTTGCTTGATTTTGCCTTTTGGCCTTCAAAGCCTAAAATATTTACTCTCTTGCCCTTTACAGAAGAAGTCTGCCGACCCCTTACTCAAGGCATGGTTTCTCTCTTAGATTGCTTTTGTTTTTTCTCCTTTCATTTCTTTGACCTCCGCTTTCATATCCCCCCTCCCTTTTCTCCCATAGACACCGTCTCTGGAGTAGTCAGTGGATGTCCAATAGATATGTTTGTCTTTGAAAAATAGCCTTTTGTCTACTCTTCTTTTAGTTCTTCAGGGTTTTTTTGCATTATATTTTTTGAAGTTGTCTTTAAGAGCACGCACCTTTTGAATTGTTATATCTTCCTGGTAAGTTGACCCTTTTGTCATCATGAAATGTCCTTCTTTATCTCTAGTCACGTCTCTTGCCTTGAACTCTGTTTTGTGTGATATTGTTATTGTTGTACCAGTTTTCCTTTGGTTAGCATTTGCATAGTTCATCTTTTTTCATCCTTTTATTTTAAACTTTCTGTAGCTTTATATATATGTATTTTTTTAAAGATTTTATTTTTCCTTTTTCTCCCAAAGACCCCCGGTACTTAGTTGTGTATTTTTAGTTGTGGGTCCTTCTAGTTGTGGCATGTGGGACACCGCCCCAGCATGGCTTGATGAGTACTGCCATGTCTGCACCGAGGATTTGAACTGGCGAAACCCTGGGCTGCCGAAGCAGAGTGCGCGAACCCAACCACTTGGCCACCGGGCTGGCCCCTCTGTAGCTTTATATTTAAATGTTTCCTATAAGCAGCATGTGGGTTTTTTCAACCCACAGTGACAATCTCTTTTTTTCATTTTATTGAAGTATAATGTGTGTACAGAACAGTGTCACTTTTGGAAAATGCCTGGCCAGTGTTTCTTTAAAACTACTTCTGTGCTTGTCTTTCCTCTCCTGCATCTTAGCTCTTTGACCATGTCCATATGTGTTTTACACCTTCTTTTCCCCCTCTATTTTCTGTCTTTTTGGTTTTTTTGTCTCCGTGCTTCAACTTGGATAGCTCAGATATTTTCCACTGAACTTTCCCTCTTCATTACTCCACTCTTCTGTTGTGTCCAATGTTATTTCAGAAATTGCATTTTTCAGTTCTAGTTTCTGTTTGATATTTTTGTGGTAAAAAACACATTAAATCTACTATCTTAACCATTTTTAAGTGTACAATTCAGTGGTGTTAAGTATATTTGCATTGTTGTGCAGCAGATCTCTAGAACTTTTTTATCTAGCAAAATTGAAATTCTGTACCCACTGAACACTAATTCCGCCTCCCCTCTTGCCCCAACCCTTTACAGCCACACCACCTTTTCTATTTCTATGATTTTGAATACTTTAGATACTTCATATGAGTGGAATAATACAGTATTTATCCTTTTGTGATTAGCTTATTTCACTTAGCAAAATATCCTTGAGGTTCATCCATATCGTAGCATGTGACAAGTTTCCTTCTTTATTTACGGCTGCATAGTATTTCATTGTATGTATCTACCACATTTTCTTTATCCATTCACTTGTCAATGGACATTTGGATTGCTTCTGCCTCTTGGCTATTGTCAATAATGCTGGATGAACACGGGTGTACAAATGTCTCTTGGAGATCCTGCTGTGAATTCTTTTGGCTATATACACAGAAGTGGGATTGCTGGATCATATGTTAATTCTATTTTTAAATTTTTTGAGGAACCACCATACTCTTTTCCATAGTAGCTGTATCATTTCATATTCCCAACAGCAGTGCACAAGGGTTCCAATTTCTCCACATTCTTGCCAACACCCGTTATCTTCCGTTTGCTCGTTTCTTTTGATAGTGGCCATCCTAATGGGTGTGAGGTGGTATCTCAATGTTTTGATTTGCGTTTCTCTTAATTAGTGATGTTGAGCATCTTTTTCATATGATTGATGGCCATTTGTATATCTTCTTTGGAGAATTGTCTGTTCAAATCCTTCACCCATTTTTAATCAGATTATTTGTTTTGTTGAGTTCTAGAACTTTCTTATAGATTCTGGATATAAACCTTTCAGATACACACACACACACACGCACATCATCTGCAGATATTTTGTCTTCTTCCGTAGGTTGTCTTTTCATTCTGTTGTTTGTTTACTGTGATGCACAGAAGTTTTAAAATTCAATGTGGTCCTATTTGTCTATTTTGATTTTCTTGCCTGTGCTTTTCTTGTCCCTATTCAAGTAATCTTTGCCCACACCAATGTCATGAAACTCTTCCTCTATGTTTTCTTCTAGGAGTTTTATAGTTTCAGGCCTTATGTTTAGGTCTTTAATCTATTTGGGTTTAATTTTGGTATATGGTGTGAGATAAGGGTCCACCTTCACTCTTTTTCATGTGGACATCAGTTTTCACAACACTGTTCGTTGAAGAGACTTCATTTCCCCATTGTGTAGTCTTGGCACCCTTATCAAAAATCAGCTTGCCTTATGGGGGCCGATCCCCATGGCCGAGTGGTTAAGTTCCTGTGATTTGCTTCGGCAGCCTAGGGTTTGGATCCTGGGTGCAGACATGGCACCACTCATTAGGCCACATTGAGGTGGCGTCCCACGTGCCACAACTAGAAGGATCCACAACTAAAATATACAACTATGTACTGGAGGGATTTGTGGAGAAAAAAGCAGGAAAAAAAATCATTTTGCCTTATATACAAGCATTTATTTCTAGGCTCTCTATTCTGTTCCATTGGTCTCTAAATATATGTCTTTATGCCACTACCACACTGTCTTGATTACTGTTGCTTTGCAGTATTTTTCAAAATCAGGAAGTATGAGACCTTCAACTTTGTTCTTTTTAAGATTGTTTTGGCTATTCCAGGTCCTCTGAGATTCTGTATGAATTTTCGCATTTTTTTTTCTGTTTCTACAAAAAAATGCTATTGGGATTTTGATACGGATTGCACTGAATCTGTATAGATTGATTTGGGTAGTATGGACATTTTAATGATAATGAGTCTTCCAATTCGCGAGCACAGAATATCTTTCCATTTATTATATCTTTGATTTCTTTTTGCCATGTTTTGTAGTTTTTTGTAGTTTTCAGCATACAAGTCTTTTACCTCCTTGGTTTGGTTTATTCCTAAATATTTTATCCTTTTTGAGGCTATAGTAAATGGGATTGTTTTCTTAATTTCTTTTTCAGATTGGTCATTGTTAGTATTAAGAAATGCAACTAATTTTTGTGTTTTGATTTTGTGCCCTGAAACTTTGCTGAAATCACTTATTAGTTGTACCAGTTTTTTAATGGATTCTTTAGGGTTTTCTACATAAAAGATCATGTCATCTGCAAACAGATAATTTTACTTCTTGTTTTTCAATTTGGATGCCTATTGTGAATTTCTTTATCTTGTCTCATTTCTCTGGCTAGGATTTCCAGTACTATGTTGGATAGTAGTGGCGAGAGTAGCCTCCTGGCCTTGTTCCTGATCTCAAACCGAAAGCATGAGCTTTCAGTCTTTTGCCGTGGAGTGTGATGTTAGCATGGGCTTTTTATATATGGCTTTTGTTATGTTGAGGTAGTTTCCTTCTATTCCTAGTTTGTTGAGTGTTTTCTTTTTTTAATCGTGAAAGGGTGTTGGTTTTGTCAAATGCTTTTTCTGCATCAATTGAGATCATCATGTGGTTTTTGTCTTTCATTTTGTTAATGTGGTGTATCACATGGATTGGTTTTTGATTATCGAACTATCTTTGCTTTCCATGTATGAATCCCACTTGGTCATAGTTTATAATCGCTTTAATATGCTGTTGAATTCAGTTTGCTAATATTTTGGTAAGGATTTTTGCATCAGAATTTATCAATGGTATTGGTCTGTAGTGTTCTTTTCTTGTGTCTTTAGCTGGTTTGGGTGTCAGAGTAATGCTGACCTCATAGCATGAGCTTGGAAGTTTTCTCTCTTCAGTTCTTTGGAAAAGTTTGAAGAGGTCTGGTGTTAATTCTTCTTTAAATGTTTGCTTGAGTTCTCTGGTGAAGCCGTCTAGTCCTGGGCTTTTCTTTGTTGAGAAGTTTCTTGGTTCCTGTTCCGATCTCCTTACTTGTTAAGGTTTGTTTAGATTTTTTATTTCTTCATGATTTAGTCTTGCTAGGTTGTGTGTTTCTAGTCATTTATCATTTCTTATCACTTACCAATTTGTTGACATATAATTGGTAATTTCTTATAATTTTTTAAATTTGTGAAATGTACTGTCTCATTTCTAATTTTAGTTATTTGTCTTCTCTGCTTTTTTCTTCATTAGTCTGGCTAAGAGTTTGTCTTAAAAGGTCTTAAAGACCTTAAAGTTTGTCTTAAAAATGTCTTTCAGTCTTTTCAAAAAACCAACTTTTGGTTTCATTGATTTTTTTTCTAATTGTTTTTCTATTTTCTATTTCATTTATCTCTGTTCTTATCTTTATTATGTCCTTCCTTTTGCTGATTTTGGGTTTAGTCTGTTCTTTTTCTGGTTCTGTAAAGTGTAAACTTAGGTTGTTGATTTGAGATCCTTCTTTTTCAGTGTCAGCATTTATCACTGTAAACTTCCCTCTTAGAACTGCTTTTGCTGCATCCCATACTTTTTCGTGTGTTGTGTATTTTCATTTGTCTCCAGACATTTTCTGAATTCCCTTGTGATTATTTTTTTGACCCATTGGTTGTTTAAGGGTGAGTTGTTTTAATTTCTAATTTTTTTTTTTGTAGACTTTCCTGCTGCTGTTGATTTCTTGTTTCATTCCGTTATGGTCAGAGAAGATACTTTGTATAATTGCAGTCTTAAATTTGTTAAGACTTGTTTTGTGGCCTAATGTGATCTATTTTAGAGAACGTTCATGTGCATTAGAGAACAATGTGTGTTCTGTTGTTGGGTGGAGTGTTCTGTGTGTACCTATTAGGTCTATGGTGTTATTCAAGTGCTCTGTTTCCTTACTGATCTTCTTTCTGGTGGTTCTATTTGTAACTGAAGTGGGGCATTGAAGTCCCTACTAATATTATGTTACTATCTGTTTCTCCCTCCACTTCTGTCAGCTTGAGCTTTGCATATTTGGAAGCTCTAATGTTAGATGCAGATATATTTATAATTGTTGTATCTTTCTGTAGAACTGACTTTTTGATTGTTATATAGTGTCCTTTTCTGTCTCTTGTGATAATTTTTGTCTTAAAATCTATTTTGCATGATATAGCTATGGCCAGCCCTGTTCCTTTTAAGTTCCAATTTTCAGGAAATATCTTTTTCTTATCCTTTGACTTTTACCCTATGTGTGTCCTTAGGTCTAAAGTGAGTCTTTTGTAGACAGCGTATGGTGGGGTCTTGTTTTTTATCCATTCAGCCAATCTGTGTCTTTTGATTGGGGCTTTTAATCTACTTACATATAACGTATTACTGATATGAAAGGACTTATTATTGCCATTTTGTTGTTTTCTGTATGTCTTTTAGCTATTTTGTCCATCTTTTCCCCCCTTGCTGCCTTCCTTTGTGTTTCATTAATTTTTTTGTAATAACGTTTTGATTCCCTTCTCATTTTACTTCATGTATATTTTATAGATATTTTCTTTGTGCTTGCCATTGCAATTATGTAAAACATCTTAAAGTTATAACAGTCCATTTTAAACTGATAATTACAATCTCATATAAAATTATATTTTTGTGTCCCCCCACTTTATGTTGTTGATGGCACCAATTACCTCTTTTTATAATGTGTATTTATTAGCATAGACATAGTTAGTTTTAGCTTTTGGTTTTTAATATCTATACCAGATTTAAAAGTGATTTATGCATCTATATCACATTACTTCAGATTCTCTGTCTGTCTGTATATTTACCCTTACCTGGGAGTTTTGCATTTTCTCTGGGCTGCTTACTCTGGTTGGATTCATTGACTGCTGAGATGCTGTCTAGCCTTATGATTCTGTAATTAGGAGGACTTCAGTGAAGCAGATTATTCAGGGAGGAACAGAATCTTCTAATTGGTACCTCACAGTGTGGAATGTTAACAGTCATTACCTGATTCTTTTTCAAGTAAGTTGAGAAGAACAGTGACTTAATGACCATAAACAGGGAAATGGAAAAATAGATGTAGTGTATCCATGTGTGGGATGTTCAAGAGGAATAAAAGAGATCAAGATGAGTCAACACGGATGCCTTCCAGAAACATAACACTGAGTGAAAGAAGGAGTTGCAGATTTTACAGTATCATGCCATTTTTGTTGGAACACACACATACACAACATATTTTCTAGTCTTTTTGAGCATATAAAAATCAACATGTAAGAATAGGGAAGCATCTGGAAGGGTATACGTCCAGCTCATGATAGTGGTTACTTCTGAGGAAGCTGGTGGGGACCAGGATTGGAGAAAAGACATCGAAGAGGATGTTTGGCTTTATCTGTAGTATTCTAATTTTTAAAAGAGAGGATGTGTTCATCTCTTGCCCTGAGGCTCTTCAGAGTGTTTGGTCCAAAATGCGTGGGGTTCTTGGACAGCGAATGTGGTCACCAAAACCTCCCCCTGCCTTGTTAGCAGATGAGACACCAGGTTGAGACATGCTGTACAGAAAGCCATCTATATGTACGTGGATAATCACCAGTCCTAGAAAATACATGTGGAGGTGTGGATGAGGGAAGGGGGGAGTGTTCACTTCCCCCTCGATTCTGCTCACGCGCTCGGTTCTTAGGGAGCTGAGGCTGTACCCAGCACTGTGCTGTGTGTTCACTTACAGCTCTGCTTTCTGGCCCCTCCTTCCTCATCTCCTAGTTAAGCCTCGCTGTATAGTTGTGCATAGGCCTTCCAGGCTGACCCTCTCATTGACCTTTCCTCACAAATCCACCTTAGCCTACCCTCACCTCAGCTCTGCCCCTCCCCGTCGCCATCACCCACCGTCCTGCCATGCCGTGCCTGGGCGCAGCGCCCATCCCACCTGGCCTTCTGGTCTCTGCATCCTCTGATCCACATAGTGTTCCTCTCGCTTCTGCCGCTCCCTGGGCTCTCCTGTTCTGCTGCCTGGAGCTCTTGGGCAGCTCTTGTATGGTTGTCTTGCTTTTCATGTGTTGCTGTCCTAGACATGTGATGCTGGTTAGAATGTGAGCTTGACTTTAATGGCAAGGGCTGTGCTTTATATTCTTTTTAAAGTGTTTCCAAGGTGCCAGCACAGTGATACCAGGAAGATGCCAAGAAAAGAGTTGTGTGCTGGTTTTTAGACCTCTCTTTCCACAGGGACTTTTTATTCATTTGGAGGGAGAGGATACACATATCAACTAGGACAAGAGTTGACTGTTGTAACTGAGACCAAATGACAGTGGCCGAAGCATGATAGGAAGCTTATTTCTCCGCCATGTAAAAGTCTGAGCTGGCAGGTGGTCCCAGGGAGGCAGCTCTGTTCTGGGGAATCACCCAGGGACCCAGGTCCCTTCTGTCTTGTAGCATGCCGTCTTCTAAGGGTTGTCCTCATCTGCGGAGTCAGAGGTGGCTCACAGCACCTGGTCCTGTGTTTCAGCCCATAGGAAGGGGGTGAGGAAGTACAGGCTTTGCCTCTGCTCACCACACTGGGGAGGTCTGGGTCACCTGACCATGCCTTCCTGCAGGAGAGATTATACCTGCTAAACCTCAGAGGATGTATCTCTAGAGAGCGGAGAATGGATACTGGGGTTGAGGGGAGCAGGCCTAAGGCACATGCGGGAGAATTTGAGCAGAAGAAAGTGCTGAAATGACTGTTAAAGACTGACTGCCTTAAGTGTTCATGGAGCAGGGGACACTTTTGCTGGACTCCAGGAGTGAGCATGCCCTGGTGTGCCCGGCACGTGGGACTCTCAGTGCTGAAACCGCGCAAGTCCCAGCAAACTGGGGTGAGATGGTCACCCTACCTGGCTATGAATTTGTGGAGTGAAGGGTGTGGGCCTAGCTGGGTGAGCAAGGTCAGGTGAGCTGTGGGCTCCCAGCCCCTCCCCGTCTGCTCCAGGCTGGTGCCCATGACACTGCCCCTCTCCCCTCAGATTCCGTGAGCCTTGCCTATCAGCGAGTCCAGAGAGTAGACTGCAGCTCCCTGAGGCCCGTCCTGATTCTTGGGCCTTTGCTGGACGTGGTGAAGGAGATGCTGGTGAACGAGGCGCCCGGCAAGTTCTGCAGATGCCCCCTTGGTAAGGGGTTCCCCCCTGGGCCTTCTGGGCTGTGTCTGTCCCTGTGTCCAGTCCACCTGTCTCCTGGGGCCAGATCCTCTGGTGTTTCACAGCCCTCCTGATTTGGGTCAGATTCTTGGCTTCCGGTTCTTTCTCTGGAAGAGTGGACAGCAGGACCAGGTTCCTAACAGCTCTTCTGCACAGTGTTCTTCCCCACAACGTGCTGTGACAGCTCACTGTGCCGGGGGGCATCCTGATTCCCATGTGTGTGCTTTGCAGAGGTGATGAAGGCCTCCCAGCAGGCCATTGAGCGGGGCGTCAAAGACTGCCTGTTTGTCGACTACAAGCGGAGGAGTGGCCATTTTGACGTGACCACAGTGGCTTCCATAAAGGAGATCACAGAAAAGGTACCTGTTGCTTCAGACCAAGGCTTAGGTGACTGTTGAAGCATTGAGTGGACCCCCTGTGCCTTTGGACCTTGGCCTTCTGTGTCTCTCAGGCCAGTGAGCTCACCTGTGTCCTGTTAGGGCAGATTAACCTACTCAGGGCTCCCCTGTTACTTCTGAGTGCTTCCGCTTTCATCAGTAGGAAGCTAGCCTTGGGCAGGCATGTAGGAGTCTCCATCTGTATGTGTCAACTCTCCCCCTCTGAGGAGATCTCACAAGAGCTTTGAATTCTAGGAAAGCCCTCTCACAGGGAATTCTACAACAGGGTCCTGGCATTCCTCTGTTGGGCTTGTGTGCAGAACTTTGTGTGTGCCTTATCCTGGGGACGATGCACAGCTTCCACCAGGGCCCCTGTCCTTGAAAGGGTTACAGGTGGTGCTGTCTGTCTTCAGGCCCGTTTCCCAGGTAGCATGAGGAGGCACAGGGAACTCTGCAGTGTGTTGGAAAGGCCACCCCCGAGAGCGTGGGCACTCCTTGGGCTCGGTCCTTCTCAGCAGGTCAGCTCACCTCGTTGGGCTTTGGTTTTCTTGTTACGTGAAGGAGTTGGCTTCTTACAGCTCTAAGTGTCGGTTGCCCAGTTGAGGTGGACGAGCTCCAGTCAGGGGTGTCCCGGAAGTTAGAAAGCCTGCCAACAGTTGGGCCCCCTCACTGGAGCTTTCAGGGGCTGGGGGGAGTGATAGGCAGAGTGCCATGGCCTTCGTTTGGCTCACACTTGACCTGGAGGCTCAGGGGACCCCAGGACGCATTTCAGCCACAGCCATGCAAAGACACGCGTGACCTTTCCCCGCCGCAGGCCCTGCTGAGAGTCTTTGAGTCTTCGTTTGCTCCGTCTGGCGGAAGGAAGGTTTCTAAGCCGGGCAGGGGTGGAGCTTTAAGAAGGTCCCCATATCTGGGCAAAGGCAGGAAGGGAAGTTTGGAGTTGGTCTGTCCAGACCCTACTCAGCCCTGGCTCCCAGCCTCGACCACCATCAGAGCTGATAGCTTCTGGGGAGAGATTTTCCAGGATAAGGTTTCCCCACGGTTCATCATGTGTGGTCTTCCTGAGAGACTGGTCTTGCTGCCTTGTTCATGGGTAGAACTGTATGTGTTCACTCTCCCCACGTCCCTCTCAGAACCGGCACTGTCTCCTGGACATTGCTCCCCACGCCATCGAGCGGCTGCACCACATGCACATCTACCCCATCGTCATCTTCATCCACTACAAGAGCGCCAAACACATCAAGTAGGTGACCAGCTCCTCGGAGCTGAGCCTGGGGCCTTGCTGGGATGGGGCTGCTGGCTTAAACAGCCAAGGCAGCAGGGCTGTTGGCTTTGAAGTAGGTGGCATGTATAGGAATGAGCCTTCCCCCTAAAGCCCCCACCTCATGTTCAGAGTCACGCAGTGTTAACCAAGCACGGCCCTCCGTGCCTACCACCCTTCGCCCTGCTGGGTGCTGCCACAGTTCCTTGAGTATGTCCAGCTTTGCATAGCTCCCCTCCTGCCCCATCCCCCTTTCCCTTCTCCTGTCTCTCAGCTTGGTGCTCACAGGGATGCAGGAACTGGGTGACCTGGGCTAAGTCCAGCTTGCAAGGAGCTGGCTTGTGGCTTGGGTGAACCTTTACTTTCACTGAGCTTCAGTTTCCAAACTGGTTGGGCTAACAGTTCATCAAGGTCCCCCTCCACTTTGCCTTTCTGTGCTTTGAAGCTTCTGGTACCTGCACTCGAGGGCCTGCTCCCTGTGCGCATGCACTGGGGCACCCACCTTTCCCCCCTCTGCCCAGAGCTCCCCATGGGCTGCAGGCTACTGCTGTGCTTTACGAGGGGAGCTCATGGGGCCCCTGTGTGATGGAAAGAGGAGGGCCTGGGGAGGCGAGAGGCTCAGCTTGGTTCTCCGGATGTCCTGACAGGGAGCAGAGAGACCCCATCTACCTGAAGGACAAGGTGACTCAGAGGCATTCCAAAGAGCAATTTGAGACGGCTCAGAAGATTGAACAGGAGTACAGTAGGTACTTCACAGGTAGGTGGTGCATCTGAGCTGGAGAGGCAGAGCAGGGAGTGGGGATGGAAACAGGATTTCCAAAGACATGGTTCTGGAAAGCGGTAATAGCCCACACTTCTGGGTGCCTGGTGAATGCCACGGTAAACACTTTTATTACAAATGTTCTGATTGCAGGCACCGGGCAACGTCAGGAATTTTACATGTTGAAAGATAAAGTTCACTAATTTTGGCCTCAGGTCCTGGTCTGGCCTTTTCCTCTGGGATTTTTAAACGTGTTACATAGCATAGCTCCAGTGTTCCCTGGCAAGGCAGCACTTGGTGGTGGCTGTAGCCATCTGTCCTTCACACCTTCCAGGGCAGTCCAGTTTTGCCATGAGGTTTGGTCAAGAAAAGCGGTGTCCTTACATCTCTGGTCTTTGAGACAAAACAAACCAAAAGAGGCATGGCTCCAATTTTAGCTGCCATTTTGCTTTGTGTCTTTCAACCTCTTCCATAGAATCAGTCGTTTGTAGGGGGGTTAGTGACATTGTAGTCACAGAGAGGCTGGGACAGTGATTTTAATTAACTTGTAGAGAGTGCTATGATCTAATTTGGTGCTTCTCATGCAACAATTGGTCTCAAAAACCAATCTTCATCCTTCTGTCTATATATATGTTTGTGTTTTTTAACTTCCAGTCCATCGCAGACATTAACAATTACTAGAGACATGAAAATTTAAAACTCCAAAACTTACAAAACACAAGCCTTGGCTTTTTATTAGATTCAGCAGACATAAAATTACTCTGTCACATTTCCATAGCAGTTTCTAAATGCTCCCTGTCAATTTCTGTACATACCTCGTGGCAAGCAGCCGGGGCCTGGGTTGTCTACTGGCGCTGTTTGGTGGAGCACACTGAGAGCCATGGTCTTGTGTCTTCTGAGGTTTGGTGTTAAAAGCCTGAATAACAGGCCTGGGCCCCAGCTGGAGATGTGTCGTCTTCTCTGGGCCATGGGGTACTGGCTCCTGACACCCGTCCTTGCTTCCTATAGAATCCTACTGCCTATCAGACCATCACAGCACACGCCCAAACTGCCTTCCAATCTACTGGAGTCCCCACTGCAAGATTGGGCAGACCCAAGCCAGGGCATGCAGTGGGGGTGAGCAGTTTATGCGAGCGGTCAAATCCTAGCCATTCATGTTCCAGACGCTGGGAAAGCCTGGCAGAATTTGACACCCACCTTCATTTGGGGCCTGTATTTTCAGCATCCTACTGAACAGTTGACCAGAGGGACAGATACGAAGCCAAAGGGATTTGCACTCAACTCTCAATTTTCTTTTTCTTCCCTAATTCCTTGCTGATGGATGAGAGTCAGGTGGGAGTAGGGCAGAAGGGTCAAGTAGCTCAGAATAGGCAGGAGAAGAGAAAGAGGAAAAGATGTATTTATTTGCCTCAAACCTGAGGTCTTACTCTGAGCTCAGTGATGTGTGTGTTTGGGGCTCTTTTGCAGGCATCGTCCAGGGAGGAGCCCTGTCGAGCATTTGCACTCAGATCTTGGCAATGGTCAATCAAGAGCAAGATAAGGTCCTGTGGATTCCAGCCTGCCCACTGTAGAAGATCACTGTGTTGGGGAGTGACTGCACCTCGTCTGCCACTGTGAACACCTGGCTCAGCTCTTCGTTAGTGATGAGACATAGAAGTCTATGTGTATATAAACATGAAGGGGAAGGATCCATGAACAAGGACTCCAGAAGCACCTCCTTTGTATACAGAGGGCTGGCGGACTGTTCCTCTTACACCTGTGCTTTAAGACAAAACAAAAACCACAAAAGACTTTCAATTAGAGGGGTTTGACACCAGCCTTTCTTTAGCCAGCTGATCAGAGATGCTGCAAAGAGAACCTTTCAGATCACAGTTTACAAGCCTTTTCTAAGTATTTGGTTGTTTATGTTTACTTGAATGGCTCCGTGTGGTCGGTGCCCAGCCCTGCCCCTCTATCAACCCAACTCCCCGTGTTGCTTTCGTGTTGATTTTGTTCCTGTTTTCAGCCAAACAACTCTGGAACCTCACCAGGGGCTGCTTGCTTTGGGAGGTTCTTGTCGGTGGGACCAGAGCTTTGACAAACTTCCTGCTCCTCTGTGGCACCTCTCCTGGAAGGACCTCGCGACTGCAGATTCTTAGACATCTGTGGTGGCAGAACCAGTGCCTTTGTGGGGCTCACTCGCCAGGGGCAGTGTTCTCCCCACCTGCACCAGGGAAGGTGACTTTTGGCAGTCTTACACACTCATCTCTCAGACCTTCTCTCCTGCCTTCCATGTCTTCTCCTTCGTCTGCATTTGTTGTTTCAGCATTCTGTCTGGTCCGTTGGAGCGTCATAGGTTCATGATGACACAGCTCGTTCCAGGCAGGGCGTTAAGCTAGGGCTGATGCATGCCACTGGGTCCTTTTTAGGTTCTGTAAATAGTGACAGCCTTTATCAGTGCAGTTTTTGCAGGGTAATTCTTAAACTCTATCGAGTGGGCAGGCACAGTGCTCTTTTTGATATGAAAACATTCGTGTTTCAAACTTTGCATTGAGAGCTCTTGGGGGAAGCGTAATGATTAGTGTTATCACTGTCAAAAATCTAAAAAGAGAAACTGGGATCTTTTTAGTCTTGGCTACAGCACTCACGGCATGAACAGTACTCCATGAAGATGTCTTCATTCTTCGTTTGGGGTTTTTTTTTGCACTTCTGACGCTGGATGTCTCTGGCTGAAGATTTGATGTGGTCCCTCCTTAAACTGTGCGTCTTGTTAATAATAGGTACTGTACTGGGCTCCATGTAAGTGTCACTGGGGTATGATCTATATTTTAATACTGTTCCTAACATTTCATTTTACTAGCAGGAAATCTTTGATTTCATATTATTCTTTGTAATTCTAGACACTAGATTGTAGTTTAGTCATACTGACATTTTTTAAAAAGGGATATATTTTCTTGCACAATTGTTCAAAAAGAGACATGTTTCAGTCCTCAATGCTGCCCTTTGTTTTACAGGTACAAGTTTTCTAGCTCAGACAACTAAGACAACCATAGGCTGTCTCCAGGTCTTACTCGCATGCCCTTGGGGCTGTTCCTCTGAGTTGCAGACAGAGTGGGACTGTGATGGTACAGTGTGCGCAGGTACTGTTCTGACAGACTGGGATTTTCTGTACTAAAACCTTACTTTGTATCAAAAGTTACACAGACTTTAGTATAATAATAAAGGTCAGTTTCTGTAACTGGTTGTGGTGAAGACACCTGTGTTTCACTTGTTTCTGTCTTTTCCTGCTCCCTCAGCTTTCCTTTATTCCTAACTTGACACACCTTTCCTCCCTCTGCATGTGGCCAGGATTGGCTGATGTGTGAGGTTCTTTCTAGCTCTCGTGATAATCAGGAGCCCCTTTCACCTGCTGCATCAGCTTTGCTCTGACTCCGTCCTCCTCTCCCACGTGTTCGTCCATCCGTCCAGCACAGCGTAGGTACTGGTTGCGGCCAGATGGCTGATTTGCTTAAGACTCAGATCCTGCCCCTGGGTGCTCACATTCAGGTCTGCAAGTTTGGGATGGGTTGTGAAAAGCAAAGGAGATTTGAAGGACACCAGGATCCCCTAATATTCTCAGTCAGGACCCTGTCTGCAAGGGGTCAAGGGCCAGACCAGGTGAGGAGGGCCCAGCCTGGCATGGGGCTGCATTGTGGTACCACCCAGCATGCAGGGCTCTCCAGAGCAGCCTGCTTGGGCCTTAAAGTCCATGTTCCAGAGTGGCAGGGAAACTGGGAAAAGTGGCCAGGAAGCCAGGGCTGGCCTCATTAAACAACCTGAGGCCTGGGTCAGAGCAGAGCCCACCTACTCTGTTCTTTTTGCTTGGAGGAGCTTGAGAGCAGAATGTTCTGGAAAAGCCTCATGCTGCCATTCGCTGGGCCAACAAGGGTAGTCTTGTTATTGGTGCCTCCCTGGTTCTTTCCTGCTGGGTAAAGTTCCACCATGGACCTGCAGCCTTGGCTTCACCTTTGGCCACAGGAGTCACAGAGCTGTGTGGGGCTGTGGCAGTTGAGAGGAGCTGGGACCGGTGCAGCTCTCTGGGACCCAGGGCACACCCCTCTGCCATGTGTACCCGTCCACAGAGCTGCCCACACCTCCTTGACAGCCCAGACTCAGTGCTGTCCTCAGACGGGGGCAGCTGCTGCATAGATTTTGTTACCCACTCGGCAAATGGTACAGCGGCTGCTTGTTTTAGGAATAGTTTCTTTTAAAGAACTCAATTATGATACCAAAATCTTCACAGTTTGCACTTGTGGCATTATGAGTGATTTTATTTTCTTTAGACTTTTTTGTATTTTCCAAATTTTCTATAGGGGACTTAGTTTTCTTTTATAATTACAAGGAAAAAACCACTATGCCTTTTTAAAATGGAGGACCGGTTAAGTCCCTGAGGTCACAAACTGTTAGTTTCTGGATGCACTGAGGCTTTGTGGGGCAGCCCCCAGGGTCCACCTCCAGGCAGCTCCAAGAGAGGATTTGTGCTTGTCTCTAACCAGTCTGAGACCAAGGCTGGGGGGGGACCCAGACAAATGAGGCTCTGCCCCAAGTTGTTGTCTATCTCATGCAGGCCCAGGTCATTCTGGAAAGGCAGAGTTGACTTTCAACTCCAGCCATGAGGACTTGGACAGAGCATGCTCTCGTGGCCTCAGCATCTGAGCCTCCAAAGATTATGCAGACCTGATCATCTCTAAGGCCCCTTCCTGCACTGACATCTGTGATGTGGGTGGAGAACAAGACTTCACTCCTGGTCTCACAGAGCCAGAAGCTTTTTTCTTTTTTTTTTTGAAAAACTTTTTTTTTTTTTTAAAGATTGGCACCTGAGCTAACAACTGTTGTCAATCTTTTTTTTCCCCCCAAATCCCCCCAGTACATAGTTGTCTATTTTAGTTGTGGGTCCTTCTAGTTGTGGCATATGGGATGCCGCCCCAGTGTGGCCTGACGAGCGGTGCCATGGCCGCACCCAGGATCCAAACTGGCGAAACCCTGGGCCGCCAAAGCAGAGCCCACGAACTTAACCACTCGGCCACGGGGCCGGTCCCCAGAAGCTTTGACATACATGACTTTTCGGAGGCTGAAAGAGACCCTTGACATCTAATGCTTTGGTGCAGAAACTGAAGGAGCCTGGACTAGGAGCCAAGCACTGGCCCAAAGCCTCAGGCCTCTCAGCTGAGACAGAGATCTGAGGCTGACCAAAGCATCTGGCCAACTGGCATTTGGCTTTGGCAAGCTGAGCTGCTGCCCCCATTGAGGTTGACAGGGCAGAGGGCAACCTGGGTCACGGATGCCAAAGACAGAGAGAAATACACTGAAGTGCAGGCTGGGGCACAGAGCAAGCATAAACTCACAATTGGGGACCATGGCTGGCATTGGAATGATCATCCTCTCACAGGGGAGGGAGATCCAAGGCCACATCCTGGTCAGCCAGGCCTTCTCCACTACTCCTTTCCACTGGCGTTCTAGCCTGCAGGTTTCCTTGACCTGATTTCACCTGTCCATGCTCTTTCATCTGCTTGTAACTTCCAGATTATAGGATCTGGTCTCTTGATGGTTCCCCCTTCACTCCTTGCCCTTAGGAGTTTATATCTTTTTTTCAACTGTGAAATGTGTCATACATAGAGAAGAACATATACAATATAAATATACAGTCTAAAGAATAATAAGGCAGACAGTGTGTTCGTCTTTAAGGAACAGAACACTACCACTACCTTAGAAGCCGTCTGATACCCAACCCAGTTGGATTCTCCACCTTTTCCACTAAAGTAAGCACTGTACTGACTTGTGGTTTAATCATTTGCTTGCTTTTCTGTATATTTTTACCCCTGATGGAGATACCGTGAAACAAGGTAGTGTTCAGTGTTAGAAACACTGGGCATCAAGCACAAACTTAGCTGTATGGGGAAGGAACAATGTTGCCACTATTAGATGAAGTCACCTGAAAAAGTAATGTGATCTCTGGGCCAGAGTGAACCTCAGCTTCTCTGAGAATTTACAAGGGCCCCTTCTGGGGAAGTCAGTGAGCAAGGACTTCAGTGAGTAATGGGAGGGGTGGGGCCACTGCAGTCAGGGCATGTGACAGTGCCATCCACAGGCTAGGTCCTCATTGTCTGGCAGAAATATCCTCTGTGGTTTGGGCTGTGGTTTTCTGTTTTCGCACTCACCACAGCTGTCCTCTGGATTTCAGCAGTAAGGCAAAGCTGAAGGCTTCTGTGGGGTGAGATGCTGATTTCTCTGGCTGATCTAGAGAGCAGGAAGTTCATCTGCTCACATCAAGACAAGCCTAGTAGAAATAAGAATCTGGTCCAGGATCACCTTTACGTTCTGTTTTTAGCTAAGCCTCATGAAGTCAGCAGTGATCTTCATGCTGACAGCTTTAACATTTCTCTCTTGGATCCCTGCTCCAAACCAGACTTGTCCTCTAGATCCAGCTCTCATCCTGGTACCTCTCCTCTACTTCCCGGAGGATTTCCTGGGGTTTTCTTGATTTCTTTCTTTGGCTCTCCTCTTCTTCTGTCCTTTGATGGATCTCCTGTTTCCTTTGCCACTTGTGAAGAAAAAAGGGTTAACCCCTGACCCGAATTCTTTCTTCAGAGAAAGGTGGCTGGATTTACCCTCTTCGAGCACTGTTTTCTAGAAGAGTTCTGGATTAAGAAAAAAGTAGCCAAGTCTGTATTCACCATCGTCTTCTGATTGTCCGTCTGGGTTGGGAGGCCTGGGCATGGACACGTAAGTCCCAAGAGCAGTGGCTGTGGTGGCAAGTGCTGCGGGCTGCTTCCTGCTCCTCCTTTCTGGGGCTCCAGTTACTCTGTGTTGGACGTACTGTCCTTGGTCCCTCAATTTGTAATCTCCTGTCGGTGTCACTTTGTCATTTTGCTATTGTTTGACAGAGATTCACTCAACTTTTGTCTTTTAATCCTTTCTATTGAGTTTTTCAGCTTTGCTATCATGTTTTCAATTTCTAAGAACTCTTATTTTCTCAATGTCCATTTTTTGTTTTTCCTTTTTCTCCCCATAAGCCCCCTGGTACATAGTTGTATATTTTTAGTTTTGGGTCCTTCTTCTAGTTGTGGCGCATGGGATACTGCGTCAGCATGGCCTGATGAGCGGTACAGTGGCCATGCCCAGGATCCGAACCAGCGAAACCCTGGGCCGCTGAAGCAGAGCACACGAACTTAACCACTCAGCCACGGGGCTGGCCCCTCAATGTCCTTTTTTATATCATCCTGTACTTGTTTCATGCATATGGTATCTTCTCATATCTGAAGATAATATAGATTTTTTTTCTTCTCATATAATTCTAATTATGTGAGAATTTTTTTCCCTATTTGTCCTGGTCTCAATCTTGCACATTAGAAACTTTGACCTCAGGTGTCTGGTAATCCTTGCGTGTCTGCTAATGATTAATCATGGGGATTTGAAGTCTAGAACAAATGGGTAGGAGTGTAGCCTTTGAGTTTCTCTGTAGGGGGGCCTGGCTGGGCGGCTCACTGGGGACTCTCACTGATGGTCTCCTTAGGTCTGTGAGAGTTGATCAGATTCCCCAAAGGTGTCCTTCTCCTGACGGGAAGGGTCAGCCTGGCAGCATCTGTGAGCCTGCTGGGGGAAGGCTGGGCTCTCTGCCTTCAGCACTCACTGTGGCTGCACGTGGTCGCTTGCTCCTTTTGTTTGTGTAGGCCACCAGTTCTCCCATCTGCGCCTGGTGTCCCTGAGTCCACAGACCCTCTCTTACACTCTCCAGGGAAGAAGCCTGCCTGCTCCTGCCGAGTTGGGGGAAACGCAGTACCTGTAGCCTGAAATCCAGGAATCTCTTTCTTACTGGCTTTCCCGGATTCCGTGTTTAAGCCATCCTCTCCACCTCAAGTTCTAGAAGCAACTATGCCACACTTCTTTGTGTTTGAAGATTCTTCGCTTTTTCCTCTTAGTTTAGGATTTGGCATGCTCAGGTCTGTCTGTTAAGTAATTTGCCACTGGTCTAGCTTCTAAAATGATTTTGTGCTTGTTGCCTCTCTGCTCTCCCCGTATTTCTGGACTTATGTCTTTTTAAAGAAATCTTTTCACTATATTTACTTTGTTTTAATGAGGTTTTAATAGAGGAGCAAAATTAAGCTTATGTATCAACCTCCTTTCTTAACCCAGAAGCAAGTTTTATACCTTTTTGTATTCCTTTACTGTTATTTTATTCTCACTAGGGTCTTGGAAGGACCTAAATTGTATACCTCATTCCTTTTAACAACAGCATCCCCTTCCAGTTCATGGGTCTGTCAGTCAGACTTCAACCAGAGAGGCAAAACCAGTAGGAGTCAGTACAATATATAAATGTAAATGTATAAATTTGTCACAAGGACTTAGCTTATATGATCGTGGGTGCTGATTCAGCAAGCCTGAGCTCTGTAGGGCTGTGAGGCAAGGCAGGAAGGGAAGAGTAGCAACAGGTTCAACTCCACAGGTACAGCTGAAGCTGCTTTCCACTGGTGGAATTTTTTCTCTTTTTGTTCTTTTCAGGGAAATTTCAGTTTTTAAGACATTTTAAGGCTTCTGCTTCTAAGGCCTTCCAAGTGATTAAATCAGTCCCACCCAGGTTATCCAGGATGCTCCCTTACTCTTCATGTCGACTGTTCAGGGGGTTTAATCACATTCTGCAAAATCCCTTCACAACAACACCAAGCTTCGTGTTTAACTGAATAACTGGGGACTGTAGCCTGGCCGAGCTGACACATCAGAAAACCATCACAGTGGCTTTACCAGTAACTAACTTAGCCAGTTCCCAACAAATGGGCATTCAGCTTAAGATGGTGGTTGTTGGGTTTATAGACTTATTTAACTTTATCTTCATAGAAACTTTTATGCTGAGTTTATAGCTTATAGATAAGGATGTCAAGGCTTCAGGCAGTTACAGTAAATTGCCTAAGCTCTTTCCTTATGCCTTGTTACCTTTAGGATAAAAGCAAACTTGTGCTTATTCTGGAGTTGCTCTCTTTAATGTCTCATAGATGCTACGTACTCTGAGGAAGTTAACCATCTAAGCTACTATTTGAGTCAGTTAAAGGTAGACATAGATGCTCAGAACTGAGCAACTGTGAGAATAAGAAGAGAGACTGGCAAGGCCCTAGGTGCCCACGTGCACACTGAAGTTCAGAGGCCAGGCTGCCCCCAAGCACATCGTGGGGTGTGGCTGGCATATGGTGTGCATCTCAAAACACGTGACAATAAAGAACGGAATCAAAAGCTACTTCCAGTTCAGTGACAGTGCGTGCTGGCGTTGGTTCTCTGTGGAAGTAATAAAAATGATAAATTGAAAATTGCAACCTTTTTTTGGAAATGGCAGTGACTCTTTGACAGTTTATTTTTATTGAGGTATATCTGCTAATAGAATGAAGATAATATATGTTTAACTTCTGCATTATACAAGTTTACATTTTCCTTGAAGTACAGAAACTTGTTTTTACATTTTTGTGTTTGACATATATCAGATACTTACTTTTGATAAGATTTTATAATTTCTAAATAATTCCCTTTGCTATTTTTCTTTAATTTTTTATTGAGGTAGCATTGGTTTATAACATTATATAAAATTCAGGTGTACATCATTATATTTTGACTTCTGTATAGGCTACATTGTGTTCACTACCAAAAGTCTAGTTTTCATCTGTCACCATACAAATGTCCCCATTTACCCCTTTCGCCCTCCCCCAACCCCCTTCCCCTCTGGTAACCATCAATCTATTCTTTGTATATATGTGTTTGTTTGTTGTTGTTTTTTCTTCTTCCACATATGAGTGAAATCATATGGTATTTGTCCTTTTCTGTCTGTCTGTCACTTCGTATAATACCCTCAAGGTCTATCCATGTTGTTGCAAATGGCAAGATTTCATCTTTTGACGGCTGAGTCGTATTCCATTGTATAACCTTCCCTTTGTTCTTAAACGCCAATGTATTTTTTTAAATTACATTTTTTATGACATCCTAAATAATCTGTTACAGTCACATGCTGCATAATGACATTTCAGTCAATAACTGACCATGTATACAATGGTGGTTCCATAAGACTAATTCCATATAGCCTAGGTGTGTTTTACCATCTAGGTTTGTGTAAGTTGACTCTGTGATGTTCGCATCATGACAAAATCACCTAACAACGCATTTCTCAGAATGTATACCCATCGTTAAGTGACACGTGACTGTGTTTCTACATATTACATGTCTAGACTAAGCAGGTGATTCTCTAGGAGTCTGCTGCTTGAGGTCGTCTTCATCTATGGGGAATACACTTGTTTGTTTAAAACGAAAAATCTCAGAGTTGAGTCTGAAAGGTGTGTGTCCATGTGCATATCCTTGAAGATCAGAAGGCAAGTTCCTTATTTCCCATCAAAGCCCAGGTAACTGGCCCTTAAAAATGCAGGGACGGGACTAATCAAAATGTCAACAAATGCACAAGAACCTGGGATGGAAGCCCATCAGGAGAACTTCTCTGGGTCCCTCACAGGCTGTGCACTTGTTTCCCCAGCAGTCCCTGGTGGAGGGCCCAGGTGTTGGGGAGTGGGAGAGTACTGGCCTCCATGCCAAAGCTTCGTCCTGACTGGAGCCCATCTTTCAATCCTGTAACAGCAGGCTTGATTTCCTAGGCTGTGTAATGGGTGGATTATATGACGCTCTCGACACTGCTGGTATTCACAAGAGGTCAAGCGTTACTGCTAACCATCCAACTACCCAGTCAGCAAAAGTTGGTGCCACAGCCACTGCCCAGAAAGAGAGCTCAGGATGACAGGCTACTGCCATTGAAGTTGTGCCAGTACATACATGTCTTCCTGATAACACTCTTCAGCGTTATGTCAGATCCACAGAGAGGATAATTGCAAGGGCTGATCACATTCGAAGAAGTTGAAGGCCTTTATGTATCTATCCACAAGCAGGAACTGAGTCAGCATCTGGTCGCTTACAGCTCAGCCCCAAATAACATCACAAAATCATTCCACTTCCCAGAGGAGGAACTAGCTGAGCAAGTCAAGATGTGGCTGAATGTGCCCAGATGACAGCAGCTAACTCAGGTGGGAGGGTACCAAGACCAAGGTAGGAGTGAGACAGTTGCAGTCCTCCAACTGGTAGCGGAGATTCAGCCATCCTGGCTGCAGCAAAAGAGGTTAAGAGGGCCCATAAGCAAGCACCATCAGTTATCCCACAGGGATTAAACTCTCACCCAAAAGGTATCCTGATGTCTCCACCGCAGTCAGTTGGTGGAACAAAGAAGCACACACCACCATGTGCCAGGTTCAGAGCCCTGGAAAGGATACCAGGAGCTATAGTGACAATACCCAGATCAGCTGACAGGATCCAGTGTGTTTCTCTGGCGGTGACGACATCCCCCAGGATGCACTCAGTGTCCTCACGCTAGTTGAGATAGTCGGACGTGACAACTGAACAAATCTATGGGAAAAAGAAATGTGAGGATGAAAAGCCAGAGGCCCACAATGGGGGAGGTGCATGTCCCGTGGTTGGGAGCCCACCTATGTGTGGGAAGTGCTGGGGGAAAAGTCTTCTTGGAGTCTTTGTTGTGGTTTCCCCACTGCAGGCCTCACATGACCCTCTCGGACCCTATGGAGGCCTGTCTGTTGCGTGAAGGGACGTGGCATGAAACGCGTCAGTGAAGGGGTGGGGGTGGGAGAAGAAAGGTCTTCAGGATTTCCTTGTTGGGGGTCAGGGGGGAGGGACACTGAAAGCGCCTCCTGGGCTTAGAAGGCCTCTCTCTGGAAGGATTTGGTGATCAGATCTTCCTGAAGTGTTATTTTTTTCTTTTGTTGCTTTGAAAGTAGAAAAGATAGAAAAATAACGTACACTGAGGTGTCTCATCCCAGTCTCACTGCAGCCTTCATCCCAGACATATAGCACATTTTTGTCAGTTTATCCCTACTGGTTGTTGATGCAGACACCAGCGAAATCAAAGAGGAATCCCTCCCGTTCTCACCCAGGAGGAGCATATGCAGTGTTCTTTGTCTTACTTTTCTCACGTAACCCAAAATACTGGATTAGCCTTTTGCTCTGTGTTCAACTCAACTGCTGTGGTGGCAAATGGAGCTGAGAGTGCAGAGGCACCAGGCAAAGAGCCTGGAGGCAGGAGAACGCAAGCCAGGTCAGGAGGACACCGCTTCAAATCCCATCACGTGGAGCCTGTTTCCCTGACAACGCAGGCGCTGTGAAAATGCTGCCCAGCCCCTCGGGGAAGGCAGAGATGGGGACGGTGTCTAGGGGTGGGTGGGTGTACATGGGGAGCTGGGCATCCCTGGGGCTACTTGAGCTGCTATCATTCCCTATTAGGCAAGTTCAGAACAGGGAACGTGGTTTATAGAAAATGGAAACAAAAAGGTTTTAAAGATGTTTTATGTTGAGCCAGACTGGAAGCCCTGCTTTGTGCCCACACTTTGAGGTAAGGGGGCAAGAGAAGACTCGGGCCCTGCTTTGGGGTGTGTGGGTAGTAATTTCTATATGTGGAATAGCCTTGCAGACCCTGGTGTTACGAGAGGTGGAGATTTTTTGCTGGAATGGAAAAGTAAGATTGCCCCCCTTGCATCCCCCTTTTAATCACTATATAATTTTTGAGCTTGGTGTGTTGGCTGAGACCTTGATACATGAAGGGAGGAGCTTGGAGAAGGGGACACCAAGTGTTATTTTTCAGGGGTCCTGGGAAGTGAAGGAAAGAGAGTGTAATGGCTGCCCACAGAGGAAAATGGCAGTGCAGTTTCCACTAAGCGCTAGGAGGAGTCGTGGTCCTCTAGTAATGCCACCGTGCTGTGGGGGTGGCAATGCTATTAGGATGCACTGCAGGTCATGACTGAACATAACCTGGAAGAAAAAAGGGCTGGCCCCCAGCGATCTTGTGCTGTGTGCACCGCCATGGGAGTGGGCCCTAATAATTGCAAAACACCTACTGTGTGCCATATGTTATCCTAGGTGTCCTTCATAGGCTCTACACCTGACATTTTCCCAGGGTTAAATTTTTTTTTTAATGGTCAATATTTAATTGTAGCATTCTTTTATCGAAATCAAAATTAATCTCATTTTTATGAGACCAATTTAACTACATGTCTAATGAAAAGAGGGCCAAACCCTGTCATTTTAAAACAAAACATGGATTTATTAATCAGATATGCAAAGCTTGACTTAAAATCACATGCTTGAAAGCACTTAAGATTAAAATAAATTCTAGATGAAAAATTAAACCTTTTTATTGAAAATATTAATATAAGCACATGGCAAAACAGGCAAACGATATAGCAGGGCATGAACAAGAAGTCAGATTCCATCGTCTGACAGTGGGAGAGGTCTGGTAATAACCACCTTAACTGTGATCACACTTAGCATCAGTAATCATTGTGGAAATACATGAAAAAATCAAATGAGAAAAAAAAAATCAAATGAGAACAAGCAAAGGCTATTTATTCCCAGCTTGCTATAGCAAGGGGGTCAGCCACCCTCACGTGCCTTGGGAGAGACTCAGAGGCAGGCAGGGGAGTGAGAAAGCTTTGTAGTGGGAAAGGGAAGTCTTCAGCTGTTGGCATGGGGAAGCTGGAGGCGGGCTAACTAGCAGTGGGGCATCCTATGCCATGGGTTAGGAGTTCATATTTAGCTTTCTTTGGGTGGTCCTTCTAAGCTGGAAGCCAGGTCAAAAATTAGGGAAGTTGGCAGGTGTTGATCAAATCTTGGCTGTTTGGGGCCGATTGTTACAGTAGTTTGGCTTCCTGGACTAGCTGTTAAATCCAGCTGCCAGTTTAGAGGAAGTTTAGGGAATGAAGAAACAATCAGGCAAATCTACCATAAGGAATATTCTACGAGACAATGACCCAGTCTCTTCAATGGCATGCATAAAAAAAAGGTGTGCGTGGTGGGGGGGGTTGGATGGGTGAGGGGACTATTTTAGATTAAAAGAGACTTAAGAGACATATGTAACCAAATACGAGAAAAAAATGAGGAAGATTTGGGAACAATTGAGATTCGAATATGGTTTCAGAATTAACTGATGTTAGGTAATTGTTAATGATGTTAGGGTGCTGGTGGCATTATGTAGGGGACTATGTATGGCAATGCAAGCTTAACTCTTCAGAGATGTGATGTCTAATGTAATTTCTTTTGAAATGGTCCAGCAAAGGGAAGGTGACACAATGTGGCACCATGTTGCAACTTGAGATCTGGATGGTGGGTACATGGGTTTTCATCACAGAAAAGCAGACTAGTCTGTTTGAACTTATAATAATGCTTTGAAAGGAGCCTACTTTGATCTATCCTCAGTTCTACTTCAAGGAATTACCATTTCTCGTTATGCCTACAGAGGAAAAAGACTTGCATTCCCCCTTCCTATTTTTACCTAGTGAAAATCATAACCTACCTACTTGATTTTCCCCCATCCAATGGGATGGAGAATTTTCCTTATCAGAACATGTGTATCTGTCTCATTCCTTTTACAACTACACACAGAGTAATTGGATGAATAAACCATTATTTAATATAGATGACTTAGTATTTTATAAGCTTTTCTACTGTTAAAAGGATTATCTAATCCTACTCTCAAAGAAACAGTGAAGGAGGTGTTAATGGAACCGGGCTGAATGCTTGCCCCAAGACACACAGCCAAGTAAGAAAACCAGGCTTTGAGGCTAAGTTCGTGTTGTTTCCAGGGCCCTGGAAACAGGGCTCATAATACCAGTGCTCCCTCTAGCACCCCCATTTTGGAACTGATTTATCTTTGGCCTCTCAGAGAGGGATCTGTCACCTGGTGTATAATTTGGGGGCACTTGATCAAGAGTCAAAATACTTCAACCACCATTTTGGATCTAACAATGGACGGGTCACTTTAAACAATAACCTCTGATTTAGTTTCCTTTTGTATAAATGGGGCTGCTACTTTCTTATAACCAATAACATAATGTCATTGAAGGGTGAGGAACAAGCAGCAACCACTGCCCAGAAAGCCAAAGAGTTCACTCACCACCATCGATGGAAAATGTGTCCCACGCCACGCGCTGCTCTCTTTCTGATTCAGCTTTCCTGCAAGTGTGTCTGATAGAGTCATCTGCCTGTATCCTAGCTGCAAGGGAGCCTGAGAAAGCAAATTTGGGTTTCTAGCTTGGAGAGGCAGGACCCACTTATGTGGGGAATTTCCCAAATGGAGGAAGGACTATTCAAAAGATGCTGGGTAGCTTCAAGCATAAAAAATGTACACCATGAATCTAAATGTCTTCAGATAAGATAAATAATTCATAACATGTAATAACATCATGCAGCCATTTTATAAGCCTATTTTGAAGAAAATTTAGTAGCATGGAAAAATGCTCAAAATATGTTATATGAAAAAATATACAAAACCCTACACTGAAGATGGTCTCAGTTTTTAAAATGATGCATAGGGAAAAAGCCTTGTAACATGGGTGTCCATTTGGGTCCTCTGAGAAGCAGATGCCAACATGGGGATTAGATGTACGAGAGGTTTACTGGGGAAAACGCCTGTGAAGATAAAGGGGGATGGCATCGAGTGTGCAGAGAAGCCTTCAGACTAGAGCAGCTCTGACTCCTGTGAAGAAAGAGGGAAGGAGGGACTGAGTAGGAAGAGCCTCAGACTGCAGTGCAGTTCTGAGAAAATCTTCACCAGGCCAAAGGCCCTGAGCAAAGACTGCTCTTTAGAAGAGTCCCACGTTGGGCAGCAGTGGGCCAGCGCTGCCACCTCTGCTGTGCTCAATCGCTTTCTGGAAGCAACCCAGGGAAACTGTGGCCTTGGGCTCACGGGGGCAGTAGCTAAAAGCTGTCAGTCTGTGAGGAACTCTGTGCTAACAGCAGGTTCTGAAGGAGATCGAGGGGTACATCCTCCTGGCCAGCACAACATGTTGATAAAATGAAGGGTGACTTTCGAGCCATGTTTCTTTGCGGACGAGGCGTATTGTATAGCAAACAGTGGTTATTAAAACTGCCCAAGTAACCCGTTTGCTACTCTTTTGAATTCCTTATTACTGGGAAATATGACACACGTACACAATGTACTAAGTTATGACTATAGACAATAATCGTACAGCAAGCATCCGTGTAACCAGCACTCTGGTGGAGAGCCAGCCCTGTCCCCGGGGCCCCTGCAGTCCCCTCCGTGGGCACGTGGAAGCCCTCAAGAAGGGAACCTGCAGCCTGACGTCAGAGCAGTTGCTTCTGTGCTTTCCTTAGTAGCTCTACCACCTAAGTTTGCTCTCTCCCACCATTTACCACTTTTTAAAATTCAGTTTGTGATTTGGTTTTCCTGAAAATTTGCCTTTAAAGAGGATGAGGAGGTAGCTGAAAACTCTACAGCTGTTTTCTTTTCTACTGTTCTGTGGTCTTGAGTTCTAAGCTTTGGTGCTTTACAAAAGTGAGGGTCGGTCATCTGGAAAACCAGCCCATTTATGTGAAGAACGTCATTTTATGATTCTGATTTTAATTAATTCAGATTTTAAGCCCTGCTATCTGCTGAGGGTTTCTTCTTCTACCAGGCGTTTTCCACGGTCCCTGAATTTAGGTTCTGTGGATTATAAAGATCCATAGGTAACTCCAGGGACCTTTTAGAATAAGCAAGATCCTAAAATGTCAGTACTTAAAGGAAAGAAAACTGGAGATTATCTGGTTTCAGCCTTACAAATTAGGAATAAGGAAACCTTGTAACATGGGTGTTACATTTATGGAAATTTTATGGAAAGTGACTTGCCCAGGGTCTCAGAGTCCTTGAAGGGCTTCTGCTTCTGCTCAGGAGATGTGGTCTCTCTGCCTCCCTGACATCAGTGTGACTGCAGGGTTAGTAGGGTGGCCTGTGCACCTCTTGTGGCCAGGTGCAGCCTCTCTATCCCTTGTCAACACTTCTACCCCAAGACAGAAAGAAGTGTAAGAGAGGTGGAATCCTTGGTAAGGGTGAGAGTGTCTCTCTGGTCTGTAGGTGTTGAATCAGAGTTTCTCAACTAGTTGTATGGGCCAATCATGGGCCATCAGAGGAAGTGAAGACCTGTGATGTCCTGAGGAAGCAGTGATAATAGTAATGATGACAGTCTTATGATTCTTGCTATGTGCCAGGTGCTTCCCTAACTATTTCATATGTATTAACTTGCAACATTTACAGATGGAGAAACTGAGGCACAGAGAAGTTGTGAAACTTGCTTAAGGTCATAACAACTAATCAGTGGCAGTGCCAGAGTCTGTGCTCTTAACTCCTCTCCTGGAATGCCTGCCAGGGGGTTGAGAAGTGGCCATCCCAAACCCAGACCTGGGGCACTGGGCCAGCCCTAGGAGATGGACCTGTGTCTGGAGGAGTGGGCAGGTGTGCTGATCCAGCAAAGGACATAGCTTTGCCAAGGGAAATGGGAGCCAGAAGAAAGGGGAACCAAGCAGGACCTGGAACCTCTCCTCTGTGGAGACATCAAGCACAGCTGAGCAGTGTGACATCCTTAGGGCAGGGACAGCTGCCTCTCCAGCCTCCTTATGCCCTGCCCAGAAGGCATGTAAGCCCTCAGGGAAGTTTCTGGGCTGGCTGGCTGAAGGCGTGGCTGGAGGCCTGAGATAGCAAGCCTTGCTCACTTCCAAGATGAAGGCAGGATGGGCATCAGCCATTAGGGAAGGGCCAGAGAGGGGTGCGGAACCCTGTACTACATTGAGACCCCATGCGCTAGTAATTGTGGCCCAATGTGCAGACAGAGGATCTGTTCACTTAGGAGAATGACTTAAAATGTTGTCTCACAAGAGTCTGTTAGCTTTTGGAACAAGTCAAGCATGACACCCTCTTCCCTGCCACGCCCCTATCCCCTCTAGAGGTCATTAGGACGTGGAGGTAATCCATTTCCAGGATGGACACCATTGACTATGAGAGTGGTAGACTCCTTAAAAATCCTTTTAAGGAATTATTTTCAAGAAAATATTTTTAGAATTTAACTAGAAGGAACTGCTAGAAATAGACATATAGTTGGTTGCCTGATGGAGTAGATGTGTTTTTCAAATATTTTATCAACAAAGCTGCAATTGTATATGCCTCTGATATAGAAAAAAAGAGAAATTTTAATTTAATGGATTATTTTTGTGTGTGACTTCCCCTTCCATGTCCTAAACCTCCATCTGCTGTCTTTACCATACCTCTTGCAGTGCCCTCCTGGCCATTTCCCTTATAAACTTTGCTGGTCTAGCACAGAGCCTCCAGGTCACATTCTCTGATGGCCTAGAGCTGGAAGGATGCCCTCCCTGCTCGGAGCATCTTCCTCTTTATACTACTCCCAGAGCACCTCACACTTTATCTCTATAAGAGCTATCAATAGGTTCAGATCTGTTTGAACTTTTCTATACCATTATTTTAATTTTTTTACAAAAAGTTTAGGATCCCTAATTTATGTCATAGTTGAGAATACTTAGCAACACCTCATTTGTGTAGAGGTTCTTTTACCTTGCAACCTCAGTTATCTGAAGTGGTCAAAAGGAAAATTAAAAAAAGACATCAGAACAGTGAGAATAGATGCCACAAAGACCATGCGCTAGAATTCACAACACTGCATTAAAAAAAAAAACAAACAACCCTTCCTTGTTTGGACAACGAACATATTGGGGCATATTTTGGTTCTTAGCGTTAATACATTTTATTATCTGTGTTTTTTAATTGACAGAAAATTGAACTAGAGGTTGGAGAGGATTGTTTTGGGCAGATATACTAAGCTTAACAAGAAGACAATAGACAGAAAAATCACTAAAGAGGAAACAACAACTCAGGCCATCTGTCTATCATATCTGGAGAGCCCCTGCCACTTTCCAAGCAGTGCTGCCTTACCCCTCCACATGAGGGGGCGCCAGCAGGGAAATCAGGCTCGGGCAGCAGAAGTCTGGAGCTTTGTTGGCCAGCGAGCATGTGGCTGGTTCTATTTGCTCTAATGATGAGCTGATGATAACTGTACTTGATCTATTCAGGGCCTATCATGTGCCAAATATTTTACATGTATCATTTGTATCCTCAAAATGACATTGAAAAATAACTGCTTCTTACTTTCACTTAATAAATGAGGAAACCCACGATGACTATAAGTAATCTGGCCCTAGATCACAAATACAGAAAGTGGTAAAGCTAGAATTGGAAGTTATGGAGCCCACCTTCTTTACACTGCCCTTCACAAGCAGGTCTGTTAAGCAACGCTGTGTTTTGGAAGAAGGAGAAACCAGAAGATGTCTCTTCCTGAAACAGGGAGTGGGGATTTATAGTGGGTCCCTTTGCACATGAGAGGCTCCCATATGGGCCAAAGCAATGGAGACAGAGGCCTGGGGGGCTCTATGCTCAGGCAGTGGCTCAGACAGCCTTCGTAGGCTGCATGTGCCCTGTCCAGTGCTGGAAGCAGTGCATCAGATAAGGAAAAAGAAGACCACGGTCTTAATCTCAGAAGCTTCTAGTTTAGCTGTGGAAACAAGACACTCAAATAGAAAATCACAAGGGGGTCACAGTATTCCTGGGTTATTTAACTGTTGTTGTTTTGTTTGCTTTGTTTCCTGACGTCTGTCCTGGCTCCACACCTGAGTGGGCCATCTGGGCACCAGGCTCTGGGAGGTCAGACAAAGGCGAGCTCCTTTTGTGAGGTAGAGAGTGATGCGATGGGAACTCCAGTGGGCTTCTCAGCAAAAGTGTTTTTGAAATAGGCCCTGACCTATGGGCAGAGCTCTGCTAAGAGGAGAGGAAGTGAGAGGCAGTCTCTGGGTGGTAACATCAGAAGCCCAGTTCCCTCTGTTCAGTCTCTTAGGAAGCCCATCTTCCTATTGGGCTGGGTGGACAGGGCTGTTATTTATTGCCTAGACCTCCATCAGCTCCTGAGTCCAGAGAGCCAACTCACTCCTAGTTGATGTGGAGATTTGGATTAGAGAGGTCATTCTTTCTTTGTCCCACCCTCATGGGCTCCTAACTACACCTTTCAAGTGCCATTCATTGCTGTTCTTCATCGAACACCTGCATGTGCTAGGCGCAGGGGAACAGAGGTGAATAAGACACGGTACCGTCCTGAGGAGCTCACAGACTTGTGGGGAGACAGGCACGCCAAGCGGCTGTGCATCGATGGCTGAGTGCTGCGGGAGAGTCTGTCGAGGCCGCTCCCTGCCTTCTCCGCGTACCACTGTCCTTCTGTGTGGCCACCACTCCCTGGGTTTAGAGTGCTTTTTCCCTTTCCTCTGTGAGCATGGAAGATCATTCAAATTCTGGGATTTTCTTGCTGTCCTGGTTATGTTGGATGTGGGGCCAGGATCAAGGGCCAGGGTGGCTCATACAGTTAGGATCCCTGAGTGCTTCTGGGCAGAGTGGCTGTTACACGATGAGCTCACAAGCATAAGATGAGGGGCAGCTCTGGAACAAAGGACCAATATGGCAGTGAGCAAGTGTTATAGCCCAGCTGTGCGGAGAGAGTCCCTCTTTGCCAGCACCATTTGAGGTGATGGTAGAACACAGTAGTGTTCAATGGTAGTTGGGAGAACAGAGAAATGGGGTGAGATAGTCAATTGTTTGGCTGTGGAAAAGGGATCCCTGTGAGCTGGGTAAGTCTTGGTCACACGCAGGCCTTTGAGACAGGGCTGTCTGCTTTGATGCTCTGGCGGAGTAGTCTTGGTGCCCAAGGGCTCACCAGCCTTTTTGGCTTGTGTCGTTTCTTCTCTTTTTTAGCTCACTTCAGGGTCTCCAAAAGGCAAGAAGCATCAAAAGGGGATGCTGACTGTGGTGACAGACAATTACTTCAGTCTGTCCGAGCCAATTTTGGAAGTTTTCACAGGGGAGCTAAAAACCTTCCTGGATGATGAATAGGATGAGTGGGAAGGCTTTGCTGCACAGACAAGGGGGACTGGGTGGGAGGGCTGGTGAGGGGGAACAGTACAGGTAGAGAAGCCAGGAAGGCCAGGCCATGGGTGGGATCAGGAAGGAGCCCAGCTCTTAAAGATGGTGGGACTATAGGATGTAGAAGGGAGAAATCAGCATAATTCATGGTTAACAGACATGTGGCTTTTTCCCTAGAAGCGAGTCTAAGGATTTTACAATGATGAGGGGACTTATACAAATTTATGTTTCAGAAAAGCTCATGCCAGCATAGAGCTAATGTTTCAGCTTGTCTAGTTCAGAACTCAAAAGTGCTCCTACCCTCACCTCCCCATTTTCCTGCCTTCTCTCTCTGGCCTCAAGATCAGTAAACATTGTTTTGAAGGACCACGGTGCGCTGTTTGGGTTGGAGGGCCAAGTCCAACGGCAGGAGGACAATCACCTCACAGAGACTCAGTGGTGGACAAGGCATGATGGTGGCAGAAGAGGTGAGGCCTGTGGTGACTCACCTAGTTTGGGGCAGTGGGTCCCCAGCCAGGATAGTCATTCTGTCATCAGCATTTGGAGTAGGAAGAGGCCCCCGAGCCCACGCCGGCACTGCCCCGCTGCGTCTCAGCTCCTGTAGGCCTTCTCTTTCCTCTTAAGCCCCTATGCTCTGGGCTCAGCTCTCCAAGCACATGATGACGATCAGCTCAGTCATGGCAAAAACCTTCATGGAAACCGCAGTGGATCAGGGCAAGAAAAAATATGCACAAGAGGAGCAGTTGGCATCATACAGCAGGGGTAACTTGTAGCTGGAAAGAGTGGGGAGAAAATGTGAGCTGAGGGGTGGGGATGTGTGAGCCATGAGAAGGGTGCTGCCAACAGTGTGACACCCATTCCAGGGTCTCCAAGTGAGCGGCTAGCCCTGTAGCTGTGGGTGGAGGATTCAGAGCCTCCCCACCTCGGGTCTCTCTCTTCTTCTCCCGCCTGTATACCTTGAACCTGCACTCACAGAATTGGGGATTTACAGGTTATACTGGACCAGGGGAGTGGGTGTCACTCCATTGCCTCTGGACTGACCCCGCTATGTTGCTTGGGTAATGCACCATCCAACTGACTTTTTGATGGAGCATTGACAGTGTACCAGATTCTTTTCTTTTTTTAAAAATGTTTTATTTTTGCTTTTTCTCCCAAAGCCCCCTGGTACATAGTTGTGTATTTTTAGTTGTGGGTCCCTTCTAGTTGTGGCATGTGGGACTCTGCCTCAGTGTGGCCTGATGAGTGGTGCCATGTCAGCGCCCAGGATTTGAACTAGCGAAACCCTGGGCCGCCGAAGCGGAGCGCATGTACTTAACCACTCAGTCATGGGGCCGGCCCCCCCATATTCTTTTCTGAGTGCTCAATATACAAGGACATTGAATCAGACATGGGCCCTGCCCTTGAGATGCTAGCAGCTACCTGGTGATGCTGATGCTAGGAGGATCTGTCACTTCACACAATCATGGGGAGCACTCAGCCTCTGTCAAAGACTGTGGAATGTGCACTTCATTTAGCTCCCAGCAAAACACAGAGTTCTTTACTTATGCTGTCATCTTCCCCTTAATCCTTCTACTACCCCTCCCCCCCCCCCCCACCTCCAGGTCTTTCAGAGATCCTCATTAATCATTCTTGACCATAAGTGGCTTTTCTCCCCAGGAATGGACTTCAGAACGTAACCCCGACACACCCCCCTCCCCAATCCTCTACACACAGTCAAGTGACAACTATCCATTCAGAGATCATTTGTCTTGGGAATTAGTCATAGTTTTAAAAAACCGACTTCTCAGATGCTTTATCACAAATATTGTTGCTGTATTCTCAGAGAAGTGAGACTAATTTTAATGTTGCAAATATTGGCTGTAAGAAAGAGAGAAGCAAAATAATGGAGAGTCAGAGCCCAGAAGTCTGCGGACCTGTATTCTAGTCTTGATTCTGACATGAGCCGACTCACAGGCTTTTGTACTGAGCATCATTTTCATCATCTGTAAGTTTGAGATTGCAAACAACTGTGCATGTGATTTATGGAATCATTCAGTGTGGTTTAGGTATAAAATGATGCATGGGAATTGTCAAGGATTCAGTGGTTACTTTCAGGGAGGGAAGGAATAGGATAGGAGAGGGGCGCACAGTTCTTAGGGACTAATTCTGCTGCATGATAGGAGCAGTTGTTTTCATGCAGCAGGGGTATCTTGTAGCTGAAAGAGTGGGGAAATATCTAAGCCCAGGGGTGTATTGTTTCTTTAACTGTATTACCTCTTGGGCTATGAGCTCGTCTTTAGCAGAGTTTTATCTGTGAGACCCCTGTGAGGCCTGGCTTGTGGGTGGGCCCCTTACAGAGTTATTTCATTTGCTTATGCCAGGTAACCTAGGGAGATCAGCGTCAATTTTTTGAGTTCCCCAAATATGTTGGTATTGTATATTTAAACTCCAAAGCCTTTGAGTCCTATACCTTGGTTAAGAATTCTTTGGGGAGACTTTCTTACCCAGAACCCAAGCTAAGATAGATTCCCTTGTCTTCCTGTGTGAACTTTTCTAATTTCCCCTACATCTGAGAGTAAATATTACTTTTAGAGAGTCTCAGTTTTATGTGTCTGTGTGAGGAGTGTCTTAGTTCCAACACCTTAGCAAGGCCAGGGGCTTCTGTCCCCTCTCCCTGTGTGGGCATTGAAGGCAAAGTTTCCTAAAATACAGCCCCATCCTACCACCCTCTCCCACCGTAGGCAGCTAGAGCAGCTGCTGATGCTTAATGCTCTGGAGTTCTGTTCCCTTGGTGTTCTGGCAGCAGGGCATTTCCTTACCCTCTTGCAAGCTCATCTCTGCACCAAAATTATGTTAGAAGTTTTACCCAGTATTTTCTAGGTGTTTTGTTGCATGGAAACTCTTCAGGTCATCCTGCCTGCCCTCATGCCAGAACAGAAGACTCACGGGCATCAGCAGCATTTTACTTTTTGAAAAACTATCTGAACCGCATTTGCTAGAGCTGGGTAGCGGGTATATGGGCATTCATCCTGAATATTTTTCAGTTTGTTGAAATATTTCATAAAAAACAAAGGGGTCCTGCTTCATATCTAATGTCCCTTTCTGTTTCCAACTAGGAGTAGCTTTAAGTGTGTGAGCGAGTTTCAGAGAGAGGATAGGATTCTTTGGTGTGAAAACTTTTCAGGGGTTGGGATAAGAAGTTTGGCTTCATGGATACAGGGTAATAGAAGTTACAGGCAAAGCCTCTAGGGCTTTGACCCTCTACCCCAGGCTGGATGAGTATGAGCTTATTCAGCACTGGGCACAGGGAGTCCCATTCCATTCACCAAGAAGTTACCAACTCTTCTTGCCGGATGGACTATCTGTCCATCTGTATGGGGTGTGGCCATTTACGGAAATGACTACAAATCCTCATCCTACTCGCAGCCTCAGCATCATATTGTACCCAGGTGGCCAAGTGGGAATAAGTGGCAAAACTACTATGATTGCTACTTCTTCCTTCTTCTGAGCCTTCCTGTCTTCAGTTTACTCAAGTAGGTAAAGAAAACTCATAAAGAGACAACAGGCAGCCAAGGAGACACTGAGAGTAAGGATAGTTCAGATACAGCATCTACAGGACCACGACCATCTCAGAGGTATGCTTTGAAGGTTTTTGGTGAAAAGTTTTTGCTTAACAGCATGAGGGCACACTGCTTCATTGGCAATTAAGAGGAAAATCAGTCCTTGTGGATTTCAGGCTGCCCTCAACAGTGTCTGTTTCGATCTGAAATGCCTAAAATAGCGTGTTGCATTAGAAAATATATATATTTTACACATTCACATAAAAAGTTCAAGAAAGGGTATGATGAAACAAGGAGGTTGGAATACACACTGATAGAAGTTAAAAAAAAATACACGAGATCACTTCTGTTAATTTTAAGGTACTGCAAAAACAGTTCTGGCCAAGAAAACATCTTCAAGTTAGAGTCGAGGAGTTTAGAGTCACATGAATATCTTGGAGTTGTTGCCCGTTTCTCCTGGGGACCTGTCTATCCTTCTGTCTGCCCAACTCTGCTCTCCTCCTTGTTTCCCCTTCTTTAGTTTTTGATACTTGCTTCTTGGTGAAGCCATTCCAGACGGATGGGGCAGCACAAAAAAAGTCAGGTGAGTTTCCCCAGGGACTCACATTACCTTCCTAGGGGACATCTCCCCTTTTAACACAGCTGCCATTGGGAAGGCTGCTTCCTCCTCCTAGTAGCTGAGGTTTTAAGATTGAAGAGGATTTGCCCAATATCAGGTACCTTCTAGTAGATGCAGTTTGGCTATTATCTCTTAGGGACAGGTCTGCCTTCCTCTTCCACTCCACTTAGGATTCAGATCCAGTCCCGCCTCTTCCAGGATCCAGGAGCATTGCCCTAACTGTCCCTCCTCTCAGAGATTTCTCCATTCTGAGAACTGGCATCACTTTTGTTGTCTATACCACTCATTTTACTCAAGGGCCCTTGACCAGAGTTACAGTCGTGGCCTCTGGGAACACTGTTCTCTTTAGACAAGTCTACCATTTGGGGAGGAACACAAGTGGAATAGGGGAGAAGTAAAGGGATATCCACATGGTAAGTGAGTTGAGTCTGATACTTCCTGGGAAACAATAGGATGACTGATGGCACAGCCAACTGCCCCACTTTCGGGTTGCTCATTCTATACCCTACAGACCCTGCCTTACTCAGCTAGTTCCACCTCTGTCTCTTCTCTCTTGAGATCCTAAATTTAATTCTTCAAAGGGAAGAAACACTTCATCTTTTGCATCCCTTTGTCACCTAACACAGGGCTGACTGTGCCATAGGGTATCAACAAATGTATGTTGAATGAATGAATAAATGAATGCTCCGATAACCAAATGAGACTTCTCCATTCCTAAATTCCTAGGCACCAGATGAGCAACTCAGAGTCCATAGTTCTTCCATCACCTCAAGTCCCAATGTCTAAAATCATCTCTTCTATTTTCTCCTTAAAATCTGCCCTCCTTCTTGACCTTCCCATTTCTTCTAATGGTACAATCATTTTCTACACCTCAGCAGAAAGCTCAGTCATCTTGGGATCCTTCCCCTCTTCATCCCGAAATCATCGTTGAGCTGGTTGTTTCTTTTCACCTCCACACAGCGACAACCTAGGTTTAGGCCTTTGTCACCCAAACCTGGACTCTTGTGAAAAGACTTCTGCTTCATTGCCTTCTACAACCAGGCTAACCTTCCTAAAACATTTCTTTATTCAAGTCAGTCAACATTTAACAAATAAAAATGTCCGTGGTTCCTGTAACCGGTGAAATACTACTCAGATGATTTAGCCTGCACTCAAGGCCTCCCCAATCTGACTAGCAGATTCTTAGCCTTCCTCTTTTCACCTGTACTTTGCAAAGTTCCTGTCCAGCTGATTGCTCAGTGGCTCCCCAGCAGGACTCTGGCATTCTTAAATCTCTTTTTTCACCCTGCTCCACAGCCCATTTTTTTGGTCTTTGCAAATCCTGTCTGTTCTTCAAGGCTCACCAGGCTCAAGTCCCATCTCTTTGACACCCTCGCCAGCTGCTTATGAAGACCACAGGCTATTTGCCCTTGAAGTTCTTGAAGCTTAACCTTCAGTGCCCCACACTCACAAGCTCTGGGCCTTATTTCGTATTTGTAATCTTGCATTATTTTTCTTAAAGAAGATCTCCTGATTTTATAAACTTCCAGCCCACATAAAACCTGCACCCCTCTCGGCCCCTGACCATGGCAACTCATTTGCTGTTTAACTGATCTGTGGGGCTGAGTTTGCTTACAAATTTCTTGTTACAATAGGATTGGAAACATGCTCAGAGCTACACTGTCTCCTACTTCTTTTACTTCCATTTGGATCAAATCCCCAAGAGTATGTTGATATGTATTTTGTGCAAAACTTAAGAGCTCCTGGATGGAGCAGAGGAAGGGAAGATTTTGCACTTGGCATCAAGGGACATATCTTTGGGAGGATTAAGTACAAATGGCTGTGAAAGGAGGCAGGTAAAGTAAGTACCCTAAGAGAAGTACAAACAGAGTGTTCCCAGACTGGCTTTTTACCCACAGTGTTCCCACATCCCAGCAGGGCATTCTGAGTATGCTGGGAGGGGAGAGAACATCAGCCAAGCCTCAAGACTGACAGTGAGGGGACAAGGGGAGTCTGAATTTCTTCCTGGTGCCTAGCCCACCACCCTCTCCCACTGGACCCCTCCACAGCAGCTGACGAGCCATTCCCTATGCTCCTGATCCTGCCGGCCAGCTCTTTCCCGGCTTCCCCAGCAACCTGTGGTCTGAAAAGAGGTTGAAGTGCTTCCCAGGCTAGCTTTCCAAAGGGCGAAGCTTTGAGGAGAGCACTCACTACTTTTCCTTTTGTTTCTAAATCCCTTTCTGTGTCCATGAATCTTTTTGAATTTATAAAATCAATGAAAGCAAAAACTAAGTCTATACAATTTGCCCTGGGTGGACAGAAAAAGGGCAGAGAACTTGAGGAGAGGCCCTGCAAGTGTGGGGTCTTCATTAGCTTCAAGGCAATAGCTTCTGGTCAACCTTGTTCTTCCTTTTGAGCTAAACTCTTCATTCTCCTTGATTTGGTACTCCTCTCTGTCATTTCTTTGAGGTAAGAGCTCCCTGTGCTATGGATGCCAAAACCCTGTTTCAAGTATAAAGAAAAACAGAGAAGCTGTGGCTTGCTGTCTTGCTCAGATATCAGGAAGTCAATTTCCTTTCCTGAAAATTGGTACTGATGCTTCCTTCTACTAGTCAAAGAAGCTCATGTCACCCACCTACTCCCTTCTCTGCCTTTGCTGGCAAGAAGCTCAGAGCTACATTTTGTGCAGTTAGTTACCAGCCTCCTGAGGCTAATTCTTTGGGATTACATTTCTCCCCCCCTCTCCCCTGCCTGCATCCCCGCCTCCCCCTACTTTTTGTGTTAACGAGCTTTGGTTCTATTATATTTTAATGTATTTACATAGGTCAGTTTGAAGCTTTAGCTGAATCCTCCATTTCATGTATTCCCTGTATGAGAAACCTGGGCCACCCCGAGCTGCGACTCATGATAGCACAGTTTTCTTCCCTTCAGGACTGAGCAGAAGGACTTTCTCCTCAGCAGTGGCTTCTGATGGCGGCTCCTCCCAGACCTGGCAACAGCTCTGAGGCCTCCTTCTAACCCAGCTTCTGAAAGACAGCTTCAGAAGGCTCCTGCATTTATGGGACCCATGTTAGGGTCCCATAGGCCCTGGCTCTCTAAACCCTTGTAGGGACTACCTGTTTCCCTTTCTCCCCATCCCTAAGCGTCTTTCCGGCCTCAGGGAGTGGAGCAGCGCCCCCGAGTGCTTCTTTGTGGGCTCTTCCTCCCTGCCCTCCTCTCTTCACTGGACCTAGTTGCCCTGGAAACTTGGACCTGGGAGGCTGCCCCAGTCTTGGCAGGCCTGGTTGCCCTGGCAACGTGGGTGGGGCTAAGCCTACCAATTGCCGATGACAGTTACTCAAGAACTTTCTGTTGGTCCTCAACAGCTGGAAAGGTTGAATAGGCAACGGCTATTTAACTGCATTTCACAGTCTGCCACAATAGCTCCAGTGTCACCTACAGCCCTAAACTGGAAATGCTGCACCTGAGGGCATCTCAAAGATGTTCTTACCAGATAATTCTGATCTAGGAGAAAAAATCTAACGCCAAAGTCCACTTAGGGCAAGTTTTCCGAAGTGTGGTCTGAGTTCAGTACCGTTTAGGTTACTTGTTTCAAATGCCAAGTGCCAGGTCCCCCTCCTACTCCTGGGGAGGGCCTCGGGAAGATGAGTTTTTAACAAGCCTCCCAGTTGACTGACGTTTTGAGGACCACAGATATAGGAGATGATGTATCTACATATAGAGATATGAAGGCATGAGCAGAAAATTATAATATTTATAGTTCATTTTTAAAAAGCAACTTTATTGAGGTTTAATTTACATACAATAAAATGTACGGTTTGAAGAGCTTTGACAAATGTTTATACTTTGTAACCATCATCACAATCCAGATAAAGGACATTTCCTTTACGTCCATTTGAGGTCAGTGCCCACCCTCACCCCGACCCCCAACCCAGCTCCAAACCCACTGATTTGCTTTCTAGTACAACAAATTAGCTTTACCTTTCTAGAATTTCATATAAATAGAATTATACAGTATGTCCTCTTTTGTGTCTGACTTCTCAGCATAATGTTTTCGAGATGCATGTTGTTGCACTTATCAATACTTGGTTCCTTTTTATTGCTGAACGATAGTCTATTGTTTGGATATACAAGACTTTGATTATCCATTCACTTGTTTTGGTTTGGGTTGTTTCCAAATTTTGGCTATTATGAATAAAGTTGTTATAAACATTCTGCAGTGCAACCAAAGTTAATTTTTCTGTTTGGTGTGAGGTAAGAGTTGAGATGCTTTTTTTTCCCCCCAGACTAATAATGGTATCTAGTTGTTCCAGCACCATTTATTGAAAAGACTCTTCTTTCCCCCACTGAATTATCTTGGCACCTTTATTGAAAGTCAACTGGCCATATATGTGTGGAGTCCATTTCTGGCCTTTATAACTCCATCAATCTACATGGCTACCTCCAAGCTAATTCCCCATTTTGCTAATTACTATAGCTTTAGAGTAAAAGTTAAAATCAGGTAGTGCGAGTCCCCAAAATTCTATTACATATTCTTTGCATTCCATATAAATATTAGAGTCAGCTTATTGATTTCTACAAAAAGGCTGCTGGGATATTGATAAGGATTATGTAGAATCTGTAGATCAATTTGGGAAAAATTGACATCTTAACAATATTGAGACTTTTAGTCAATAAATATGGTATATCTAGTCAAATCTTTTTAAATTTTAGAAATGTTTTGTAGGCTTTTAATGTACAGATCTTGCATGTGTTTTAATTTATTCCCAAATATTTCATATTTTTGGCTGCTCTTGTGTCATTTTTCCAACTGTTTGTTGCTAGTATGTAGTATATGGAAATACAATTGATTTTCATATATTGGCCTTGTATCCTGCAACTTTGCTAAACTCTTATTCTCTTAGCTTTGTGATATATTCTTAAGGATTTTCTACATACGTAATCATGTCAGTGGTGAATAAAGACAATTTTACTTCTTTTCTAATCTGTATATCTTTTTATTTCTCTCTCGTTGCCCTATTGTAATGGATAGAGTAAAATATTGAATAAAACTGGTAAGAACATTCTCCTGATCTTAGGGGAGAAAGAATTTGATTTTTCATTATTCTGTGTGATGATGACTGTAGGATTCTTTTTTTTTTTTTTTGAAGATTGGCACCTGACCTAATAACTGTTGCCAATCTTCTTTTTTTTCCTTCTTCTCCCCAAAGCTCCCCAGTACCTAGTTGTATATTCTAGTTGTGAGTGCCTCTGGTTGTGCTATGTGGGACGCTGCCTCAGCATGGCCTGATGAGCAGGGCCATGTCCACGCATAGGTGCCATGTCCGAACGGCGAAACCCTGGGCCACCAAAGTGGAGCGCGTGAACTTAACCACTCAGCCACGGGGCTGGCCCCTACTGTAATTTTTGTAACATCTCACATAACCATAGTACAATGATCTGAACCAGGAAATTAACATAGATTCAATACTATTAACAAATCTGCATACCTTATTCAGATTTTGCCAGTTGCCTTCTAATGTGATTTTTCTGGCCCACAATCCAATCCTGGACCCCACTTTGCATTTCCTCAGTCTCCTACAAATTTGAGGCAGCTCATGACTTTGACACTTTTGTATAGCATCCTTTTGCACAATGTTCCTCAATTTGGCTTTGTCTGATACTCTCTCCTGATTAGGTTGAGGTTCGCAGTTTTGGCCGGAACACTGCAGAAGTCATGCTGTGCCCTCTTAGTGCGTTTTATCAAGAGATACAAGACGTCAGTGTGTTTTATTACTTGTGTTGTTAACTTTCAGCATTTGCTTAAGGTGGTGTCACCAGATTTGTCCACAGTAAAGTTACGATTTCCCTTTTATAATAAATATCTTTCTGGGGATATAGTTTGAGACCGAATATCTCCTTTTTTTCATACTTTTGCCACTAATTTTAGTATCCATTGAAGATTCTTGCCAGCAATAATTATTAACAGAGTATTTCCCAAATGTTGATTTTCTATTTTCATCATTCCTTCTACATGTATAAATCGAATTTTACTCAAAGGAAGAGCTATCTCTTCTCCTCCATTTATTCATTATTTATATCAGTGTGGACTCTCGAATATTTATTTTATTCTATGGGTTATAATCCGTTACTATTACTATGTTTTCATGTTTAAGTTGTCCCAGGCCTGGTTGTTGGGTGCTCTTTTCAGTTGGCTCCTGTTACTTTGCTGTTCTCCCATCATATATGTGATTGGATTTTTTATCCATTAAGTGATTTCCCCTCTGGTTACAGGTAGCACTTTCTTTCTTCTTCATCGACCTGGTAATTTTTATTGCGCATTTTTAATCTTATGTTTATCAGTGCTGTCTTTTGTTGCATTAAAGAGTGTTTGGTTTTGTTGTGGCAGGCTGTTAAGATACTCATGGTTCATCTCAATCCTTTTGAAGATTATTTTTCAAACTTTTAAAGGGCAGTTCTAGATTATCCTGCTCTAGAGTTGCTTAGCCATACTATTAAGACATGGCTCTCTGGGATTTCTACTAAAGCCCGTATGTATTCAACAAAGTGGCTCCGCGCTGGCTTGTAGGAATTGAGATGATCCCCAGCCCTGTGTGAGCTCTCAGAGCTGTCTGGCTTAGAGCTCCCTGGAAAGTGCTCTTGCCCTAGGAGTTGTTCCCGTCCAGCTTCACTGAGTTTGACCCTGTGCATGCACACATTCATGTTTAGCTAAAGATTCAAGGGCACCCCTGTGCAGATTTCTGGGGCTCGTTCTCTGTGGAGCTCCCTCCTCTCCAGTACTCTGCCTTGCAAATTCTAACTACTTCAGCCTCCCCATGTAGTGACAGCTCATCATGGTTTTAATCTGCATTTCTTTGATGGCTACTCATGTTGAACGTCTTTTCACGAGCTTATTGTCATCTGTATGTCATCTTTGCTGCAGTATTTCTTCATGTCTTTTGCCCATTTTCCAATGGGATTCTTTGTATTTTTTTTTTACTGTTGAATTTTAAGCACTCTTTATATATTCTAGACATGAGTCCTCAGTTAGATATAAGATTTCTAAATATTTTCTCCCAGTCTATAGCTTGCTTTTTCATTCTCTTAACAAGGTCTTTTACAAAACAAAAGCTCTTCGTTTTGATGAAGTCCTATTTATCAATTTTTTTCTTTTATGGATTGTCATGTCTAAGAACTCCTTTTTTTGGTGTCATGTCTAAGAATTCTTTACCAAGCCCTAAGTGCTGAAGATTTTCTCCTATGTTTTCTTCTAGAAGTCTTTGAGTTTTACATTTAAATCAATGACCCATTTTGAGTTAATTTTCATATAAGATTTGAGGTTTAAGTCAAGTTTAACTTTTTTGCCTAAAGATGTCTAGTTTCTCAAACACCATTTGTTTTCTTCTTTTGAGGAAGATTGGCCTTGAGCTAACATCTGTGCCAATCTTCCTTTATTTTATGTGGGATGATGCCACAGCATGGCCTGATGAGTGGAGCTGGGACCATGCCCAGGATCCAAACCTATGAATCCTGGGCCACTTAAGCGGAGCACGGGACCATAACTACTATGCCACCGGGCTGGTCCCATCAACCACCATTTATTGAAAGTACCGTTCTTCCTGCGTTGGATAGCTTTTGCACATTAAAAAAAAATCATTTGGCTGTACTTGTCTGAGGCTATTACTGGGTTCTCTACTCTGTTCCATTGATCTATATGTCTCTCTATCACTCCACCAATATCACACAGTCTTGATTACTGTAGCTATATAATGTCTTGAAATGGGGTAGAGCTATTCCTCCCACTTTATTCCTTATTTCCAAATATATACATATTCCAATACTATGTTGAGCATACTAATCAATGAACATGCTATGTCTCTCTATTTATTTAGAACATTCTTAATTTTTTTATTGGCATTTTGTCATGTTTTGCATTCAGTCCAGTATACGTTTTGTTATATTTACACCTAAGTATGTAAAAAAATTTTAACAATTGTAAATGCTAAGTATTTAAAATTTCAGTTTCCATGGGTATATAGTATTACAATAGATTTTTGTATGTTAAACTTGTATCTTACAATCTTACCACTAGTTCCAGGAGTTGGGTGTTCTTTTTTGATTGTTTTGTTTTGGTATATTCCCTGGGGTTTCTATGTAGATTATCATGTCATCTGCAAATGGGACAATCTTACGTCTTCTTTTCTGGTCTTTATGCTTTTATTTCCTTTTCTTATGTTATTTCACTAGCTAGAACTTTCAGCACTATGTTAACTAGCAGTGGTCAGAGAAGAAATCCTTATCTTGTACCTGATCTTACGGGGAAAACGTTTGATCTTTTGCCATTAAGTAAGATGTTAGCTGTAGATTTTTTATAGGTGTCCCTTATTTTTTTCCAGCTTTATTGAGGTATAATTGATAGATAAAATTATGTATATTTAAAGTGTAGGATGTGATGATTTAGCATACATATACATTGTGAAAGGATTACCACAATCAACTTAATACACCTGTCACCTCGCAGTTACTTTTGCTGTTGTTCTTGTGAGAATGCTAAAAGTCTACTCTTGTATCAGTTTCAGTACACAGTGCAGTATTGTTAACTTTAGTCACCATGCTGGTTGTTAGATCCCCAGAGCTCATTCATCTTATAACTGAAGGCTTGTACCCTTTGAGCAGCGTCCCTCCATTTCCCCTGCCCCAAGGCCCTGGTAACCGCCATTCTACTCTATTCTTCTGAGTTCAACTTTTTTTTTTAGATGCTACATATAAGTGAGATTATACAGTATTTGTCTTCCTCTGGCACATAATGTCCTCTAGGTTCATCCACGTTGTTGCAAATGGAAAGATTTCCTTCTTTCTCATGGCTGAATAAATTTCCATCATATATAGACATACCACATCCTCTTTACTCGTTCTTCTGTCAACAGATATTTAAGTTGTTTCCATATCTTGGCTATTGTGAATAATGCTGCAACGAACATGGGAGTGCAGACATCTCTTCACAATACTGATTTTGTTTTCTTCAGATATCGACCTGGAGGTAGGAGATTGCTGGATCATATGATAGGTTAATTTTTTGAGGAGCTTCCATACCGTTAGCCAGAATGGCTGTACCAGTTCACATTCCTACTGACAGAGTACAAGGGTTCCCTTTTTTCCACATCCTTGCCAACACTTATCTCTTGTCTTTTTGATAAAAGCCATCCTGACAGGTGTGAGGTGATATCTCATTGTGATTTTGAATTGCTTTTCCCTGATGATTAGCGATGTTGAACATCTTTTCATGTATCTGTTGACCAATTTATGTCTTCTTTGGAAAAATATCCTCTGCCCATTTTTAAATTGTATTGTTTGGGTTTTTTTTTTTTTTTGCTATTGAGTTTACAAGTTCTTTATATACTTTGGTTATTAATCCCTTATCAGATATATGATTTGCAAATACTTTCTCCCATTCTGTAGGTTGCCTTTTCATTTTTATTGCTTGTGCTTTTGGTGTGATATCCAAAATATCATTGCCAAGACCAATGTCAAGGAATTTGAGATTTTCACTATGTTTTTTTTCTAGTTTTAAGGTTTCAGGTCTTATGTTTAAATCTTTAATCCTTTTCAAGTTAATTTTTGTGAGTGATGCAAGATAGGGGCCCAATTGCATTCTTCTGTGTGGTTAATCCAGTTTTTCCAACACCATTTATTGAAGGGACTCTCCTGTTCCCATTTGGTATCCTGAGGCTCTTGTCAAATATTAGTTGACCATATATGTGAGGGTTTATTTCTGATTCTTGTTTCTGTTCCACTTGTCTATATGTCTATTTTTATGCCAGTAAGATACTGTTCTGATCACTATAGCTTTGTAATATAGTCTGAAATTAGGAAGTGTGATGCCTCCAGCTTTGTTCTTCTTTCTTAAGATTACTTTGGCTATTTGGGACCTTTTGTGGTCTCACAAATCATAGGATTGTTTTCTCTATTTCTGTGAAAAATGCCTCTGGAATTTTGGATTGCACTGAATCTATAGACAGCTTTGGGTAGTATGAACATTTTAACAATACTAATTCTTCCAACCCATGAACACTGGATATCTTTCCACTTGTTTGTGTCTTCTTCAATTTCTTTCATCAAAATTTTGTTTTCAGCGTACAAATCTTTCACTTCCTTTGTTGAGTATATTTCTAAGTATTTTACTGTTTTTGATGCTACTGATGGAATTGTTTTCTTTATTTCTTTCTCAGATATTACGCTGTTAGTACAGAGAAACACAACTAATTTCTTTATGTTGATTTTATCTCCTGCGACTTTACTGAATTTGTTTATTAGTTCTAAGAGTGTTTGGTGGTGTCTGTAGGATTTTCTCTATGTAAGAGCATGTCATCTACAAACAGAGACAACTTTACTTCCTCTTTTCTGATTTGGATGCCTTTTATTTCTTTTTCTTGCCTAATTTCTCTGGCTAGGACTTCCAGTACTATGTTGAGTAGGAGTGGTGAGAGTGGGCCCCCTTGTCTTGTCCCTGATCTTAGAGGAAAAGCTTTCAACTTTTCACCGTTGAGTGTGATGTTAGCTGTGGGCTTGCGATATATGGCCTTTATTATGTTGAAGTATATTCCTTCTATATCCAATTTGTTGAGGGTTTTTACCATGAAATGATGTTGAACTTTTTCAGATGCTTTTTCTGCATCTATTGAGATGGTCATATGATTTTTATCTTTCATTCTGTTAATTTGATGTAGCACATTTATTGATGTGAGTATGTTATAGGCCATCCTTGCATCCCAGGGATAATTCCAGCTTGATCATGGTGTGTGACCCTTTTAATGTGATACTGAATTCAATTTGCTATTATTTTGTTGAGAAGTTTGGCATCTATAATTCATCAGGAATATTGGTCTGTAGTTTTTTTCTGGCTTTGCTATCAGGTTAATTCTGGCCTCTTAAACTGAGTTAGGAGTGTTCCCTCCTCTTCAGTTTTTTCGCAGGAGTTTGAGAAGGATTGACCTTAATTCTTCTTTAAATGTTGGTACAATTCACAGGGAAGCCATCTGGTCCTGGGCTTTTCTTTGTTGGGAGATTTTTGATTACTAATTCAAGCTTCTTACTCATTATTGGTCTGTTCATATTTCCATTTCTTCATGATTTAGTCGTGGAAGGTTGTATATTTCTAGGAATTATGACATTTCTTCTAGGTTTTCCCATTTGTTGATACATGATTGTTCATGGTAGTCTGTTTTGAATCTTTGTGTTTCTGTGGTATTAGTTACAATGGCTCCTCTTTCACTTTTGATTTTATTTATTTATGTCTTCTCTCTTTTTTTCTTAGTCTAGCTAAAGCTTGTCAATTTTGTTTATCATTTCAAAAAAACCAGTTTTTTATTAAGTTGAGGAAGTTCTTTATTAGTAGTACTCTGAGAATTTTTATCATGAATGAGTGTTGAATTTTGTCGAATGCTTTTTCTTCATCAATTCATATGATCATGTGGGTTTTCTTCTTTAACTTGTCAATATGGTAGATTGCATTGATTGATTTTCAATTATTGAATCAGCTATTCCTGGAATAGCCCTACTTGATCATGGTGTATAATTCTTTTAATATATTGTTGAATTCTCTTTACTAATACTTCATTAAGGATTTTTGAGGGATATTGATCTGGTTTTTTGTTTCTTGGGATTTTTTTGTTTTTGTGTTTTGAATGTATTTGTCTGTTTTTGGCATCAGAGTGATACTGGCTTTGTAAAATTAATCTTGAAAAGATATCTGCACCCCATGTTCATGGCAGCATTATTCACAATAGCCAAGATGTGGAAACAACTAATTGTCCATTGACAGATGAATGGATAAAAAATATTCCATTGCATATATACAATGGAATATTATTCCACCATAAAAAAGAAAGAAATCCTGCCATTGGCAACAACATGGATCAACCTGGAGGATGTTACTCTAAGTGAAATCAGTTAGACCCAAAAAGACAAAGATTGCATGATCTCATTTACATGTGAACTTTAAGAAAGTAGAACACATGGATGCAGAGCATAGAATGGTGGTTGACAGGGGCTGGGGGCTGCGAGAAATGAGGAGATGTTGGTGAAAAGGTACCAACTTTCAGATATAAAATGGATAAGTTCTGGGGATCTAATATACAGCATGGTAACTATAGTTAATAATACTGTATTGTATACTTGAAATTTGCTAAGAGAGTAGATCTTAATTAAGTATTCTTGCCACACACACACAAAGTGGTGACTATGTGAAGTGATGAATATGTTAATTAACTTGATTGTGATAATCATTTCACAATATGTACATATATCAAATCATCACCTTGTACACATTAGATATATGCAATTTTTATTTGTTAATTATACCTCAATAAAGCTGGAAAAAATGAACTGGCAAGTTCTGTCATCTTCTATTTTCTGGAAGAGATTCTATAGAACTAGTGTTAATTCTTTTAGTGTTTGGTAGAATTTAGTGGTGAAGTCATTTGTGCCTAGAAATTTCTTTTTTGGAAGTTTTAAAACTATGAGTTCAATTTTCTTAATAGTTTTATAGGGCTATTTAGATTATCCATGCTGTATTAGATGATTTGTGGAAATCTGTGCTTTTCAAGGAACTGGTCCATTTCATCTAACTTGTCAAATTAATGTGTATTGAGTTACTTGTAGTATTCCCATATTACCCTTTTGATGTCTGCAGGGTCTGTAGTGATATCCTCTGTTTCATTCTCGATATTGGTAATTTCTGTCTTCTCTCTTTTTTTCTTTATCAGTATTACTAGAAGTTTGTCAATTTTACTGTTCTTGTTGAAGAAACAGTTTTTGTTTTGTTGATTTTCTATATTTTTCTGTTTTCGATTTCATTTATTTCTGCTATTATCATTATTATTTCTTTCCTTCTGCTTGCTTTTGGTTTAGTTTGCTCTTCTTCTAATTTCTTTTTGTGTGATATTGGACTGTTGATTTGAGCCTTTTCCTAAATGTAAGCATTTAATTTAGTGCCATGAATTTTCCTATCAGCACGGCTTGGCTGCGTCACATAAATTTGGTTGTGTTGTATTTCCATTGTCATTCAGCCTAGGTGTTCATCCTTTGGACCAGGGGTCAGTAAACCTTCTTGGTAAAGGGCCAGATAGTAAGTACCTTAGGCTTTGTGTGACTTCTAAGTTCTATGTCACTCTTCCTTTTCTTTTTTCTTCTTCCTTATAACATTTTTTCAATAGACTTTATTTATTAAGAACAGTTTTAGGTTCACAGCAAAATTCAGGGGAAGGTAAAGAAATTTCCCATATATTCTCTGCCCCTACACAAGCACAGGCCCGCCCCCTCCCCCCCATTATCAACACCCCCCAGCAGAGTGGTGTATTTGTTACAATTGATGAGCCTATATTGACATATCATTATCACTCAGAATCATAGTTTACATGAGGGTTCACTCTTGGTGTTGTACATTCTATGGGTTTGGACAAATGTATAATGACATGTATCCACCATTATAGTATACAGCATATTTTCACTGCTCTAAAAGTCCTCTGTGTTCCACCTATTCATCCTTCTCTCTCCCCAACCCCTGACAAACACTGATATTTTATTGTCTCCATGGCTTTGCCTTTTCCAGAGTGTCATATAGTTGGAATCATACAGTATGTAGCCTTTTCACTTTGGTGTCTTTCAATAACTAATATATATCTAAGATTGGTCTATGTCATTTCATGGCTTGATAGTTCATTTCTTTTTCATGCTAACTAGCATTCCATCTTCTGGAATGTTAAAAAAAACACAGGTTTTTTAAAAAATCCATTTGCCTACCTGGGGACAACTTGTTTGCTTCCAGGTTTTGGCAATTATGAATAAAGCTGCTATAAGCATCCATGTGCAGGTTTCTGTGTAGACATAAGTTTTCAACTCCTTTGGTTAGGAGTGTGATTGCTTGATCATATGGTAAAAGTATGATTAGTTTTGTTAGAAACTGCCAAACTGTCTTCCAAAGTGGCTGTACCATTTTGTGTTCCCACCCTCAGTGAATGAGAGTTCCTGTTGCTCCACCTCCTCATCAGCACTTGGTGCTGTCACTGTTCTTGATTTTGGCCATTCTGACAGGTGTGTAGCATTTAAAACCGTAAAACCATTCTTAGCTTGTATGCCATACCAAAGCTGGCTTGTGGGGCTACAGTTTACCAACCCCTGCTTTATACCCCTTCCTCACCCTCCATATTTTGAGCGTGTGTCTCTAGCCTGGCATGGTGCATGTCCTGGATGAGCTTTTCTGCTTAAAACACACATGCACGCATACACACACTATTAATGGTTTACTTCCAATGTCTCCACAACGTTTTCTTTTTCCAGGGCCCATTTCAATTCTTCCTACCACTTCCATGAAATTTGTTCTATATGATTCATTCTTTACCTCTCTTTCTTCAGAAAACTTACTCCATGTAATTTTGATGACACTATTTGTGCTGAGTATAGACTGCCACTTTAACTGTTTTGGGTACTTTATTTCTGCCACTGGCTTGTGGTTCCTGGAGAGCTAAGATTTATCTTAACAACCACAATGATAACAATGCTTTGTCTGAAAACAACTGTTTCTGGGTTATGAAGTGCTTTCATGGGCTTTTTCTTTTTAATTCGTCAGAATCCTGTGAAGCAGTCTGAGTAAGGAGTTTTCTCTCTAGTTGGCAAAGGAAGAAACCGAGGCTCAGACAGTTAACGTGGACCAAGGCGCCACAACTAGTAAGTGACAAAATCAGATCTAGACTCCCAGTGCTGGCCCATTGCTGCTTCAGCACCCTGACCCCCAGTAGTAGATGGGCCCAGCCTGTTGAATGAATGCCTGATGCTGAAAGTGTCAATGTCTGTTGCCTTGGCCATGTCATCCAGTCCACCACATCCATGCCTCCACTTCTTCTCCCCACTTCCTGCACTTTTTTCTGCTGCATGCTACTGTTGTTTTAGTGAGAACTTGGGCTGTCACCCTTTAAGAAGAGATGCTCAAAATAGGAAGCTTTATCCTTTCATATTTGGAAAACATTTCTCCAGCGAAAGAAGGCTCAGCCTGAAACATACTCATTTTTCAACATACTGGAGCTGTTCTTGGCAAGAAGGGCCACATTCCAGAGGGAGGGCTTATCACCCAGCAATTTTATAACTGTCCCACAAAGAGACCTTCCCCACCACTGCTGTGTCCTCCATGGGAGCACACTGAGGGTGGGGGTCTGGGCCTGTTGGGCTCTGGCGCAGGAGACTGCCTCTTTTGCAGAGTGGTCCTTGCACAAACAGAGGAGATGTTGGTGGAGAAACAAGGGATGGGATTTTCACAGCCTCAGCAAGTGACTTGGCAAATGCTGGAGCCAATGCAGGCCTGCTCACTGCTGCTGTGCTACAAATATCCTGTGAGCCCAATGCCCTTGCACTTAGAGGAGGGTCTTCAGCCTGTACCTGGGATTTCACAACAGCCGTTTCCCCTCTGCACATGCTAAGCCCAAGCCCGGGCCCTGCCTGGCAGGGGTTGGCCAGTGGCATTGCTCTCTCCACACAGGCATGGCTCCCATGGGCTTGCCAACCTCCACACCTGCCCCAGAGCTGGAAGACAGCCTGGGCACAGACACCTGGGCCTGCTGGCTGCACATCAAACTCCTAAAGGTAGGACTTTAAAAGGAGAAGCTTGTCTGGACTCAGGCAAGGAGGCTCCCTGGAGCACACGACCGCGATGCTTAGGTCCCGGGGGCCCTTTCTATGGGGCTCAGCATGTGTTAATTAAAGAAAACACAGCTGTCCTGCCTGGAGAAACTCATTTTCCTTTAAGGTCCCTTCCTTTGTCCAGTCCTCTTCTACAATCATAAATTTTTTCACTCATTCAAGTCTTTCTGAGTACCCCCTCTCAAGAAGTCTCAGGGTTGGATCCTGTGGGGAGGATGGATGATAGGTAACATCACTGAGCGCTGAGTGCAGCGCGGGCACTGTTCTAGGCACTGCCCTCACATTATTTACTTAACGCTTAACAACAACTTCATGAGCTAGAGACTCTATTGTCTGGAGTTTATGGAAGAGCAGACCCGGTCACCTGCCGAAGCATGCCATTTAGCAGGGCAAGAGCCTGGAGTTGGAGCACAGGTGTGTGCTCTTGACCTCTGCATTCTATTGTGCCTCCAATTTGTGTATCAGTCAGGGAGGTTAGGCACAGATAGAGAAACCAACCTGGGCTGGTGTAATCAGAAATGGGTTTCTGAAGGATAAGAAGTGGACCATGGAATCTCTGAGAGGGTGGATTCTGGCTGGATGCTCCCCAATCCCATTTCATGTTTCTAACCACATAGGAAGATGATATTTCTCACCTTCCAGTTAGGGCAATGGAGAGTGGGGGAATGACGTATAGCACTTCCAGGCCTGGCCCTAAAATTTCTTGCCAGATCTTTGGCTTTCACTCTCCTGTGAAAGAGAAGGAATCTGAGACAGTGAAGCCACACTACAGAAGCAGCTCAGGCCCCAAGTCACTGCCTGGATTAGTACTGCCCAGGTGAGCTGTCCAACCTGTGTGGACCTGCCTGTGATTGGGAAATAAACCTGGTTATGGTTAGGTGCTGAGATGTCAGGGTTTATTTGTTTCGTGGAATGGCCTGGGCTATTCTGACCAATGAAGCCAAAAAACTAGGTTTGATGGCTCCATGCTCAGATACAATGCCCTAAATCATGTGCCAACTGCTTCCATGGGGACATCAACGCTACTCCTGCAAACACAGATACAGCAACTTACACTACCATCACTGCAATGGTGGACAGCAGACACTGTGGATAGAGACTCTACTGGGTTGCCTCTGGAGAGCAGGGGCTGGCACCACCATTGCTTGAATGGATTCTACACAACCTAGATGACTAAATTATGGTTTCTACCCTCAAAGGGCTAACTGTCAAGTTGGAGGAATGAAAACCCATAAAAGGACATTGTAATGGAAGAGAAAGTGGTGAGTGTGCAAGGAAAGAGAGACACTGGACTCTGATTCCTGGAAGAAGAGAGGGTTTTAGTTCAAGATAATTGATATATGTGTCCTCGGGTTCCTGGGATATTTTCTAAATCTATGTCAAGTTAAGTTGCCATCTGTTGCAATTCAAGAAACTAAGGAAAAATATTGAAGATAAAAGTGGACACAGAATTTATATTTATTAGCAACAACAAAAAATCCTACAACCCCAAAACACATACACTCAGTGTATGTGTAGATGTGGATATACACACTTATGCCTACTCTTGACTCTTAGTGCGTAGTTAATTTCTTCTCCTTCCAGTATGACTTTGTTTGGCAGAGTGAAGTGAAAGGTAACTTTATTTGTTGTTTTAACTCTAAGATATTACATTTCTTCAGGTGTTTTATTAATGAACCCAAAGTCCTACTCTTTTTCAGTCAATACTTTCATTAATGACGCAATAATAACAACATCATCAGTGGCTCTACTACTACTCCTGATTGTCATTTATTGGGTTCAGTATCTGATAGAGTTCTGAAAAAAAAATCCCATTGTGTTAAAATGCTTTTTCAGACAGATTTAATGGTTAAGACAGAGAGCTTTTAACACTGATGTCCCCACATACACTCTTGTTTTTTCATACCCACCAATCATTCATTCTCAAGTCTACTTTCTGGTTAATAACATAAAACATTGCACTCATTAGTAGCCATTTAAAATACAATCCCTGGCAAAATTATTGACATATTAATATCATATTTGTGTTGTATGCTTCTGTTCCCAAATCTTCCTGGGTCCCTTGAAGATTGATATCCTGCAGGTCTTAATAAAGGACAACCAAAGATTGGAAATGAGCCGAATATCCATAAAATGGAGACTGCTTTAATAAATTATGATACATTGCCCGTGGAATACTACACAGTCTTAAAAAATAATGAGGAGGCACTTCATGTCTTGATATGGAATGACCTCCAAGGCATATTGAGAAAGAGCCAAGTGCAGAACAGAGTGTAGAGAATGCTCCCGTTTTTGGTACAAACGAGACGTTAGAACATGTGCTGGCTTGCAAAAGCAAGAAATATCTCTGGGAAGATATATCCAAGAATGAGATAACATTTGTTGCCTGTTGGAAGGGAAATCATGTGGCTGAAAGACTGGGTTGAGGGGGGAACTTTATAACATATTTCCGATGGACTTTATTCTTACACCCCTAAATAATTTAGTGTGTATTTCCTAAGTGTGTGGACATTCTCTAACATAACCACCATGCAATGGTCAAAATCTGGAAATTTAACATTAATATACTGTCACCTAATCCACAGTCCATACTGAAATTTCAGCCGTCTCAATAATGACTTAATAGCCATTTTTTTCCCCCGTCTGGGACCCATCTCAGGATCACATGTTGCATTTAGTTGTCATGTATTTTAGTCTCCTATAATTTGGAATGGTTCCTTTGCCTTTCTTTATCTTTTTGTCAACAGCAGCAATGATTAAGCCCCTTTAAGTGGCTTCTGAGGCAGTAGATGTAGGCAGGTGGGAGCTGGAACAGGTGATCCAGAGGATGGGAAACACTGGGGCTGGTTACCAGCTTCAGCCTAGCCAGTGGTCTAATATGTGGAACCCTTTTGAGGACTTATTCTGGAGAGGGTGAGCATATGCTTCTGGGGCGTCGGATGGGTGGGTGTGGCTTGCAGTCATTGTAAGTTGGGTCTAAATAGAAATTTGGCCCTATTTTGAGGGCACAGGCTGGTGAGACCAGGTGACATTTAAGTTACATTTTTAGGTACATTTACAAGGGGAGGTTGTCTATAGCTTTCACTAGAATTTTTTTAAGGCTTTTTATAATGTGAAGTTTTAAACACAGACTAAAGCAGAGGAACAGTTTACTGACCCCCATGAACTCATCACCCAGCTTCAACAAACATCATTCTTCTGTTCTTCTTTGTTATCCCTCTAGTTTTTTCTGTTGAAAAACTTTAAAGAAAATTCCCCATACATCTTATGATTTTACCTTGAAACACTTCAGAACATATTTACAACAGATAACGATTTTTAAAAACATGATGTGCCACAACTTTATCATATCCAACAAATTATTACTTTTGTCTTAATAAAATCTAATATCAATACACATTCCATTTACAATCTCTCATGAATGTCTTTTTGCAGTTGGCTTGTTTGTATTGAGGTCTGAACAAGAGGCCATTCTGTTGTGGCCCTGAAGGAGAGTAGTGGAGGAAAATACTTCCCCTGGGCAGAGCTTCAAACAGTGCAACTGGCTGTTCATTGCAAAGAAGAGATGACTAGAGGTGTGATTCATGGGCAGTGGCTAAAGGTTTGGCTGGCTGGTGAGGGACTTGGAAAGGACACAATTAAATGATCATGAGGTATTCTGGGAAGAGGTGTGTGGATAAACCTCTCTGATGACCACAGAATGTGAACACCTGCAGCCCAATAGTCATCTAAGAGTAACTATAGCAGAGGAAGATTTTGATAATCAGGTGGATTAAATAATCTGTTCTCTGAGTGTCAGTCAGCTTCTTTCCCCAGTCACCTCTGTCCTTGCCCTAAGACCTCATGATCAAAGTGGCCAAGGCAACAGTGATGGAGATTGTGCTTAGGCTCAAAAACATGGACCATCCACTTACTAAAGCCTATCTGCCTATAGCCCTGCTGAGTGGCCAAACTGCCAACAGCAGAGACCAACACTGTGCCCCCTGTATAGCACCATCCTTTGGGAGAATCAGTGAGCCACTTTCAACATGTAAGGGATAGTATTTTGATTTCACTGACATAGACACTCTTTTTTTTTTTTAATTGAGGTATAGTTGACATACAATATTATATTAGTTTCAGGTGTACAACATAGTGACACTTATTCTTGGTATGGGTTTATTTTTCCTGACTGCCATCCTTCTTCCAAAACTATTATCCTTGCACTGACAGTATATCTTCTTCACCACGATGGTATTCCACCTTAGCACATGAAGTACAGCAATAAGTTCATGCTCATGGAAATCACAGGTCTACCACATTGGACTGCGCTGGAACTGCTCTGCTGCTGGCTCTCGCTGAGCCCGTCTGGCCCCTGCTGCTGTGTCCAGGCTCTTTTGCTTCCTCCATCACTTTATTGTTCAGTTCCTTAGACATTTTTCCTGATATTTCCTCGTTTTTTACAGATACATTACTGTCACTCTTACCTTCCTTATAATCTGGTTTGAACCAGTTTCTCTTCTTCTTCATCAGTTTCTCTAGTTGAGTGGGAAGATGGAGAGGAGTGGCTTAACTGGGGTTTAGGCTGGATGATATTCTTGTCAATTTGCCCATTAATCTGCTCTTTTTTGAATCTGTGTGTCCAGTGGGTTAAGAATACAAAATAACTTACCACTTGGTTCTGTGTTGTTCCTTGCTTCTCATACGTGCTTCTCATGATCCTTCCAATGATATTTATCTGCAGACTTTGTCTCTTCACTTGAGCATTTAGTACCATAAATGACTTTGTGATCGTAAGATATTTTTGGTTTCCTGTGGGACTAGTATTACTCTTTTTTTGGACTGTCCTGTTCCTGTTTTAGGCAACTCTCCTTCCTCAGCTTATTTTTCTGTTCATATGTGGAAGCTATAGGTTTTTCGTAGATACCTTTTATTAGATTGAGAAAGTCCCCTTCTATTTCAATATTTTGCTGAGAGTTTTTAAAATCATAAATAGTTGTTTAATTTTGTTGTTTTTTCTATGTCTCTTATGATCATCATGATCTCTCTCTTTTATTCTGTTAATGTCGTGAATTACATTGATTTTTCAAATGTTAAACAAACTCTGTATTCCTGAGATAAACCCCACTAAGTATTATCTTTTTATATATATTGCTGGATTCAATTTGCTAATATTTTGTTAAGAATTTCTGTTCATGAGAGATATTAGTCTACAGTTTACCTTTCTTGCAAGAACCTGTTTTTCTTATCAGGATAATGCCGGCATCGTATAATGATAGGAGAAGTGCTCCTTCCACCCGTTTTTTGAAACTATTATTTCCTCCCTAAATGTTTGATATACTTCACCAGTGAAGCTGTCTGGACTGGTGCTTTCTTTGTGAAAAGGGTTTTTTAAAATTATTATGAATTCAATTTCTTTCATAGATACAGTATCACTTAGATTATCTCTCTTCTTATGCCAGTTTTTGTAATTTGCCTCTTTTAAGGAATAGGTAATTTCATTACGTTGATGAATATATCGGCATAAATTTGTTTATGTAATTCCTTTCTATCATTTTAGTGTTGTTAGGACATCTAGTTACGTCTCCTCTTTAACTCCTGATGTTGGTAATTTGTGCTGTTTCTTGCTAAGTCTAGAGATTTACCAATTTTATTACATATTTAAATGATACAACTTTTGGCTTAATTAGTTTGTCTCTGCTCTTTGTCCATTTTCTATTTCATCATTCTTATTCCTGCCTTCATTTTCCACTGTCTTCTATTTATTTTTGGTTTAAGCTGCACTTTTCTTCCTACTTTCTTAATCTGGGAGCTTAGATGATTGCTTTTAGACCTTCTGTCTTCCTTCTAAGCATTGCCTCATCTATTCTACAAATGTCTTTTTTTCTTTTTCAGTCCTGATTGGTGTGTCTGATCCTGGGAGGGCACTGGTGAGTTTCTCAGTCCATGCAGCTGCAGCCTCCTGCATTGTGACTCCTCCTCAGATTTTAAAAGGAGTTTTGTGACCATAAACTTCTAGATATTTAAAACCAATTAAGTATGGGTTTTTAGGTAATTTCCTCCTGAATCGACATAGTATCTTTCTACATAATAAGACCCAGAGCAGTTGACTGAATGTTCTCGGGGAAGAAGAGATGTGTTTCAGATTTTGTATTCTCTCTCTCCTGCTTCAGAAGAATTGTTGCTGCAAAGGGCCTCTTATGTCAGCCTCCTTTTCTCCTATTTTTCTTCATGTGAAATCGCATGAACTCTAGTTATACCCAAGTTTTTGGTGAGCAGAAAGTTAAACTATCTCTTCAGACTCAGTGGATTTGTTAGAGAAACAGGCTTCCAGATTTGGTTCTAGTCCAGTATGGACCAAGAAATGGAAATATATTGAAATGAGGATAAAGGCACTTAAAATTATATCAGAGATCCTATTTGGTGAAATAAGAGTAAATTCTTTTTTATTTCATTTCCTGAAATTCCATTTTAAAAGAGATGACCTTTTAAAGACAGACTTTTTTTGTGATGGGCACTGGATGCAGTAGCCTTCCTGGGCTTTCTCAGCAGGGATACAAGGCCTGGCTAAGACACCTAAGGTATTTTCCCTGAGTTAAGTTAGCATTAAATGTGAAGGAGATGGAGAAACGGAGAGGAGATGGATAATCTCAGAGTCTACTAACATCAGAAACTTTCTTATCACCCTTTCTCTCTGTATTTTCAATATATAAGTCTTTTTGAAAAACATTTCAGCTTCCACTTCCAGTTAGGACATAAAAAGTTGCAAGAGACCATTACTCTCACTGGAACAATGAGAGTAAGCTGGAAAAGCCACAAAATCATAGTTGTAAAAAATTCATCACAGAGCTGAGGATGCAAAGAATTTAAAATGAACTAAATTCCAGAGAGAAAAGAGTCCTTTTTAGGGGAGTAAGACATGAGGCTGCTTTCATCAAAGGGGTATGGTGGATGGAAGAGCAAACCCACCATAGATGGGGAATTTTTGAAGACTCACTGAGAAACTAGCTGAGCTGGCTGAAATTCACATGAGCTGACATGATGTAGTAAAATCCTGAGACGACCTAAACATAAAGTGGCATCCACCTGCCAGTCCTCACCCATAGGGCCTCACCAACTGCATGGCCCTGGCCTGGTGAAGGTCAAGACCGGGGGATGAATGTGGAGGGAGACTGCCTAGGAAGACTCACCCATCAATTCTTTCCAAGTCTTCACTGAGTCCATAGTAGCAGTGAGGACAGAGAAGGAGGATAGAGAGACTACCTTGAGGCACACCTGCCCACTAGTTCTTTCCAAATGAGCACATAAGCAAATTGAGAAGATATGTAAATAAGAAGGAAGATGCACCCCATAATCAAGAGGAAAAAATAGCCAATAAAAACAGGAAGGAATGACCTAGATGTTGGAATTAGCACACAAAAACTTTAAAATAAGTATTGTAACTCTGTTAAAGTGTTCAGTGGAAAAGATGGGCAAAATTAGTGAACAGATGGGAAATTCCAGGAGAGAATATGAATCTCTATGAAAGAATAAAATGGAAATTCTAGAAACGAAATGAAAATTTCATTTGAAGGACTTAACAGCACACTACATATAACAGAAGAAAAGATCAGTGAACATTAAGATTGGTTAATAAAATGTATCCAAACTGATGCATATGGAGAGAAAAATTAAATAAAATTTAAATAAATGAAAAAGTTACAACAAACTTTCAGAGAACTGTAGGTCAATATCAAACATTGTAACATATGTATACTTGGAGTCTCTAAAATAGAGGAGAAAGAAAATGGGGCAGAGGGAATATTTGAAGGGTTTATGCTTGAGAATTTTAAAAAATTAATGGAAAATATCAATTCACAGATCTGAGAATCTCAGGAAAACTGAAGCAGAATAAATACAAAGAAAATCATACTAAGGCACATTATAGTCAAATTGCTGAAAAGCAAAATTAAAAAGAATGTCTTAAGCACAGTCAGAGAAAAAGGATATGTATTGTAAGGATACAATAATAAGAATGACAGCTGACTTCTCATCAAAAACAATAGAATCCAGAAGACAGTGGGATGATTTCTTTAAAATGCTGAAAGAAAAAATCATTCAAAATACTTACTTCAAAGATGAAAGAAAAATGAAGACATTTTCAGGCAGAAAGAAGCTGAGAGAACTCAGCACTAGTAGAATTTCAGTATAAGAAATCATAAAAAGAAGTTCTTCAGGCAAAAGGAAAATGATTCCAGATGAAACCTGGATCTGTATGAAGGAGGAACACTGGAAAGAGTAAAGAAGTTTGAAGATGTGTGTGTGTGCACCTGTGTGCATGGGCATCAGGATGTAATTATTATTGTTTTATTTGCTCAAGGGGTATTTAGATTTACCCGTATATGTAACACTGTCTTTACTTCATATTAAAGCATGAATACTGGTATACTGGTAGTGAACTCTCTCAGATTTTGTTTGTTGAATTTATCTTTAGTTCATATCAATTGTTAATTTTTTTTTCCAGGTAAAAAATTTTTATGTTGGCGGTTATTTTCTTTCAGCACACTGAGATGGTCATTCCATTGTCTTCTGGATTCCATTGTGTCTTCTGAGAATTCAGCTATCAGTCTAAATGCTGCATCTCTAAAGATTTCTTTTAAGGTTTTCTCTCTCTCTCTCTTTTTTTTTTTTTAAGATTGGCAATGAGTAACAAGTGTTGCCAATCTTCTTTTTTTCTTCTCCTTCCTTCTTATTCTCTCCAAAGCCCTCCAGAGATCTCATCAAGATGGCAGCATAAGCAGACTCTGAACTCATCTCCTCCCATGAACACAACCAGGTTACAACTATTTTTGGAAAAATTACCCTGGATAGAATACTGAAAACTGCATAAAAAGAATCCCCACAACAAGGGACAGTCCTGACTAAGGCAGAAGGGGCAGAAATTCCTGCCGGAGAGAAAAAAGTCACCTTCAGGAGAAACAGAGTTTCTCAGCCAGCCAGGCGGAAGCCACCCTAAGGTACACAGCCCTCCCTGGAGGATTGAGGTCCAGAGGGGGAGGCAATACTGCTATAAGCATCCTTCAGACTCAGCACAACAGAGATGAGGGTCTTACTATCTGGCTTCACTGGCTATTAACTGCAGTGGGGATACCCCCAGAAAAGCTATTGGACAAAAGCCGAAAAGACCCAGGTCTTAAAGGGCCCATGCACAAACTCACCTGTCTCAGCAAAATAAAATCACCAGAGAGAAGGCTGACAGTCCTTTGGTGAAACGAGACTCACCTGGTGGGTTGGGGGGCATCTTGGTGAGAGGAGGGACCTCTCTGGAGACTGAGACGTTGGTAGGGGCCATTGTTCTGACCTGGTCCAGGCATGCTGACACAGACCCAGGCAGACGCCATTGAGGTTCTTCCCCTGGCCTGTTAGCCCAGGGGCTTACCACACCCACTAGAGCACAGATTTAATCCAGTTCAGCCAGGGCAGGCAGCCTGCCCTAGGGACCCACCCCACCCAACAGCAAGCCCTCAGGCTACTTGTTGGCCTGCATTGACTGGATGCCTTGATCCTCTACAGGCAGGCAAGTGTGTCTGCCTCTGTGAGGCAGGGCCTGTGTGAGGACCAGGTGAACTGTGGAGGGCATTGGTGGAGAGGTGGGGGCCTCTACAGTGGGACATCGGTGTACACTACAGGGGGTTGGGCAGTGTGCATGGACCAGGACTGTTTGATGGTGTGTGTGGTCCTGTGGGGGATGAGGCTTATCAGTGGCAGAAGATCTGTGCTTCACAAATAGCCATAAAAAGTATCAGCCCCACCTTCCAAAGCCTGAAACAATTGAGTGCTCCCTGCCTAGGGCCAGCCCCACTCAGCTGCACTCCTAAGAGAACTGATAACAGCCTTGTAGGCCTGAGGCCTATAGCAGCTGTAAGCCCCTGAGCCTAGCAACCAGCTACACTGGGTACCTACCCAATTAACAGGAAAACTGTAACAGGAGTGTGCAGTTAGACCTTGTAGCCAATGGTGCTGAAGCTCCCCAAACCGGATTTACAAACAGCTGGCCAGGGAAGGAAAGACTAGACTCCCTGGGTACCTGCAGTGGGAGCAACCCTGCCACAGCAGCAGGACACAAGTAGCCCACAAAGGAGTCACTCCTGGATCTTTGGGATTGGTGATGAGAGGGAAGCACACTGCTGGGCCTCAAAAGGCATCTCTTACATAAGGCCACTTCTCCAAGATCAGGAGACATAGCTGACTCACCTAATACATAGAAATAAGCACAGAGAAAGAGGCATAATGAGGAGGCAAAGGAATACATTCCAAGCAAGGGGACAGGACAAAATCCCAGAAAAAGGAGTAAATGAAACAGAAATAAGTGACTTACCCGACAAACAGCTCAAACAAAATCTCATAAGGATGCTTACAGATATTAGGAGAAGACTGGATGAACACAGTGAGCTCATCAACAAAGAACTGGAAAATATAAAAATGAACCAATCAGAAATGAAGAATACAACACTGGAAATGAAAATTTCACTAGAGGGACTCAGTAGCAGAGTAGAGGATACAGAAGAACAGAACAGCGAGTTAGTGTAAAGACTAGAGGAAATCACCAAAGCAGAACAGAAAAAAGAATTAGACAGAATAAGAACAGTCTAAGGGAACTCTGGGACAATATCAAGCACACTAACATATGTATTATAGGCATTCCAGAGGGAGAAGAGAGAGCCAAAGGGGCAGAAAATTTATTTGAAGAAATAATAGATGAAAATTTTCCTAATCTAAGAAAGGAAACAGACATTCAAGTACAGGAAGCACAGAGAGTTCCAAACAAGATAAGCCCAAAGAGGCCCACACCAAGACACATTATAATTAAAATGTCCAAAGTTAAAGATAAACAGAGAGTCCTAAAAGTGGCAAGAGAAAGCCCATAAATGACATACAAAGCCCATAAGGCTATCAGTGGACTTCTCAGCCAAAACCCTACAGGTGAGAAGAGAATGGCATGACGTATTTAAAGTGCTAAAAGGAAAAAACTTACAGCCAAGAATATTCTATCCATCAAGGTTGTCATTCACAATGGAAGGAGAGATAAAGAACTTCCCAGACAAGCAAAAATTAAAGGAGTTTATCACCAAGCAACCAGTTCTACAAGACATGCTGAAGGGACTTATTTAAGTGGGAAAGTGATGACCACAAATAGGGATAAAAAAAAAAATCAAACCTCCCCCCCCAACAAAAACAGGCAATAAAATCACTGGTAAAGGTAAAAATATAGTAAAGGTAGCAGATCAACCAGCTGTGAAGATAAGATGAAGGTTAAAAGACAAATGTACTAAAATTAACTATTTCAATGATAAGAGGGTAATGGATAGGAGCACAGAAAACAAGAGATTATATATGATTTCAAAAACGTAAAATGAGGGAGGAGGGGAGTGAAAAAGAACTTTTAGAAAGAGGTTAAGCTAAAGAGTCTATCAACTCAATATAGACTGTTATATACATAGACTATTATATAGGTTCCTCATGGTCATCACAAATCAGAAACCTGTAATAAGTAAGCAAGTAAGTAACACAAAAGATATCAAACATATGGCTAAAGAAAGCCATCAAACCACACGGGAAGAGAGCAAGAGAAAAAGAAAGGAACAGAGAACTACTAAAACACCCAGAAAAAAAAGTAACAAAAAGTCCATAAATACATATTTATCAATAGCTACTTTAGATGTCAATGGACTAAATGCTCCAATCAAAAGGCATAGGTGGCCACCTGGATAAAAAATAAGACCCATATTTATGCTGCATAAAAGAGACACACTTCAGACCGAAAGACAGGCACAAACTGAAAGTGAAAGGATGGAAAAAGATATTCCATGCAAATGGCAAAGAAAATAAAGCAGGGGTAGCAATACTTATATCAGACAAAACAGACTTTAAAACAAAAACTGTAACAAGAGGCAAAGAAGGGCACTACATAATGATAAAGGGAACAATCCAACAAGAAGATATAACACTTGTGGATATCTATGTACCCGACATAGGAGCACTTAAATATATAAAGCAATTATTAACAGACATAAAAGGAGAAATAGACAGTAACACAATAATAGTAGGGGACTTTAACACTTCACTTACACCAATGGATAGATCATCCAAACAGAAGATCAATAAGGAAACACTGGCCTTAAATGACACATTTGACCAGATGGACTTAGTGGATATACATAGAACATTCTATCCCAAAACCACAGAATATACATTCTTTTCAAATGCACATGGAACATTCTCCAGGATTGATCACATATTAGGCTACAAAACAAGTCTCAATAAATTTAAGAAGATTGAAATAATACCATGCATCTTTTCTGACCACAAAGGTATGAAACTAGAAATCAACTACAGGAAGAAAACCAGAAAACCCACAAAAATGTGGAGATTAAACAAAATGCTGCCAAACAACGATTGGGTCAATGAAGAAATCAAAGGAGAAATCAAAAAAATTCCTGGAGACAAATGAAAATGAAAATACGACATACCAAAATCTATGGGATACAGCAAAAGTGGTTCTAAGAGGGAAGTTTATAGCAATTCAGGCCTACCTCAACAAAGAAGAAAAATCCAAAATAAACAATCTAACAGCACATCTATGGTCCTGGAAAAGGAAGAACAAACAAATCCCAAAATCAGCAGAAGGAAGGAAATAATAAAAATCAGAGAAGAAATAAACAAAATAGAGACTAAAAAACAATAGAAAATATTAATGAAACCAAGAGCTGGTTCTTTGAAAAGATAAACAAAATTGACAAACGCTTAGCTAGACTCACCAAGAAAAAAAGAGAGAAGGCTTAAATAAATAAAATCAGAAATGAAAGAGGAGAAATTACAAAGGATACCTCAGAAATACAAAAGATAATAAGAGATACTATGAAAAACTATACACCAACAAATTGGATAATCTAGAAGAAATGGATAAATTCTTAGAAACATACAACATTCCAAAACTGGACCAAGAAGAAGTAGAGAATTTGAATAGACCAATCACCAGTAAGGAGATGGAAACAGCAATCAAAAACCCCCCAAAAAGTAAAAGTCCAGGACCAGGTGGCTTCCCTGGTGAATTCTACCAAAGATTCAAAGACTTAATACCTATCCTTCTAAAACTCTTGCAAAAAATTGAAGAGGAGGGGAGGCTTCCTAAATCCTTCTATGAAGCCAACATTATCCCGATACCCAAACCAGACAAGGGCAACACAAAAAAAGAAAATTACAGGCCAATATCAGTGATGAACATCGATGCAAAAATCCTCAACAAAATACTAGCAAATGAATACAATATATTAAAATGATCATACATCATGATCAAGTGGGTTTCATTCCAGGGATGCAGGGATGGTTCAACATCCGCAAATCTATCAACGTGATACACCACATTAACAAAATGAACAATAAAAACCACATGATCTTCTCAATAGATGCAGAGAAAGCATTTGACAAGATACTGCATCCATTTATGATAAAAACTCTAAATAAAATGAGTATAGAAGGAAAATACCATATATGACAAACCCTCAGTAAATATCATTCTCAATGGAGAAAAACTGAAAGCTATCCCTCTAAGAACAGGAAACAGACAAGGATGCCCACTGTCACCACTCTTATTTAACAGATTATTGAAAGTTCTAGCCAGAGCAAGCAGGCAAGAAAAAGAAGTAAAAGGGATCCATATTGGAAAAGAAGAAGTGAAACTGTCACTCTTTGCAGATGACATGCTTTTATATATAGAAAACCCTAAAGAATCCACTAAAAAACTTTTAGGATAATAAACGAATACAGTCAAGTCGCAGGATACAAAATCAATATACAAAAATCCGTTGTGTTTCTATACACTAAAAACAAAGTAGCAGAAAAAGAAAGTAAGAATACAATCCCATTTACAATTGTAACAAAAAGAATAAAATACCTAGGAATAAACTAAAGAAGTGAAAGATCTGTACACAGAAAACTATAATACATTGTTGAGAGAAATCAAAGACACAAATAAATGGAAAGGTATTCCGTGCTCTTGGATTGGAAGAATTAACATAGTTAAAATGTCCATACTACCTAAAGCAATCTACAGATTCAATGCCATCCCAATCAGAATCCCAATAACATTCTTTACAGAAATAGAACAAAGAATCCTAAAATTCGTATGGGGCAACAAAAGACCCCAAATTGCTAAAGCAATCCTGAGAAAAAAGAAAGGTGTAGGCATCACAATCCCTGACTTCAAAACATATTACAAAGCTACAGTAATCAAAACAGCATGGTACTGGTACAAAAACAGGTACCAGACCAATGGAACAGAATTAAAAGCCCAGAAATAATACCACATATCTATGGACAGCTAATCTTCGACAAAGATGCTGAGGGCCTACACTGGAGAAAGGAGAGTCTCTTCAATAAATGGTGTTGGGAAAACTGGACAGCCACAAGCAAAAGAATGAAAGTAGACCTTTCTCTTACACCACGCACAAAAATCGACTCAAAATGGATTAAAGACTTGAATATAAGACCTGAAACCATGAAACTTCTAGAAGAAAATATAGGCAGTATGCTCTTTGACATTGGTCTTAGCAGCATATTTTCAAGTCCCATGTCTGACTGGGCAAGGAAAACAAAAGAAAAAATGAGCAAATGGGACTACATCAAACTAAAAATCTTCTGCACAGCAAAGGAAACCATCAACAAAATGAAAAGACAACCTAACAATTGAAAGAAGATGTTTGCAAACCATATATCAGTTAAGGGGTTAATATCCAAAATATACAAAGAACTCATACATCTCAACAACAAAAAACCCAATAACCCAATTAAAAAAATGGGCAAAAGATCTGAAGAGAGATTTCTCCAAAGAAGATATACAGATGGCCAACAGGCATATGAAAAGATGCTCAACATCATTAGGTATCACGGAAATGCAAATCAAAACTAAAATGAGGTATCATCTCGCTCTAGTCAGAATGGACAAGACAGGGAGCCAGAAGTGTTGGAGAGGACATGGAGAGAAAGGAACCCTTGTACACTACTCGTGGAGTGAAAACTGGTGCAGCCACTATGGAAAGCAGCATGGAGTATCCTCAGAAAATTAAGAATAGATCTACCATATGATCCAGCTATCCCACTGCTGGGCATTTATCCAAAGAACTTGAAAACACAAAGGCATAAAGATACGTGCACCCCCATGTTCATTGCAGCATTATTCACAATAGCCAAGACTTGGAAGCCACCTAGGTGCCCATCAAGGGATGAATGGATAAAGAAGGTGTGGTATTTATACACGATGGACTACTACTCAGCCATAAGAAATGACGAAATCCGGCCATTTGTGACAACATGGATGGACCTTGAGGGTATTATGCTGAGTGAAATAAGTCAGAGGGAGAAAGTCAAATACCGTATGATCTCACTCATAAGTAGAAGATAAAAACAATGACAAACACATAGCAACAGAGATTGGATTGGTGGTTACCACAGGGGAAGAGAGGAGGAGGGAGGGCAAAAGGAGTGATTAGGCTCACATGAGAAGTGATGGACTATAATTAGTTTTTAGGTGGTGAACATGATGTAATCACAGAATTCGAACTATATCGCGATATACATCTGAAAGCCATATAATGTTATAATCCAATGTTACTGCAATAAAATAAAATTTTTACAAGCCCTCCAGTACATAGTTGTATATTCTACTTGTGACTGCCTCTGATTGTGCTATGTGGGCCGCCCACCTCCGCGTGGCCCAATGAGTGGTGCCACGTCTGCGCCCAGGATCCAAACTGGCGACAACCTGGGCCACCAAAGCAGAGTGCTCGAACTTAACCACTTGGCCACGGGGCCCACCCAGGTTTTCTCTTTATCTTTGATTTTTTGCAGTTTCACTGCAATGTGTGTAGATGTGGCTTTGTTTTTAAAATTTTCTGCCTGGAATTTAGTTGGCTTCTTAAACATATGATTTGGCATCTGCCTTAGTCTGTTCAGGCTGCTATAACAAGATACCATGGACTGGGTGGCTTAAAAACAAGAGAAATTTATTTCTCACAGTTCTGGAGGCTGGAAGTCAAGGACCATGGACTAGCCTGGTTGGGTAAGGGCTCTCTTACTGTTAATAGCCAGCGCCTTCTTGCTGTGTCCTTACATGACAGAAGAGGCTAGAGGTGTCTCTGGAGCCTCTTTATAAGGCACTAATTCCACTCATGAGGGATCCACCCTCATGGTGTAGGCACCAAAGTCTCCACCTCCTAATACTATCATCTTTGAGGGTTAAGATTTCAACATATGGATGGGGGGGGGCACATTCAGACTGTAGCAGCCTCTTTTATTGGTTTTGAACAATTCTCAGTCATCATTTGTTCACATTGCCTCTGTGCCCATTCTCTCATCTGTTAGACCTTCTCACTATGTCCTCTATGTCTTTGTCTATCAGGAAGTAAATATTTCCACGTATCTGCATAGTTAGGACTTTCTGAGCAAATGTTATTGATAACTTAGTTAAAGGAAGTTAAAGAGTGTTAGGACTGAAGCCATCTTCTCTCATTCAAAAAGTAACAAAACTTATCTTCACCAAACTCCCTGTCTCTCCAAGCCAAATGCTTGCATTCTGGATTGGTGACTTCCCTACCTTACTTCCTGAGATAATTCCTTTACATTTCACAGGGGAACGAAACCTGGAACATGGAGCCAATTGTTTACGTTCGGAAGGATAGTAAATGACTGGAGAGCCGATATTTCACCCCATCTCCCCCGCTCTCTTAGAAAGAGGAGGTGGTAGCTGGGCATCATGTAGCTTATATAAACTGCCAGCCTCATAATTTCAGGATTTCTCTCCTGTAGCGCAAAAAACTCTTTGCACATACAGACCTAACCATGTGGCCTTTATTGTGTCACCCTGAAGGTGGAAGAAATTAAGCACAGGGAACTGATATAGTTATTGATGTAAATTATAATCTGCCTTATTCCAAAACCTCATGTTTTCATTCAGGATAACAGGCAAAATAGAGATATTTAAAACTTATCACTTAGTCTTTCTTCTTTATTTTCTGTCTTCTTGTCTTGATTATTCTCCGAATAGTCTCTTCTGGTTTTAATTTCTTCATTTTAGTTCACAAATTCTCTCTTCGATTTTGTAATCTACCATTAAACCATCCATTGAAATAGCTTTTGGTAATAGAAATGTTTTATGGGTTTTTTTTTTTTGAACTTTTTATTAAGATTATGATAGTTTACAACCTTGTGAAATTTCAGTTGTACATTATTGTTAGTCATGTTGTAGGTGCACCCCTTCACCCTTTGTGCCCTCCCCCCATGCTCCTTTCCCTTGGTAACCACCAATCAGTTCTCTTTGTCTCTACGTTTAACTTCCACCTATGAGTGGAGTCATACAGAATTCGTCTTTCTCCATCTGGCTTATTTCACTTAACATAATACCCTCAAGGTCCATCCATGTTGTTGTGAATGGGATGATTTTATCCTTTTTTATGGCTGAGTAGTATTCCATTGTATATATATATACCATATCTTCTTTATCCAGTCATCTGTTGATGGGCACTTAGGTTGCTTCCACGTCTTGGCTATTGTGAATAATGCTGCGATGAACATAGGGGTGCATGGGACTTTTGGAATTGCTGATTTCAAGTTCTTTGGATAGATACCCAGTAGTGGGATGGCTGGGTTATAAGGTATTTCTATTTTTAATTTTTTGAGAAATCTCCATACTGTTTTCCATAGTGGCTGCACCAGTTTGCATTCCCACCAACAGTGTATGAGGGTTCCTTTTTCTCCACAACCTCTCCAACATTTGTCACTTTTTGTTTTGGATATTTTTGCCATTCTAACAGGTGTAAGGTGATAGTGTAGTTTTGATTTGCATTTCCCTGATGATGAGTGATGGTGAGCATCTTTTCATGTGCCTATTGGCCATCTGTATATCTTCTTTCAAGAAATGTCTGTTCATGTCCCCTGCCCATTTTTTGATCGGGTCGTTTGATTTTTTGTTGTTGAGCTGTGTGAGTTTTTTATACATTATGGAGATTAACCCTTTGTCAGATAAATAACTTGTAAATATTTTTTTGCAACTAATGGGTTGGTTTTTTGTTTCAATCCTGTTTTCCCTTGCCTTGAAGAAGCTCTTTAGTCTGATGAAGTCCCATTTGTTTATTCTTTCTATTGTTTCCCTCATCTGAGGAGTTATGGTGTCCAAAAAGATCCTTTTGATACTCATGTCAAAGAGTGTACTGCCTATATTCTCTTCTAGAAGACTTATTGTTTCAGGTCTAATCTTTAGGTCTTTGATCCATTTTGAGTTTATTTTTGTGAATGGTGAAAAAGAATGGTTGATTTTCATTCCTTTACATGTGGCTTTCCAGTTTCCCCAGCACCATTTGTTGAAGAGACTTTCTTTTCTCCATTGTATGCCCTCAGCTCCTTTGTCGAAGATTATCTTTCCATAGATGTGTGGTTCTATTTCTGGGCTTTCAATTCTGTTCCATTGATCTGTGCACCTGTTTTTGTACCAGTACCATGCTGTTTTGATTACTGTAGCTTTGTAGCATGCTTTAAAGTCAGGGATTGTGATGCCTCCGGCTTTGTTCTTCTTTCTCAGGATTGCTTTAGCAATTCGGGGTCTTTTGTTGCCCCATATGAATTTTAGGATTCTTTGTTCAATTTCTCTAAAGAATCTCATTGGGACTTTGATTGGGATAGTGTTGAATCTGTAGATTGCTTTAGGTAGTATGGACATTTTAACTATCTTTATTCTTCCAATCCATGTGCATGGAATGTCTTTCCATCTCTTTATGTCGTCATCAATTTCTTTCAGGAAAGTATTGTAATTTTCGTTGTATAGATCTTTCACTTCCTTGGTTAAATTTATCCCAAGGTATTTTGTTCTTTTTGTTGCAATTGTGAGTGGGATTGAGTTCTTGAGTTCTTTTTCTGTTAGTTCGTTGTTAGCGTATAGAAATGCTACTGATTTATGTATGTTGATTTTATACCCTGCAACTTTGCTGTAGCTGTTTATTATTTCTAAAAGTTTTCCTATGGATTCTTTGGGGTTTTCTATATATACAATCATATCATCTGCAAACAGTGAGAGTTTTACTTCTTCATTGCCTATTTGGATTCCTTTTATTTCTTTTTCCTGCTGAATTGCTCTGGCCAACACCTCCAGTACTATGTTGAGTAAGAGTGGTGAAAGTGGGCATGCTTGTCTTGTTCCTGTTTTCAGAGGGATGGCTTTCAGTTTTTGTCCATTGAGTATGATGTTGGCTGTGGGTTTATTGTATATGGCCTTTATTATGTTGAGGTGCTTTTCTTCTACACCCATTTTATTGGGGGTTTTTATCATAAATGGATGTTGGATCTTGTCAAATGCTTTCTCTGCATCTATTGAGATGATCATGTGGCTTTTGTTTCTCATTTTGTTAATGTAGTGTATCATGTTGATTGACTTGCAGATGTTGAACCATCCCTGTGTCCCTGGTATAAATCCCACTTGATCGTGGTGTATGACCTTTTGATGTATTGCTGTATTCGGTTTGCCAAAATTTTGTTGAGGATTTTTGCATCTATATTCATCAGTGATATTGGCCTGTAGTTTTCCTTCTTTGTGTTGTCCTTGTCAGGTTTGGGGATCAGGGTGATGTTGGCTTCATAGAATGTGTTAGGGAGTGTTCCAGCTTCCTCAATTTCTGGAATAGTTTGAGAAGGATAGGTATTAAATCTTCTTTGAATGTTTGGTAGAATTCTCCAGAGAAGCCGTCTGGTCCTGGACTTTTATTTTTGGGGAGGTTTTTGATTACTGTTTCTATTTCTTTACATGTGATTGGTCTATTCAGATTCTCTATTTCTTCCTGCTTCAGTTTTGGGAGGTTGTAAGAGTCTAGGAATTTATCCATTTCTTCTAGGTTGTCCAATTTGTTGGTGTATAGTTTTTCATAGTATCCTCTTATGATCCTTTGTATTTCTGCAGTATCCATTGTGATTTCTCCTCTCTCATTTCTAATTTTATTTATTTGAGTCTTCTCTCTTTTTTTCTTAGTGAGTCTGGCTAAGGGTTTGTCGATTTTGTTAATTTTTTCGAAGAACTAACTCTTTGTTTCATTGATCCTTTCTACTGTCATTTTTGTTTCAATATCGTTTATTTCTGCTCTAATTTTTATTATTTCCCTCCTTCTACTGACTTTGGGCTTTGTTTTTCTTCTTTTTCTAATTCTGTTAGGTGTTGTTTGAAGTTGCTTATGTGAGATTTTTCTTGTTTATTGAGGTGAGCCTGTATTGCAATGAATTTCCCTCTTAGGATTGCTTTTGCTGTGTCCCAAATGAGTTGGTATGACGTGTTTTCATTTTCATTTGTCTCCAGATAATATTTGATTTCTTCTTTAATTTCTTCAATAATCCATTGTTTGTTCAGTAGCATGTTGTTTAGTCTCCACATTTTTGCCCCTTTCCCAGCTTTATTCTTGTAGTTGATTTCTAGTTTCATAGCATTGTGATCAGAAAAGATGCTCGATATTATTTCAACCCTCTTGAATTTATTGATGCTTGCTTTGTTTCCCAAGATATGGTCTATCCTTGAGAATGTTCCGTGTGTGCTTGAGAAGAATGTGTAACCTGCTGTTTTTGGATGAAGTGTTCGATATATATCTAATAAGTCCATCTGGTCTAATTTTTCATTTAATTCTATAATTTCCTTGTTGACTTTCTGTCTGGATGATCTATCCAATGGTGTTAATGGGGTGTTGAGGTCCCCTACTATTATTGTATTGTTGTTGATGTCTCCTTTTAGTTTTGTTAAGAGTTGCTTTACAAATTTTGGTGCTCCTGTGTTGGGTGTCTATATATTTATAAGTGTTATGTCATCTTGGTGGATTGTCCCTTTTATCATTATAAATTGCCCCTCTTTGCCTTTCTTATCTGTTTTTCTTCGAAGTCTACTTTGTCTGATATAAGTATGGTGACACCTGCTTTTGTTCATTATTAGCTTGGAGTATTGTCTTCCATCCCTTCACTCTGAGTCTGTGTTTGTCATTGGGGCTGCGGTCTGTTTCCTGGAGGCAGCATATTGTTGGGTCTTGTTCTTTGATCCATCCTGCCACTCTGTGTCTTTTGATTGGAGAGTTCAATCCATTTACATTTTGAGTGATTATTGAAATGTTGGGGGAAATGTTTTATCTTTTTATCCTAGTGGTGGTTGCACGTCCATAGTTCATCAAAGTATGCACTTTTAATAGATGGATTTTATTGTATGTAAATTATACCTCAATAAAAAGTATAAAGTAAAAAGATAAAGCAGAAGATAGGGCAGAAAAAATTTCATTGGATTTTTAATTTTCACATATTGTATTTTGCAGTTCTACAAATTCTATTTGGTTCCCTTACACATCTGTCATGTCACTTTTTATAGTTTCTAGTTTTCTGCCCAAATGGTTTAGACTGGCTTTTTATCTCCTGGAACATAGTAAACCTATTTATTTTATAGCCTGAGGTGACAATTCCATTATTTAAAGTCCCTGTGGGTCTGTTTCTTTGTTTTTTCTGCTCATTCTCATTCATAGGATCTTATCTTCACATATGACTGGTTATCTTTGTATGCTGGACATTGTGTTGGGAAAACTAATTTAAAGTCTAGGATATGTCCTCATCTTTCTGAAAGTGAGTTTTCTACTGCTTTTGCCAGCTGACTGGGAGCTCTTTCAATCCAGAATCACTTGCTCCAAATTCAGGCCATGTTATTCCTCAGTCTCCTGAATACTCTGAAGACAGATTTTATCTCATCTTTGTGAGGCCAGCTTATTTCTGCTTACTCTTACTTGTAGTGTTCAGCCTTTGGGGCTCACAGCCCACAGCCAGAGGTTGCATCCTGATCCCACACTTGGAGGGACCTGGACTGCAACATTTTTTCCCATAGGCCCTTGAGGCCCCCAAAAACCTAAAACTGCAGCTCAACTTAGGGCAATAGAGGCCCAAGTACCTCACATCCTCTCTACGTTCCAGGCCTCTCTGGGCTCTTGGCCAGACAATTTTTTACTATCTTTTGAGCTGTGTGATGCTTTTAAGAACATACTTATTTTTTTGTATTTTGTCCAACCTTTATAGCTTTATTCAGTAACAGTTTGTCTAAATCACCTAGTTTGCTATTGAGAGTCTTGAAAATTTAACACTGATATTTAAAAGAAATTTTTTCTCTCTCTCTTTTTTTAGTTTTTATTAAGATTATGATAGTTTACAACCTTGTGAAATTTCCGTTGCACATTATTGTCTGTCAGTCGTGTTGTAGGTGCACCCCTTCACCCTTTGTGCCCACCCCCCACCCCCCCTTTCCCCTGGTAACCACTAATCTGTTCTTAAAAGAAATATTTTTACTAAATTAAAGAAATATTGATTTCCCTAGCTATGAAAGTTATACCCATTCACTGTATTGAATTTTGAAAACTAAAACAAAAAAACAAAGATGAGGAAATATCTGCTCTAGGAATACCACCAGGCAGAGATTAATATTTGTTGACGTTGTGGTGTATTTAATTTTACTCTTTTTTCTCTGTGTATTTAACTAAAAGAATTCTAATGCATATACATTTTATATCCTGCTTCTATTTCTTAAAATCATATTGCCAACATTTTCACCCATAGTTAAATATTTTGTGAAAAAATGGTTTTGTTGGCTTTGTAATATCTCAACATAAGTGTATCAAAATTCTGTTTAGCCATTGTCCTATTGTTTGATTTTTGCAGGAATTATAATTTTTCCTCATTATGTATGGTAAGGTATTTCTGATTTTCTGGGGCATTCCCCTGCTTTAGCCAAGGATTGGTATTGGGACTCTCCGTTTTATGAAAATTTTGTGTTTATAATAGATTTCAGCCTCAGATTCTCTCTGCCTGGGACAGAAAAGGACATTCATCAACCCTCTGAAATAAGTCCAGAAAGAATCTTTCACAGCACTCCATAAGGTCTTGGTGCTCTTTGGCCATCCTATCGTCTGTGTGGGAACCTTTCGCTGGTGTAGGTGAGGGGTCTGAATGCCCATAAAGTATGTGATAGCCCCTTTGGACATAGTGAGAGGAAGAATCTTCCAGCACTTCTACATGTCAGTGAGCAGAACTGTGCTCTCTAGAGTCAGCTTTTGTTCAGACTGTAGTCACTGAACCCTTGTAAGTTATGCACAGGTAAGAGGAGTTGACACGCATTATCCTTGGAAAAGTTACAGCAGGGCATCTTGGGTTTCTTTGAGTGTGTGCATGTGTTTAGAAAATGCTGCTTTTCCCTTTAGTAGTCAGTTTCAGAGGGGGCGAACCAATTTGCGCAAGTTGCCCGGGAGGGTCTCCTGTGTGCAAAGACACTTTGACTACAATTTCAGTTTCTCCTGAAACTTGAAGTTAGGGGACCTGGTGAGGTTGATTAGCATGGCCATGCCCACAGGATTGTGGTAGGAAAGAACCCCAAGGACCCAAAAGGGATCCACCAGAAAGGAAAGAGGAGTCTGTGTTGATGGTCCAGAACCAACGAGGGGCTAGAAGCCCCGATGGATTCAGAGCCCCCTACTCCAGCGTGATTTGAGGAACAATATCTAAGCATGTGGGTGCGAACTATAGAAGAAGTGAAGTCTCGGAGCCCCAGCATTGGACCTCACTTTAGCTGGGACAGGAAGCTGAACCAGCAAGAATCTGTCAACGGACAACCGGAACCAACCTTGCAGCTTGGCTTTCAATAGTGACACCTTGTGGCAGCATCTAGCAATGGCAGCAGAGGGCTGAGCTTGTTCTTCGTCCATCTGGTGCCAGGAAACTGGACTGAAGAATTACGATTCTTGGACTATGCAGGGGAGGAGGGAGGGCTCAAGAGGGAGAGCCTGGGCTTCCTGTACGTAACGGTAGGCGGATGCTTGTGAGAGGTGGCTCCACTGAGTTCACATCCTTGCTCTGCCATGATCTGTGAGAGGTTGGCAAGTTACTGCATCTCTTTATGTCTCAGTTACTATATCTGCAGAATGATGATAATAATACTACCTATCTCCTAAGGTTGTTGTGAGGATTAAATGAGTTAATGCATGGTAGAATAATGCCTGGCACCCAGTAAGTGCTCAGTAAACGATGGAGGCTCATGTTGTTATTGTTGTTAGAAAAGATAAAGTGAAATGAGACAGTATTGGCACCAAGTTAGCTGATGCTGGAACAAGCTCAGGGGTAGCTGGAGTGATTCTCACTTTGCAAATGTTGCCACCAAGTTTCAGAGAATGTACGTGACTTGCTCCAGAGCACACAGGCATGATTTGAACTCTGGTCTTCTGATCTGACTTACATTTCCCAGAAGCTTGAAATTAACCTAAAAACCAGATCTCCATGATTCTTCAGCCATGATCAGAGTCAGATGCAAAGCTATTTTTATGGCAAATGAATGTGAAGCCCAAGGGAACCCTACAGGAGAAAAAAAGCCCTATTTATATCACCTCTGATTTTCTCCCTCAAATCTTGTCGCCTCTTTTCCCTCTTCCGTGCCTCTGCCTCAGTTTACACCTCATCTCCCGCCTGGACTCTGCAGTCAACTCCTAACTGGTCTTCCTCATCCTAGCCCTTCTCCATGCATCTGGAAGACTGATCTTCCTGAAATATACCTCCCCCTTGAGCCTCCCAGGGTCTCCTCACCTCCTCTGAGACTGTCCGGCCTGCTTAGCTGTGTACAGTCGGACCCCAGGCTCCTGCTGAGCCTCTCCCCTATCCCTTCTCCCAGGAGCCAGGTGCTCTTTCCTTCTGTTCCCAAAGCATCTGAACACTTCTACAGTGTCAGTCATCATGTGGTGTTGTGACGGTTGTTTGCGCTCAGTCTCTCATTGTCAGTTCATTGAACTGTCAGTTCATTGAAGGCAGAGATTGTATCTAATCCACTGGTATCCCCTTGGTGACTAGCACAGTGCCAGGCTAGGCAGTGTTGAAGAACGGGACAGATCATCCTGTGGGCTCACTTAGCATACAGAGGTGGTCACTCCTTGAGTTTAGGGTCAAATGCAACGCCTCATTGTATCATGGGTAGTATGAAGCAGATGGGAAGAACATAAATGGCCATTATACACTATATTGATGCACCAATTATATGTCTTTTAAGAAAGCTAAAGCACTGCGGTTTAGCTATACCTAAGAGCTCTCTAATCAACAAACAAAAGAAACAAATTATTATTGCCAGAATTTATTGAAGAATTTTGTGCTGATAGCAGTGAGCAACAGCTCAAGTTGGAAAGCTTCGACAGGTCCCAGATGGCAGGTGAGAAGCCAGAGTCCTGGGGTACTCTGAAGGTTTCTATGGGCATGTTGGGGGCATCAACAGCATCTCCCCAATTCTTCTGATCAATGGTGAGACAGTGGAGAGGTTTGGTGCTGTTAACTGGACTCCCCGGATTCAACCCTACCTGAGCTGCACTAGCTGTGTGACCTTGGACAACCTCCTCAGCCTCTCTGTGACAAAGTTTACTCATACGTGAAATAGGAGTAGTGGTAGCATGCTTCCCTCATGGTGTTATTGTGAGGAGTTCCTGCCTACAGAGTGCTTCGAACAGTGTCTGGCAAGTGGTAAGCACCACGCCTGGGTTAGCTCTTGTTATTATCAACGCAGGAAGCTCAGTCCTATTCTTCTGAAAACTGAGCACCATAAAATCAAGGGCTCCAGGGGAGGAGGGTCTTGCTTCCTTTCAACCCCTAGATGCCCCACACCCCTGTGCTCACCATCTCTGCGGTTCTTTTGCATACACTAGGTGTAGCTCTGGCTTTGAAAACAGGCAGGCCCCATCTCCTCTCTCCCACAGAACAGGTTAACAAGCCATCTTTCCTCTCAGAGTAACCGAACCTGGACCATCTGAGCGATAGATGACCTGAATGCGTTCGGCCCCAGTGCCCTGTCTCCTCAAGAAGCAGCCCCCTTGCTTCACTCCCTTGGCGTTGAAAGTTTAAAAACAAAAAGCATTCTGAGCTTTGAGTTATGTCTGCCCACTGTTTCTGTTGCCTGGCTGTACTGAAGAATGTTCTTTCTTGGGCCCTTCCATTATAGGCACAGAAGGTTTTCCCCTGATATATTGCTTAAATCGCAGCAATCACTTAATGATACATAGAGTGCATTTTCTAGTACTTTTCCATTAGTGTCTCCTGGCTGGACTAGTTCATGAGCAAAATGTGACCCCATATCTCTTTCCCTTGCCTCAATCCCCTCTGCTTCTGGTGGTATAGTAGAGAGATCTCTGGGTTCTGGATCCCTCCTATCATCTATCAACTGTGTGAACTTGAGCAATCCTTTCACGTGTTGGGGCCCAGGGTCTTCTGTTAAATGAGATGATTGGACTAAGGTGATTGCTAAGGATCCTTCTAACTCAGAATTCTTTGATGCTTCAGCTCTTCTCCCCACTCCTGACTCAGAACTGATCATTCGTAAACCCCCTAAAGGGAGTGGCAGGGGTGCCCCGTCTGCTGCATCTGGGGGAGGCTCAAGAGGGCCAGGCTACACATCATACCATAGAGATACGATGCCAGACTGCTCAGCCTGTGCGTCCTACCTCCCAACATGGGCTCTGCTGATGCAAAGGATCCAAATGTTCCCAATGGGATAGGTGATGATGACTCCTTGGGTGTCCAATTTGGGGTCTGGAGATCTTGTCCAGTTGCCAGTTAGCCAACATTTCAGCAGGACTAAGACAGCTCTTAGGAGCCTGAGACCAGCCTCTTGCTTCTCTTACGCCTGTGTGATGTGTAGCATAGGGCTGGGTGCACTGTAAATGTTCACTAAGTATTTTTGAAAAATGGTAATAAATCAGTGGTAGGTAATAAATCATGTGGCTCCTGGAAAACTTAATATCATCTCAGGCTGCATTAATAGAAGCATGTTAACTAGAATGAGGAAGGTGATAGCCTCACTGATGCATGCTGTAGAGACCTCACCTCTAGAACTAAGTTTCATTTTGATTACCTCTAAAGCTTCATGAGAGTTGGGACAAAGTTTGCTTTTTTTGTTGCTCTATTGCCAGTAAACACATTGTCAGATAGCGGACTTGCAATAAACGTGTTACCTATCTAACAGAGGGAGATCTTGTCCTCCTTCCAGACTGCAGGGAGGGTCATCAGTGCACCTTGTGGAGAGTAGCAGAAGTAACTGGGGAATATTTAACCCCACCAACCCGGAGAAGCCTGAGAGTCTTCCTCAAGTAGTGGAATAATGCACATCTGTGTTTTCTCCTACCTGACTAACAACCATTCCCCCATTTAGTCACCGTATCCTGATTTTACTTTGGAAATTCCATTGAGTACGGCCCTGTGGGACCTGCTGATCCCATGAGTACAGCCTTGGTGGGACTATTTCTCAGGTGCCCGAGGCTCCCTGGCTGGGTGGCACGTGATCCAAACTAGGTTTCCCTAGAGTGGCGGCTCTCACAGGACAGGCCCTGGACCGGCAGCACTAGCCTTGCCTAAGACCTTGTTAGAAATGCAAAATCCTTGAATCCTATCTCGGAATCAGAAGCTTTGGGGATGGGGCCCAGCTTGTTTTAGCAAGCCCTCCAGGGCATTCTGATGTTAAAGGGGGTCTCAGCATTATCTGAGGGTTTGACTCTTGATTCTACCAAAACATTGAAAACACTCTGTACCTAATGTCTGCTGGCCAGGAGTAGGGGTGAGGTGGGGAGATGGGCTGTGTGACTCTCAAGAGACTGGCGAGGCATTCTTGCTCCCGAGATTCCTGGAGCCTGTCCTGTCAGGGACCCAAGTCTTCAGCTTTTCTTCAATTCTATGAGTTTCCCCATCTTCTCCAGTTAAGTCTTTTGTTTTTTTTTTTAAATTTTGCTTCAGTTAGCTAGAGTCAATTTCTATTTTTTAGAATCAAAGAGCCCAACTGACACTAGATGGGATGGATTTGGTGAGGTAACCCATACGGTCTGTTCCAGCCCACCACACTCTGAATGAATGTGTCAATAAATGCCATTGACGGAATGAAACTGGATCTCCTCTAGTTTGAGCTCCAAGAGAAGGTAAAATTAGGGGGCAGGGGGAAGGTAAGGAACCACATCTTGATTCTTGATATTGATTCCAGGCAGAATGACTAGAGTTCTGCCCAGACCAGGATTAGAACAAGTCCCAGGAAACCTGCCCCAGCACAGCTTCTTTGTTGACTGGCTGGTGACCTTAGGGAAGTCATGCAACCTCCCCAGGTCCCCGTTTTCTCTCTCTGAAGGAGAGGATTATTCTGTGCTCTTCATTCTTTCCTCTTTTGTAGCTAAATTAAGATGCATGCATGACTAACAGCAGCCATGGGGTGGCCTGCACAGAGTGCTGCCTGTTGGGTTGTGAGCAATCTGCTGAAGAAGTCTTCATCTTGGTAATTTGGGCCAGATGCTTCGGTGCAGACCCTGCTGACTCACCAACAGCCCTGCCTTCCTGAGGGCGGCACTGGGGGTCAGCTCTGAGCTAATACCATCTGCCTTCCCAGCAGCGCCCTGCTGGAGTAGGGCCGGGTGGGGCGGGGGACGGGGGGCAGGAACAGCAGGCATTTAGGGAGAGTACACAGGGGTTCTGAAGGATGGAGAGCTTTGCCAGCTGGTATGAGGATTTATCGGAAGTGAGCATTTTCTAAGGAGAAATTGGTATAAATGAGTGTCTACCTGGAATTCAGAGGGGCTGTGAAACTCACATACATTTAGAACAGGAAGTGTTCAAAAGCACTGGCTCACGATGTTTTCATGGCTGTTTTGGGGCAGGAGAAGCAAGCTCAGGAACCAGACAGTGCTGCAGTTTGGGAGGATGAGCTAATGACGCTCTCACGCTTTGTGCCCTTTGATGGTCTGTCTGCCTCCCTCGCCATCCCTTTGCCCCTCTGCGCTTCTTCCTGGTCGTCCAGTCCTCTGGGTTTCAGCTTCTTGTTTCTGCATGCCTCCTTCTCTACAAGAACCCATTTTGATTGCAAATGACTGATACCTAACTCATAACAACTTGGGGACACAGGGGGACTTTATTGGTTCGTGGAATCAAATCTTGAATTTAAACAACCAAATCTTCAAAAGGAAGGGTGCAGCTGGCCATCAGAAGGGCTGGAGCCAGGGCTCACATCTGCCAGCTGTCTCGCCTTTGCTTCTCTCTGTGTGTCTCTCCCCAGAGACCACCTCTGCCACGTGGTGGGAAACATGGCTGCCAACAGGGTCCTCAGTTCACCCTTTGCAATTCCCACTACTGGAGAGAGGCTGACTTTTACTTTCTGGGTCGTTCCCAAGCTGAACTAAAGAAGAAAACTCAAGTGACTAAAAGTCACAGCTCAAAATCATGACTGTCCTAGCTCTGCCAGTGACTACTGTGTGACCTTACAAAAGTTACTTCACCTCCCTGAACAGCTGTTTTCTCATCTGAGAAATCGGGACAAGGTTCCCAGATCAGAGAGGCAGTCGTCACCTAGTGGTTGAGAGTAGAGACTCTGGGGCCAGACTGCCCAATTGCAGTCCCAGTCCCTGGAAGCAGAGCACCCTCGGCAGGCCCCCGTCTCTGGGTGCCCCGCTTCCTCATCTCCTATGTAGGGATAATAATAACACTTACTGATGAGGGCGTTGTGAGGATTAAATGAGTTGTGCCTAAGGAGCACGGAGCAGTGCTGGCTTGTGAACTGTGGGCCATTCCCTCCTCAGCTGGTGGCCACTCTCCGCCTTTCTCTGCTGCTCAAGAACACCAGTAAGAACTAAGAGGGATGTTCTGATAGGAATGAACTGGAATCTGCTCTAATTTATATTTTTTAAAGTAATCATTCCAGAGCCTAGTTTCCCTATTATTAATGGACTGCTTTCAAGAATAGATTCTATTCTGAGCACTGTGTCAAGTGCTTCACATCCATGATTTAGTTTAATTGTCACAACAACACAGCAAGGCAAGCGTTCTCACCGCTCTCTTACACACTCAGGGGACGCGGCTCCCCGGGAGAGGAACAGCAACTTTCTAGAGGTCACACACTGGGCTCATGGAGGAGCCGAGATTCAAACCAGCTTGTCCAGCTCCAAAGCAGGTACGCTTGACCCCTGTCTTGGAGGCAGCTTCTGCTGGAGGCTGAGCCTGGGCATCCTGGAGGCCCCAGCCAGGCCTTCCCGTCTGCCTCGCCTCCTCCCTGAGTCAGGGGGGCCAGTTTACCTACAAGCTTATCCTCGGCCCACTGGCGTTTGGTCTTCTTCACCTTTGTGCTCCTTTGGCCTGACCGTTTCCCCGACTAGATGATAAGCTCTGTGTGGTGGACGTTGTGCCTGAAGCATCTGTGCCCCTCACACCCTGCCCTGAGGGCAGAGGGCGCAGCCAGCACTCTGGAAAAGCCCCCTGACTGGAGATTTGGGTGGCGAAGAGGGATGAGAAGGAGCATATCAGGCCCCCTCCCCACCAGACAGTGGCGCCAGTCCGCAGGCCAGGCCAGGCTCCCTGAGTGGCTGGCGCTGGCTCAGAGCAGACAACGCAGCCTCGAGGCGCCTCGGGGGCCCCCAGCCAGAGAAGCACCAGTTACTGGCATTCTCCGGGGGATGGGTGGCAAGGAGAGAGGCCCAGGGGAGCAGGAAGACTGGAGCAGGGTGTGGCCATTTGCGAGCCCAGCCCTAAAGTGGACCGAGTGCTCAGGGTTCCAGCTTTCCTTGGGACAGCCAGGGTGGCTGTGCAGCCCCAGCCCTGCAGCACTGACGAAGCTGGGCCACCCTGGGCTGGCCATTGGGACTTTTCTGAGCCTGAGATGCTCTGAGCATGACCTGCACCCTGACGTGGACAGTAAGAAATAATAGCTGAGGCCTATCACAGCCCAGGGTGGAGGTCCGGGGGTACCAAGAGGGCCCTCAGACCCAGGCCCAAATCACAAAAGGCCTCAAATTTAGATTGGGGACGTAATCTCCAAATCAGAGCTTGGGTACGTTGAGGGAGAGCCCCTGCCAGCGTACAGGACAAAGGCCAAAACAACTTCATTGTTCAATGTGACCATTTAAGATGGACCATCATTTCTGTAAGCCAGGTATTGCATTTCCTCCTTTTTGTATGCCAGGGCCCTCAGAAAACGGAGGAGGCCTGGGCCCACCCCAGTGCGCAGAGCCTGGTGGTGGGAGTGCCTCCTGCCTCTCCCTCATTCTGCAAAAGGAAAGCAGGGCCTTGGGCACTTGCTCCACTGGTCTTCCCTCTGACTGCAGCTTCTTCCCTCACCTGTAAGCTGGCAGGAGCAAACTGGGGACTCCAGGTTCCCCTCTAGCTCTATTTTCTTAAAAAATAAAATGTAGAACCCTCCTTACAGATGTGGGGCACCTGAAAGCCACCTAATTTAGGACTACTATTCATTCATTCATTCACTCATTCGGCATGGACTGGGTACCTCTGTGCCAGGCACCCTGGCAGTGGGCTGGAGACAGGGCTGAGAACCCAACAGACACCGCCCACTGCTTCAGGGGGATCTGAGGTTTATTGGAGGAAACAGACAATTGAGAAGGCAACTGCCAAAAGGGATGAGAAGTGCCCCAGTGGGGGAAGTACACATGGAAGATCAAGAAGGGCTTCCTGGAGGAAGAAGAACCTAAGGTGAGGGAGAGTTAGCCCAGCTTGAGAAGGGAGCGGTAGAGCTGGACATTGGACCTCAAAGACTCCTTGTTCACGGTGGGGAGGGCCTGGCTCTATCCCCTCCCTTCTTGGTCCCTCTCATTGCAGGGACCTATGACCTGGGGAGGCAAGAAATCTATTTCCATCTGTCCATGGGCACTGCAGTGTCCTGCAAAGAAGGATTGAGAATCTGAGACAAGCTAGCAACCCTCTCCACAGGAAAAGCATATCTGTATGAGTCCTCCTTAGTTATACCCACAACTACAGGGATTCTGCAGGTGTACAGAGGAGCCTGGGTTGAGAACCCATGGATTAGAGGCAGAAGAGGTGGAGCTGTGCTCCCCTCTGGGAAGTGCCTCCCTTCCTGAGGAGGGGCTCTGCTCAGGCTTCTCTCCGTGCTCCCCACTGGCACGGCTCTCCTGGAGTGGGCCTATTCCCCTACGGGGTACACTTCTGTTTTTGATGAGACAGACAAGCCCCATTCTTGGCTCACAGTAAGTGCCCACATGATGCCTGCTGAAACACCACTTGCAAAATGCGATGGGCCCAACTGGTTTTCTGCCAGGGCGGGGTGAGTTGGGCCTGGCTGGACCGGCGTCCCTGCCTTCTTCATTCAGGGACTCAGCAGGATGGGTTCCCAGTGCTCACATTTCCAGGCCACTCGGGACTGTCCTGGCTCTCTGTCCCACTGTTCGTTTAAGGGCTGGCAGCTCACTTTGGCAGAGTGCTGAGGATGAAGACGAGTCTTAACAGCAGAGATTCACAGTCATCACTGCCAGACCAGGATCTCATCCTCTATGGGTCTGTGTCCCAGACCAGAGGATGGTGGGAGACAGCAGCTTGGAGCAAAAGGAGTTTTGGGGCTTGGAGTGAGAAGGCTGGGGTGCTAACCATGCTGTGCTATTAGTTTTCCAATGGATTCTTTGGGGTTTTCTATATATAAGATCATGTCATCTGCAAACAGCAGGAGTTTCACTTCTTCCCTCCCTATTTGGATTCCTTTTATTCCTTTCTCTTGCCTGATTGCTCTGGCACAAACCTCCAGTACCATGTTGCATAAGAGTGGTGATAGTGGGCATCCTTGTCTTGTTCCTGTTCTGAGGGGGACGGCTTTTAGTTTTTGCCCATTGAGTATGACGTTGGCTGTGGGTTTCTCATATATGGCCTTTATTATGTTGAGGCAATTCCTTCTATTTTTGTTAAGAGTTTTTATCATAAATGGCTGTTGGATCTTGTGAAATGATTTCTCTGCATCTATTGAGATGATCCTGTAGTTTTTATTCCTGAATTTGTTGATGTGGTGTATCACGTTGATTGATTGGCAGATGTTGAACCATCCCTGTGTCCCTGGTGTGAATTCCACTTGATCATGATGTGTGATCCTTTTCATGTATTGCTGAATTCAGGTTGCAAAAATTTGTTGAGGATTTTTGCATGTATGTTCATCAGTGACATTGACCTGTAGATTTCCTTTTTTGTGCTGTCCTTGTCAGGCTTTGGTATCAGAGTGATGTTGGCCTTGTAGAATGTGTTAGGAAGTGTTCCATCTTCCCTAATCTTTTGGAATAGCTTGAGAAGGATAGGTATTAAATCCGCTCTGTAAGTTTGGTAAAATTCGCCAGGAAAGCCATCTGGTCCTGGCATTTTATTCTTTGGGATGCTTTTGATTACTGTTTCAATCTCTTTTCTTGTGATTGGTGTATTCACCAACCTCTAGATTGTCCATTTTGTTGGCATATAGTTTTTCATAGTATTCTCTTATAATCCATTGTATTTCTGTGAAGTCTGTTGTTATTTCTCCTCTTTCATTTTTGATTTTGTTTATCTGAGCTTTCTCTCTTTTTTCCTGTGTTAATCTGGCTAGGAGTTTGTCAATTTTATTTATCTTCTCAAAGACCCAGCTGTTTGTTTCATTGATCCTTTCTACTGTCTCTTTTGTTTCAATAGCATTTATTTCTGCTCTGATTTTTATTATTTCTCTCCTTCTGCTGACTTTAGGCTTTGTTTTGTTTTTTTTTTAAAGATTTTATTTTTTCCTTTTTCTCCCCAAAGCCCCCCAGTACATAGTTGTATATTCTTCGTTGTGGGTCCTTCTAGTTGTGGCATGTGGGACGCTGCCTTAGCGTGGCCTGATGAGCAGTGCCATGTCCGTGCCCAGGATTCGAACCAACGAAACACTGGGCTGCCTGCAGCAGAGCGCTCAAACTTAAACACTTGGCCACGGGGCCAGCCCCTGTTTGTTTTTGTTTTTTTTTAATTTCAGTTAGGTGTAATTCGAGATTCCTTATTTGGGATTTTTCTTGTTTGTTAAGGTGTGCCTGTATTGTGATGAATTTCCCTCTTAATCTGGTTTTTGCTGCATCCCATATGAGTTGGTATGGTATGTTATCATTTTCATTTGTCTCCAGATATTTTTTGATTTCTCTTTTAATTTTTTCAATAATCCATTGCTTGTTCAATAGCATATTGTTTAGTCTCCATATCTTTGTCCCTTTCTCAGCTTTTTTCTTGTAATTAATTTCTAGCTTTATAGCATTATGATCAGAAAACATGCTTGTTATTATTTCAATTTTCTTAAATTTATTGAATCTTTCCTTATTTCCCAACATAGTCTATCCTTGAGAATGTTCCGTGCACTTGGAGAATGTGTATTCTGTTGTTTTTGGATGGAGTGTTTTATATATGTCTAAGTCCAACTGGTCTAGCTTTTCATTTAATTCCACTGTTTCCTTGTTGATTTTCTGTCTAGATGATCTATCTATTGACGTGAGTGGGGTGTTGAGGTCCTCTACTATTATTGTGTTATTATTAATATCTTCTTTTAGGTTTGTTAATGGTTGCTTTATGAACTTTGGTGCTCCTGTGTTGGGTGCATAGATATTTATATGTGTTGTTTCTTCTTGATGGAATGTCCCTTTGATCATTATAAACTGACCCTCTGTGTCTCTCTTTACCTGTCTTATCTTGAAGTCTACTTTGTCTGATATAAGTATTGTGACACCTGCTTTCTTTTGTTTGCCATTAGCTTGGAGCATTGTCTTCCCCCCCTTCACTCTGAGCCTGTGTTTGTCATTGGAGCTGAGATGTGTTTCCTGGAGGCAGCAAATTGTTGGGTCTTGTTCTTTAATCCTTTTCACCACTCTGTGTCTTTTTATTGGAGAGTTCAATCCATTTACATTTAGGGTGATTATTGATGTATGAGGGCTTAATGCTATCATTTTATCACTCATTTTCTGGTTTTCCTGCATTTCCTTTGTTATCTCGTCCTGTGTGTTTTGGTCTACCCATTGAATTATGTAGTTTTCTATCATGTGTTTATTTGTTTTTTCCTTATTTATTTTTTGTGTCTCTGTTCTGCTTTTTTGTTTAGTGGTTACCCTGAGGTTTGTATTCAGAATCTTGTGTATAACATAGTCCATTTTCTGATGGCCTCTTATTTACTTAGTCTAAATCAATTCAGTCCCTTTCCTCCTCCCCTCCTAAGCTTTTTTTCTCATATCTTATTCTGACTTATGTTGTGAGTTTGTGGTTAAAGTGACAAGATCGTCTTTGTTTTTGGTGTTTTTCTTCCCTTTAGCCTAATGCTATAGTTGAATATTTGCTGTCCTATTCTGATTCTGTCTACCTATTTATCACCTTACTCTGTGTTTTGTGACCCCTTTGTCTATTTTTTTCTTTTTTGAGGTATGAAGGCCTTCTTTAGGATTTCTTGTAGGGGGCATCTCATGGCTACAAAGTCCCTTAGCTTTTGTTTGTCTGGGAAAGATTTAATTTCTCCCTCATATCTGAAGGATATTTTTTAATGGATAGAGTATTCTTGGCTGAAGACTCTTGTCTTGCAAAGATTTGAATATGTCATTCCATTCTCTACTAGCTTGTAAGTTTTCTGCAGAGAAATCCAGTGAAAGCCTGATAGGGGTTCTTTTGTAGGTTACTTACTTCTGCCTTGCTGCCCTGAGTATTCTTTCTTTGTCATTCATTTTTGCCAGTTTTACTACTATTTGCCTTGCAGTAGGTCTTTTTACATTGACAAATCTAGGAGATCTGAAAACTTCCTCCACACATATTTCCCTCTTATTTCCTAGATTTGGGAAGTTCTCTGCTATTATTTCTTTGAACACACTTTCTGCTCCATTCTCCTTCTCTTCATCTTCTAGAATACCTATAATTCTTATGTTGCATTTCCTTATTAAATTGGACGTTTCTTGGGGACTTTCTTCATTTCTTTTTAGTCTTAGTTCTCTCTCCTCCTCTGTCTGGAGCATTTCAACATTTCTGTCTTCGATTATGCTGATACGCTTATCTGTGATGTCCACATGAGCGTTCAGGGAATCTGTATTTTGTTTATCTCTTCCATTGTGTCTTTCATCTCTAATATTTCTGATTGATTCTTCTTTATAGTTTCAATCTCTTTTGTGAAGTAGCTCCTGAACTCGTTGAATTGTTTCTCTACATTCTGTTTTACCTCACTGAGTTTTTTGATGATAGCTATTTTGAATTCATTGTCATTTAGGTTACATATTTCTGTGTTCTCAGGACTGACTTCTGGGTGCTTGTTGTTTTCTCTCTGGTCTGGAAATTTGATGTAACGTCTGATGTTGGAAGATTGGGTCTTTCTCATTCTGATATTATTCGGTTGCAGTTGCTGCCTATCGCCACGGGTAGGGGTCGAGAGCTGTGTATTCTGGGCCCTCTGCCTTCAGCCGAAATCCCAGGCAGTGGAACAGCACAGGGTGCGTGGAGGGGAGGGGCTCTTTCTCCTGCATGCACTGCAGGATTTCTCAATCAGGTCTCATTATCTGGTCTCCTGGGGTCTTGGCTTGATGAGGTCCCCCCCTGCAAAAGCTTTCCCCCCGTTCAAGGGCTTTCTTCTAGGCTGCAAGGGCCCTAGGGTGTCCTTGGTGATCCCGCGATCAAGCGGCCCCTCCCCTGCTCCTTCCCTCACGGATCCTCCTGGGGTCATGCTGGCAGTCTTTAGGGGAAGGAGTGAAGATCTCTCTTACCCCATTCCAGCTCCTCTGATGGGGGCTCCAGCCTCTCCATCCTCTGTCAGGTGGCTGCATGTCTCTCTGAGGTTTTTGTGTTGTTAGGGTGTCTTCTGTTGGAGTATGGATGCCCCTTTTTGTTATATGTTGGAGGGGAGAAAGTCCTGGGCAAGTTCACTCCACCATGATGCTCAAGGTTGGAAGACTTTTGAGTTCTGACCAACCAGAACAGGGAAATCTCGGCTGGGAGCATTTAGCAGTGACTTCAGACGACCTCACGTTAGAGAAAGGGTTAAACTAGCCCTAAAGAAGGCTATTCTAGATATACTTTAACAAAAACTGCTAAAAAATTGCCTTGAAAGTAGCAGGCAGATCCACAAGTAACTTAACTGTCAGAACAAAATACATTTATTTTTAAGGAAAACAACACATTCCAATACTCAAAAACATATCATTCATAATGTCCAGCATCTAATAACAATTTTTGTAAATCAGAAAAAAGAGGGGGCCAGCCCCATGGCCAAGTAGTTAAGTTTATGCTTTCTGCTTCGGTGGCCCAGGGTTTTTCCAGTTCATTTCCTGGGCATGGACATGGCACCGCTCATCAAGCCATGCTGAGGCGGTGTCTCACCAAGCACAACCAGAGGCACTCACAACTGGAATATACAACTATGTACTGGGGGGTCTTTGGGGAGAAGAAGAAGAACGAAAAAAAAGAAGAAGATTGGCAACAGATGTTAGCTCAGGTGCCAATCCTTATTCAATTTTTTTTTTTTTGAGGAAGATTAGCCCTGAGCTAACATCTGCTGCCAATCCTCCTCTTTTTGCTGAGGAAGCCTGGCCCTGAGCTAATATCCGTGCCCATCTTCCTCTACTTTATATGTGGGATGCCTACCACAGCATGGCATGCCAAGCGGTGCCGTGTCTGCACCCGGGATGGAACTGGCGAACCCCAGGCCACCGAGAAGCAGAACGTGTTAACTTAACCACTGCACCACCAGGCCAGCCCCTCAGGTGCCAATCTTTAAAAAAAAAAAACCAGGAAAAATTCAATTGTTAGACCTAGAAATGACAGAGATGATAGAACTAGCAAACATAGACTTTTGAATGAGTTTTAAAAAATATGTAAAGGACTTAAAGGAAAACATGAACTTAATAATAAGATAGATGGAAAATAAAAATAACAAAATAGAGCTTGTATAGTGAAAGATAGAATATCTGAAATGTGAAATTTCCTGTACACACGTAACAGCAGATTAGAGTATGCACTGTAGATGGAAAGACCAGTGAATTTCAACCAGGAAATATAAACTACACAAATGGAGGTATATAGAGAAAAAAAAAACATTGGAAAAAGTTAACAGAGCCTCACTGCCTGTGGAAAAATATCAACTGAACTAACATACATGTAATTGGCTTACCAGAAAGATGATGGAAGCAGAAAAAATATTTGAAGAAATAATGACCGAAATTTTTGCAAATAGGCTGAATATACAGATGTGGGAATTTCAACAAACTACAGAAGAAACACAAAGAAAACCATACCAGGCACATCAGAGAATTGCTGAAAACTAATGATAAAGAGACAATTCTTAAAAGCAGCCTGAGGAAAAAATTACATATAGTAGAATGAAAATAAAAATGATTATTGACTTCTTATCAGAAACAATGCAAGCCAGAAGATAACGGAAAAATCTAACCAAGAAATTGTGTCTCATAGAAATTAAGATATTGCTGGCTTGGTGGTGTAGTGGTTAAGCTCATGTATTCCACTTCAGTGACCCAGAGTTCACAAGTTCAGATCCCAGGTGTGGACCTACACACTGCTCATCAAGCCATGCTGTGGCAGCATCCCATACAAAATAGAGGAAGATTGGCACAGATGTGAGCTCAGGGCCACTCTTCCTCACACACACACAAATATATGTATAGTCTTAAATCATACTGCAAAGTGGAATTTAAACTCAGATCTGTTGACTCTAAAGTCTCTGATTCTTTCTTTCTCTTTCCAAGCTTGCCCCTTTTTAACTTATGATGTTATGTTTTTGTAAGAATTACCATGTTTATTGTAAAGAAAATTCAATATATGAAAGTGCTAAGAAGTAAATAAAAATAACCTGAAATCCACACATCACCAGTGATAAACCATTAATACGCTGCTATATATCCTTCCAGATATAACAATGCGTAAATACACATGTATGCACATAATTTAATGGGCATGGGGTCATACTCCATGTAACCAAGACTGATGATTGCTGCCAAATATATCTTCTCATTTTCTCCATTGGTAACAGGAATCTGGGCAACATGCCCAGTTGAAACATTCCCTTTTCCAGGCTCCATGGCAGTTGGGAGTGGCCACTGAATGGATGTGGCTTAGCAAGGCTCCTGGCAAAGCTGTTGTGGCCCTTCTCTGGGATTCTCAGATCATGGGAACCGATGGCTGAAGCCAGTAGTCGTATTGTGGCCTTGAGAGCAGAAGCCACCTTCCAAGAATGGCAGAACAGTAGGACTGAAGGATCCTGAGCCTCTGATGATTTCAAGGCACTGCCACATCAGCTTGAACTGTCTGTCTCTAACTTCTTTTGTGTTAAGAGAATAAACCATTAGTCTGTTTAAGCCATTGGCCTTTAAAAACTATGTGTTCCTATGTACATTTTTAAGTTGACATCTAAAATATTTTATAAGTTTACATAGTTGCAAAGCATATAATTCTGACTTATTGAAACTGTTAACATGGTAAAGCTGTCACATCACTTTAAAATGTATTTAGGGGCTGGCCTGGTGGCTCAGTGGTTAAGTGTGCACGTTCTGCTTTGGCAGCCTGGGGTACACCCGTTTGAGTCCTGGGTGCGGACATGGCACTGCTTGGCAAACCATGCTGTGGCAGGCATCCCACATATAAAATAGAGGAAGATGGGCATGGATGCTAGCTCAGGGACAGTCTTCCTCAGGACAAAGAGGAGGATTGACAGATGTTAGCTCAGGGCTAACCTTCCTGAAAAAAAATGTATTTAAGGAAATGTAAATTTCCTAGTAAACTTATACCATCATGTGTTTGAAAATAAATGAACAAAATAACAGTCAAATTATAGATCAGTCATCTTTCTTCTTGAACTCTTATTTCCATTCCATGTATCTTACAGAATTTCATCTGAACATATTTTTTATGCTTAACAGCCTTTTACAGATTACTCTATCTTGTGTCTCTGCAATAAAGCCACACACACGTACACACACGTGCATATACACACATTAAATTTTTAAAAATTTCTTGTGACCATATGTCTCCAAAGATCAAAAATTTGTCCTGGATTGAGTTACATTAATATCTTAATGAATGCACAATTGAACAAAACAATATAAGTAAATAAAATATTTTATAAATAATAAATATAAAAGTAAAATATACGGAAATCCATTTCTTAATAACACAAATTGAGCATTTTAAAAATTGTTTCATTTTTCCATGGTTGAATATTACTTACTGCTAGAATGAGACAGAGTTCAGCTAATTTCTGTTCCTATTGATTGTTCTTATAGAGGTAAGCAGTAGGAAACTTTGTTCACGTAAACAAGTAAGTAGGAATGGAATTTTTTTACAGCATCGTAATTCAATTCTTTGAGCTTTTTATGAGTTATATGCTAAAAATCACATAATATCACTAAAAACCATTTTTAACATTCTATCAGCTAATAGTTTGACTAAGTCTTCCTTTAGTTTTGTTGAAGGCAAAGAATTAGAAACTATTGATTTGCAAAGGATTTGCAACTCAATCATTAGAGTTAATTCACGTTCTCAATTTCTGGGAAGTATGTTGAAAAGTCTATGTACCAAGACCTATCAAATGACTGCTAATTATCCTCTCATTCCTTTACAGAGGGACATTTGTTTAAACTGATAGTCACAAAAAGAGTTGGGAAAAATCCAAACATAAATTTCAATTTACCCTTATCCACATAACATTTTTGATGAAATGCTTTTGTCTCATTGCAAGCTTTAAATATATTTTCATCCAAACCTTTGAAAATGTCCACCAAATATCCTGGATGGCAAAGTTTGTTCTCATTGCCAAACTAATTGCCCAAGTCAAGTTTACTTATTTTGAAATGTGATGCACATTCAGAAAGTTCACTAGGCAAACATTTATGGGTCAATAAACGAAAAAGGAAAACCGAGTGATCATCGCCTCTGCCGGAAGCCCACCTGGAGGCCCTCTCCACACATCCCGCCCTCCCTTTCTCCTGGAGGGTACCACTTTCCTGACTTTTATGGTAACCACACTTTTCTTCCTTATAATTTTGCCATGTATATACTCATCCCTAAGCAATACAGTTTTGCTTAATTTTGAATTTTTATAAATAGAATCTTACTGTGTGTTTTTCTGAAACGTGTCAGCATTATGTTTGGGAAATTCACATGTATGTGTATATCTAGTAGCAGTGTGCTAACGTTTTCATTTTGATACAGTTGTCCATCATATGAAATTACCACAAAATGTTTATCCATTCTGCTATTAATGGACATTCGAGTAATTTCCAGTTTGGGATCATGAATCATGTTGCTATGAATGTGCATTTTGTTCCACCTAGAAGTAGAGTTGCTGAATTCTAGGGTATGCTTATCTTCAATTATAGTATATAGTGCCAACCTGTTTTCCAAAGTGGTCATACCAAAATTACACTCCTACTCTTGATATGAGAGTTCCCATTGCTTCTCATCCTCACCCACACTGGGATTCATCAGTTCAAACACTGTGCATTCATACATTCTTTGTAACTCCTGTGTATCTGGCAGTCTTTGTACTTTTGTCAGTTTTGGTAGCTATATACTGATACTGCACTGTGATTTTAATTTGCATTTCTCTGTTAATGAATGGGGCTGAGTTCCTCCTGTGAATTCTTTGTTCAAGACTTGCCATTCTTCTATTGGAATGTTTGCTCCTTGCTGTTTTGTATGTGATCCCATCATCAGTTATATATGTTGCAAAGATCTCCGACTCTGTGGTTTGTCTATCCAACCTTTAAATGGTTGTTTTTGATGAATAAGACGTTGTTAATTTAATGAATCTGAATAACAATCTTTTCCTTATTGGTTGGTGCTTTTGGTATTCTGATCAGAATGTTTTTTTCCTACTCTGGGGCCATGAAGATAGTTTCACATACTATCTTCTAGAAGCTTTATTGTTTGCTTTTACACTCAGGTTTACAAAACACCTGGAATTGATTTTTGTGTGAAGTAGGGGTTGTTTTATTCTTCCCCCTCTACAGATATTCAGTATTCCAGCTTTATTTATTAAAATATCGTCCCTTTCCCACTCTTGTGTAGAGCCACACTTGTTATATATCGTGCATGTGTGTGCATGTGTGTGTGAGCGTGTGTATTGTGTTGCATTGAAAGGTTTCTGGGGTCTTTTCTATTCTTTTGCTCTATTTGTCCAACAATGTGTCAAAACAACACTGTTTTAAATATTGTGCTTTTATAACAAATCTTGATATTAAGTAGAGTGTGTTCCCCCAACTTCTTCTTCTTGAATGTCTTGGCTATTATGGTAGTCTGGGTCCTCCAAGAAGCAGACCCCAAGGTGACATTAAAAATTAACAAGTAAATTTTATTAAGGGAAATACTTATGTGAGAGAAAATAAGGGAGGGAGCTTGCTAAGACTGGGAGAGCTGTCAGACTGTAATGTAAGTCTGATTCCAAGTGAAGCGGAGAAGAGAAAATTGGGTATAATCAATCTAGGCTGCTGTGCAGTCAAAGGAAGGCTTGGCAAAGTTATTGGTGATTCCTAGAGACAAAGCAGGCTATCAGAAGGGTCTTGTGTCTCCCAAGAACAGGTCTGCCTTAGTATCCTAAGTGCATTGTCATTGGCTGGGAGCAGCCCATGAAAGGTGTGGCCTCAGTACAAATTTGGTGATGAATCTCAAAGCACAGTAACTGGGGCCCTTGGTCATTTACTCTCCCTGTAGTTGGAGGTCTTCAAGTCTCATGCTCCTGACTGTCACAGTCTACACCTTGTTGTGGGCAGATCTTCGTCTCCACACAAGTTTAGAGAACAGCTTCTATAAACTTTCCTGTTGGGATCTGATCAAGATTACATTCAATCTACAGATTGGTTTGGGAAGAATTGTTATCTTTAAAATATAGGTCACCCAATCCATGAAACTGGCACGCAGCTTTGTTTAGTTGCATCTTCTTTTATTTCTATTCACGGCGTTTCATTGCTTTCTGCAAGGTCTTACTGTTCGTTGAATTAATTCCTATGTATTTCATACTTTTTGTTGTTTGTTGCTAGTGTACACTGTAGGGGAGGAAGACACTTCTTCCACCCACTCTAGGTCCTTCTGGCTTGCCTAGGAATTAAATTGACATGAGATAGAATAACAGGAGAATATCAAACAAAGCTTTATAACATGTATACGTGGAAGAGACTCAGGAAAACTGAGCAACTTGCCAAAATGGCAGAGTCTCTCATTAAATACCATCTTCAGCTAAAGACAAAGTAAAATTTTGGGGGTGGGGAGAGTCAGTTATGCAAGATCACCAGAAAAGCACAGTAAACAAGAGTAAGGTTATTCCGGAGATTTAAGTCCTTGCCTTCTGCATTGATAAGAGTTTCTAGAGATAAGGTCATCCCCCCTTCTTCCTGGTACAGAGAGGGAGACACATTTACAGATGGAGATTTCCCTTACAAATGTAAATGTCTCTCACAAAGGGTAAGTAAATTCTACTTTCCAGAGTTTCTCTCATGTCTGCAGTTTTTAAAAGTAACCAGCCCAAAATAATCCTTATGCCAAAGAGACTCATTTTGGGGTGGCCAGTTCCAATCCCCCACAATACAAATGCAATTGATTCTTGTATATTGACCTTCTATAGAGCAACCTTGCTAAACTCATTATTAATTCTGACAATTTATTTGCATGTCATTTGGATTTTCTCTGTACACAATAGAATAATCTGTTACTAATTGTTTTATTTCTTTCTTTCTAATCCTTATGCCTTATATTTATTTTCCTTGCCTTATTGTACTGCCTACTTCTTGTACAATGTTGAATAGAAGTGGACATATTTGTCTTGGTCCAAATCTCAAGAGGCAAATTTCCCCTGTTTTACTAGTAAATTGGATTATGGTGTATACTTTTTGTTTACTTCCCCTGATCCATTCTCCACACTTTTCCACCTGCACTGTGCTCCAGGAGGCAACTTGCAGGGACTGAATCAATGGGCTCCATTCCCCTTTTGCTTTAGATTGGTTATGGCCAAATAAAGGCACTGATATGAGATAGAGTAGGGAGGAAAATTAAATTGGGGTATATATTCCCCAGTCTACCACACTGCCCTGTCACATAGATTAGATGTGTCCTTCTACCAAAGGCCACAGCTTATGTCATGTAGCCCTGTCCATATAGCCACTCTTTCCTTCTTATAGTAATTCCTTCCTTCTCTTGCCTCTTCAGGTCTTTCTACCAATTATTAGCCTTAGGATACTACATTATCCGTTGTTAGTTTCTTTAAACTCTACCCCACCTTCATAAAAATGCCCATATTAAATTCTTTTCAAATCACCCCATCTGAGGGTGCTGTCTGCTTTAGGTTGGGTCTCCAGAACAATTGAAGTTTAATGTACATTTTTATTTAGTTTGCCTTTATCAGATAAGGAATTTTCCTTCTATTTCTATTTAGCTGAGTTTTTTTGTTTTGAGGAAGATTAGCCCTGGGCTAACTGCCGCCAATCTTTCTCTTTTTGCTGAGGAAGACTGGCTCTGAGCTAGCATCATGCCCATCTTCCTCTACTTTTATATGTGGGACACCTACCACAGCATGGCATGCCAAGGGGTGCCATGTCTGTGGCCAGGATCTGAACTGGCGAACCCTGTGCAGCTGAAGCAGAACGTGCGCACTTAACCACTGCGCAACTGGGCCGGCCCTAGCTGAGTTTTTTAAAAAAGTGTGAATCAATGTTGAGTTTTATCAAGTGCTTTTTATGAATCTATTGAGATCATAACATGATTTTTATTCTTTATTTCATTAATGTGGTATATGGCACAATGTTAAACCTTCTTTGTATTCTTGGAATAAACCCAATGTAGTCATGGTGTATTATCAATTTTATAGACTGTTGAAATTAACTTGCTAATATTTCGTTAATGAATTTTGCACTAATTAAATCTCAAGAACAAGATTTGGCCTGTAGTCTTCCTTTCTCCTAGTGTTTTTTGGCAGTTTTAATATCAATATTCTGTAGGCCTCATAATATGACTTGGATTGTATTTCTTCTTCTTCTAATATCTGGAAAAATTTGTAAAGATTGGCATTTTCTCTTTAAATGTTTAGTTAAACTCCATGCGGAAGGCATATGAACCAGAAAATTAAAACAACTCAAATTCATATGCACTTAATAACACAGCCTCAAATATATAAAGTAAAAATTGACAAACTAAAAGAAAAAATTGACAAAATCATGATCAGATTTTAACATTCTTCTCTCTGTAACTGACAAATAAAAAAGATTTCAACAACACGGTTAGCAAACCAGGCCCAATAACAATATGGAACACAGAACCCAATAACTGCAGAGCGCACATTCTTTTCAAGCTTACATAGAACATTTACAAAACCTTGACCATGTTCTGGGCCATAAAGCAAGTATCAAAAAAATGTCAAAAGATGAAAAAAATACAGAGGCTTTATCCCCCCAAAATGTCATTCAGTTAGAATTCAATTTGAAAATTAGAAAAAGATAAGTAAAAAATTTACAAACATTTGGAAATCTAAAATTTGCTTTCAAATAACATAAGCCAAAGAAGTAATCACAATGAAAATTGTAAATTATTTTAAACTGAATGATAATAAAAATGCTATATACCAAAATACGTAGGTTATAGCTAAAGCTATGCTTATAGGGAAATGCATAGGCTTAAATGCATAATTTTAATATAGTAGTTTTATATTAGTTAGGCAGTATGAATTTGAATACCAATAGTATATAAACACTATATTAATAATACATTAGTAATATGTTAATTATTTAATGTAGTTACTGATATATTTGAGTTTAAATTTACCATTTTACTAGGATCTTTCTATTTTTCTTGCCTATTATAGTTCCCCAATTCTTCCTTTCTTGCTTTCTGTTTGATTTATTGAGTATATTACACCTTTGACATTATTAGCTTGGGAGTTATACATACATTGTACAAATATTCTTTTGGTGTTCACCCTAGAAATTACAACATTCATCCTTGACTTATGAAACATCTACTAGTGATTTGTAACATTACCATCTTTCTGGACAAAGGAAGGTTGTCAGAACATTTTAAGTCCCTTCATCCCCTTCTTAACTTATGTTTCCGTTGCTGGCATATATTTAAATTTCTTAATATTTTAAACTCAGCAATACATTATTATTCTTGTTTAAGCACCCATGGCCATTTGCATTTACCCACATTTTCATCATCTTCATCGCTCTTTATTCCTCCCTGCATCTCCAAACCTTCAGTCTGGAATTACTCTTCTTCTATTGGAAGAACGCCCTTTAGTACTCCCTTTTGCTGATTTGCTACTAAAAATTTTCCTCAGATTGTCTGAAAATATCCTTATTTTCATTTTGAAAGTTATTTTTTGCTAAGCATAGAAGTCTAGGTTGCAGGTATTTTCTTTCAGTTCTTTAAAGATATCATTCCGTTAACCCTTAGTCTCTCTTGTTTCTTTTTCTTTTTTTTCTTTTCATTTCTCTGAGGAAGATTCACCCTGAGCTAACATATGTTGCCAATCTTCCTCTTTTTGTTTAAGGAAGATTTGCCCTGAGCTAATATCTGTGCCAATCTTTCTCTATTTTGTATGTGGGTCACCATCACAGTGTGGCTGCTGATGAGTGGTGTAGGTCCACACCAGGGAGCAGAACCCAGGCTGTGCAAGTGGAGCATGCCAAACTTAACCACTAGGCCAGGGGGCTGGCTCCTCTCTTGTTTCTTTTGAGAAGTCAGTTGTTTGTCTAATTGCTGTTTCTTCAAAGGTAATCTGTTGTGTTTTTCTTTACTTATCTGCTTTTAAGATTTTCTTTTTGTCCTTCATTCTCTACAGTTTTACTATGATGTGCCTAGGTGTTTTCTCCCCTACCCCTTAATAAATCTTGCTTGGGGGTTGTAGGGAACACTTAAATCTGTGACTTTATGTCTTTCATCAATATGGGAGCACTCTCAGTTGCTATGAGTTTAAATATTGCTTTTATTCCATTTCCTCTCTATTTTTTCTGAGACTCTAGTTACAAATATTTTGGACCTTCTTGGTGTTTTATCTAAGTCTCTAACCCTTTCTTTGTACATTCCTATACGTATTTTCCTCTCTGTGCTTCATTCTGGACAATTTTTTCTAACTAATTTTCTAATTCACTGATTCCTGTTTAGGTATATTGACCCACCCATTGAATTATTACTTTTAGTTGTTGCATTTTTAAATTATAGAATTCCCATTTGTTTCTTTTTCAAGTCTGGTATGTCTTTTTTGTAGAGTTTCCAGGGCTTTTTCTTGTCAACATAGTTTTTTTTTTCTTTTATGTCCTTGAACATAGTAAGCACAGATTAAAAAGAAAACTTTATTACAGACATTAGTGTATATATGGATCTGCATATCAAACATACATAGAGTGGAAAAAATAGTATAATGATTTCCCATGTACTCATTGTTCTTCTTCAATAAATATCAATATTCTTTCATTCTTTTACAAGATATATTGTCCCCTCCTGCTGCTGTCTGTATTCTTCCTCTCTTCTTCCTTCTCCTCCTCCTCCTGCCTCTTCCTCCTCCTCCTCCTCTTTCTCTTCCTCTTCTTTCTCCTTCTTCAGTGGAGTAATTTAAAGCAAATCCAAGACAGTAGTATATTTCTCTAACACATATGGACTTTTTAAAAGCATAACCACAAAATCATCACACTCAACAATACTAACACTAATTCCTTAATGTCATCTATTACCTTGTCAATTTAAGCTAATTGTGGTTTGTCTTGGTTTTATCGTCATCTGCCTGAATTTTTCACTGGGTTGGTCAAGAACTCATTAAGAAAGTGAGTATGAGATCTCTCTGAAATGCTGCAGCGTGTGCAAGGGACCATTAAGGCTCCAACTAAATACTAACCAGCTCAGATGCCCCTTCACACACTGGTCTCAACCCCTTTTCTTGCCTCTAGACTGTTCACGTGCATAACACTCTCTCATGAATAACAGCTCTCATTAGACGTAGTGATTCTCACCTGAGGAAGACAGACACAGCAGAATGGGGTAGGGGTCAAGAAGGAGCTGAGACAACTACAGTCGTGCCACATAATGACATTTTGGTCAACTATGGACCACATCTACTGCAGTGGTCCCATAAGATTAGTACCATATAGCCTAGGTGTGTAATAGGCTATACCATCCAGGTTTTGTAAGTACACTCCATCACGTTCACACAATGAGAAAATCGCCTAATGATGTGTTTCTCAGAACACATCCCCATCATTATGCAAGACCAAGAGAACAGGATTAGGCAGGAACCCAGGATGCCCAGTGAGACCAGTGAGACCAGGTGCCAGGAGCTGGGACGCGTTTCTGCTCATCTGCTGGGCCCTCACCTTCTGTAGGGCTCTGCAGTCTGCAGGGCACCTGTGGACCCGAGGGTGGCTCAAAAGCAAGGCCTTGCATAGAATGAACGTGGGCATGCCACTAACTAGTCGTCTGACCCTGCACAAATCATTTGTCTCTCTGAGCCTCAGCTTCCTCATCTGTAAAATGCAAGTTGTGATGGTACCTCCCTTCTAGGGTTGTTGTGTGGCTCAAGCTAGAAAAGGCAGGAGTGGTGCCTGGCCCACGGCGGGTGATCAGTCGGTGATGGAGTTGTCTGTTACGGTGTCATTTCCGCTGTGCTGGGCTGGGCAGGGTTCTAGAGTTTATTTGACAGATCAGATGAGGCTTCAGGGAGGTGAAGAGACTATCCCAGGACATGTGGCTGCTAAAGGATAGAGCCCTATTTCAAGCCCCGGTGCCCTCTACCCAAGGTAATATGTCCTGGGCACATTGTCACCTCCAGCGCAGGGGCCCTGTGAACTGCAAAAAATACAACAATCAAGTTGAGGACCCAGAGGTCAGCCTGGGACCTCTGTGCTCTCAGGTGGGCAGGGGTGTGTTTTATCTGGTTTGTGTCACGCTGTGGACAAAAGCGTGCCAAAGTCTTCAGCTGGGGTGGCTGGGGGATTAGGAAACTGAATGAAGAGAAACTTTATTTATACCTTTGTGGCTAAAGCTTTCATATGGGTTTTAAAGGACATATTCTGCTTGTTGTGTACTGCCTCTGAAACACACTTGAATTTCTGTACATGGGCTCAGGAAAGAGTCTTGCTAGTGTGAGATCCACACTGACGACTTGGCTTGAGGCTTGGAATCACACTGCCTGAGATCAAATCCTGGTTCCACCACTGATTGGCTGGGCTGGGGGCCTGTTGGCAAGCAGCAGCTTCCTCCTGTGTAAGACGGTGATGATAGCAGTGTCTGTTTCACAAGGTATCTGTCCATTAAGATGAGGCTTAATTGAGGCCGTGTTACAGAGGGCACTTAGCCCAGGGCCTGGCAAACAGGAGCTGCTCCATAGTGATAGCTATGACCACAATTAAGACACAGAATCTCACTGAGACTTACAAAGCATTATCTTTGCAACCAAAATATCAACAAATTGTTCTCCCCAGTTGTGGACATGAATCATAGCTCACTTTGGAGCCCTGGTGCCTAAGCTCCTAAATGCCTATTACCTTCACGAAGCCAGCGTCTGCATCTGGTACAGCTCTGTATCCCACCCCCTGGCCCCCTTCCTGCCCCAGGCACAGAGCTTAGCACAGTGTTCTCCATAATGATCTGCTCACCAGAACTGAATGTGCCATTCACCAGCTGGGGGAAGTTGTTCCAGAGGGATGGCATAATGGCAATGCCTGGGTATGGGGCCAAGGACAATGAAGCAAGGAGGACCCTATTGGACAGATACCTGGCTGTGACTTCAGCAATGTCCTTGCTGATTAAAGGTGGTGCCTTTCCAGGGAACTTTCCAGACGTGTAATAACTGGTGGGATGCTAATAACACATAGTGAGATTTGATACAGCTGATCCTGGGTGGGCCATTTAGCCCCCCTCTGACTCAATTCATATCTCAAAAAATGGGAATAAATAATACCTGCCCTTTTAGATCAAGGATCGAATTAGCTCCTAAGTGTGATGCTCTGTAAATGTAAAGGCTTTCTCTCTCTCTCTCTCTCTCTCTCTCTCTCTCTCTCTCTCACACACACACACACACACACACAAACGCACAGTTTACTAGCGATTGGTTTTTCCATCTTCCCACCCTGACAGGCTGATGGGAAGATAGGAGAGTCCAGAAATCCCTTTCGCTGCCTTAGTTTGATCCTATCAATCTCCCTTATTGACTGCAGGCTCCAGAGAGAAGGGGCCGGCACGCTGCTTGCTGGGCAGCAAGAGATGGATCATTAAACACGGTGGTGATGGTCCTGGGGGTTATTCACCCCAGTTGGTCAGAAAGGAGACAGTTTTTGGAAAGGAGATTCACGAGCAAAAGGTAATCTGTCTCTAAGGGGAAACGCCTCCACGCCAGGGCAGAAGGGAGCTCAGGCGTTCACTTTGGGAGGGGAGAGAGTATCCTGATACCTCCACCCTCCCCTCCTGTGGAGTCTGGATGGCTCCAGTTCAGCTCTGAGTCATCAGGACTCTGCCTTCCTGTGGGCTTCTGAATTCACTCCTGACCTCCACTCCAGCGCCAGCATTGCCATCTACAATCCTCAATAAACAATAGTAGTAGTAATAATCATCATAATAATGACGATTTTGTGTGGTTTATTTCATTTAATTCTCATTACATCCAAGTAAGGCAAGTATTATTCTTATTCCTATTTTACCAGTTGGGAAACTGAGGCACAGAGAGGTTAAAATGTACCATGTTACAAATTCATATGCCTGGTAAATCAGAATTCAAATCCTGGCAGTCTGACTCCGGAGTCTATGTGTTTTATGCCTACACCTTACTTGCTGCCCACCACTCAGATGGAAGGGATGGAAGGGATAGAAAGAAGGAAGGAAGGAAAAAGGGAAGGGAGGAAGGAAAGAGAAGGAAGGATGGGTGGAAATCAACACCATAAAGGAAAGCCAGAATCGTGTATTATAAATAGAGGATAGCTCTTAAAATTGCCACCACCACCACCACCACCACAAACTGAAACAGTGTTATCAAATCCTAGCTGGCTGTTATCAAATCCTACTGTTGCCTGCCCCATTATCTAGGTCAAAAAGGCAACAGCAAGTGTTGGAGAGAAGATGAAGAGAGATGCGCTCCAAATAAGGCTTTCTCCTACGGATCGTCAGAAGGATTGGGAATGATCAGAGAAACGAACAGCTTCCTCCCTGGGGAATTCCATCTAACGCCAGCTCCAGCACCACCTCCAACTGCCCCTTGGTTCTTTCCTTCCCACTACAGCCTAGGGAGATACCCCTCACTCCCATTCTGCCATCTGAAAAACGAAGGGTTTGATTACAGGACAATTGCTAGGGTCCTGTGCAGCTCTAACATTCCTTCCAACTTTCCTCTTCTAGGATTCTTCCATTCCTGTATGATTTCTCAGGTGGGCTATAACCAGCTGATGTCCAGGGAGGGAGACGGGGTCAGGGATGCACCATAAGCAGCTGCTAGCCCCACGGGAAAAGCATGTTTCTGTCTCCAAACTCTCCTCAGAGCCTCTCTGTACCGCCCCCCGGCCCCCCCTCCCCCCACCATCCTCCCCGCTTGGAGTCTGACGGCATTGAGAGCTTCATGTAGGCTAAATGTCAGTTTGAAAAATAGGATTCCATTAGAAGATTATTGTCTGCCTCCTTGCTCAGGCCTCTAAGATGGAGCCTGTCCTTATTTGATTTGGTTCAGGGGCACTTTCTAAAGAAGGGGGTGGGGGAGCCTATTTATCTCTGAGAGAGAGATAGAGAAGCAGGTTTCTTTTGGGGTTTCCTTTATAACTTGGAAAAATGCTTTGAAATATCTTCACCAGTGGGTGGTCTGCAGGGTGATGCCAGGTTAAGCAGAACATCTATGCCAGGATACCGCGGCACCTAGCTTGAAGCAAGTTCACCAAGTGAAAGTTAGGCCGGAGGAAGGAAAGGTAAATTAGTGGGTAATTATGCACTTTACACAAGAAGGATTTCTATAAGGAATCCTTTAAACAGGCAATCCCTGGTGACTTTTAAATAAAATTCTATTTCTTCCCAGAGTGTGGTAAGGACTTAATAAGACGACCATGTTTCAACCAGATGCCTTTTGGGGATTAATTTCCTCCTGTAAACTGCTAATCTCCTTTCTGTCTCTATGGATTTGCATATTCTGGGCATTTCACAAAAATGAAATCATATAACATGTGGCTTTTTGTGTCTGGCTTCTTTCACTTAGCATCATGTTTTCAAGGTCCATCCATGTTGTAGCGTGTGTCAGAATTTCATTCCTTTTTATGGCTGAATAATAATCCTCCATTGTGTGGCTATACCAACTTTTATTCATCTACTCATCAGCTGATTGACATGTGGATTGTTTCCACTCTTTGGCTATTGTCAATAATGCTGCTATGAACATTTGCAGACAGGTTTCTGTGTGGACATATGTTTTCATCTTCTCTTGGTGTACACCTGTGAGTAGAATTGCTGAACCATATGGTAACTCTGTGTTTAATTTTTGAGAAACTGCCAGACTGTTTTCTGTGGCAGCTGCACCATTTTACCTTCCCACCAGTAATGGGTGAGAGTTCTGGTTGCCCCATAGCCTCACCAACACTCGTCATTGTCCGTCCTGTTGTTCAAGCCATCCTCGTGGGTGTGAAGCAGTATCTCCTTGTGGTTTTGACTTGCATTTCCCTGATGCACACCTGGGATTTGAACCCAAGTCTGTGCTGCCAACAGAGTCAACAAGCACAGTGATTCTTAACGGTGTGCCCCCACCACGCCCTCCCTCCCTCCAACTCTCCCCGCAGGCTGCCGCCATCTCTGCTCAGGCTGGTCCCTCAGGGATGCTGGGGCAAAATTAGCACTGAGAACCACTTCTCTTGTGGCTATTTCACAGGGTCATGAATTTCATCACTTTACAAGTGAATTATCAGTAATTTAAGTCTTTTTCAAAGGGCAATAATCATAGTTTTTAGCCTTCGAATCCTCAGTGTCTGGCATATAGTAGGTTTTGGTAAATGTTTGTTGAATTCATCCATCCATCCAACAAATATTTATTCAGCATCTACTTTGCGTCAGGCACTGTTCTAGGCTTCGGGGATACAGCAGTGAATAAAGCAACTAAAAATTCCTGTTCTCTTGAGACTTACTTTCTAGTGGATGAAAGAATAAAGTTTACAAATTTGTGTTGGAGACAATGAATGCAAAGGGAACTTGTAAGCTTTACACGCTACATGAAATAAAGGAGCATATTCATGAAGAAATGGCAACGATACTAAACATAGCAGCTATGGAGTGGCATTGACTATGTGCCAGTCACTGTTCTAAACTATATGCATACATATATGTATGTATTATATAATATGAGCATTATATATAATATATATAAGAATCATGTATGAGGACTAAATGGAATTTTATATACATTTCATACATATATGCACAAAAATATGTAAAAATCCATTTAATTCTCACAACAACCTTATGAAGTAGAAGTTATTATTACCATATCCACTTTATAGTTGAGAAAACTGAGGCACAGAGAGGTTAAGTAACTTGCCCAGGACCGTACAGTAAGTGGGAAAGACAGGATTTGAATGCAGGCACGTGGCCACAGTGCTTGCGTGTTTGACCTTTATGCTCCGGCCCCTCTCAATGGACAGGAAGCAGGCATGAACTTGGTCTGAGTTGGCTTTCTGTGCTCTGAGGCCTGCTTGCCACAGTTTTTATTCATTGGATCCAATCTGCTTGGCACAGGCCCGGGATATTTGGGTTGGTGGCAAGCTAGCCAGGTCATCAGAGTGGAGGCAAGGACCCACTCTATCATCTATCTGTTCCCCTATGGCTGTCGTCAGGCTGTGTGGTCCATGACCTCATGCCCTTGAAACTGACCCTCCTAGAGTTTGCTCCTTCTAGCGCCTATGCTGCCCTTCTAGCAAGAGTCCTAGCAAGAATCTGCACCCATTCTTGGCAGTCACTGTGTGACCTCATGGCTGTGGCAAGGGCTTAAGAGTCAGGAACCTTACTTCCTGTGCCGGGCCTGGTCAGCGTCCCCAGGCAGGGCAGAGAGCCTTCCAGAAGCTGTGGGAGGGAGGAAGGCAGGGAGCAGAGGACTAAGTGGGGTCTGTGCACATTTTCTCCCTAACCCGGGTGGCCTGTGAATGTCCTCTGGGTCTCTCCCTATAGAGGGTGGGGTGGTCCATCAAAGGTTGGTCTCAGCACCTTTGGTTCTGTTACTTAAAATGGACTTTTGGGGGCCAGCCCGGTGGTGCAGTGGCTAAGTGTGCACATTCTGCTTTGGTGGCCTGGGGTTCGCCGGTTCGGATCCCAGGTGCGGACATGGCACTGCTTGGCACGCCATGCTGTGGTAGGCGTCCCATGTATAAAGTAGAGGAAGATAGGCACAGATGTTAGCTCAGGGCCAGTCTTCCTCAGCAAAAAGAGGAGGATTGGCGGCAGCTGTTAGCTCAGGGCTAATCTTCCTTAAAAAAAAGGACTTTCGAAGTGTCTCTGAGCAGGAGTCATGGGGTGGAGAAACATGCCAAGGACCCTGAGAATCCAAGAAGCTAGGCCACAGGAGCTTTCTGCTAAGCAGCGAGCGGTGGGGCTGCCGAGTCTTGTTCATGGCTACATTCCACTGCCTAGGCCAGGGCCGTGCCGAGTAGGCACTCAGGGGAATATCTGTTGAATGAAAGGGCTGAAAAGGAAAGTAAATCCTATGTAGTCCAATCTTCTCAGGAAACTGAGGCCCAGCTCGGAGAAGTGGCTCAGCTAAGCCTCTATTTATAACTAACAAAGAGGAGACACAGAGAACCAGGCCAGGCCTCTGGCTGTGCACTTTAGAAGAGGTGTTCTTTCTATGGCACCAGGTGGCTGAGGTCTGCGGGTGCTTCTCCTAGAGGGAGTCCATGCACCGAGTCCCTGCCTCTCCTCTCCAGCGACTCTCTCTGATCTCCAGGAACATCTGCTCATTAGCAGCCCAAATTGAAGAGGCAGGAGGCAGGGAGGAGCCGGGTAACCCTTGCAGTTTGAAGGGCCTTCATGGGAGGAGGAGAAGGAAGAGGAGTGGGAAAAAGGGAATAATGACATTGATAGTAATGGCTTTGACTTATTGAAGACCTACTGCGAGCCAGGCACTGTGAACGGGCCTCTTTACACACATCATTTTTAATTCTTCAACAGTCCTAAAATATGTTATTGCCCGTGGTCAGATGGCCCTGGTCGCTGCTTAAAACAAAGCAAATGATGGAATTCTAAACAGAATGGAAAAAAATATGGGTGGGCCCAGGTACCCCAGACAGATGCTCAGGGGTCTTGTGCTCAGGCCAGCAGAGGGTTTGGCCAAGCTCCTGCTACCTGAATTGTGGGCTGCCCACAGTCCTGAGGCCTGCAGCCCACAGCACAAGATACATAGTCACAAGGTCTTGGGTTCCATTCCCAGCCCACCACGTGCAACCATTCACTTTCTAAAAGTGGATGAGAATACCCACCTCCAGCATTGTAGAGAGGATAAAACATGCGTGATGGAAAGGATCTCAAATCCATAACACGCAACATAGTAGGCAGTAAGCAATTGTTAATTCTCTTTTCTCTCCTACCTGCAAACCAATGGCTACTTCCAAGAAAGATCAGGGCCTTGCATCCTTTTCCCAAAGGAATCAGCATTTTAACTGATGGCTCAGAAATCACAGAGTCTGGAGGCTCAAAAAAGTATTTCAAAAGGTAATTGAGAACATAAAAATAACCACTGACTTGTACACATCAGAAAAATTGAAATGTCCTGACATTTTGAAGCTGATATATGAAAGAAACTTGATAGAGGTTTTCCCAAATTTGGTAACAATTCTTAAGATATACATGACATTACCAATAATAAGCTGTGAAGTTGAAAGGAGCTTTTCTAAACTATCAGTGATAAACAAAATTTGGTAAAAAAAAAAAAAAAGTAATTGGGAAACACAGGTAGGGGCCAAGGGACTTCCCCTAGGTAGTCCCTGAAGAGCCTTACAGACTCCTTAAAGACTAGGGCAAGTGTCACTGCATCTTTTTCTGGCTGCCTCTCTCTGTAGCAGGGCCAGCCACCTGTGCAGGGAGAATGAGGTCTGGGATTCCTGTGTAGCAGCTGACCAGGAAGCCCTGGCCTGCCCGTGTCAACCTCTCGGGGCTCAGTATGCCCTGATGTGCTCTGCATGGAGGCGAGGGATGGGAGAAATGGGCAGTGGAGGCTGCTACTGGGGAGTTTGAATGGAGGAAGGACACTGGTGACGTCTGACACCAGGTAAGGGAGTAGGGTCTGCTACTATGAGAGTGTTGCAGCGTCTCATCACCATCTTGACAGGTGGAGAGGAGGATGGCAAGGATAATTATCTTAATTGGATGTCCACTAGACGGGATGAGAAGAGTCCCAGAATGGCTGAGATTAACCCTTGTAGGATGGGGACTCAGGACAGATTAAGTTTGGTTTCAGAAAAGTGCTAAAGAAAGTAATGTTTCTTGTGTGTGAGTTTTGGGATAAAATGTAAATTTGCTATAGATGTATATTACTAGCATACTTCAGTGTAATAGAACAATATGGATCCATACCGTTTTATGTTTCCTTTAATGATATAGCTGAAGCCTCGATGCTGTCATTGCTGGTTAAAGAGTAGGTGAAGAGAGTAATTATAAAAATTATGTTTACATACTTTAAACATTTTATTCTAATTTAAAATACATGAGTACATATTAATTTGGCTTTTTTTTTTACTCTTTATTATGGAAAATTTTTAATGTATACATAATAGAATAGTATAATGAACCATCATGTACCCATCATCCAGCATCAAAAATTATTGAATCATGGGGCTAACCTGGTGGTGTGGTGGTTAAGTTTGGCGCACTCTGCTTTGGCAGCCTGGGTTCACAGGTTTAGATCCTGGGCGCGGACATACACCACTCGTCGTCAATTCCGTGGTGGCGACTCACATACAAAATAGAGGAATATTGGTGACAGATGTTAGCTCAGGGCTAATCTTCCTCAGAAGAAAAAAAAAGTTATTGAATCAGAGCCAAGCTTGTTTCTGTATCTGTCCCCCCAACCCATTATTACTTTGAAGCAAATTTCAGATGTATTTTTACTTCATCCTGTATATTTCAGTCTGCATCTGCTATGGACTGAACTGTGTTCCTCCAAAATTCATATGTGATGGTGTTTGGAGGTTTGGAGATTCATAAGAAGAGACACCAGAAAGCTGGCTTCCTCTGGTCCCACCCACACACACCGAGGAAAGGCCGCAGGAGGACACAGTGAGAAAGTGTCCATCTCCAACCAAAGAAGAGAGCCCTTGTCAGGGACCAACCTCGCTGCACCTTGACTGTGGGCTTCCAGTCTCCTGAACTGTGAGAAATGAATGCCTGTTGTTTAAGCCGCCTGGTCTGTGGCATTTTGCTATGGCAGCCCATGCGCGCAAATAGAGCATCTCTCAAAGATAAAGATTCTTTAAAACAAACAAACATAGTAACAATAACATGATTGTCCCTAAAGAACGTATCACTGACTCCTTCATTTCCTCAGATATCAGCAGGTGAACTTGAGGCGTGGGGCTCAGGCTCTTTTCTTGGGCGTGCAGCAGCTCATTGGAGCCCTGTGTTGCCTTTCAGTGAAAACCACATCTGTAAGGCACAATCCGCAATGTGCAGTTAGAGTTTTTAACATGGAATGAGAATTTAAAGATATTTTTGAAGAAATGAGAACAGGATTCTCCCAGGTGGTTATTACTCTCCTCCATCATCTTTTATAGTTGTCTCGCTCACACCTATTTTGACATCATTTTGGTTTTTTTAAGAAACTCACTTTCATTGTACATTTCCAAAGCATTTACCTTAGCTTTCACAGAAATGACTCTCATTTTTGTACTCATACTTAGTTAGTTTTTCATAATACTTAGTTGTGAGTCAATAGTAACAAATACAGCTGGCATAAATAGATTTGGGAATAAACACAACTAATCCCTGCTAAGGATCCCACTCAAGTACTTGCAGAAGGGGCTTGGAATATTGGAGGGCGGGTCAGCCCATGGTGTGTTTTATGGAGAAACTAAGAGCATCAAATGATTTTGTAAGTCTGTTAGGTGGAGACTGAATAAATGAGCTTCTTCCGGGTATTTTGGGAGTCTTTTTTATTAGCGCAAATGGCTCCACATCATTCTTTTCATATATTGCATAGCATCTATTGCATAGACATGCCATATGTCTTACCCTATATGTTTCTTATTGGTAGACATAGAAATTGTTTCTAGTTTCTGTCTGTTCATTTTGCTTTTTGCCAATATATAAAATGTTCTACTGAGCCTCCTTTCTTTCTTCCTTTTTTTTTTTTTGAGGAAGATTAGCCCTGAGCTAACATCCATGCCCATCTTCCTCTACTTTATACATGGGATGCCTACCACAGCATGGCTTGACAAGCAGTGCCATATCTGTACCTGGGATCTGAATCGGGGAACCCCGGGCCACCGAAGCAGAATGTGCGAACTTAACGGCTGCACCACCGGGCGGGCCCCTGAGCCTCCTGTCTCATATACGTGGATGTACTTTAACCGGTATATATCGGCAGCATACATTTCTTAGTGTGGAATTGCTGGGTCAAACAAAAGATATATGTATTTAAATTTTTTATTGACATTGAAAATTGTTCTCCAAAATTGTTGCACTAATTTATAATCCCACTAACAGTATTTAAAAGTGTGTATTGCACACCCACTCACCAATCATTACCAAACTTTTTCATCCTTACCAGTCTGATAAATAAAAAGTGATATCTTACTGTTGTTTCTATTTAAATTTCTTTAATTTTGAATGAGTTTTAACATTTTTCACGTGTTTAATGGATATTTGCACCTATTTTTCTATGAACTATGAGTTCATATCCTTTGCTGTGCTGATCTTTTAAAATAGATTTGTGAAACTCCATTTAGTTTAACAATATTGGCCCTTTGCTTTTCTATATGTGACATAAATTCGCAAGGAGGCTGAGATCACTGACCTTCATCAGAAATATGCGCTCTCCCTCCCGTTGTGTGGAGTTGTCCCTGGGAGGTTGCCAGCTGGGGACTTCACTTCCAAGCCCATTTTAGGGTGGGTGGGGCCGTGTGACTGAGTTCCAGCCAATGGCTACAGCGTGGATGATATGCTACTGCCAACCTTAGCCCATTAGAACTTCCAGCAGCTCTCCTCCTTGATGCTGAGGGTCTCGGCCGGCAAGCCCGCTGTCAGCTTGGTCTCTGGATGATTTAGAGGAGTAGAGCTGCCCTGTGCTGCCCGTCAGTTGAAACTATTGGGCTTGAACCATTGTGCGTTTTAGGGTCTCTCTATTTTTAAACAGTAGTTAGCCTCCGCTAACTCGTACACAAAATACCTAACAAGTAATCTAGTCTAACTTCCATATTAAATATGTGTAGTATTTATTTTTTTACATTTTCCATGCTATTTATTTTTTAACCATACAGATTTTTTAAAAGTTTTATATGGTCATTTTTAAAAAAATTACTTGGGTTTTGTGTTGTACTTGGAGAGACTCTCTCTACCTCAAGATTATTTTTTAAGTCACCTAGAAGTTTTAAGGTTTACATTTTTCATTAAAATTTTTGCTCCATCTGTAGTTGAGTGCAGGGTAAGGTATAAAGTGGGTTTCCAGCTTAGTTTTTTTTCTTTCCCTAAATGGTTAGGCAGTTGTCACCATTCCATTTATTGAATAATCTTTTTTTTAATCACTGACTTGAATTACATGTTTATCATATACCAAATTCAAACATGCATTTGGGTTTTTATATAGACTCTCTCCTGTTTGCCAGTTTGTTTGTCTATTAATGCACTATGCCAAAGTGTTTTAATTAATGTACATTTACAATAAATACTTTAAAATATCTAGTAAGAAAGTCTGTCTTTCTTTCTTTTTTCTTTCTTTCTTTCTCTCTCTGTCTCTCTATTTCTTCCTTCCTTCCTTTCTTTTGAGGAAGAGTGGCCCTGGGCTAACATCTGTTGTCAATCTTCCTCTTTTTGCTTGAGGAAGATTGTCTTTGAGCTAACATCCATGCCAATCTTCTTCTACTTCATATGTGGGACACTGCCACAGCATGGCTTGATGAGCAGTGTGTAGGTCTGCTCCTGGGATCTGAACCCATGAACCCTGGGTCGCCAAACCAGAGTACGCTCACTTAACTACTTTGCCACTGGGCCAGCCCCTCTGTCTTCATTTGTTCCCCATCATTTTCCTATATTTGTTTCTCCAGATAAACTTTAGAAAGAATTTGTGTAGTCAAAAGAAATTATGTGGATACTTTTGCTGGGATACTTTTGCTTTCAATGAGGAAAAGTGAAATTTTTACAAGACTGAAATTTGTGTTAAAGAACATATGTCACTTAATTTATTCAAAATATTATTAAAATTCCTCAGCAGAGAGTTAAAGCTTTTTTCATACAGATCCTGCACAGTTCTTGTGAAATTTATTCTTAGGTACTTTATCTTTTTTCTTCTTATTATAAATGGGATCTTTTCTTCCAGTATATTCTCTAACTGGCTGTTGCTTGTCTAAGAAGAAACCACCCAATGCAACTCTGGTTTTGTTTCTAAAGTTTTTCAGATGATTTGAATTTATAATCATATCCTCTGCAAATCTTATTCAACCTGCTTCCTCCTTTATAATATATTTACTTCTTGTTTTTCTCCTTATCTAATCGTCTTGGCTTACACTTCCAGAAAAATATTCAACCATGATGTTGGTGGCAGATTTGTGCCACCAACAGGAGGCGCTCTTTTGTCATCTGTTGGCTGCCACCAAACTCTCTCAGGAAAGGGGGGCAGTTTGCCATGAGAGCCCTCTAAGGACAGGCAGTCCTCGCTAGACAGGCCCTCCATGACCACACTCTACGCAATAGTCACCCTGCCAGCTCAGCCTCCTCACCTCCACCTTCAACCCCTCTGAGCACTGATGACGTGGCTCAGGAAACACTGTCTCCCCCATGGGAATATAAGCTCTTCCAGGGCAGAAACAGGTCCTTTTGTTCACTGCTGTTCCCTCCAGCCTAGTGCTGTGCCTGTCACATAGGAGACATGCAAACCATACGTGGTCAACGAAATGGGACAAGCACTGATAGCCTTAGGCTGTCTCCTATCAAAAATGTCCTTCCCAATAATTGCCCCTCACATTTCTATAGCCCTTTCTGGTAACAAAGCCCTTTCATAGACATTATCTTGCTTGGCCCTCTCATCAAAAGCCTGCAAATTTTTCCTTCTTAATTCTCCTTTTACAGATATGGAAAAAGAGGTTGAGAGATGTTCAGTGACTGGCTCAAGGTTGCTCAGCTAATAAATGGCAGAGTGGGATTCCTTCATAGCCTTCCGGTTCTTTCCATTGGGCTGTACTGCTGTTTAGTTGACCATCCTTTGGGAAGTAGATCTGAAGATTTTCTACCTTGATAATGCCACGTGACTTTTTTGAAAAGCTATCACTCAGGGGGAAGAAGGGAGTGAGGGTGTGCCCCCAGAAGTTGCTGTTGATTTTGTCCCTGCCAGCAAAGGTAGCTCTGTGTGGGACTCTGGGAAGGTGGGGTAGGGCTGTGGGTCTTTGGGGGTGAGTGAGAGAGGGGTGGCAGCCTAGACATTCCTCAACTCATTATCTGGATGAACAGGTCTAAGCTGCAGTGTCTTGGAGCCCCTGGGAACAGTGATGTAACATTGGCCCCTTGCGGCTAAGTCTGGGCCTCTTGGTTGGTGGTCCTGTGGAGGATAACACAGACCTCTGGTACTTTGTGGCCCTCCCTGCACACACAATCCTATTCTAGCCACTTTGGGACAGCTCAAAGGAGAGAAAAGGGGCACTTCACCCTCAGGGGTCCACGTTCTGAAGGGACAGAGATAATTTAACACCTACTATGTGCCAGGCCGGATGCAGGCCACCTCACACGCATCATATTTCACTTAGTCCTCACCACAACTCAAGAGGGAGCTCAATGATGTCCATAAACAGTCTCAGAGAGTGAGGGTCACAAAGTCTCCCTACTCACCAGAGTGAGAGCTGGAATTCCAACCCCAGGTCTGCAGTGCCCACGCTCTTTCTATTGTATCTTGCCGCCCTCCCACAGGAACGCGAGGTCTAACGCACATGGGGAAATCTAGGGTGGCAGCGCAGGAGCCCGAGGCTGCCTGGAAGGTGAATTGCAGGAGGCGTGTGAATGGCCCCCAGGGAAGGCAACAGGCTCTAAGAGGGATGGGTAAACAGTTTGGTCTCGCAGTAAGGAGACACGAGAGGGATTAAACCCAGGCTCTGCGTTAAAGGATAACCTCTGAGTCAGCAATACTGAAGCTCACGTTCCCCTGAGTGGCTGACCTTGGCAAAATGGTGATATCAATAAAGTTTAGTTACTTTTCCACCCCCCTCCCTGAGCGCAGATTGGCAGCTGATCCTATGAGCCCCTTCTGTCAGCTACATGTCAGCTCTCTGTCTCCCCCACTCCATGTCAAGCTTCAGTCCTGTGCTTCTGTGGATATTTACTCCACTTAAGGGATTCTCGGAGACCTGAAAGCCTTCTGGGCTATCTGTGGAGAAGGAATTGCCACCATGGGCATTTGGGCGGTGAACAGGCTGCAGGAGGATCTCCTGGCACCCCTTACTGTCTGGGGGACTGTGCTTTGCCTGCTCCCAAGCGTACCCTAGTGGTCCACTGGCTCAGGAAGTTGGGGAGCTCAGTAAACGACTTTTCCGGTCTTGATGCTAACTCAGAGAGAGTACTGCTGGTGGCTTTTCCCTTCCCTGGCCCTGGTACAAGGCCTTCCAGTGTCATTGACTCTCTTTAAATAAGCAAAGAGGAGCAACAATCCTGAGTGGCAGTCCGCAGATAGGCGACTCGATTTCACTATCAGGATGGCAAATCTTCAGGGGTTATTATTTTCCAAAGGGCTGGCCACCGCCCACCCCTATCTCCATTAGTGGCTTCTTAAAATGCAATCCAATATCCTGGTGAATATCACTTTGAAACCAAATCTGGCGTCCCCCATCTCGCCTGAATCCCTGTAAGCTTCCTGCCCAGTGCTCAGAGCTGACTCCACACTGGCGCCCTGTGGTTAGATCCTAACATGACTTGGCTTGGGAGGTGGGATGGAATGAAAGTGGAGGCTCATACTTATGGGATGGACAATGAGACACTAAATCTGAGGCACTGCCCTTAGGAATTTGGGTCCCTTGAACTGTAGGTAACAAGTAAACCACAAATATGTACGCCCTCAGCCAGCATGAAAAATCCTTAGTCAAGGATAATATGGATGTGCAAGGGTCCTGCCAAATTGGACGACGGGGTTATGAGCTATACAACAAGTTGTGGGAGTCAATCCCTCTGAAACTTTCCTGAGGTCAAGGGCATCATTGTCTTCCTAACCTCTGGGGGTAAAACAGACTTTCCCTCTCCTCACGAAAGCCCTCCCTCCCTGCGCAAGGGGCCTCCTCCCTCCAGCCTAAGCCTGGCATCTTCTTTTGCCCCAGGGCTCCTCTGATGCGCATGTCCTTCTCTTCTCAGAACGCAGGAGCATTTAGAACACGACTATACCCTCCTTTGCTTCTCCTGTCACTGTTTCAGCTCCTTGTTTTACGGGCATTGAGCCTTTCTTCCTAACTTGATTACAAACTCCATGAGGACATGTCTCCTCCTCTATTACCCCCTGTGCCTACCACAGGCTTGGTAAGCAGCAGGCCCTCAGGAAATACTGAATAATTGATTGAGAATTTTGGTTTCTAATCTCAACAAATAATTCCTAGTTTTTTTTTTTAAAAAAACAAAGAAGATGAAGTAGAAGAAATATAATCAGGAAGCATTTGGATATTTTTCGCAAGATATTCTAACTGTGCCTCCTTCTGTGTATGTGCACATGTGTGTATATGTGGGTGTGCTTGCCCTTATAGGTACACATGTGGTGCTTTGGATCCAAAATTAGGCTCATTAAGAAGATGCTTGCTGACCACCTGCATATGGATGCGTCCCAACAGTCCTTAAATTGTCCTCATTTGAGATGCTTTTTCCTTCGTACATTGCAACAAGCCCTCAGTAATGACAGGGAGCTGAGGCTGGAATACCTAATGAGCTGTGGATTAAGAAATGATGTGATAGCATCTTGCAGATTGTAATTAACACGCAGTCTCTATTATGTCTTCTTGGAACTGCATCTTCTTGCTGACATGTAATTCCTCCAAATAATCACTTGTCTTTTAACATCTTGATGCAACGACTAATTGTGAAAAGCTCCTGCACATAAAAGCCACTGGAGCAACTGGAGGACAATTACATGGGAACCAGTGGCTGTTGAGAACAATTACCTGGACTGGAATATGTGGTAAGTGAGACCAATGGAAGGCAACGAGACGTTGGCTAGGCATGCAGATAGCACCTGCCCGTGGCTGCTGCCTTCTTAATGGGTTTTCTATAGAACTAACGTGTGGTTCCAGAGTAGAGGAATAAAGCACTCATCTGGAGTATTTGAGAGGACTTGAATCATTTTTTTTTTTCTTAAATGATACTAGTCATAACTATCTGTAGAAAAATTGGAAAATATAAACAACAAAATCACTACCAACATCCTGGTTAGTATAGCCATCATCATCCACACCACCATCATCATCATCACCATCAAAATTGCTACCATTTAGGAGTTTATATTCCATTCCACATACTTTGCTAGGCATCTTAAATACGTTATCCCTAAATCTAACAAAAGTCTTGCAAGGGGGGTAACTATAGTCCCATTTTATAGATGAGAAAACTGAGACTCACACCTGTCCCAGCTCACACAAAGCAATAGCTATTAGAGGCGGACTTTCAGTTCAGGTCTGTGTGTCTCAAATCTGTGTATGTGCTGCCATGCCTGGATGTGTCCTCAACTTTAAGATGACCCTTTGTCTCCTGACTGCCTTAAGCAGTTGCGGTAAGAATTCAGTGAGATACTAGATGGGAAAGCTTTGCAAACTGTAAAGTTTTGGATAGATTCAGGGCTTGTTAGGCAGTGCCTGGCATCCATCCAGATACCATACCCAGTTGCCAAGTAAGTGAGCAATATTCACTGAATGGGGTTTAATTGGTTCTCATTGAGAAGCTGAGACTGGGAAGGGCTGTGCAGTTTTCCTCTGGGGAAGAGTAAGGAAGGGAGAGGAGCAAAGGTAGGCAAAGCTACTGGACATCATGAGTTGAGGGGAAAGAGAATGACTCACTGACTGCAACAGAGATTGCGCTGGGCAGTGGGAACACCCTGATAATTCCCATCAGTCACCCCAAATAAGTATTTATTCTAAATCAAAACAGTGTGCTTAATACGCAAATGCAGCCTCAAAACGAGTTCACCAGCCCCTCTTCCAACCAAATTATCAACCTCTTACATAAAAATTCTATAGCGACTGCGTGTGTGGGGACAAGGAGGGTGTGAGTTTAAAGATGTGGGGTGGGCACAGTTAAAGGTCTGAGTGTGAGAGAGGGACCAGAGCTAGACGTGGAACATTCTTCTCTCTACTTCTGCATCAGCCTTGCTGAGCTTTCTCTCTGCTTTGGTCTCTGCCTGCCTCACTGCTTCTCTTGCCTTCCTTTCATTCTGACTCTTGACTTCAGGAAATATGTGGAATTCAGAAGCTTTGTCTCTATTGTGTGTGTGTGAGTGTTGGAATCAGGAACTGGTTCTCATATTGAAAGGCAGAGGTACAGAGGCCTCAACATCCTAAATGTCTACACAGGATGCCAGCCAAGTGCCCTGCCAGGCTAGGACACTGAGCCCAGCTTCCATGTTGGAGGTCCTGATGGCAATCTGAGAAATTAATTGAGGTTCTGTTGGGCAACTCTCTGCGAGGGCAACTCTCCAGCCCCCTGTGGCTTCTGCATTTGTCTTGGAAGATTACCAAGCGAGGAATGGAGTTTGACCAAAAGTAGGTGGAATTGACTCATAAGAGCCAACTCAGGCAGTCGTTACCATCCAAAAAAGAAAAGAGAAGGTGGATGAGGAGGAAATTGGGCAGCATCAGCGAAGATGGTACTTTACTGGGAAGAACTTTCAGCCACAGCCTGGGAGGGGACAAGGCTGGCTACGTGCAGCCACACATATCCTCCAGCTGGGGCCAAGGCAAGAAATGGAGCCTGACCTTGACCTCCACATCCACGCGCTGTGAAGGTGAATCCTCCCAGGTCCCATCTGTCCTGGTCTCGAGAAGTAACCAGTCTGGTGATCTAACACTGTTCACACTGACCAGGCATCTTGCAACTGGCTGCGTGGCCCTGTGATCAGTGAACCGGCAGAAGCAGGGAGCCAACGATTGCTATTCTGCTCACGGTTATGTGGTGACACCCTTAGAGGGGACACCAGTGGCCATGAACTTTCTTTCTTGGTGTTGTGTTCTGTATATCAAAGACCCCTTCTGCCTTCGTCCTTGAAATTGCTGCTGGGCTTGATAGAGAAGGGAATGTTGATGTGGTATTTGCTCCGGGGAGGTTTCTAGAAGCAAAGAGTGATGTGAGGAGGAAGGATAAGGGATGGAGGAGGTTTTATCAATGGAAAGGAATGAATGAATGTTTAGGAAATTAAGCTGTTGAGTTGCAGCAGTGAACACAGTACTGGATAATTTGAGCTGAAAAATCACATAGCGCAAAAAATTGCGCACATACATATAATCGAATGGGGCTTCTACACCAGGGATCTGCCAACCTAGTAACCACAATCCATCAGTAGATCTTGATGTTGATGCCAAAGCTCCCCCACAGGAGTCTGCAGGGATTTCCGGGGGAAGACAGTACTGTCGTCCTCAGTGTCTCCTCCCTGTTTTACAGCACTTTGCCCCTCCACTCTGTCCTGCACTGCAACCAGGTTATCACAGGGAAGTGAGAGAGAGATCTTCTGGTCAAGGTGGGACTTGGCCCCTGGAACGCAGAGCTCAAAGTTGTCATCCCCCAGCTTAATTCTTCACCTAGATAGAGAGGGTGACTTGGAGAGGGTGTGGTGAGCCTCCCTAATACCCTACTGAGATGGGCTCACACGAGGTAAACCTCAGAAATACTAATTAAATAACAAAATCTCCAGGGATTCAGCCATGGAGCTCTATCAAATCCTGGCATCCTTGGCCAGAGCTAACCCAGCCGATAGTCCAGAACTGGTGTCCTCACCGATCTCCACTCTGCAGTGAGACGTGAGGAACCATTTCTTTGAGCCTCTGATCCAAGATGCCCCTCATTTTTCATCCTGTTCCCTCAGTCTCTGGGTCCATCAAGTTCTACCTGCTCCTCGGCTGCATTGCATCTCCCTTTCATGGGACAGTAACTGCTCTCTCCTTGCCTCTCTTGTTTCAATCTGTCAAAATACTTGATGAGATTCTAGAAACCAAGGTTTATGAAAGATGCCTGAAGAATGATGGGATATTTAGATTGGAGAAGATGAAATGCCAGAAAGAACTATCATCACTCTCTTCAACCCACCGTTACATGTGTGTATATCTGGAAGACTAATCAGATTTGGGTGGCCCCAGAGGTAGAATTAAGATCCATGGATGGGAGCTAGAGAGGGGCAGATTCCAGGTCAGTGTAAGGAAGTTAGCAGCTCTAATAGGAACTGAGCCACCATTCAAGCAGCTGATACTGCAGGAAGTTTATCTGTTATCAACATTATCATCATCTTCATCATCATCACTATTTACTGAGCACTTGCTGGGCACCAGGCCCTCTGCTAAGCACTTTACCTGCACGATCTGTTAGTGTGCCTTCTACTTACTGCCACAGTCCTTTCTCTCGGAGGCTCATCCTCTCTATCCCCTAACCCCCCTGGCTCTGGTCCTCGTAAGGTTTGGAGCACGAGACCAGCAGTCTCGACAAAGATGGAAAGTCTGGGGAGAGGGTAGGTCAAGTAGGGAGGCGCCTACAAAACTGCAGGGCGTAGAAAACAAAGTCCTCGCCAGATGCAGAAATAGATTCGCCCTCGTGTATCTGACAACTAAGTCTCACCCTTAGTCAAGTAAATAGATAAATGTACCACTTGACCCAGCCTTCCCTTTCTGAGCCCCTTCACCTCAAGCGGCATGAGATATACCATAACCACTCCCCATCCTACCCTGTGTGGAAAGTGCATAGAGAAATGAGTGATCCACAAGTTTAAGTGAAATTTAAAGATTTTGTTTTCCTTTTCCAGGGCAATTTTTTCTACTAGAGCTGATCTCTCATAGTACAATGAAAGTTTTTGTTTCCTTATTATTAAAAGAATGTTACGGTTCTGAGAGTAAGTGGGAGTATTTCAGGGGGCTTGGCAGGTGGCTTGGTTCCCCTCTAGCCATGCTACAGGGACAGATAAGGATGGACAGAAGGGGGATGTGGAGTTTGTGTTTAATGGGTACAGAGCTTAAGTTTGCAATGATGAAAAAATTCTAGAGATGGTTAGTGGTGATGGTTGCACAATATTGTGCATGTACTTAATGCCATTGAATTGTACACTTAAAAATAGTTAAAATGGTCAAAGAAAAGAAAGGAAACAGTGGCTAGGCATAATGTTTGGAGACGTGGGTGGTAGCTAGCAAAAGAAACAATGAAAAGAATTAAAATGGATTGGTTCCTCTTGTACATTGCTGGCGGAGGGGGTGCAAAATGGTAAAGCCCAAAAGGGAGCAATTTGCAATATGGATCAGAATCACAGGTGCTCACTCCTTTGGAGTCAAGGATCTCATTACTGGGAATTCATTCTAGGAGTGTGCCTGCTCTTAGACAAAATCGCGACAGACGAGGGTCTTCACTGAAACGGCGTCAGGAACAATAGAAGACTGACATTGGAAACAGCCCAGTGTCTACTCAGAGGGGGCTGGTTAAAGAAACTATGATGGAGCCACACCGTGGAATGCAGTGTAGATCTGTGTGTGTGTGTGAGAGAGCGAGCGAGAGAGCAAGCTTCCTAAATACTAATGTGGAAGCGTCTCCAGGAGGATCTGTCCATGGTAAAGATTTATTACAAGGTAAAAATATCAAAGAACAGAATCGTGTAAATAGAATGCTGCCTTTGTGTAGGAAAAGAGGTGAAAATCTGAATATATGCAAACTGTATATGCATAAAAGAACACTGGAGGATACATAAGAAACTAAAAAATGTGGCTGCTTGAAGGGGCAGCCGTGAGGAAGGGAGTGAGTAGGCAGAGACAGGGGTGGGAGCTGGACTCTCATTGTATATTTGTATATTGTTTTGATTTTTTAACTGTATGAATAAATTACCTAGTCAGATTTTCCTTTTTTTTAAAGAGAGTTTTTCTTTGTTTTCTTTAAGATTTGCTCTGAATTAACATCTCTTGCCAATATTTCTCTCTCTTTTTTTTTTCTCCCCAAAGCCCCAGTACATAGTTGTATATTTTAGTTGTGAGTCCTTCTAGTTCTTCTTTGTGAGATGCTGCCAGAGCATGGCTACTGACAGATAAGTGGTGTGGTTCTGTGCCTGGGAACCGAACCAGAGCAGCCCAAAGCAGAGTGCACCGACCCTTAACCACTAGGCCATCAGGGCTGGCTCTAGTCAGATTTTCTTTAAAAAACAACAAAAGAATGACTAGGAGGACCCTTTGCAAATTCTAACACACTGTACAGATACAAGGAGTTAACAGTAAGAGAACAATAACGATAATAATAATACTCTAATTGCTACCATTTCTCAAGTACCAGATGCTTGCTAAATACTTTATTTCTGTCATCTTCTCTGATCCTTACAAAACCTTATGGACATAATGATCTTCATTTTTCTAGATGGGAGAACTGTCAATCAGAGGAGTTAATTAGACTGTCCAAAGCCACACTTCTAGAAAGGCATGGAGCTGGGATTTGAACCCAGATCTGTTTGCTGCCACACGTGGCTCTTGATCTGTGCCACTCTTCCCTTCATGCCCTTGCCCTATGGTAGATTTTATTACACAGGGAGCTTTATTTTCCACACTGCCAGAGCGTCCCTTGCCATTGACATGGCCATTTGCCAAGGAAAGCTCAACTCTTGAGTAGTCTTCTTCCATGTGCCATTCTTGGAAAAAACCAAACACCTTGACACTGTCAGTCTGCCTTAGGCCGTGTGGTCATTCTGTCTTCAGGAGGTATTTTTGGTCTCAATTTTCCTACAATATCCTGGCAACTGCCATGATTAGACACCATGCTTCCTTGCGGTTGCTCCTAGCCTTCCTGAAATATCCATTCAGGACCATGCTGACTCCACCGCCTTGGATGGAGCCCAGAAGAAGGTTTTTATGGAACACGTCTTTAAGCTGGTTAATGATTTAGGAAAAACTTGGCAACAAAGGCAATATGCACACGTATGCACAACAAAATCGTTTCCTGTGTTCAGACAACCTCAGAACTGTGCACTTAAACCTGCAAATAGGGCCAGGTAATTACATGGTCCCAGAGGAGGCCCAACAGTCAAACAAAAATTTAGTTGTAAAAATAATTGGATTGCAGGATATTTAAAAATAGAGTCCAGAGGTAGAGGTGCCGGCTCCATCTTCATCTGACTCCAGAGAAGGGATCCAAAGTCGAGACGCAAACGTGCTGGTATTTTGCAGATTGAAATTCCAGGCTACATTTTCCATTGTCTGCTGCTAGTGGGATCGCCAGATGGAAGGAGAAGGCTTTTCAAAAGATTCCACTGGGGAAGTTTGCAGCCTGCCAGTGCACAGTGTTTCCACAAATAGAGCCCAAACCACCATTTCCCAGCACCATGCTTAACAACTTGTCTCTCCCAGGACAGCTGACACATTTTTTAAGTTAGTGGTGCTCTGTGCCCAGAGAGTGAGGCAACTGACGTGCAAGTGCTTCCCTGGAGGGATGAGTTATGGGATGTCTTATGGGAGCTGAAGGACCAGTTTGTTTCAGGATAAATGGCCATTTTGTGTTCTGTTTTTCTTATCTCAGCTGATTTCCCACAGCCAGCCTAGTGCATTTGGGTGTAGCATTGGGGTAGGGAGAAGAAAAAGTAGTGTGTGTCTGTTTTTTGCCATAACCTGCAGGCAAGGTATCCCAGAATATCATCTTCACTCAGGCCTTCTCCTCCACCCGGGATCTGAGCACGAGGTTACAGTTGCAGTCTCCCTGGCTAAATCAAGTTTCCTTTCTGGGTTTCTAGACTTCTTCCTGGTAGAGTTTATTGGTGGGGAACTGACATTTCCTCCCAGCTATGGATATGTTGAAAACCAGTGATGCTTTCTGCAAAGATGTCAAGGGTGGCACGTACTACGATGGGGAGAGAGGACTGATAAACAAGTCCCTGAAACTAGACACTGTCTGACCATCTCACTGGGGGTTTCCAGCTTTGGGAGCACTAGCTCCTGTGCAGGTCTCAGATGCTGCTGGAGCATCTGGCGGTCAGTGAGCCTGGAGGTCCCCTCCAGTTAGTGACACATTTGGTAGTGGCTGCTCAATGTAGTTATTTGCCTATGCTGTGGGTAGTTTCTCTTTCCTGTAGCAAGCTTCAGCGAGCCCCCAGCAAGATGCTGCTCCTGCGATTTTGTATCTTGCTTTAGAGTTCTCAGCCTGCTTCCTGGCAGCCCTTTTAAGGAAATTGTTCCCATCTTCCTAGAGTTGGGAAGTCACTGTAGAGACACAGTTACACCTGGAGCTTCTTACTCCATAAGAAAATGCTCCTGGGATTGCAGAGAGAATTCACTAGTCCTTGGTGGTTGCCTCTGACCTCAGGTGGCCATTGGTGACAGGTCCAAATTCTCCTTCCTGTGTCCCATTGTGGGCTAACCAGGCAAACGAAATCCCATGGATAACCGGAGTTCCCCCTGCTCCTTGGGATGGGCGTGCAAATCATCTCCAACATGACCCCTAGGTTATTTTCACTTAGGGTCAGGTACAGCAGAGTCTTGTTCAACAAACACAAGTGAGGTATGAGTGGAGACGTCCAGCTGCCTCCAAGAATCCGTTTATATTTTCACTGTACACAGGCAGTCGTCTCCCGCTCTGCTGCTGCTGAAGTGGCGCGGGTCTTGCATCCCTGCTTCAGGGAAGGCAGGGCCTGATGGGAGCAGCTCCACGGACACAGGAATGTTGGTTTCCCACATAGGCAACCACTCCACCATTCACACTCGATCCTCTAACGCAGGCTTTCTCAACACTATGGGCATTTGGACCAGACAGTTCTTTGTTGTTGGAGGCTGTTCTGTGAACTGAAGCATTTGTAGCAGCAGTCCTGGGTTCCACCTAATAGACGCCAGTAGCAATACCCTCCTCCCCTAGATGTGACAACCAAAAATGTCTCCAGACGTTGCCAAATGTCTCTTGTTGGGGGGGAGGTTTGTAAGTGGGGTGGCAAAATCACTCTGGTGGAGAACCACTGCTCTAATGATACCAACCTGCTTAGAGTTCCCTGCACATATCACGCCACAGGCGGTTTGAACTTTGCTCATGTTCCTACCATCAGGGATGCTTCCCTCCTCCCCAGTTCCTTGCCAGCAAACACCTGATCCTCTTTCCACTGAAACTTTCTCTCCCGGGAAAGCTTCCCTTACCTCCCCCTCCTGCCAGTGTTCCCACTGGATCTCTGCACGGCTCTGCCCTAGCTTTGACCATGTTGGAGTGGTCATTGCTTATGCATCTCCCTTGAGCTCCTAGGGATCCAGGACAGGATCTTACTCTAGACTGTAGAGTACCTGGTACCTGGAAGGCGCTCAGCTGAATGGGATCCATGTAGCCAATAGCAAACTGTGGGGTGTATCCTCTCTAGAGGGTTGGCACATCCTGGCCACTTAAGATGGTCACGCATGAATTGGCCCCAATCTTTTCAAGTTGCTTAAATAGCCTGCCAGTACTATCTATTGGGGGTAGTAAGTTCTCTTCTACTCTCGCTGAGGCAGTTCTTAACCCCCAGGGATTCTTGGATGCACTTCAGGCGGTCTGCAAATTTGCTGAAAGTTTTTTGTATATGTGCAAACAGGCATTGATTTCTTTCCCCCTGGGGGTGGGATCCCCCAGGTTTCATCAGTTTTCCCAATGGATCCGTGAGTTAAAAGCTGTTAAGAATAATTGCTTTAGCCGAATAACCTAGAGCCAACAATCTAAACACCAACTGCTGGCTTAGCTGAGTGCTGCGGGGAGACAGGGAGGCGCTCGACTCAGACCAGCTAGGAAACAAGTGAAGATAATTTCAGGGCTGGACTGCACGGCACAAGTGATCAGTGCAGAGGGGTTCTAAATGGAGGATCAGTTACGGTGCCAGCTTCACTGGTACCTGTGGAGGACCCCTGGGAGGGCTTTAGGGTTTTTGGCTCTCAGGTTCTTTGGTCCAAAACTTTTAGTGACTACGAAGAAAAGTGGTCACTTGTCACTATATACTATAGCTTCTTTAAAATCCATTCGTATCTATCTTGAGAACCTGCTCTATCCAAAGTTCTATGTCCATTGTTTGGAGAAAAAGAGCAGCCTTTAGAGGACAAACAGCCTGGTTTCCCAACAGCTCTGCCCTGTAGAAGGTTGAGGCTTGGACAAGTCACTCAGCCTCTGAGCCTCAGAACCTCATTTGTGAAACAATGACAGTAAAGTCTCTTGCGAGTGGGTTGTTTTGTCTGTTCCCTTCAGCTGGAGACGTGCTCCTTCCCCACCTCCATCAGAGGCTCCGGGTGGGATGTTGACTATAATGCCCCACGCCCCAGGCTGGAGAGACATTTGATGTGGGTTTGTCCAATCAAAATGGCCTATCCTCCTGGGCTCACTGAAGGGCTGGCAGTGGGGCTGGGATTCAAACTTGGCCAGTCAAAGTCCTTCCATGGGATTTTTTAAATGGGAGATCCATCTCTGTCCTGACTTTTAGGTTAGACTGATTTAAATTGGGGCTATTTTCTGCAACCAAAATTGTACTGACTAGCAAAGCACCTACACTGGACATTTACTGAAGAAGTAGAAATAATGTATATAGAATAGTTAGTGTGGTACCTGGCACCTAGATGCTTAAAAACATACATTTTAAAAAATAACAGAACAAAGTGTTGCAATTAAGAAGAATTTCTATTTACCCCATATTTGAATTTGGGCTGCTGAAATGTGTTAGGCACACCCTCCCTTTGTGTCTTTGCTCGTGCAGATCTCTCTGCTTGCAATGGCTCCCCTCTGCACTGGCCATCACACTATGTCAGTTCTGCTTATTCTTATGCTAAAGTCTATTTTGCCCGATAATGAAACAGCTAAACAGCTTTTTTTTGGGTTACATTTGTCTGGTGCATCTTTCCCCAGTCTTTACTTTCAACTTTTCTAGCTTCTTAAATTATAGATGTGTTTCTGGGAAATTGCACATTCCTAAACAAGTTAAATCCAATAGGTACTTCTTTCTTTTAACTGGTAGGTTGAATCTATTTATACTCACCACAATTTTAGATATGTTTGAGTACATTCTGCCATTTTCTTTTATTATCTCTGTTTACTTTACGCAGCTTGCCCCTGCCCTCCTCTTTTCTTGCATCTTTATTTCCCTTTTAATCCCTCTTTGATTTGGGAGCTATCCATTCCACTTTAATTCTTTCAGTGGTTACCCCTAAAATTTTAACATGTTTACTTGACTTAACAATCTCAAGTTAATTCATATCTCTTACAAACGAAGAATCTTGATGTGTCCTGATGCGCTGTCTCTAACACGTTAGTGTGTCTAGTATTTTGGTTCCATCTTGTTTGATACTGTCCAAATTTATCATTAATATTATTGCCGTTTTTTCAGAAATCAGTGCTCATTTTGTATTACCCATCTGGTAACAGTTATCTTTGCTCATCAGTGCTTCTTCCTGACTCCCTTCTAGGTTCACTTTCTTACCCTCTGAAGTTCATCCTCCAGAAAGTCTTTCAGGGAGTTGGTTGGCGACAGATTCTCTCAGTTTTTATTTGTCTAAAAACATTTCACTTCGGCCTCTCAGTGAGTCACAATGCAGCTCAGCACAGCATTCTAGGTCGACAGTCATTTCATTCAGTCCTTTGAAGATACTGTTCCAGCGTCCCTGGTTTCAGTTTTGCTGTTGAGAAGTCTGCTAATTGTCTTTCCCCCATAGGTAATTTCTCTTTCCTCTCTTGTTGCTTTTAACATTTCACTCTTTGACTTTGGTGAATTCCAGTTTTTCTACAAAGCAGAGGTGGATTTTTATTTATTCTGCTTAGAACTTGTGCTTCCTGAATTTATGAATTCTTGTTTCTCACCAATTCTCAGCCATTATCTCTTTGAATATTCTCTCTCCCCATTGCTTGTGATCTTTTATTGGAACTCTCATTAGATATACTATATGATAGTCATTCTCATTTTATCTGCTGCACCTCCATGTCAGTGCTCTTATTCGTTTTTCCTTTTGTATATTACATTCTGGGCATTTTTCTCAAATCTGTTTCTTTTTTGAGGGAGATTAGCCTTGAGCTAACATCTGCCGCCAATCCTCCTCTTTTTGCTGAGGAAGACTGGCCCTGAGCTAACATCTGTGCCCATCTTCCTCTGTTTTATGTGGGATGCCTGCCACAGCATGGCTTGACAAGTGGAGTCTAGGTCCACACCTGGGATCCGAACTGGTGAACGCTGGGCTGCCGAAGCAGAGTGTGGGCACTTAACTGCTGCACCACTGGGCCAGCCCCTCTCAGATCTACTTTTATTTACCTAATTCTTATAGTCCAATCAAGTCTAATCTGCTATTTATTCTACTCACTGAGTTTTACATTTTCAGTGGATACAAAACATTTTTTTCCGTAAGTTATTTTTGGTTCTTTCGCAAATCTGTTTGTTTTTTGTTCTATTGTGGGTTTTTTCCAATTTTTCTATTTCCTTCTTTTATACCTTTAATAATTTAAAGTTACTAATTTAATGTTCTTGCTCATATTATTCACTTACCTGAAGTTCTTGGCAGTCTTGTCTGATCTTGGTTTCCTTCTATCTATTGACCTTTCTGCATGATGTGATTGTTTTTCACCAGTTTTTAAATTTGGGATTATTCATTCATATTCAATGAGGCTTTATCTTTGGGAATCCTTCCTATCTTGAGTTGAGGATGGTATCTTCTTCTTTCAAGTTTTTTTATTCTTGGCATTTAATATACTTTCATGTGCACCTTAGATGTCCAATACACTCTTGTCTTTGTTGATGATATGGACAACCTACAAAAAGATAGCTAAATCTCCTTACCCCCCTTAGTGGAAGGGGACCTATCTCTCCACCACATTCCCTCTAAGCATTTTTGCTTAACACTGTGAGATTTTCATTGTTGTTGAGACATACGTTCTTGGAACAAGAGAATGCAGCTGACTTTGGGAGAAGAGAAGCGAGCAAAGTTTCTGGAAAGGAGGAAAAGCGAATGGAATAATCCTTCAGTCACAGGAGGAATAACAATATTAAACAGCAAACAAAGATGAGTAAATAAGAATGCTATCATTCCCGGGTTGAGATAGGGGAGCAAAGACAGGAATAACATGGTGATGGACCAAAGAGGTGGAGGGAGGTATCTCATTGTATGCTTCAGAGGATGGAGACTCCAAGAAAGTGGAAATAGGTGTTTATAACCACTTTTCTGCTTTTATTAATAATAGCAAAGGACAACAAAAGGCCAAGACTTACCCTGTGCCAGGTACTGTGGTAAGAGCTTTATTCGGATTCTTTCATTTGACCCTCATAACAACTCATTGAGGAGACACTTTCATTCTCTCTAATATACAGATGAGGAAACTGAAATTTGAGAAGCTAAGGAACTTAACCCACACTCCACAGCCAGAGAGAGAAGTAAAGCTGAAATTTGAACCCAGCTCTGTTGAACTCCAGAGCAGGAACGTGTAGCCGATTCAGGGCTGAACTAGCACTTCCACTGGGTTATAATGTAAAATCCTTTAATATGTGTGGTAGTTCTCCAGGGATCCCTCACGTGGTGGTGGGGAGAGCTGCTGTGGATGGGAAGACCCCATGTATTGAAATTATTAACAGCACAAAGCACATGGTGGGCGCTTAATAAATATTTGCCTAATAAATAAATAATGTTTTTTCCTTTGTATATTTGAGGAGCTGAGGCCTGGAGAAGTGGAATACGACATTTTAGGATTTTCCTCCCTGTTCTTCCCTTGGGTTTAAAGAACTGCAGAGTCAGCTGGAGAGACCAGTGTCCTGATCGCTTTCCCTGGCAAGGAGGCCGGGCTGGGTGGGATTCTCAAGAGGCATGCCACACTGCAGGCTGATAACAGTGACTGGGAGTCACTGGCTGGCTGTTTGACCCTCTCCTGGCTGGGGGGCAATTTCTAGATACTGATCCTGCTGAGCCCTATTATTGTCAATCCTCACCTTGGTGATGAGGATAGAACACATAATGAAGGGATTCCTCCCTTGTCCCACCTTCTGCACACACAGCCCAGGCTCACCCCCAGCCAGTGCAAACTTCAAGACGTTGTAGGACTGGAATGCCCATGCTGTGGGGTCTCCCTCGATCTGTGCTGTGCAGGCAGACCCAGCATCTCAAGTATCTGTTCTCCCTGGGAAAGGAGACAGCCCAGAGTGACAGGAGTCTGGGGGGATGGGGAGCGGTGGGATGGTTCATCTGCCGGGAGTTTGCCACCATGATTCTATATCTTTCCTTTATAAGAGAAGTGCCTTGTTTCCTACTGCTGAAGCTTTAAACCTCCTTACAGTACAGCTGCAACCTGTCTATGTTTACCAGGGAAGTGGAGCACCCAGAAGAGGCCACCAACTGGGGCAGCTCTGTGTTTCTTTGTCTTCCTTCTGTCTTGAGTCTCCTTTCTTTCTTTCTCTTTCTTTCTCTCTCCCTCTCTCTGTCTTCTTCCCTCCCTCCCTCTCCCTCCCTCTCCATCCCTCCCTCTCCCTCCCTCTCTCTCTCTCTCTCTCTCTCTCCGTCCCTTAACTTTTCATTGCCTTTCTTCCCTCTCCTTCCCTGCTCTCCCAGTTCCTCTCCCATGCCTCACACTTTTGTCTCTGTGAACTTTTCCATAGCTCCATTCACCTCCCAATGCCTTCCTTCTCTCCAAGGGTGCAGCATGACACCCAGTCCTGCCATTCTCCCTTACCCCCACCAGGCCTGAAAAGGTCCTGGCTTGCCTGCAACCCCAGGGCTCATCCCACAGAGGTTCTTCAAAGCTCCTATCCTGGCCTCAGGCTGCGTCTGGGTTCCAGGGAGAGGCCAAGGAGCTGGGCTGCCAGATGCACCTGCTGAGTTTAAAGTCCCTCCGAAGGAGCATTTCCTGGACTGAGGTGGGTGGCACAGAGTGCAGGATGCACAGAGGCCCAGATGCTGTGGAGGCAAACTCCCTGGGTGCCTGTTATCAGCCCAGGGGAATTCTGAGGTCCTCTGTGTGACCTACAGCAAGGCCTCACCTGGTAGTGGGCTTCCAATGGGGCAATGGGCCCCATGGGGCTCAGAGACCCTGATTAGCATTTTAAAGAAAGGTCAGCAAGAAAGTATTTCTGAGACCTGCTGGGAACAGGAAGCACGATGTTGAGGAAAGTTCACCACCCCCAGGCTCCCAACAAGCCCATCTGCTGACAAGGTGGCATTTGAGAGGGCAGAAAAGGCACCAGATAAGGAAGAGGGAGTGGTGGATTCCAACTTCAGCTCAGTCACTGATAAGAAAAGAGTCTGGGCAGGTTACTTATTATCTCTAAACCTCACCTCCCTCCCCTCTCAAGAGAAAAAGTCGAACAAAGTGTTCTCTGAATTCCTTCCTGCTCTAGAATTATGATGGTCCAGGGAGGCGGCAGAGGTTGGCGACTGCTGTCCACCAGCCTGGGGAAAAGCCTTAGAACAAACACTAGCTCTTTGTGTGACTTTGGATGGGATACTCGACCTCTCTGAGCCTCAGTTTCCAAATCTGTCTAGTGAAGGTAAGACTTACTTTATGGGATCTTGTGAGAACTGAACCAAATAGCAAAGTACAGTGTTTCCTGAAGGATGAGCTGCGAGGCCCCTGGTGGCACAAAGGATGTGTGCCATGCTTGATCCAGACACTCACTGAGAAAGTTGTGCCCTGTGCAATTCTTTCTCCACCCTGACTGCCGTGGGGATAGCTGGTGCACTTCTAACACCTCTGTAACACTTGCCAATTTCTCCTTTTAGCAAAGAGAGTGCAGGCCGCGGGGTAAGGGCCCTCAGTTGACAACACCAAGCTCTGACTTGATAACATCGTTTTTATTCATTCTGTCTATTTTTACACTGCCCTTCTAGTTATTATTTATTTATATTATCTCATTTATGTTAATTTTATTTATTATCATTTACCTTCTATTTATGGTGATGCTGGTTTTCCATGAAGGTAATGTTACCAAATTTCCTTTTGAAATAAATTTGAGTAAATAAAAGGAACCAATTGGAGACAAATATTAAGTAAGTAACAGTAAAGGCAGCATGACGATCTGGTAAAAACAGTGAAGGCAATCTAAGAATTGGGGAAATGTTTGCATTCAAGTTGGGGACATGTAAAATGCCCCCAGGGTCCCTGACATCTTCAGTGGATAATCATGACTATATCTGCCCTAGAAGGAAGGGCACGTACTGCCCGCATGCCGTTCTCCGCCTGTCACTTCTGCTCCCAGGTAGTGCTCATGCCAGCAGTCTCCCTGGAAGATCCAGGGATGAGAGAGTAGAGAAAGCCCTCTGGGCAGTGTGATGTGGGGATCAGTTCTGTTCAGTCTTTAGATTGGTTCTGACTCCAGAGGTCTCCCCCATTGAATTTAATGGAAAGTCATCGCAATGACTGCCACATTATGAACCACTGAATTTCTACACTAATGATAAAGGGGCTGGAATTCCCATCTGAGCCACTGTATTTTAAACGGAATATGTATTTCCCGCTGAAATAAAAGCCACTTATGCACACCAACCAATCTATCTCAGTATAGTGTCACCAAGACAGATCTTGACAGAAGAGCCAAGAGCAAGTCAAATACAAGCTTTCAGTCCATGACTATCCATCACCAGGGAGTTCCCAGGTCTGTTAAGGGCAGCTTGTGGGTTACTTTGTTCAACTTACAGCTTTCAATTTTGTTATAAGGAGGGAAGAACAAAGTGAGATTTATAGATAACCAAGAGGAGGTTTTTGCAAGCCTCCAATCCAGCCTAGCACCTTGCAGAAAATGCATTTTACACAGTATCTGGGTGCTTCTGGGGGATTTCTGGAAGTGAAGGCTCAGCCACATGCCCCACAGTGTCTGCCTCTAACAGTGTGCTCTGTCCCAGCTGTGTAGTGCAAGGTGTCTTTCTAGAAGTGTCAACCGTATCTGGGGTTTGTGCTCACATAAGCCCATGTCAGAGGTTCCCAGGGACGAAGAGCTGGTGAGGTACTCGGTGGATGCCCCCAAACAGCAGTGGCTTTAGCACCTGTGGAGAAACCAGAGGTCACTCTTCTCTGTGTTTGGACTTCCTAAAATGGTCAGGCAATTGCCACAGCTCTCCTTGTGGATTGGTAGGACAGCCATGCAAAGTCCACAAGGAAAAACTCCCTTGGTGGCAGACTCAAGGACTCAGGTCCTGGCCAATGGTGAGGATCTCTCTCTCCTTCTTGTCCTCAGGCAGTATTCCTAGAATGGTGTTTCACACATTCTGGAAATCTAATAGCGATCTTCTGCTCAAACATGGCAAGCCCCTTCCTTAAAAGCTTTTAATGAACTTTCCTCTTGAACTTGGCGGCCAGTTTATTGGGCCATGTTTCCTTTACGGCTTATTCCTCTGCAACTCCCAGGACATTGCCAAATTGGGGTTTGTCTTGTTTGTTTCTGCAAAAACATTGAAAAAAGCAGGATTTCTTGGTTTCACATGGAGAGCTTTACCTCTCATAAGAATATCATGGTTTATAATTTTTTAAGCCATTAAATTATTACCTCATCTTTGGGAAGCAGGAAGCTTGGCAACTGTGGGAATAGATATTAAAATTGAAGAAGGGAGATGACTTCAGGGAGGCCAGCTGTCAGTGTGAAACGAAGGGATCCTGCTTCAGATAACATTCTGCCAAAGCAGACACCAAGGGAGCAAGCTGGGGTCAGAAGTCAATGAAACGCACAAAGACGGCGGACTTTTGACTCATCTCTTCTTATTCTCCAGTGGGTTTATAAGTGGGAAGGATGGTCTCAGCATTGTCTTTATTTGCAAATGTGGCAAGAGCTACTAAGCAGGGCCAGGATTTTGACTTGTCTGCAGTGTCTTTTATGATGGAGTCATTAGAGCACCTTGGAGCATGAGGGAGGAGTTGAGCCCTAGACTGCCCAGATCTTGAACCAGAGTTCTTGCAAACATCAAACCAGGGACCCTCTAAGAAAAGGATTAGAAGGTCTATTGGTCTGGAAGTCAGAAGAACAAGTAGGGAGTACTGGATAGAATCTCTTTCTCTTTAGTGCCTTCTCTTCCCATCAGTAAAGATGAGTGGACTCATTTTTGCCCCACCTATCTCCCGGGAAGGGCCACAGTACTGCTGTTCTGATGGGACCACATTGATCACAGAGAAGAGAGGGAGATGGGAATCTGCAGAACTGTTATTCTGGAAGCCCTGCAGAATAGAAGTGGAAGATGAGTTCTAACGAGGCATGGTCTGGGAGCTGGTCTCTTTTGACCCAGCCACAGATGCAGTTTAGGGGAATGGAGACTATGTTCCTGCAAGTTGGTATCTTGGCTGGCACTGGGGACAATGATGGCGGAAGATATCATTTTCCCCAAAGGCACTGGCTTTAATGTGTTGGAAAAGGAGAGAATTTTTCTGTAGGTGCCTTGTCCTGGCCCGCAAATTCTTCACTCGGAATTGTCTGACATGAGGCCAGTGATGCAAGAAAGGCTGGGGAGTAGCCCACAGCCAGGCTCCCTCCCTAGAAGACAGGCCTGGCTCTAGGATGTCAGATATCAGTGGAAGTCTTCCTCAGGACATCTTTGTGACTACTATGAATCATTTACACACAATTTTAGGACTTATTTAAAACATGATAAATTTCCGAATAACCTAAATATCAGCACTACACCATCTAATGGAGTATTATTCAATTATTTTTTAAAAAGTGTTTTTCATGATACTTAATGACATGGAGAAAAATGCTTACCATTTAACATAAAAGGAAAATAGGATAAAAATTAGATATTTAATCTAGCCCTAATTTTGCAAACATACCTAAGAAAAAACTGTGGAAGAAATCTGTTAAAATATTAATAATGGTTATCTGTGAGTGGTGAGATTTTATATTCTATTCTGAAACTTTTCTAAATTCTTTCTGAGTCCGAATTATTCTTATACAGAAATAAATATAAAAGAAATATTTATAGTAAACCCTTAAAGCTTTTTCGGAGTCCCTTCTCCATCCTGGAGATCAGTGTTCCACCTGGTACTCAAAGGCCCCTGGGGATGATTTCAAGGAGTGGGCTGCTGTGGTCTTTCTCCTTCACTCTAAATCACAAAGAGGTAAGCTACTCCAACCGTAGTGGGTCTCTTGTCATGCCATGTAACTCAGCAGATCCAAGCCTCAGCTTCCTTATCTGAAAGTGGGAGAATAGCTACTGCCCTTTCTTACAAAACAATGAGATCACATATAAATACAAAAAAAAATAAGGAAGGAGAAAGTACCATTAGCCATTTAGAAGAGAACATACGGTAATTTAAGGAGTGGTAAGTTACTAACAGTAGTTATAGCTTGCAAGATCTGACATGAAATCATGGTAACAATATGAACCCTGTCAGCTGCCTTTATCACAATAGCTGGTAGGAGTGGCAACTGGATAGTTAATATTATTGTGGTTGGCTGTTTTTACAGCACAAGTTTTCTCTTTGGAATTTTCATATCTCAAATTTCTGACCATTTTAATATGCCCCCTTTCCGGACAGTCACAAAATAATGTTATGTGCCAGGAAGAGTCACCAGAGGGTGCTAGATCACTGACAGAATCCACCTGGCTCCACAGCAAAATCACCAAGATTATGTCAAGTATTGGAACTGGGTCCAGGCCCCAGAAAAATGAAATCTAGTGTACATTAATTATGATGTTGGGCCAACATTTAAGTAAGTAAGTTTAATTGATCTCCTTGGCTATTACTTTAGTCCCTCTACTTTTTTGGTTTGCATGTTTATGCACTTTCTTTTATCTATTTCTCTTAAATCAGTAGAGATTGTTCAGATTAGAATTCTTTAGAAACTTGAAACCCTGATTGGCTTTGAAAGCTGCCACAGGCACGGGTTCATATGGTAAAGAGACTCTCTGAGAAGCTCTCCTCTCTGAGAAGCTTGTAAATGTATTTAGAAATAAATAAGTGGGCCGTATTGTTTTCAGAACACAGGAGGGTGAAATTTCTATTTTTGTTGAGGCTTTCCATTCTCATGTAGTGGCCCTCAATTCCCAGCCTGCAGACACACCAACAGGAAGTGAAAAGCACTGGGCTATTCATAGGTGCTTCTCTGTACTCTTTACACTTCCGAGGCTGTCCCAGAGAGGCAATGAGTGGGCACGCATGTCAGGGGTGAGAGAGCCCATTCAGGCTGGAGTGGCTCTGCCAGGCCCTGGAGACTGTCCACACCTGGCTGGCTGTGGGCTGTAGTGTAACGTGGTGTAATGGCTGCAGCAGAGGGCAGGGGCAACTCGCCTCTGTTCTTATCCCAATGAAGGGCCTTTGTGGGGTGCAGATCAGCAAAGTGGGGACAGGGAGAAACAATTCTGCTTGTGCTCACCTCTTTCATGGCATGGTGCATGCACACACTTGAGTAGTGGCTTGCGGGTCAGAAGATCTGGTCCTGGTTCGGCTGTCTGCTTTTGGGTCAGAGTAATTACAGACAAGGTCTGTATGTCTTCTTTTTCATCCTTACAAATAACCATTTGAGGCAGGCAGGGAAATTCCTGTTTTTATTCCAATTTACAAGTGAAGAAACACAATGAATGAAAGATACTTAGGGTTCCTTTTAAGTTTGAGGTTCTGTCCTGTTTGAGTAGAACCTCTTCTTCAATTGGTGAGGCCAGCTGCCGGGTTTTCTGAACCTGACACAGAAGTTTGTGGATGATAAGGAAGTACCGGGAGAGAGTTGGGCAAGGCCTGATGAAACCTACTTCTGGCGGATGGTGGTGGATGGCGGCACTGTTTTGTTCAGTGTCAACCAGTCAGGCCATTTGGGGAGGTGAGGGACTGGGGATTGTAGGAATGGTAGGCTCTTGACTTTGACGGTAAGGGTCTCTGATGAATCCCAACTAAGCCTAGGTTTGGGATAACATAGAAGTTGCTGGGGCCGGCCCTGTGGCCGAGTGGTTAAGTTCGCACGCTCTGCTTCGGGGGCTGAGGGTCTTGCTGGTTTGGATCCCAGGTGCGGAACAGCACCACTCATCAGGCCATGCTGAGGCAGCGTCCCACACAGCATAACCAGAGGCACTCACAACTGGAATATACAACTATGTACTTGGGGGCCTTGGGGAGAAGAAGAAGAAAAAACAAGATTGGCAACAGATGTTAGTGCAGGTGTCAACCTTTAAAACAAAAAAGTTACTAAAAGCTTCAATTAGCAAAGGCAGGGGAGATGATGTCTAGGGGCCGCCCAGCACCCTCTGGAAGGATGATGAGATAATGAAGCTGATGGTGGACGAGAAACACAGCTGAGGATTCTGTAGTCGAGGTGAGTGAAGTCACAGCAACCAGTGGCCTCTTGCTAATAGCCCCAGACTGGCATTTTAGAGGAACCGAGGCAGTGGGGGAGGTCCAAGAAGGCCTAGAGGGGATTCATTGGTTTGCAAAGCTCAGTTTTGTGGGGCAGAGAATCTATTCTGGGGGTTCACTGTCTCCTCTACTGGAGAGATGGTACTATCCTTTGCTGCTCTTTGTATGTTATGGTTGTTTTGTTTTTAAATTTCAGATCTTGGACTTGATTTAAGGAAAGTCCTTAACTTTCCTGGCAGAGGCGGAGGCCCAAAGGTAGCAAAATACAGCCATTTAGAAGGCTAATAATTCAGGGAACCTCAAGACCACTGAAAGGACCCAGGGCCTTTGCACACATGGGACTGATGCGTCAGGGAGGTCTTCAGAGTGGCTGTTGAACACGGGAGACAGAGGCAGGAGCTACCACCCTAGAGATAGACAGTTTCACTTTCTGGAAAATACTGTCTGTAGCTCTCTTTTACGTGCTGCTTTTTGAGTACCAAATACTTAAGGAACTCTTCCCTTATTCCATTTTCCCCTTTGACCTTGGCTTTAACTCTTTTCTAATGGATATGTGTCTTAAGCCCAATGAAGGAATTCTGAAATCAAGCAGGAGAAGCTGCAAACATCCCCTTCAGCCTCTCTGCCCAGCTCTGCCTCCCTTGCCTGGTCCTCCCCTGCATCCTAGGGCCTCTGAGGGTGAGGGGAAGGGCTGAGCTCTGGTTCAGGCAGAAAGAGCACTGGTCTATACAGTGAAGGATGCTAACTTGGCCGTCATCACTGGAAGGGCTGCGAGGAGCCTCAGAATTCCAGTTGGGCTTAAACTAATGAGCTGGAAACTTTGGGGAAACCACTGTGGGCAATGAGGGGATAGGGTACGCATTTTCCTTTTAATTAGCACTGGAAAAGCTTGTGGTCCAGCTGGTAGCAGGAGGATGGACAGTGTCCAGAGGGAGCAAAGTTTCTGAGAGTATCAGAAGGGAGATTCCCTTGGTGGTGTAGGGACAGAGGCTGCTGAGCAAACCCAGACTCCTTCTTCATCTTTAAGGGGGGAGGAGGGAAGACCCTAAATGGGGAAAAGTGGGCTTGAATGGAACGTAGAGCACCCCTTCTCCCAGCTGCCCTCCTCACACAATGGAGTCAGAGGCTAGATAAAAGAGGAAGACTTTAGGGGCTGGCCGGTGGCCAAGTGGTTAAGTTCATGCACTCCACTTCCCCAGCCCAGGGTTTCACCGGTGGATCCCGGGCGCCGACATGGCACTGCTCATCGGGCCACGCTGAGGCAGCGTCCCACATGCCACAACTAGAAGGACCCACAATGAAGAATATACAACTATGTACTGGGGGGCTTTGGGGAGAAGAAGGAAAAAATAAAATCTTAAAAAAAAAAAAAGAGGAAGACTTTAGGGAACTCTCAGGTCTGTTCCTGAGGCCAGGTCCCTCCTGCCTACCTCCGCCTATTCTCTTAGGCAGTCTCTGTGCTTCATAAGGAAAAGGAAGAAAAGCCACCTGCTGCTGTCAAAGGTCACAGACCACTTGCCAGCCTCCCGGGTGGTCCTGTCTTCCAGCCATGCAAGGGGCACTCGGGCAACTGGGAAGGGGAGAGGGAAGAGCGAATTAGGGGTCAGTAGGGGCCGAACTAAGGTGTGTATCCTGAAGAACGGTCCTTCCCACTCAGGAAGCCCGAGAATCTTGGGGTGTCCGGCCAGTGGAATCGAGTCCACAGCCGGGCACTTCTCCCTTACCCACTGGGGACTCCTTTGGGAAAAATGGCCTACCAGGGGTGCCCCGCTATCCTTTTCGGGTCCCTCAGGGCGCTCGGCTGGGGCGCACAGCACCTTGGAGAGAGGTGCCGGTCCCGCGCTTGGGTTTGGGGCGCTCTACCTTGCGCACTGGGGCTCAGGGGTGTGTGCCAGGCCGCCGCCGAGGGGTCTGCTTGCTCCCTGCCCAGCGCCGAGGCGAGGCGAGCCAGCGTGGCGAGCCTCCTCCCTTCCCGCCCGGGCGGCCTGAGCCCGCGCCCGCTCCAGTTGCTGCAGCTGCAGCTGCTGGCGGCTGCGGGGATCGTAGGGCGCGCGCCGAAGAGGCTTGGGCGGCGAGGACCAGGACGAGGAGGAGCCGGAGGAGGCGAGGAGGAAGAACGAGAGCGGAGGCCGAGGAGGCTCAGCGGCGTGGCGACGCAGCTCAGAGATCCTGGGAGCATGGGCTGGCAGCGGCGGCGGCGGCCCGGGAGCTGGACGCGGTGAACCTGCCGCGGCCCGGCGCGCACAGAGGGGCGGCGAGCCGGAGCCGGGCGTAGCCGAGGGAGGAAGCCTGGTGCGGGGGCGTCCGGGCGGAGAGGGCTGATTATACATTATTAACGAGTTACCGCCTAATAAGCAAAGAGCGGCTCTTTAGCGGCGCGAGCGGAGAGGGCGGTGCGCGGGGAGGGGGGGTGTCCCCAGCTGGAGCGCAGGGCACACGCGAGCGGCGCGGCGCCTAGGGCACCGGAGCCCGAGCGAAGAGCCGGGGCGGGCCCGGGGGCGGCGCGGACCCCTGGACGCGGGCGGCCTGCGGCTCCCCCTCGCTCTTGGCGCTCTGGGCCAGCGCGGCCCCGGGAGAGCGGGGCGCGGACCGCGGAGGGGGAGCTGCCCGCGCGCTCCATCCCCCTCCCCCCCCGCCCCGGGCGGGCGGGCCGGCGGCCAGGGGGAGGGCGGGCGGCGGAGGCTCGCTGTATATATCTCCGCGCACCCCGCCAGGCCGCGCACAGCACCCCGAGCCCAGGCGCCTCCCTGCCTCCCTGCCCCCCTCCCCGCGCTCCGCGGCGGCAGCGGCGGCAGCAGTAGCAGCAATATGGCTGTTGATGGGTGTTCGGGGTGGCGCTGGCCGCGGGAGGAGCTCCCCCGAGCCCCTGCGCCGGCTGCCCGTTGCTAGCTATGGCAAATGGTGGCGGCGGCGGCGGCGGCAGCAGCAGCGGCGGCGGCGGCGGCGGCGGCAGCAGCAGTCTTAGAATGAGTAGCAATATCCACGCCAACCATCTCAGCCTAGACGCGTCCTCCTCCTCCTCTTCCTCCTCTTCTTCTTCCTCCTCGTCTTCGGTCCACGAGCCCAAGATGGATGCGCTCATCATCCCGGTGACCATGGAGGTGCCGTGCGACAGCCGGGGCCAACGCATGTGGTGGGCTTTCCTGGCCTCCTCCATGGTGACTTTCTTCGGGGGCCTCTTCATTATCTTGCTCTGGCGGACGCTCAAGTACCTGTGGACCGTTTGCTGCCACTGCGGGGGCAAGACGAAGGTAACCGCGCGGCCCGGGCGTCCGCCCCCTGCGCCAGCCCCGCGGCTTCTCGGTGTTCCCTGCAGCCTATCTCCTAGCTCCACACGGCGCCGTGCCTCCCTCCATCCCTGCCTGCTTTTCTCTCGCCGCCTTCCCTTCCCTCCGCGTTCCCTGCGCCCTGGATTGGGGCAGCGGGTGGCGCGCCGAGGGTGAGGAGTTGCCCCCAACCGGTGCGCTCCGGGACGCGGACCCCCAATCCTGTCCCCTTGTTTATTGTAGGGTTGTTTGCGGCTGGGCCGGGGCCGGGGCCGGGGTCGGGGGCGCGCGCTGCTTGAGTGCCTTGGTGCGGGGTAGGGAGAGTCAACCCCACGGGCAGGGAGGAAGCTCGGGGCCGCTAGGTGCGTGTTCCGCACGGCTCACCTGCCGCGGCTCGGCTCCTTGAGGTGGGCAAGGGGGAGCACACAGCCCGCGCTTTAGAAACCTGTTGGTGAGATGAGTTTGTGGAGTCGGAAGAGAAAATCCTTTGGGCAAGGGAGAAAGTCTTTTGGACTAAGGAATCCCGGGAGAGGAACATGGCCAGAGGAAGTGAGGGATCTTGGAGGGGCTAGAGAAAGTTGGGGAGATCCAGCCCAGTTTTGGAGGCAACCCATGGAGGCTGCCAGTTTAGGAATGTAGCCAGGTCACAAACCTGATGTCACCTCCTCCTCCATCCCTTAGATTTTTTCGTGGAATATTCTCCCACCCCAAGTTTTTCGTTCTGTGTATTCTCGCTCCTGGGCATCCCCTTTAGGTCCCCGGAAATGCCACCAGCAACGCTGAGCTGGAGCGGGAGATCCGCCCGAAAGCTGGCAGAGACCGCGGTTTCACGCAGAGCCTCCTCCCTGACGCTTTTGAGGTGGCTGGATGTGGGCTTAAGCTATTCCTGGCACAGAGACGCCCACCAGCACCAAGGCTCACTACACTTCATGTATAGTTGCTAGGCTGACTGCCTGGTCTGTCCCTGTCTCCCTAGAGATGTCCTGCGGCCCCCCCCCCCCCCCCCACTGGCTGAAGGTGAGGGATGGGGGCAGTTTTTCATTGAAAACTGCAGAATGAAAAAGAAAGAACTGGAAAAAAGAGTGGCCAAGCTGCTTTCTGGTTGAATAATTCCCATCCCAGGGGACTTCCCAGCGCCAACGTTTTCAGAGGGAGGGGTGGTCAAGGGGAAGAGGGCAACAGTGCACCTCCGAGTGTTCATGCCTTTTCTAGTAAAGTTAATCCAGAGGACCCCTCAAACTTCTACGGGGTACAGCAACTTGTACCAGCCTCCTTAGTTGCTATGGGAAGAAAAGGAAAGCAAGGGACTATGAGTGAAAGACCGGGGTGAACTGAAGCTCTCTCCTGATCATTAATTATACATTCTGTTGGGTGCTGGAGCTCAGCTGTGTTTTGTGGTAGCACATTTGTGTTTTGGAAAATACTGGTGTGTTGGAAATAAGGGAGAAAAATAAAAGCCATCATTCTCTTCCTCCCCTTCTTCCTCCTTCTCTAGATGTTGACCAGCCAGCTTTCTTTGGAGTTCCCTTCCCAGCCATAGAGGTTTCTCCTTACTTGACAAGGTGGAAAACCCACATTCCAGAGAAGCCCTCCGACTAAGCAAAATCCTAACTGTGAGGCCCCGAGACCATGCCCCTTGCCCAGTGCTCATCCTAACAAGCGCTGATTCACAGAGCCTTCTTACTGGCACTTCCCCTGCCCCCTACCTCCCGACACTCTTCAGCCCTGGGAGTCTTTCCCTTTACTGAGATTCAGCCTGCCCTGAGGCGAAAGGTGGCTCAGAGTTGGGTGCACCTCAGATATTCTCTAGACTAAGTGATCTTGGTGAACTTTTTAACTGCCTCCTTATCCTTAAGGAACTGGGCAATCTGGATCATAATGAAAACTTTTTTCAGTGAGCCAGTTTTGGTGTTTGTGACTCGGGTTTTCAGCGCAGCTACTGAAGTCTTTCTACTCTAGAGGGTACATCAGTGCTGCTGCAGTGCCTGTGATGATGAAATGCAAATCTGATCGTTCCCATAAAGAATCTCTTTCCTAAATGGTGACCAAGCACAACTTCTGTCAGTTTTCTCAAGAAAGTAGGTTTTTGGCAGTGATCATCAGAAAAAACAATCCCTAAATATTTGCCTATATTTTGTAGCTACAAGACCTGCTGAGTTGACGTAACTGGAAGTTTCAACAAAGAATCTACGTGGAACGAGAGATGCTTGCAGGTGGTTGGGAAGATGTGAGGCCAATGGAGAATAAGATCAGGTCACTTTTGATACCCTTAGTGTCCATTTTAAAACACACCCAGGATCTCTTAAAACCTGCCCTTTGATTTGCCTCATTAAACTGTGTGTAGCCAGCTCATTATACCCAATAATAGTAACTTAGGCTTTTCATAAGCTTTTTTTCTACCATTGAGGTCTGTATTTTTACTGCAGTCATAGTTTTGTGTCCTTCATTCTTTTTGCTTTCCAAGTATTTGATAATTGTAAAGACTCCGTATGGAAGAATGCACTTGGCTTGTTTGGAATAATTGTTTTAGTGCTGGGTTTCCCAGGCAAACCTAGCTGCTTCTCCCCTGAATTCTACCTCAGATGCGTTCACCCTCGTCCTCCTTCAGCCCTAAAATGGTCTGGCTGGGAGGATGGCTGGTCTTTTTAGCATCTGAGATTCCATGGGAGGTGAGTTTCAGCAGGGAGCTCTGGATTCACAAGTGTTCAGCCGCTGAGACTGCACCGTCCTGTTTGATCACAGGCACCCGGAACTGGGGGTGTGCATGATGAGGCATCTCATCATTAGGACCTTTCGGCTCCAAATCTCAAATGGTGAATGACTTTCCTATTTTAAAAAGAATGGTGTGTGGATTTTTTTAGGAAATAAAGAAGCAAAATAATCACATTTCCCACCTGTTGGGAACTGGGCACAATCATTCCAGTACTGTGTTCTTCAAGTGTACTTTTTCACGTTCCTCTTTTTTTCTCTGTTGGGTTTCATCAGAGCTCTTTATTCACTTGGCCGTGATGTTTGAGGTCCAATCCAGTCACAGGCTGTAGTTAACAGGGAGCTACTCTGGCAGCTTGAATAAGGCCATGACCTTGAAGAAGTCATTTAACCTTTTGGTCTCTCTTTCCCTGTGTTTAAAATGTTGCGATTGAATTCTGTGAGTTTTAAGGTCCCTTCCTGCTCTATGGTTTAGTGTAGGAGAGTGGAAGGAGTTGAGGAAGTATGGGTAAAGTTTCTAGCTCAAAACGTGTTTTGCAATTCCTGTAGGAATTCAGCCTCGCAATGCCTATGTGTCTTTATTCCCATCTTCTCCTCTCCTTCTAGCACACAGTCTGCTTCTATTTAAATCTCTGGGGAGACTGAGGCCAGCTTTCTGATGGAGCTGTGGTTTGCTAAGGGGCCTGCCTGTGACTGGGCATGGACTCACTCCTGCTCTCAATTTGAGCTGTCCTCCTTGTATAGGTTTGGGCTTGATCGAGGCTGGTCTGCATGTGATGAATTCTTGAGGTATTATCTCCATGGCTGTGTCTGAGAAAACAACACATTTTCTCTGTCAGGTTTGTGACTAATATAAATATCAGATCCCAGTACGTCTTGGAAGTTACCCAGGGTCTGGCCTGATGCATCCAATCAGGGCTGGTGCTTCAGTGTCTCAGAATTCTTGATTCCAGGTTGGCCCTGGGGCTTTATCTTGTTCTGGGAAATTGGCTACATTGGACGACCTTCAGATAATCCTTTTTGATCAGATCACTTAGGGTGGCCTTGGAGAAGTTCTCAGGTCTCAGTCTCAGGGGAGCTTGAACTCACCTGCCCTTGACCAGAGAGCTTTTGCTTCTCATTCCTGGCTCTCTTCATTGAGATGCACACTTTTAGTAGAGTCCCTGCAGTCAGACAGACCCAAGTGCAAATCGTGCACCTCACACTTATTAGCAGAGCGTCTTTGGCTGGCAGCCACTTCAAGCCTCGATCTCTTCATCTATAAAAAGAGCATGATGATGCTTACTTTGTAGGATTCTTATAAGGAGTGACAATAATGGGTATATAGCACCAAGCAAATGCCTGGCACTTAGTAGGTCTCCTGTAAATGGGAGCTACAATAGGTCCACAAGGTGATGAGTTTATTGTCTCTTTGATTCCTTGAACTCTTGGTATCAGTAGGGCACAGACTACAACAGATAGAACTTTTGAGCCAATAAGAACCTCTAGACCCTGAAGTCTACTGTCCTTGGGTCAAACAACCAGTTAGGGTCAGACTGAGATTTGGGCTCATGGCCTTTGGCTCTTGCAAAGCCAGAAGATTGGGGAGGACAGCCAAGGAAGGGTGCGTGGATGAGGGCCTGGCAGGATGGCTAGTATTGTGATGGTAGGGAAGTCAGTGGACAAGCATTGATGTTGTGGGGCTCCAGGAGCTGTAGACCTAGCAGAAATGAAAGGCTTCGTGGGCAAATGTAGCTGTCAAGGGTCCCTTGAGAAAGGACAAATTCCATCCCTCTTATCCCTGGCCCAGAGCTCCTAGACATGTCCCCAGTAATGTAACAGTTTCTTGGCCAGGATGCTCTCTACCTGGACCAGCTTTACCTTGACCGCCCCCAGAGCAATGTTTCCCAAAGTGTGTTCTGTGGAGCAGTTGCCCTTGAAGTTACCTTGTGAAAAAAAATTGAGAGTCATGGCATACCTGAGTGTCCCCTTGGAGGGTCCCATCAGAGGCTTGGAGAAGTCCTGCGGTAGAGAAATTGGTTTAACTGCTCGTGACTGTGTTCACTGTGAGCAGCCTTGCCTAGATGTCAAGCCTGCTGCGCATGCACTACCCAAGAGTCAGCCTGTGACCTTGGGCCAGGGCTTCACTGTTTTATGCCTCAGTCTCCTCGTCTGAAAATTGGGGATTGTAATAGAACACAGCCCTAGCGCTAGGTACTCTCATTAACCCCATCACGTAGCATTTCCTGGGAGGACACTGGATGACCGCAAGCCATGGGCTGGCCCTGCTTCTAGGTACCCAGGGGCCTTTCCACACATGCATCAGGAAGAAAGGAAGAGGTGCCTTGGTGTTTGGCCTAGGGGAGAAGGGATTCCGAAGGGCAAGGCCAAGGAGGCACTGCACTAGAGTCTTCCTCCCTGGAAGGGGACGTTCTCTGGGTGCCTGGTTGCAGGGAGTAAGTGCTTGCTTTGAGCCTCTCTCTCTTACCAGGGCAAGAGAAGCCTGGTGCTGAAGCAAGCAGGATTGGATTGCAGTGCCAGGACATCCTTCCCAGAGTGGGCAGCAGGGGTGTCCCAGCTCACAGTGGCAGTGGTCGTGTGAACCTGAGAATCACAGCAGCCAACACCACCTTCCTGGGACTTCAGGGCCGGGGAGCCCCTGGAGGAACACCTCTGTGGTTCTGGTGAAAAGGACTGTGTGTGTGCTGTGATGCCGCAGCTCCTGGGGCCCTGCAGAGAACACTGGTCCTCATGGAGATGTGCCTGGGGGTCCCGCAAGATCACGCCTCCCTCAAGACCTTTGAAATTCCACAGCCTTTTTGTGCACAGCAAGGAGTGGATCAAGAGAGTCTCTGTTTTTGAAATGCTTTTTGAGTAGCTGGAATGCTGGCTCTGGGCACACGAGGAAGGAAACTTGGGGCCCCCACGTCAGAGTTAGGGTTGTCTTAGCACTCTGGGCCTAGGGCTCAGGAATGTCAATTAGGGTATCAGCCTCTACCTCTAAGGGCTGGAGAGAGCATCTAGTTCGTCTAGTCCTGGGGCTTCTCACACCTCAACATGCACATGAATCACTTGGGGAGTTATTAAAATGCAGATTCTGATTCAGAAGGTCCAGGCTGGGGCCTGAGATTCTGCATTTCTGACAAAGACACAGGTGATGCCGAGGCTGTGTAGGCCACGTTTTGAGTAGCAAGGAGCCGGTCCATTCCTCAGTCTCCAGGCAGTCCCTCCCGGAAGACGTGCCTATTTTTAAATACGGAAATTCCCAGCTCGTTAGCAGGAGGCGGATGGGAAGAGGAAGATTCCCTGTGCTGGGTCAGCCAGGTCAAGAAAACTGCTCAGGCCTCTCCTGTGCGGTTCAGTCTGGACGCATATTGCTAAAGCTCATTGTTCTGGCGCCTGCTCCCAAGGAACCCACGAGCACTGTAGGTTTGGAGTTGGGCTGTGGTGGCCAGTGCAGCATTTTGTGGATGTACAGAGTGTGGTCTGTCTTGCCAATCAACATGTGGGCTCTCTCGCGCGCCATTGGTCCTGCTGCAAGGGGTGAGGCTTTCCGAAGTCCAAATGGCAACTCAGCCAAACCACCTTCTTGCAAAATTAAAGGCTCGCGGTGTAGCCAGGGTTGCACTGTGGTGATGCTCCAGGAAGCCAGCTGCTGGCCACTCCCTCTGGAGTGTTTGAAGTCAGCAGGCAGCGAAACTGCCAGCCTGAGTTTCCATAGGGACCTGGGCGGGCCTTCCCAAAGGGAGGGTTCAACTTGAAAGGCTCAGGCTCCAGACTTCTTCACTGAGTGGGGAGAGACGTGTGGCCCTGTGCTGTGCAACCCTCCGGTTGTACTTCTCAAGAATTCCAGCAGATTGAAATTGAAATTGAAAGTAGCTTCTTTTCTCGCCATAGCAAGGTTTTTCACAGCTCGTACTGCCGAGGACTCTTTCCTTGAGATGTGCTTTTTATGTTGTTCCGTCATCAAAGAGGAGAACTTGGAATAAACTTCAGCCATTAGCATCTTCAGCAGCCACAATGAAGAAGGACTTAGCATAATGCCCAGCACAAGATGGGTTCTCAAATAAATCCTATGGTTATTGTTATCGTTGTTGTTTTGCTTTTATTACATAGTAAGTACATACTGTGTCCCGGAAACAGAGCTAGGTGAAAAATAAAACTGAGCTAGGAAAACAATAGACCCAGTTCTGACTTTTATTTGACAGGGTGGGAGGGAAAGAAACAGTTATCTTCTCATAGGTGTGCACATGTCTGGTGTCTGAGTGGAGGCGGGAGCTGAGTCACAGAAACACAAGTGCACATGTATGTTGGGAGGACCCTTTCCATAGTGCTTGGCTGAGGGGCTGGGTGGGAATGTAGTTAGTACAAACACATTTTGCTGCTTTTTTGCGGTAATTTGTTAGAAGCTATGGAGAAACTCTAGGTGAAAGGGATGGGCTTGATTTGGTGACAAAACGATATTTGAGTCATTCCTGGGTTTTAATTATTCACGCCGCTCAGGTCTCCCTTGACCAGTGGATAACAAGGATTTAGTTCATGACAAGCTGGTGAGGTGAATGAGTCAGGCAGGGGAAGGAAGGGTAGCTTCGAAAGAATGGCTGCTTGAAAATGGAATTTGCCTTGTTTTCTGCGTGATTTGGTGATTGTCTTTGGGACATTATGTCTAATTGCCAATTTGGAAATGTGAGTCTCACTCCAGGTCAGGAGTGGATATACTTCACATTGTCAATCCAGCCTCCGAATCATCTCCCTCTAAGATCTTAGTACCTGTGTGACTAATGCTTCTTTACATGGCCCAAAGCCAAATTATTTAAAACATCTCATTTACTTTGTATTCTTTGTGCTGTTTCTTTGGCCTCCCCACCAGATTTTCTCAGGGACTTCTTCCTGTTGACTCTGGCATTTCAAAGGTAGTTAGCAGGGAAGCCTGTGTTCCTTTCTTCTCCCCTTCCTTCTGCTCTTCATCTTTTCCTTTCCTTCCATTATTCCCTAGTGAGTCCTGCCAAGTCCAGGAGCAGAGGGACTGAAGTTTGCAGGTTAATGGATAGGGTCTGGATCTTACAAGTTGATAAGCACATGGAGTTACAAAGTCATGGTGGTGGAAGGGAGCTTTGGGGCCTGGGTCCTACTTCCTCCCCAGAGCCAGTGCTGGGAGCCCTCTGCTCCATTGCCAGAGGCGACGAGGGTGTTCATCATCTTCTGAGGTCACCATTCCATTGGAGACAAATCCGCCTTAGAATAAACAGAAAAACTTTCTCCTTGCACTAGCACCTCTTTGCTTCTGGTCTGTTTCCAGGACACACAGAACAAATCTTGATGAATGATAGATTTCAAATTCTAAATGCGGCCAAGGAAGGCCCAGAGCTGGGTAGTGTTTAGATGTTGGCAATGTTGTTGAGACGTAGAAGCCCTTAATTTAATTGCTCCCGTGCAGGCCACTTTTGTTTCCTGTCTCACGACTTCCAGTGTCCTCCTTGTCCTTAGGTGGTGAGGTTTTCTCTTGCCCCATTCCCCAAAGTTTGGAAAATGGCCCATTTTGGTGGTTGTTTCTGGTAGTCTGCCCTCTGAGAGCTGTTGGGTCTCGTCAGAAGCTGTGGGTGGAGGTTTTGACTGCCCCTGGGCCGTCATGTCACCTCTTCTTCACTGGCATGTGCCCCGGGTTTCCAGAGTTTTGCTTCCTTCACAGTTTAGTGCTGGGCTTGGCTGAGAGCAGATGTGATTTTGGGGCCATGCCAAGAACCCAGATGTGGAGTGTGATCCTTTGTTAGGATGCTGCAGTTGGGCTCTGCTTTCTAGGTGTTGGCTCTCCCCAAAAGAGGAAGAAGATGTAGCGATCTTGGGCCTCTATCTGCATCACTTAAAGACAGCTGCTTCCTAGAATTGAGGTTGTCCCTCCCCAGCGCTCATCTGTCTCTGCTCTTCTAGGCTTCTCTATATCACTGCTGACATTTCCTCTATTTTGTTGAGCAGAAAGAAACCAGAAAAGAAAAGAACATACAGGAGAATAAGGCGAGGGAGATGTTCACACAAAGAAAAATAGAATCTCTTTTCTGGGGGCTAGAGGTTGGATAAATATATAATTTGATGGATTTTGTTTTTAGTCTGTTCGTCTTTGTCTTAATGAGTAAATCATGACAAATGACCTCACCCCCAAGGAGTGAAGCGTTATACAAAGACCAGTGGAAAGAGTGATTTCACTTTTGAAGATTTTAGCTTTCCAAGTGAGAAGTTCTATCTAATTAATTGCTAATGGTGGCCTGTGTGGCTCTGTGGCCCTGAGGCTAGGAGTTGTAAGGCTTTGTTGGGTCTTGTTTACGTGAGTGTTATATGGGGAGCAGAATTCTTCCTTTGCAAGACTTTGGAAAGTAGACCTTTTGTGGTTCTGGAAGGGGAAAAAGTGGGCACCCCATGAGCATCAAATGGAGAACTCAGAGCTGGGGGCTCTGAGGCTTGTAAGAAAGGTTCAGAAGATGAAAGGTTTATCCTAGTGCTGGGGTTTTTCAGGACTAGCAGGAGCTGGCAGCAGCCGTATACATTGTTTTTCTTCTTTGTGTGTCTGGGAGCACTTTCCTTACAGTGCTCAGAGGAGTTGTTTTAACTACATGTGAATTACGGCCACTTCTCCCCTGGATTGTGGCAACCACAGCTGGTCAGGTGGTAAGATTCCTGAATGGTATAGGAATGGTGTCTCTAGCTGAAACCACAGATATCAATGATTTGCTTCAGTCTTAAAAAAGAAATCCATTTCTTAAGTTCATATGCAACCCTATTTTCCTCATAATATTTCTTTTTCAATTTCAGTGTTTTACACTTTTGGCCTTCATCTTAAGTGCACTATGTGTTCATTGAACAAAATGTAGGCAATAGAGAGAGGTTAAAAAAGACACCTCACACCCACCGGGTGCTTTTTTTCCCACAAAAAACCAGAAAACAACAAGTGTGGGCAAGGATGTGGAGAAACGGGAACCTTGTGCACTGTTAATGGGAATGTAAAATGATGCAGCCACTATGGAAAATGGTATGGAGGTTCCTCAAAAAATTACAAACAGAATTAGCATATGATCCAGCCCTTCCACTTCTGTTTACATATCCAGAAGAAGATATTGCACACCGGTGTTCATAGCAGCATTATTCATAGTAGCCAAAAGGTGGAAGCAGCCCAAATGTCCATCAATGGAAGAATGGATAAACAAAATGTGATATATACATGCAATGGAATATTATTCATCTTGAAAAATGAAGGAAATTCTGACATGGGCCACAACATGGATGAATCTTGAAGACATTATGCTAACTAAATTAAGCCAGACACAAAAGGAATACTGTATGATTCTACTCATGTGAGGCACCTAGAGTGGTCACATTCATAGAAAGAGAAGTAGAAGGGTGGTTGCCAGGGGCTAGGGGGTGGGGAATGGGGAGTTGCTGTTTAATAGGCATAGGGTTTCAGTTTTGCGAGATGAAAAAATGCACAACTATGTGAATATACTTAACACTACTGAACTGGACACTTAAAAATAGTTAAGATGGTAATTTTATGTCTGTTTTTCCACACTTAAAAAAAAAGAAAGGGGAAAAAAGTCCCTCCAAATCCTACTTCTGGGAGATGACCATCATCCTTGGGCACGTTTTCTTCCCAAGACACACTCTTCACCATGGTCCTCTCACTGGTTGGTGGGGCAGTTAATATTCGTCGTCCAAGGACTGGTAAGTGGCACTCCCATGAGAAGTTCCCAGGCTGGCCCTGTTTGGTTTAGATGGAATCCACACTGAGAGCAGAAGAACAGACAGAACAACCCTCTTTCTGCGCATAGAGTCTGGTTTAATGGCGTCTATTCTTAGAGTGAAGTTAAAGGACTACTGGATTTTTGATTTGATGTATGAGTAGCTGTGGTATCTTAGGCATGTCATTGTCTCTGGGCCCCAGTTCTCACATATGTAACATGCTCTCTGCGTCAGTGATTTCAGTTTACAACCATGTCTTAAATCAGATTTCAAAGCTACCATTTTTATCCGATAAAGAACCCAAGACTAACTTATTCAAGGCGATGGCCAAGGGAGCAGTGCTGGTTCCACTATAAACCGCAAGAGTGAAGTTTGATTGACATGTCCCCAGAAATTCAATATTGACTTCGATGAGGTGGCGTATTTAAGTATTACATTCTCAGGACACAGGCCCCATTGGAAATATCATCATTTAAATTGTCACTTAAAAAAATTCTCAGAAATAGGTTTTTGTGACTCTACTGTTACTTCTAATGACAGCCACATCACTGTTGAGGTTTTAATTTTAATTTTTGCTGTGGGGGAAAGGTTAAAAACCTCTTTGATTATAGACTATAAATAGTGTCATATGATAGGCTGGCTTTGTTGAGGCTGGGCATAAAAAGAAACATTTGGTAAAAAGGGAGGTCATGCAAGTCAACTTTGATGCTTTTCCTTAACTCGCCTCAGAAGGCAAGCCTGGAGTGAGACGGAGCTTCTCAGCTCTGCTGCATGGAGTGTTCCAGCCGCCGAAAGCAGGGGTAAGATGACCGGAGCTTCTGTGACAAAGGAGCGAGCGTCTGAAGGAATGATCCCCACACGCTTAATAACTTCTGAAATACAATTTCCCCCAAATCAAGAGCAGCCAGTACATCAGAACTTACGGAAGAGTCTCTTAGGTTACATAACATCAATTAGCTGATGCTACTGGGGCTGTGTATTAAATTTTAACTTGTCACAAATACATTACATTAACAGTTCACATATCCGTAGTGTACCAGGTAGCTTTTTGGTGTTATTGAGTGAATTGGTGATTGTGTAGGACTTGACAAAGCCCAGACAAAAATATTTGTTAGATTTTTCTAATCGTAGTTTAACTTTTATTGGGGGGCTGCAGACAGCCTGCAAATATTTCTTGCAAAATAAACTAAAAATTTAGGCAGTAGTTTTTGTATCTGCAGTACTGAATAGTTGGTGTACGGCCATGAACCAGATATGACAGGGACTTTTAAAACTCAGGGCATCTTTTCACTTTCCAGTGGCAGGCAATGCAAGCGCTGTATTTTTAATTGGTCCCTTTTTTAAGTCAGGAGCTGAAATGTTAGCATGCAAATCTCTCCTGAGTTGTATGGAAACTAATAAAATTGTGGAGGTTTCTGTTTGTGCTCCATGAACACAGAGTGTAATGAAACTGCAGTGGCTTCCTCTGGGATGATCCTGTTTACACGCCAGGCAGGGCTTTAAAATGATTTTAGTCGTGAGAAGAGAAACCAGCAAGTCAGGCCGGTCCTGTTCTTTCCTCCTTACCTCATGGGCGCCTCTTCACTTATGCGCCTCTTTACCTCCGGACCTCAGAAAGTACGAATTTAGAACAAAGACCTCTGATCTCTACTATAGCCTGTCCGCCACCCGTTTTAGAAAACAGCAGTTGATTCTCGAACACTCTCCTAGCCTCTCTGTCTCCCTCCGCAGGCGCTGCGCTGACCTCCACACTTGGTGGTGCTTTTGTTTGGGTGACTCTTTCTGTGTGACCTGGAGTAACTGGCTTCTTAGGAAAAAAATTAATAATAAACTTTTTCGAGTAGTTACTAAGCATTAAGCATTGTTTTAAGCTCCTCATGTTTATTATGTTATTCAATCCTCAAAACAATCCTCTGGAGTAAACAGTTTTGTAATCTCCATTTTATAAATTAGAGGACTGAGGCATAGAGAATAAATATATATATTTTTTTGGATAACAAAGTTTGAGTGCTTACTATGTGTCTGGTAGTATTTCTATGTATTATCTTATTTGATCCTCACAACAGCCCAGTGAATAGGTGGTATTATCACCCTCACTTTATAGATTAGGATGCTGAGGCATGAGAGGGTGAGTAACTCCCCCAGGGTCACCCAGTAGTGAGGGGCAGAGCCAGGTTTCAGTGCAGGCAGGCAGGCGTTGGAGCCCATGTGTCTAACCCCTGCACTGTGCACCTATAGTTACACCTCCTGTAGTGGTAGGTCAGCTCTGCTCAGCTCATCCCTGCCATGGAGCGAGGGAAACTTTGAGAACATAGATAGGACAGAAAAGAGGAGGTGGTGTTTTGAGACTCATGTACCATGCCTGGATGAGATGTGAGATTCTTTGAACAAGTTCAAAGAATTCTGTACTATCAGGATAGAAACGAACATTAAGGGTTATCTAGTCCTTTTAACGTCTCTAAGTCCTGGTATTCCTTGCTGGAAAATGGGATAATCACTTTTTCTCTATCTGATAGTCAGATGTGCTGTGTGCAGTTGTGCAGGTTGCTCACTGCACAACTCTAGGGCTCCTATAAGATGAGATTCACATCAGATAATACCTAACTATACTTTATGAACGATGGCACATGTACCACATGTATGTGGAAGCACAGAATAAATATTGGGGCATTTTTCTGAGTATCAGTCTTCCTTGAAGTTTTGGATAAAAACACTATTTTTATTATAAAATAGTAAATTATTTTAGTTCCATTATTACATTATTCTTCCATTATTATATCTTCCATACATTATATCTTCCATTATTACATACATGGCAGATATTAGGAGCAGGATGCAGAATTCAAGCATATTTTTAAAAACTTGAGAGAGGGGTGTGTGTGTGCACGCACACATGGGCGCACACATGCAGGAAAGCATAGAGACGTGGAAAAGTTTGACGTCCACCAGCAAAGTCTTCTTATTAAAGTATGGAGCTACACATCCTGATGTGGAACGATGATGCCTTAGTCTTCACATGCTGTTTGCTCATATCTCAAACTCTGAAACTGTTAATAAAAGAATGGGAATTCTATGAAAAGCAGATAAATATATCTGAATTCCCTGATCTGTTGTACATAAAGTGCATTTAGGGTGTGGGTGGGACACAGAATTCAGTCTGCACCCTCAGAAGAGGTGGTAGTAACTCCTTTGCTGGTTATGAATCTCCCTTTGCCTTAGGAAGGTTGGTTCGTTGCTCCTCTCCACCTCCACAGCCTGGAAATACGTTATTGTATCACAACACGGATTTCCTCCCAGACCGTTGGGCATTGAGGCCTTGTGTGTGCCAAGCCTCATGCCGGATTGTTTGGGCAGCAGGAGCTGGGTCAGTCGGTCCGCACAGCTTTGGAAGGGTGGCTGTGCCTTGCCCAGGGATGCAGAGTCGTGTAAGACATCGTTTCCTCTCTGGCAATGCCAGTAGCCACATCACATGAGTCCAGGGGCACCATTCACTCCATAGTCATGAACGAATTCCCTGGAATTGTGCAGTGCACAGCCCACATGTCCATATCGTGGTTTTTCTAGGCATCTAGCTGGGTTGATATAATATACTCACATGAGAAATTAAAAACACAGTGCAAGGCCCATAATTCTTAACGGCCAAATGAGTAAGAGAAGCACTAAGAACTTGAAATTCAGAAAAGGTGGAGAACACTGAGAATTGGTCAGAGGGGGTGGCTAGAGAGAGCCCAATGGGGAATGGGGTTGTGAAGGCAGACCCAGCCTGGTCATCCCTAGGCCCAGCCCCGAGGACAGACTGTTTCCATGACTCTGACCACTAAGTGGCTCCTGATGTGACATTGGAAGCCTCCCAGGTCCCCATACTTGTTTTGAGCACGAGCCTGTGAGATGGGTGAATGCTTGGGTGCCAGCCCGTGTGTGTCCCTAAGGCCTGTAGATGAGATATAACAGGACCCCAAGGATTTGGAAAAAGCTTCTCTGTTGCCAGCTGTGCTATTTTTAGGTCCCTCTCACGGCCCTGGCTGTCCCCAGGTGTTTGTCAGCAGAGCATCCTGTGCCTGCCTATGTGGAAAATGGCAGTCAGAGCCCAGGCCTGCCTAGTAGGCCACAGTAGTCTCACTACCAGGCCTGGTGACCAGGCTGAGTCTCTGAGCCTGGCAGGCTGCTGTGAGGGTCGTTGCATAACTGGCCTTTCTGCTGGTCGTGGTGCCTGCTGGTTCTGGGTGAGGAGGTTGAGCCAGAGCAAACAGGTCCACAGTCCACTGCCCCTCCCGAGCCCTGGTGCATTGGATTGGCTCACGGGCCCAGCAACAAGCTGGCACAGTCAGGAGCTGCTTTTGCTCCGAGCTGCCTGACCATTGCTGCAGAGTGCCCAGGCCTGAGTGACATACCTGTACTGGGAAGTGTGGAGATGGCCTGGCCTGGTCCACAAGTAGTCCAGATGTGGTGGAAGGCTGGGCGTGACCTAAGAAATGGCCCACTCCTTCTCTTCCACCCTCCACTTTGCCTCCCCCATCCTTCAAGGCTCAGCTCACTTGCTGGGAATGTCACCTTCCTGGGAAACCCACCTGAGTCAGATCTTGCTCTCTCCCCTGATACTCCCCACTGTTTGTCTTTTCCATCTCATGTGGAGATCATCCATCTGATGCTCCTTGTGGACAGGTCTGGTAGTTTTCCTATTTTGAACTCGTCCTGTGCCTGGCAGATGGTCCTGGAGAGCAGGCAGTGAGTGTTGGCTGATCAACACCAGTGTGGGAGCAGTCTTCAAAGAAGGCCCTCGATGAACCACAACTCCTGGTATTCTTGCTCTTGTGTGGTTCTCTCCTTTGAATCAGGGATGGCTCTGGGACTTGCTCATAACCAATAGAACATGGTGGGAGTGACACTGTGACTTCTGAGGCTCCGTCAGAAGGACCCTGCACCTTTCTCTTGGTCTCTTGGAACACTGGCTTTTGGGAAGCCAGCCACAGTATATAAGAAGTCTGACTATTCTGAGACCCTGAGTCTGAGAGCTCTGAGCACAGGCAGTGTTGTTGAGAGATGTCCAGGCCACGTGGAAAGGCCCTGGAGGATGAGATGCCACATGTAGGGAGAGAGAGAGAGATTCTCCAAGGAGCACCAAGGCACCAGACATGGGAGGAAGACCCCATCTTGGAAGTGGATCCTCTAGCCCCAGCTGACAGAAATCAGAGATGAACCAGCCAGCTCATTCCTTCCTGAATTCCTGACTTAAAAAGCGTGAACAAAATAAAATGTTTTAAGCCACTACATTGTGAGGTGATTTTTTACACAGCAGCAGATGACCAGAGCAAGTAACTAGTGTTTAGAGTGGTCCTTCCACAAGATCCAGCTCTTGCCCTCTCTCTAGGTTCCCGTTGGCCTCTCTTCCCAAGCTCTCTGTACCTAGCCATATAGGACTTCCTTCATTTCATTAAACTTTTTGTTTTTATACCTCCAGGCCTTCAAACATGCTGTCCACTCTACCTGGACTTTTCTTTCCTTGTCCCTCCTCTCCTATTCGGCTTAGCTGACTCCTATTTATCTGGTGATATGCTGGGAAATGTTTAACAACTGGATCTCCAGGAAAAAAGCCCCTATTTGTAGCATTTGTCAATTCCTGTGGTGTAAGTACTCCCCTCGTGGCCAATTTCAAGATACCAACATGATGTCACGGAACCCGGAGGGAGGTATTATTTTCCACATTTTTCAGATGTGGGAACTGAAGCTCAGAGAGCTTCACTTACTTTCCTAGGTAGATCACAAGCAGATATGGATTCTGGTCTGCGAAGACCATGCTCATTCCCCTGTACTGTGCTGTTCTCATGAAGAACCGGCAGCTGACCCTGAGCACAGGAAATATTGCTGTGTAGTAATGTTGGGTTGTCCTACTTCTAGAGTAGTGGTCCTTCCATTGCTTCTCTTGAGTTGCTGCTGCATCTTCTTCACACTTACCTACCTAACGAGTCACAGCGGCTCGTTTCTCTCTTGGAGCCATATTATGTTATCTAGACTCTGGTTCAGGTAGTGGTTATGGAAAGCAGGGAGCCAACAGGGACCCGTGAGTCCATTTTGAGGCTTGATTAACTGTGTGTATCAGTCAGGGTAGGCCAGCTGCTGTAACAAGAAACCCAGATATGCCAGGGATTTAATACAGTAGGAGTTTATGTATTACTCATATAAGGTACCATTGATGGGGTGTGTGTGTATGGGGAGGTGTGGGGACTTGTTCATGCAGTCATTCAGGGAACTTGGCTTCTTACACCTGTGGACTTGCCATCTTCTAGGGGGCCCTGAAGGTCTCTGCTGGGTCCTCTGCATCCATCTGACAGATGGGGAATGAGAAGTAGGGATCATGAGGTGTGGTTTTTGTGGGAGCAGTCCTGGAATCATTCCCATCACTTCCGCCACACAGTTCATTGGGCAGAACTCAGTCACGTGGTACCTTAACTGCAAGGGATCCTGGGAAATGTAGTAGTGTGCCCAGGAGGAGTAGTAAATGGATTTGGAGAACACCCAGACTGCAGAAGGGGCTCCAGAATGCCATGCTGGGAGAGAACTGCAGTGAGGGCTTCTGCTGTCAGTAGCTGGCTCTGCCATAATTAACGATTACCGTGATGCAATAATAATACTGACTGTTTACTGGGTGCTGCTAGGTGTCAGATGTGGTGGTAAGCACTCTACACGTTTCATCTGACTTAATCCTCTCAATAAGCCTATGATGTAGGCATTATTATTGTCATCCCCATTTTACAGTTGAGCAAAAACTGAGGCTTGCAGTGGTGATAGCACTTGCCCAAAGGGTGTCAGTTAATAGTGACAGGGGACTCCATCTGAACCCAGGGTTTTCTAGCTCCAGAGTGTTAACTCTTAGCTGCTTCCTGTGATGCTCTGGTGTTCCTCAACTCTCCCCCTTCTTGTCCCTGCTTTCAGCTTATAAGCTACTCTGCTTCTTAAACACCTTCAGGAACAAAGGGACCAAGGGGCTTAACTGCCTCCTCTCTCCACATTCCAAAGAGAACAAAGGTGTCTCAGCTGTGGCCGGATGACATTGCCCCTGATTCGTCCTGGTGAGCGGTGGTGAATTGACAGTGGTTGCCTGTGCTAGTCCCTATGGTTTGAAAACATCCTCTGCCCCTCAGCTCTCTCCCGCTTTGAATATTACCGTAAGTGGCTCTTTGCCTGGAACATGGAGAGCATAAGGGAGAAGGATGGCACAGGCTGGGTCCCGGATCCCTCTCCTCTTCCTCCCTGTGGTGAAGTGCTTCCCCCTGGGAAATGTCACTTCACCTTAGCCTGTTCCACCCAGTTCAAATTTCACATGCTAGCTGAGCGACTTCAAGAGTTCACTGCTGAGACAATAGGGGATTGAAGGTGAGTAATAACATGAGTAATGTGGCTGCTTTTCTGAAGCCCAGTGGAGAACGTATATGTCCGAATGAGCAACATCGCTCATTCTAGTTGGTTCAGTGTAGTTCCCAAGAGCGTGTCCTCTGGAGCTAGACTGCTTGGGTTCAAATCATAGTTCTGCTACTTTGCTGACTTTTAGACCTTTGGCAAGTTGCTTCACCTCTCCAGGCCTCAGTTTACTCACCTGGAAAGTGGGATTAATAATAGTAACCACTTCCGGGGGTTGTTGGGGGGGATAATATGTGTTAATTGCATAGAGTAGCACCTGATACGTATTAAGGGCTATGTAAGTGTCAGGTATTCTTGTTAATTCACTTTGGTCGTCGTTGGGAGACTGACTTTTGCCTAACATGGAACGTGACAGTAATATCCTAGGTGGTTGCTTTATCTTCCAGAACTCTCCACTCTAGTCCCCCCAGCTCCAGAGGGATGGCTGGCATGCCTGTGCCCCTGCTGGAATGTAGCATTCCTGAAGTCTGGGACTGTGGGTATCCTTCTTTACATCTGCAGTGCTTGGGGCTGTTGAGGTCCTCTGCAGAAGTTGAAGTATTGTCCCCATGTTAAGGGGTCCAAGAGGACGGGGACCTTGTTATGTTTATCTCTGTTTCCTTAGCAACCTAAAACAGGGTCCAGCCTCACAAAATGCTTTTTGAATAAATGCAGGACTGAAAGAATGAATGGTTTCATCCATACTTGGAAAATGAGGATCTCTCCTTGGGAACAGGTTTGTGATAGCATTGGTGTGGTCTTTAGAATGTTGCTGGGGTGACATCTCTCAGCATTTGAGAGTCAATTTGATTTTAGGGAACCATCTGGGGTAGTTCGCAGGCAAGTATAAGGAATGAGAGAAGAAACCAACATGGGTAAGGTATTTCTGGTCCCCCAAATGTGTAATTATGATGTATCGAATCTGAAGGTTCTGGGTGGCGTATAGATTACCTCTGTAGGCGATTTCCAAAGAAAGGTTCCAGAGGTGCTTTGAGTTTTAGCAGCATTGGAATAAATGTGTAATTTCTTCTCCCTCCTCCCCACTGCAGAGGGGCAGCACTCATTTTAATGTTAACTTCAGTCTCTTAAATTCAAGCTTGTGAACTTAATAGCATAGCCTTAGAGTTGGATAAATGTGGGCTGGAATCCAGCTCCATCTTGTACTAGCTCAATAGCTTTGGACAATTTACTTCATCTTGCCAAACTTACGTTCTTTATCAGTAAAACGTGAATACTAAAAATACCTGCCACATAGGGTCTGTGTGCAGATTAAATGAGGTGGTCACCCTGAGCACTTAACATCTCTTGGGGGCTCAATAGATGGCTCCTGTTCTGATGAGGTTGACTTATTTTAGACCACTCTCCTCCTTCAGTGGCCATGGTGAGGGTGCCAGGATGAGGAAGAGGAGGCTGCTGGAGGGAACGTGGTAGTGGGATCAGCAGTGAGTACCAAGATGGGCCAATAGTGAGGAGGTGACTTTTCCTTGGGACACTCCATGTGGAGGCAGAGCTTAGAGCAAGAGAAAAGTGGAGCCAGAAATGCTTCCTACCTTCTGCCTCAACATCACCCTCCATCCCCAGCCCACTATAGGAAAGAGGAGGAAGGGGGAAAATGAGGGGAGGGGAACAGAAGAAGTTTGGAGTATGAGAGACTTCACTTTAAAAGTGAGGGGGCCTCAGTTTGCCCACCTGCAAAATGAGGCTTGGATGAGGCAATTCCAAGGGTCTCTTGCAACCCCTCTGTTTTTGTAAAAATTTTAAGTTTGTTCCTAAGTCTTCTGCCCTGTGCCACTCACCTTCCACAACCTCAGGCAGATGGAGACAAAAGGGATGGCAAGTTATGGAGGGCCTGGAAAGCGCTGCTTCCAGGGTCTGTGAAGAGGCTTTTGAGTCAGGTGGGCCCGTCTGTCTTCTGTCTTGGGCAGCCTTCCTGTCCTGTGAATGCCCGCAGGGGCCTACTGAGCTGTGAATGGACCAGAGGACCTTTGGGGCTGTAAGGGTGAAGAGGAAAGGGCTTCTCGAACCTCAGCCTCCCCACCTGTGTGGCTCGTTTCTTATTTGACAATTTCTCCCATTTAGGAAAAAGTGTTTCTCGGATACTGGAGGTAGGCCAGGTGCCTGTTTTAAGGTTTATATAATATGTGTTATTTGTCCTCAGACTTTTTCCTCTACTGGGGATTATGTGTTCTGAGGCACCAAAAACATCTTTCTATACACTGAACTCCAGAAGACTTCTGGATCATCTTTCTTTCCCACCTCCTACTTCCTCTTATCTCAAGTTTATTCTGCCACAGTCATTAGTTAAGCAAATATTTTGCTCATCAGCAACTTGTCTCAAACCAGATTAGGCTGTGAAGAGGTCCCAGAGCTTCAGTCATGGTGGTGCTTCCTTGGGGGAGCCCACAGTGGAGCTCGGGCTGGGTGAGGGATAGACATGGGGGCTCCTTCCTCTGCTGGTGCAGTGAGGTGGAAGGGGCATGGGATTTGGGGCTCAAGGACCTGGGCTCAGCTTGTGCCTTCCCTGCAGATGGGCTGTGTGGTCTTGGGCAAGTTGTCTATCTTCCCCCAAGCCTTAGCTGCCTTTGCCCGTTGTAGCAGATCACAGAGAAGATTCTACCTAGCCCATGAGACATACTCAATAAGATAGTGGCCACCGTTTTTATTATGGATCCAGGTGGAATGATGCCATTTAGCAGAAGTAGATATCTTCAGGCCCCCAGTTAAGCCTGCCTTACACAAAGTGCTGTGTTAGTTGTGGTGGAGACGAACCCTGGAGAAGTCCGTATTGCTTCACTTGCCCAGCTCTCCAGCTAGATTGTGAGCTCCTAACTCTGGTCCTTCAGGATTCCACACACTCTGGGCTGTGGGCTTCCTTTTCCTCTGTATCCCCAGAACCAAGCATGCAGTATGACACAGGGTAAGCACTTGGAAGACACTGGTGAATGAATGAACAGATGGGCATTCAACAAACTCTTGCTGATGGGTTGACTCATATTCCACACTGGGTAAGTTTATATTTTGGGCACTGAATCTCTTTCTTGTCTGTGGTTTCTTGAGCTCTGAGAGTATTTAATTATCTCTGGAGGCTGAGGTTGAGCCTTTCAGGTCACCTTCACCAAGTTTTGGGCTCCAAGGAGATGAGATGTCCATCCAGGCCTGGGCAGTGGCAGGGTGTGGATGCCTGGGGGTGGGCCTGCAAAGGTAACCTCTCCCCATTCCCTGTGCCCGTGGTTTGGCACGGGGTCCTGAAGCGCCTCACGCCCAGCTTCCCCAGAAGAAAGGGTATTTATATGCTCTGTGTGTGTGGGACAGCAGCTTCCTGCCTACAGACAGTCTTTGGCTGTGTTTGATAAAGTGACGAATTTGCTCTTTTCTTCCCCACCTCACCCTGTCTCCTTTTTTCATCCCCATGTGAAGGGGCCTCTGTCAGGCCAGCCACCAGCCATTGTGAGAGGAGCCAAATTTCTCGTCACACTGCTCAGCCGAATTGCTGCAAGTGGGACGGAGGAGGCAATCTTAGCTTGAAAGCAAACATCCTGTCAGAGAACAGAGTGATGATGGTTTTTGCTGCACACGGGGGGTATCAGCACAGAGGTGAATCTTGGCATCTGCTTCATGCTAATTAACCCCACAGTGCACACTCGCATTGCGGTGTGAGCCGGCCTGCAGCCTGAACTGCCTTCTCTAAGGAAGGACCCTTGGAAGCCAAACTCAGTTGGCCCAGATGCCCCCATGGGCTTCTTGCTTTACTTGTTACCCCTACTGGGTCTGATTTGAGACAAAAGCATTGTTTTGGGGCCAGATGGCATTAAGTTCCTTAACGAGGCACAGAGTGTGCTGGAGAGAGGTACACAGCAGCTAGGGGTGGGACTGGTCAATTCCAGTCAACCAGGGTTTATTGGGCTCCTGGGGAGTTTTAAACCCAGTGCTGTGACTGGGGGAAGGTTAGGGCAGGGGAGCTGCCATTTACTGAGAGCTTACAATGTGTTATATTATGAACTGGCCACTTTGCATCTTAACTGGTGAAATTCTCATAGCAAGCTTGAAGGGCAGGTGTTCTTCAGGAGCTGAGACTCAGAGAGGTTAAGTAATTGCCCTAGGGTCACACAGACATCCCAAGAGGTGGAAGACGCAGACCTTGAGAACTTACAACCTTATTGTGTGGGCACAAATTCCAGACCTTTGTAGTATATTCCCACAATAAACAATTATTGGGCACCTATTGTATGCCTCTGCACAGTGCAAGTGATCCAGAAATGAATCAGCCCTAGCTTTGTCTTCCTGGGAGCAAATAGCCTCGAGGGGACTCTTCACCTTCATTGCTTTGTTTTGGGGTCAGGAGCGGTGTCAAGGATGTATGACAAGATGAGAAAGTAGGGATTCGTTTTTGTCGGTGAAGAGAAGCAGCTCCCTCGATAAAGTCACATGCTTTGAATGATGAGAAGGAATCTGCCAATCTTTTGACTTTCATTTTGTAAATTGAGGTCTAAATACATACTGGGCATGCATCTTAAATATCCAGGTTGGTGAATTTTTACAGAGGTGTGCCCCTGTGTAACTGCCAGTTCTTGGAGGCAAGAATCCTGTCTTGTGTTGTGTGTTCAGGCAGAATGATGAGCTGCGGACTGGGCGTGCTCGGAGGAACCAAGAGGAAACAGAGCTCAGCGACCCTCCCCAAATCTGCTTTCCATCATAAGGGAAAAGACGATGAATATTCATGTATCTTGATCTCTTTTTGCATCGTTTACATTTTGCTTTCTCTGGATTTGAAGTTCCCCACCTGCCAATGGGTTCTGAAAAATAATTGTTTCACACATCATATTCCTACTGCATTGGGAGGAAAAGAGGGGAGAAGAAAAGAAACTGAGGGAAAGAGAAAAATGCCTGGATTCCCTGAATAGTTTAGCCAGCTTTGTGTGAGTGCTCTGGAACGTGTCTGGGTCTCTGGTCCCTGGAATGTGTACATTTTCTTTGGGCTTTGTGGGGGAAGTGTATTTGGATCTGGGTAGGCCCATGTTTGGGAGCAGAGAGCCAGGAGAAACCAGACAGCCACCAGAACTCCCAGCTCTTTCTTCCTCGGGCTCTTAGCTTTTGCTGTCGAATTGCTTCCATTATGTAACGAGCAAATGTATGCTTTACTATTTGGTGGACCTTGGTCGTCTTGCCTTGCAGGTTGGATCATAAACTCCTCTCTCAGTTCATAATCACAGTGCCATGTTCTTCCCATACAGCCTTCCCCCTGCCTTGCCTCGTCTTGTCTGAGCACACCCAGTAGATCACCCACCTTGTTGTGTGCTCTGTTGGGGTCTTTGGTGAAGTTGTCCCTGCCTTGCCATCACAGGGATATGGAACTGGATTATCAGGTTATAAGCCAATATCTGATTGTAAGCCAACAGTGCTCATTTCTAGACATCTGGGTGAACATTGACCGCGGTGAATAGCATAGGAGGAATTTGGAAAAAAAATCACAATGTCACGGGGCCAGCCCAGTGGCATAGTGGCTGAATTCGCATGCTCCACTTCAGTGGCCCGGGGTTCCTGGGTTCAGACCCTGGGTGCAGACCTAGCATGGCTCCTTGGGCCACACTCTGGCGGCATCCTGCGTAAAATAGAGGAAGATTGGCACAGATGTTAGCTCAGGGCCAATCTTCCTTAAGCAAAAAGAGGAAGATTGGCAACAGATGTTAGCCCAGGGCCAATCTTCCTCACACACACACCCACACAAATTGCAATAGCTCACACTTATTGAGATGATGGTGACTGCCACCTTGTTTCTGCTTTTCCCAAATGGCTCCGCCTTCATCAGGACCTTCTTTTACGGCCCAGAGTGAAGGACTTTATGTAGCTGAATCACTTATGGTGCTTTTTGGTGGCAAGTAGCATAAGTGCTGACTTTAATTGGCTTAAACATTAAAAGGACTTCATTGGCTCATATAATTGAAAAGGTGTGTGATTTCAGGTGAGGCTTGATCCAGTGGCTCAATGATGTCTCCAAGGACCCAGTTTCTTTCTGTCTCTCCAATCTAGTTTCCTTACAGGTGGCCTCATGCTGAGGCTGCTTTGCCTCTGGGTTCCAGGATGGCTGCTACAGCTCCGGAGGGCACTTGCTGTTATGTTTATACTTGGCAGGAAATAAAACACCTTTGTTCCAGCATTCCTTGCACAGGTCCTGAGGGTCACAGTAATTGGACAGGCTGAGGTCAGGGGGTGTGGTCAGTGTCCCCAGAACCTTAAAGATCCCCAAATGGAAAACAGAGTTTGCAAGGATGTGGGAAGATGAATGTTTGGAAACCAGTCAACCAAAGTCCTCTACACATGGATGGCTGCATTTAATCTTCCCAACACCTTTGCGAGGTTGGCATGACTATTACCACCATTTACAGATAGGGAGACTGAGGTACCGAGAGGCCAAGTTGTAATTTTTCTGAGTTCCTGCAGCTCATGACTCGAGCCAGGAGTTGAGGCTAGACAGTCTGACTCCAGAGCCTGCAATTCTGACTACTCCGCGGCATGTTTCAATGAGTCTTGTCTTTTTTTTAAATTGAGATACAATTTATCCTTTTAAAATGTATAGCTCAGTAGTTTTTAGTGTATTTACAAAGTTGTGCAATGATCACCACTAATTTTCGAACATTTTCCTCACTCCAAAAGGAAGCCTTGTACCCATTAAGTAGTCACTCCCCATTTCCCCTTGTCCCAGCCCCTGAATAATCTACTTTCTTTCTCTGCACATGTGCCTAATCTGGACATTTCATGTAAATGGGGTCACATAGCATGTGGCCTTTGTGTCTGGCTTCTTTCACTTAGCCAGTGAGTTGTTTGTGACTGGGATTTGCTATGCTTGACCCCAAGGATTCTCCATTCCAGTCTTTCCCATCATGAAAAGGACAGTGCTGCTGGTGGGCTGGGGAAGAAAGAGATTCTCTGCTATTGAGAGAGAGATGCTCCGTGGACAGGCTCTCTCTTTACTTTCTGGGGAGCCACCAGGCTGGGGTTCTGTGAGGGTGGGGCGGAACCTTTGTCTCTGTACCCCTGTGTCGTCCAGATATGCATGGCAAGGGTTTATTCTGCATTCTCTGGCATCTGCATGGGCCAGGTGCTGTTTGAAGCCTTGGGAGAACAACAAGGAAGAGGGCTGGTTGGGAGTAGGGGTGGATGGGGCAGATAATCCATAATCAATAACTGAATGGGATAATTTCTAGTGGCACAATGGAGCAAAATGAAGAGGGTGATGGGATTGATGGTGTTTGAGGGGGCCACCTCAGTGGGTGGTCAGGAAGGGCTTTTCTGAGTAAGTGGTCTTGGGGCTGAGACCTGCCTGAGGAGAGAGGCGGTTGAGGATTCCGGGCAGGGCCCTGGGCCGGGACCGAGGAACTGCCAGTGTGGGGCCTGAGAGTGGGAACTGGGCGGTGTTCCAGCTAATCAGAGATGATGGTGACTGCCACCTTGTTTCTGCTTTTCCCAAATGGCTCCGCCTTCATCAGGACCTTCTTTTACGGCAGCCTCTGCCCCAGAGGCATTGGCCGCTGCCCAAAGGTTGTGGTGAGGTTCATCCCTGAAGGCTTAGGAGGATGCTTGGGGCTTTATGTCCTGTTTTTTTTTGAAACTTAAGCCCAGACTTCCTCCTGTTTCTGACTCAGGCCTGAGGGTGCTGATTAGCTGTCTTTTCGTTTTTGTTTTTTTTTAAAGAAAAGTTTGGTTGTTCAAAGGCCTTCATGCTCTTTCTCTTTCAGCGTTGGGTCAGCCAGATTTCAGGGACTTTAGGGCCTGGTCCAGGCGCTCCGATGGGAGCTACGGAGGCTAGTGTTTGTTGAGTCCACCGTGTCAGGGAGTGGAGATGGGCAAGAAGATGAGGTTCTTGCCTTCAGGGATGTTCTGTAGTAGAGAGGAAAGACCTAGCACACACCATACAACCCACACCACAGCAGCAATGGAATGGCTTGTTTTGGTGGGGGTGCTAATGAAGCAGTTCCAGGCAGAGGGCATCACTGAAAATGCCCTCCACAGTGGGAATGGATTCAGGAGTGAACAAGATGTCCACAATCCCTGCCTTCAGGGCCAAGTGGTCAGTTTGTCAGGGCCTGAGTTGAGCAGATAATCTCCTTCTTACACACATGCACACACAGAAGTTTAGAGACTGATGAAAGACCATGGAGCATGGCAGGGTCCATCCTCATCTGCTGCGGGGCTCAGGGGAGGCGCCTCTGCAGAAGTGGGACCTAAAGGAGAGGAGGTGCTAGCCAGGCCCAGGTGGGCGAAGAATATGCAGAAGGATCAGCACGTTTGAAGTCTCCATGGCTCCAGTGAAGCTTCTTGGAGGGAGTGGGCTGCAAGCTGGAAAGACAGAGAGGACTTAGAGGGGCGGATGGCAGCATATTCCAGGCCACAGAGACCCTCGGCAAGAAGACGGAGGGAGAGAGAGAATAACTCTAACCTCTAGGAGGGGAGAGATAGGTCTCTTTTGCTCCTCGCTCAACCTCTAGTGGCTGGCACAGTGCTGAGTGTGGAGAAGGCACTGAACTTCTCAGGGGGACTGAGTGTGTCTTAGTTTCTTACTGCTGCTGTGACAAATGACCCCAAACTTAGTGGCTTAAGACACCATAAATTATTCTCCTACAGTTCTGAAGGTCAAAAGTTTGTAATCTGTTTCACTGGGCTAAAGTCAAGGTGTCCACTGGGGCCTCTGAGGGGAGAATCCTGTGCTTGCCTTTTGCAGTGTCCAGTGGCTGCCTGTGTTTCCTGTCTTGCGCCCCTTATTCCATTTTCACAGCACATCCGTGCAGTCTATTTCCACCATCACATCTCTTACGTTCTCTTCTGTAGTCAGAGCTCCCACTGCCTCCCTCTTATCAGGACCCTTGTGACTACATTTAGGGATAATCCAGGATTCTTTCCCCATCTCCAGCTCCTTCACTTAGTCACATCTGCAGAGCCCCCTTTGCCATATAAGGAACATTTGCATGTTCTGGGGATTAGGACAGGGACTTCGTTGGGGGCCTGCTTCAGCCCACCACAGTGTGCAAATGGGTAATGTATTTAAGGGAGAGTGAGGGTAGGGAGTCTAAGAAGCACGCTCAGCAGGGGAGCAGCCCCTTGAAAACAGGTGATGAAGACCAGTCCTTCACTTGACTTGACTGGCCTGACTCTACAGTGCTGCCCTTCATCTGTAGCTGCTCCTGATCCCCTCTTACCACTGAGTGAGGCGAGTTGGTGTCCTCAGAGTCTCAGAAGCATCCCACTCACATCCTTTCCTGACGTTTAGCTCCTTTCCTGCCCCGTGGTTCTTCTTCCTGTCTTGTTTCCCTTTCTATCTGATAAATCCCTGTATTTGCCAAAAGGTTGCCTAAAGATCTTGCCCTAGAGGCGCCCCAAGTCTGGCGTCACTCACCTCACCCCTGCCCTGTTGGGTTAGGGGAGTCAGAATTTGGGGCCAGGCCAGTGTGATTTATTGGAGGTAGACAGTCCTGGGAAGGGAAAATCCAGCAAGGCCACTGCCAAGGGCCTGCTGCCAGTGGGGGAGTCTCTGGGCAGGTCAGCTTCCCAGATGGCTTGTCGCTGGTCAAGGTGCCCAAGGTGGCACGGGGTGACTAACACAGCTTTTTGCAAGAGATTGTTGGCTGAACACCGTCAACCCCTGATGGCTCTGCCTGCTTCAGGAAGGGAGTGCTCCACGCACCAAGGGAGGCCTTGTGATGGAGTGATGCTGCCTGCTCTGCTCGGGGCCCCAAGAAAGGGCTTAGGAAGAAGGGAAGTGCCAGATGCAATCTGGCATATCTTTCTTGCCTCTAGGGAGAAATGCCTTTCCGTGGGTTCTTGACACTTGCTGCTCTGGGTCTGGATGTTTCTCTGGAAGAGGTGCTTGTACCTGACTGTTCCATCTCCTTCCTTCCAGACTTGGGGCAGGGCTGGGTGACCCTAAACTTGGAGCCAGCCTAGACTTTCAGCAGCTTTTCCTGCAAAGGGACTAACACAGAGGGGCCCAGGCAGGCAGGGCGTCTGAGTGAGAGGTGGAAGGCAGAGCCTGAGGAGACTGCCCGGGCTGCAGTTTTTCACATGGCTGAGATGATGGCGGCCCAGTGGGCCTGTCTATGGGTGTGGCCCCAGGGGTTAGAATGGTGTGGCAGCAGGGGCGGATTCAGTCCCAGCTCTGCCATTTGTAGCTGTGGGGTCTTGGGCAAATTGCATATTCTTCATAAATCTCAGTTTTCTGGAAAATGGGCACCTCCCTCATAGAGTGTTTGTGGCGATGCAGTGAGTTAGTAGTGGTAAAGTACGGGGCATTTAGGAAGCACTAAATGTGAGCCACTTCTGTTGTCATTACCAAGTGTCAGCTGGCCGGAAGGCCTGCAGGGTATGGCCTGGAACATGGAAAACCTTTCTAGAAAGGGGAGTAAGCGATGGAGGCCGCCCCTCCCCCAGCCATGGTAGAGTGTGGGGAGGCTTCCTGGGGCTCGCTCCCCTGGGACACCACTGGGGACTGTCCCAGCAGATTCAGGAGGCTGCCCTGGAAGCTGACATGCCCTGGGTCGGGAGGGCACTTAGCAGAGGGCTGAGAGGCTGCCAAGCCCCGTCTAGCATCCCTGATGGCCTGCCACCTGGCCTCTCCGAGAGCAATTGAGAAGGAGGGAAGTGGGCAAAGCTCATGTTTGGAGACAGACAGACCTGGCTTGAAGCTCAGTTCAGTCACTTCCTAGTTGTGCAACTTCTCAGAACCTCAGTTTCTCCATCTGAAAGATAAGAATCATGCCCAACTTGTTGGGGTGCTTTTAGGCTTAGGAAAGATGGAGGGTACCATTCGTGGAGTCCTTCCTGGCTGCAGGCACAGTGCCAACTCTTTCTACTTGACCTCCTTCAAGGCAGGCATCTGAGGCAGTCCCTGGTGTGAGTGCTAGCGAGGACTCAGTGAAGCGCCTCTTCTTTTTTCTTTTTTTGAGGAAGATTAGCCCTGAGCTAACTGCTGCCATTCCTCCTCTTTTTGCTGAGGAAGACTGGCCCTGAGCTAATATCCGTGCCCATCTTTCTCTACTTTATATGTGGGATGCCTACCACAGTATGGCTTGCCAGGCGGTGCCATGTCCGCACCTGGGATCCGAACCAGTGAACCCCGGGCCGCCGAAGCGGAATGTGTACACTTAACTGCTGCACCACCCGGCCAGCCCAAAGCGCCTCTTCTTACAGGTGGCCTCTGAGGACCTCGCAATCCTGTGGCGGCAGGATCGGGTGGGGTTCTAGGGAGGAACATCCCTCTGCAGTTCATGGGGAGCCCAGCAGCTGGCTTCTTTGCTCCAGCCGCTGGAGTGTCTGCTGTTAGAACTGTGGGTTTTATGGCTGTTCCCTTGTGCTCAGCCTCCAGGCTGTTTTATGGGTCTCTGTGTTCTTGGAGCCACACCTCAGATGGAGCCAGGCCTTTGAGATGTCCCAGAGCCTCTATGGGCTACAGTGGCATATGGTAGCCACAGCCAGCTGCCCGTGAAAGGAAGGGGCCAGTGGGGGGAGCGAGGTCACCAGACGAGGACCTAGGGTTTCCAGTGACCCCAAGGCCCTCACAGAAAAGTGTTGCATTTCCAGGAGCCCCCTTCTGATGAGAGCCATTTGCTAATCTTTGGGAAGGGAATGACAATCTGCTCTCTGTACTCTGACCTAAGTTAATCTCAAAGGACCTGAAGAGGAGAATTTGGTAACTTTTAAAAACTAATAAATGCCATGCCTGCTGATTTTTTTTTTGAAGAGGCTTATTTTATTTTATTGTTTGGTTCCTATTTCCCTCTTCCTTGCTGTCCCTGATAAGAAAGCCTTTTTGTGCTCACTGTGGGTGTTATAGGAGGCAGTTTGGTATAGTAGTGAGAGGCACGGGGTTCAGGTCAGACAAATCTTGGTTTGAATCCTGTCCTCACTGCTCGATTGTTTGGATTGTCACTGGACTAGGGGAGCACTGCAAGCATGTACTTCCCAGAGGCCTGGGAGAGTCAGCATCCGCTGTGTATGGGGCAGCCCTGGACAGTCAGGAGTTGCCTGGCCCCCGGTGCCAGTAGCTTCCCTGGAGAGACGTTATTAGCAGGTCCCCAACAATACCTGGCATTTATTGCATTCCCTTCTTGTGTCAGGCACTGTTGTAAGAGCTTCGGATTAACCCTGTGAGGTAGGAAACATTATTATCCTCATTTTAGAGGGGGAGAACTGAGCTTGAGTAACTTGTCCGAGTTCACACCGCTGGTAAGTGGTAGAGCCAGAATTAGAACCCAGGCAGCTGACGCCAGGTCTAGACTCATGATCATCAAGCTATATTGCTCCTGAAGCTGTTCTTTCTCCAAAAGACCATGGTTCTGCATGAGTATTGGGCAGGCCTAGGGGTGGGGGTCTGTGGAAGGAGCAGGAGGTGGCACTTCCTGCTGTGTAATGGGAGGTGATGGGTGTGAACTCAGGCTGACATATTGCCCGAGCTGTTCCGCCTCACCCCCACCCCCATATTTTGACTCCTTCCCCTAAACACTGACCAGGACCCCAGAGAGTTGAGGGTGGGGTGTCCCATCATTGAATGGATCTGTACTGCTCCCTACCCCGACCCCCGCCAACACAGATGCTCAGACACTGTTCTGAAGGGACAGAGCACTTGTCTGCATGTTTATTTCTCAAGCCCCGAACTACGTCCTTGAAGTGGGACATCAGAAGGCAGTCTATCCCAGCCCCGTGGTCTGTAGAAACATTTCTGTCAGTCCTGCACTCCTTGCTGCCCCACCTTGTGCTACAGAAATCCATGCCTAAGTGATGGGGAAGGGGAGGCAAGAAAAATCGAAGGAAGCCCAGAGTGAGGCTGGCCCTGAAGAGACTCCTGAGAACTCCAGCATCACAGATGCCAGGGCCTGTTGCTTTATTTTTAGCAGTATGAGGGGCCCTGAGGGCAACAGGGGGATGTGGGAATCCTATTTTTTGCTCTATCTTGCTAATGGAACCTCCAGCAGCTTTTATGCCTTGTTTGTTTTCCTCTGAAGTCTGTCGTACCTGCAGCCCCAAATTGTGCTTTTCCTTAGACACAGCTTGGAGGAACACAGATCGATGATGATGGCGTCAACTGTTGGGCTCACAGACTCCCTTCCTACCAGCTCCAGCTTCTCCAAGAAAGAAAGTAGCTGTCTCTGGTTTTGTATGCTTCCCCATCCTGGGCTTGGGTAAAAGCAGTCAGCTTCTCCGTCAGATGAATGAATATTCCCAGAGATGTTTCCTGGGAATGTTCTGAGAATGTTCCCACGCCTGCCCTTATTGCTTAGAAGTCTCGAGTCTGTGGGAGGGATAAGGACAGCTGCTTCAAAGGAGGGGTCTGCTGAGGGCTGGACAATTGGAGGACAATGTGTTGGGTGCTAGTCCCACCAGTGTAGGACTGCTAGGAGCACCAAGGATGTGAGTACGTGGGCAGGGGTGACAGATGGTAAGATGTGGGGCAGGGAGGCATCTCCTAACTCTTATTCTTTCTCTCCATCATCAAAGTTTTTTTAAAAATAGCAGTTTTATTGAGATATCACTCACATACCATAAAGTTTACCCTTTTAAAATGGTTTTTAGTATATTCACGAAATTGTGCCACCGTCACCATAGTCTAATTCCAGAACATTTTCATCACCCCAGAAAGAAACACTTTGCCCCTGAGCAGTCACTCCCCATTCCCTTCAGCCCGCAGCCCTGGCAGCCACTAGACTGCGCTCAGCCTCTACGATTTGCCTCTTCTGGTCAGACTGTCCTATAATTCAGATCACACCATATTTGGCTTCTCTGGTCTCCAGGTCACGCCACACGAGTGAGCCTCTATCCTTTCTCTAAGCACTTTTGTCTGCAGTAGACACAGGAGTCATCAGAACTGGACAAGGTACCACCATGAGGGCATCTCTCTCTCTCTCTCCCAACTCAGGCTTCAGTGTCTGGGTGGAGATGGGACACCTGGCATGTCTACTATCAAATTTTGCTGTCAAGCATTGGTAAATTTTGTGTGCCTTTCCAGGTGGAGTAAATTCAGAAGGCCCCTCCTGCCAACGGGCATGGTGAAATGTGTAAAGGGCTGCCTCATTCTCAGTGCCCTTTAGTACAGTATACTTTTGGTGAGAAGCAAAGTTAGTTTCTTAGGTGGCCTGGATCCTCTTGTAAACAAAGGAGCAAGGGTTGAGCATCTGACCTCTGATGATAGGTTCATCTGACCATTAGAACAAGACTGTGGCCTCCAAAAGCCTGAGCCTTCTGTGTTGGAACCAAACACAGGATCTAATCGTCCTGCGACTGGTGGGAGTGAGCTGCCAATATTTTGGTTCCTAGATTATGAAAGGGGAGCAAATGCACACGCCATGGGTATAAAGGTCATATGGTCCGAGTCTAAGGCAATGGCACTATTTGTGCTTGATTGACCAAATCATGGATTGACTCCCTCCTCATTCATATCACCAACACACACTAATCAACATCACAAGTTTGGGTTTGAATATAGGTTTCCTTGTAGCTCTGCTTTTTAATGAAATTTTTGAGGTTGTACTTTCTTTCCACCTGTGAGGCTTTGGTTGGGATGGAGATCACAATGGGCCCTTGTGTCCCTGGACAAGAGTGTGCTGGTCCAGCTGTGGGACCTTGGGCAGAATCTTTACTTGTGAGCCTCAGTAACCTTCTCTGTCAAGTCTCTGACTCCCAGGGTGTAAAGCTCAGATGAGATCATGTTTCTGAATGTATTTGGAAAAGGTGAAAGGTGCTGGCCATACCACACAGTCAGATCTTCCTGTGCGTGAAGGGCCAGGATGCGGTCTTTCCTTTGCTTCACAGATGAGAAAATGGCCTTTGTTCAGTGGGAGGAACCTTTGACCATCTCCATATGGGGAGAATCATCATGTGGCTGTCACTGTGTTAGGCAGTTTAACAAGCAATTTCATGCCCTGTAGTGGGAGGCAGAGTGGCATAGTGGAGGGGACCCGAGGACTGGAGCAGAGGCCATTGGTGCATACCTAGGCTCTGTAACCTGCTGATTCTGTCACCTTGTGACTGTGTTACCTGTTACACTATACCTTGTGTATTTCATAGTAACTTCTCTATGTGTCCTAATACCTAAAAGAACGATTGTGAGGGCTCAGTGAGAACTACGTGTGAAGTGCTTGGACATGATCAATAAATCCTACTGCTTGCTCCACCCTCCAGGCCTCCTCCTTCTCCTCCTCCTTTTGGTTGGTCTGCGACCCTCATTTTACAGATGAGGAGACCTGGGTCACTCTTCATCTAGTTAGGAATACCTTCTGTAACAATATCGGGGGTGGGGGTCATTCCCACCTCTGTTTGAATACCCCTGGGGGAGAGGGAGCTTACTACACTCTGAGGCATCCTGTTCATTTTGGAATAGCTTCACAGAAATCTTCCAGTATGCTGAGGTGGATGGTGATGTATTTACATCACAGTAATGAGCTGTTCATCTTGAAAAAGTGATATGCTCAGCCCGCTTCCCACAGTACAGGCTTGGGATGATTTTTCATCACATGGAGATGGGTTGGCAGTGAACTCTATCTTGACTTGATGTCCCCTGCATATAGATGAAGGCCCGTGGCATTTTAGGGACTACTGAGCATTCAGGATAAAGGTGGAGATTTGCCCAGGGAATGATAGGGTTGAAGAGAGGAGGTTGCCATCAGGAGAGCTCTGGCAGCTGAGGTAGCATGACATCATTATGTCCAGGGTCACAGCCCTTGTTGTGCCTGACCTCTAAAGTCAGCATTGGGTTAGGGGTGTCCAGTGCTGTGCAGTCCTCTCTTAAAACAGATTAAGGGGGGACAACTGTGTGATGATCTCTCTAATTGCGAAAGGGGCATTTAATATAATCCAGTGGGCACTTTGTGAGAGAACGTGGCAAACTTGGCATAGAAAGGAATTTTCTTAATTTGATGATGGATAGTTACTAGAATCTATAGCAAATGTTATTATTCTTAATAGATAAATGTGAGATGCATTCCCTTCAAGTTCAGGATACAACAGGAATACCCACTGTCACCTCTCTTATTTGACATTGAACTGTAGGTCCTAGCCAATGCAATAAGACAAGAAAAGGGCAAGAGAGACATAAGCAGCAGACAGAAAGAGATAAAAGTGTCATTATTTGCTGGTAATCTGATTGTCTGGCCAGAGGAAATCCTAGACTCTGAATTTATAAATTATTAGAATCAATGGAGTTCAGCCAGGTGGCCAAAGGCCAAGTACAAAAATGCATGGCTTTCTAATACACCAATAGCAACTAATTGGAAAACCAGGTCAAGGAAACCAAGGTTCTGTGTAGTGCGAGACATTGACATTATCCCATGTGGCATCCGTGGTGGTGATTGTCTCCTAACTTATATTTATACAGTGCAGTAAAGCACTGTCACGCACAGCCAGCCCACTGGGGCAAGACAGATATCTTTGTTTTGATTTTTACAGAGGAGGAACCTGTGGCTCAGAGAGGTTAAAGTGACCTTGCTCAAGATCCCTCTGTGAATAGGAGGCAGAGCTGGGACCTAGCCTCCCAGCTCAGCACACCTTCCTCTTTGCTGCTCTCCACTCCTGCTTCAGATCTTACTGTCCCCAGCAGTTGGTCTTGTCCTGTCAATTCTTTGTTATTCATCTCCAGTAGTGGCAGAACTCGATGGGAGGCATGGTCCAGAAGCCTTTATATTTGGGTTAGAATGTGCTCTATGATTTCTTTTATAAGCAACAGCTTGTCCTTCCTAGTATGCTTGTGTGTGTGATGCTGGGAGGGGTGGCTTTCTTCTGAGGATGCCCAGCCTGAGATGGGAGGAGGAAGACAGGTCAAGCAGTTTTGGGGCATGGTCTGGGTTCCCTCTTTTAATTTTGGCTTGTGTGCCCTCCACTCTGCTTCCTCTTAGTCTGGTTTACATCTTTGCTTTTTTGTTTTATTAAACTCCTCTTCAACACTTATAACAATAGCATGTGTTCACTGTAACTGGTGGAATAATAATATAAAGAAAAGGTAGTCTTCTTTATTCCTTCTTTGACAGCTCTCAGCTTCACTCACCAGTGGTAGGAGCCTAATACGGACACTTCCATTCTTGTCTCCAGGTGCACGTCAAAACGTGCAGACAGGTTTCCCATTCATTCTGGGAGGGTTGACGGGCACTGTCTAGATGCCGGGGTTACTGCAGTGAATAGGAGAGAAAAATCCCTGCTCTTGTGGAGCTTACAGTCTGGGGGTGAAATATCTGATAGTGAAGTGTCTAAAGTGCCAGCCAGTGATAAGGGCTATGGAAAAAATACAGGAGGAACTCCCCTCCCCCTTTGTAATTTTGAATGAGGCGGTCAGGGTAGAATTTACTGAGAAGGTGAAGTTTGTACAGAGACCTAGAAGACGTGGGAGAAAGCCATGCAGATCTCTGGGGAGGAGCATTGAGGGTGAGTGCAAAGGCCCTGGGGCGGGATTGTGCCTGGTAGTGCATTCTGTCAAGTGGAGCAGAACATGTGACGGGAAGAGAGGAAGGAAATGAAGTCATAGAGGGAGGGGGAAGGAATTGGAGGAGGGAAGATGGTGTAGGGCCTTGTGGGCTTTGTGTAGGGCTGTCTCATTGTGTAATGAAAAGGGAATCTTATTATACTCTTTTTCCTTGCAACTTAATTTTCTCATTTAATAGTACATTATGGCCACCCCTCCAGGTCCATAGATAGAGATCTCATTTTTAAAAATAATTACTAAATATTCATGTACCATAATTGATTCAGCTATTCTCTTTTGATGGACTTTCAGGTTATTTTGAGGTTCTTTCTTTCTCCACTATGGCAGTGCTGTAATAAATATCCTTGTATATGTTACCTTCCATTCTGGTGCTTTTTATATGTTAGAGTGTAGGATTTCCAGATCAAGGGGTGTGTGTGTATTTATTTTTAATAGATGTTGTTAGATTTCTCTCTAGAAAGGTTGTAGCCGCTTTTTCTGATGGAACTGTTCTTGTGTTTTAGATGACTAGCTTTGTCCCCAAGTTGCTAAATAGCTCATCTGCAGAGAGGGGAGCTCACACCTCAGAAAAGAACAGCTCTGGAACCCTCCATCTGGTGGGAAGGTGCGTGGCCTTTTGAAGTGTACTGATGGTAACAATATCATTTGCTTCTTTTTTGGAGCTTGTGTTTGATGGTTGTGACGTCAAGATAGCCAAGAAGATGAAAACACAGCTGTTGCTGTGTTGTTTGCTTTATGGCTAATTTTCCATATGCTTAAAATAAGCACAACAGGGAGGAGCTGCACGGACACTGATTCACACCTTGTCCAATGCTGGACCATGTTCCTGTAGCATCTTAAGGATGAGCTTCCTCATTGCGCCCCGTTCTGTCTGTGAGCGTGTGAATGCTGGTGGAGCGGCGATGGGCGTGCGCTTGCTTGACCCCTTCTGCTCCCCGGGACATTCTGGAGCGGGAGCTTATAAAGTTTGAAGCCGACTTATCTGTTTAATAGCTGTATGTACTTGTGTGATTTGTACTGTTGGACATTCAGGCTGTTTCCCATCTGTCACAGTTCAAACAAGGAATAATCTTGTGATGAGTCTTTTCACACATGTGTGAGGGTGTCTGTCGGGTAGATTTCTAGGAGTGGAGCCACTGAAGCAAAAGAAATTTGCCACTTACATGTTGATAGATATTGCAAAATTGACTTTCCTCCAAGAGGGACTAGTGTCCTCATCCACAGGCAGTGCAAAAGAGTGCTTTCTCCTCAAACCCTCTGCAGCATAGGGTCTTGTCACACATTTTTATTTTTGCCAGTCTGATGGGTGAGATGTCGTATCTCGTTGTCGTTTCATTTTATGTTTATTTCTCGTAAGGGCGAACACCTCTTCAGATGTTCAAGAGCTATTTCTGTTTTGTGTTGGTGAACTGCCTTTCAAATCCTTTGCCCTGTTGTATTTTTCTGGTGGATTATTAGTTCCTTCTCTGGCCCCCTTCCAGCATGGTCTGTCCACATTATAAGAACATTTGACACTGCGATCAGATAACCTAACCTGTGTGACTAGTTAGAGGTCGGTCCATGCTTTATTGTCAGGAGTGAAAATCTAGGCGTTGGAGAAGAGGAAGCATGTCTCAGCAACAAGCTGTAGATCACGGCTGTCTTCTGACAAGTGTGTTGTACCGACTGTTCCTCAGACAGGTTAAATGCAGATGTCATGGAGAGCTGTTGGGACTCCAGAGCCCGTCAGCCTGGGAACATCTTTTATATGGTCTCATTTTTATCCTGTCACTGGTTTGAGGAAATATGAGGAAATGTGGCTGTTTGCTACTGTGGCTTTTTTCTCCATTTGCTCAAATTTACAACCCCATTGTGGGAGCTGTCGAGTCAACGACTCCACTGGGTCATTCTGCTAGTCCAGGTGGCCTAACTGCTACTGCAAACAACTCCCAACTTCAGTAACACAATAAAAGGGGATCGCCCGCCTTCAAGATATGTGTTATAACACCAACGTGGGTGTTCCTGATGGGGCAGCCCCCCCACCCCAGGGTCTGGTTAAGGATCCAGGCTCCTCCTGTCTGTGGCTCAGCTCTATCTAGGTCCCCAGAGGGCTCCTCTGTGTCCTCAGCTGGCAGAGGGGAAAAGGGAGAAGACGATCATGAGTGGGAGGCTTTTGTGGGCCAGACGCTCTGCCTACACTCCACTGGCCAGAAATCAGTCTTGTGTCCCATCTAACCAGAGGGAGGCTGGGCAGTGGAGGCCGTGCCCGAGGTGGTCAGTCCTGAGCCCAGGTGCTTCATGTGCCATGATATCTTAGCACTGTGTGGGACTTGTAAGTTTTCAAAGTGTTTTCTCAAGTGTGATCTCCGTCCTTCGACAGCTCTGTGATGGGGGCAAGATGGGTGCTTATAACATCTGTTTGGAGCCAAGAAGGCCCAGGGAGGTAAGTATCCTACGCAAGGCGAGGCACTTAAGTATGGACACAAGGTGCATGTAGACTAGGCTGGAGAACAAAGCTCTCACCTGGCTGGCCCTTACTAACATGACACAAGAGCAATCATCCACTCTGGGCATGGCTGGGCCAACCTCTGTGCATGGGAGAACAGGGCTTTTTGGTTAGGGGACAGGGGAGGTTGGCCGGAGCACATCCTCTACCCTGGTGTGTGGCAAGAGCGGAAGATGTCTTTCACCCTTTGTAAAATAGCAGCCAAATGGCGAGGTGTGACAGTACTTCTTCTGGTAGGAAGGCTTGGCCGAGGTGTCCCATGTAGGACAGAATCACTGCAAACCTGGTGCCTCCAGGGGAGCTTTCCTTCATCTTGACTTTGGCCATGATCTCTTTCTCATCATTTCCATGGGACATGAGCATTGAAATTAGGGCTTTCTTCTTCACACTCCCATTTCCTTTTAATTAGTTATTTTAAAACATCTGATGCTGCAGTGCGATCAACATGTGAGCTGCGCTAGCTCATCTGTTCTATTTCTAGCAGCAGGGAAACAAATGTGGGATGCTGTGGCCTCCCTTCTGAGTAAGGACTGTGTCTCCAAGAGCCCATTGGATGGACTGAGCCAAGGCAGCTCTGGGTACGCTTTGGATGCTTTCACCTCCAGAGTGGATGCCTGGGTTTCCTTGTAGTGTGAACACCTTGAACTAACCTGGTCAAAGCCTATAGAAACAGAATCACAGGTGGTTGCATGGATGGTCATGGTAGCAAAGACAGCACCAAGCAACAGAAAGAAGAGGAGCCATCAAAATACTGATGGTCAGGGCTCAGCACTGTTAGTCTTAATTGAATGGCCACTGGGCTTGGTTTTCTCATCTGTACAAAAGAAATTAGATCTTTCCAACTACTCTCACTGGGTTCTTATGAGGACCACACAAGATAATATGTATAAAAGTGCCTTGTAAAATGAAAACCCCTTTGCAATATAAATTATTATATTAATAGCAACAACTGTCATTTGCAATCCTGGTGATTCATCTGGGGTAGGAGACCATGGATCTTACCACTGCTACTGTTATTACCCCTCATTGTGCTTCAAAGCTGCAATTATCATGTGCAATTTAATTTGATTCTTAATGATCATGGAATGTTAGTACTGGAGAGAATCTTGGAGATTAACTAATCCAACTCTATCACTTTGTAGATGGTGAAATTGACCTGGAGGGAAGAGACTTACCTGTGGTCTCTGGAACCTGGGTCTTCAGACTCTCAGTTCTGCAGAGGGGGTGTTTTGCTTTTTGGGTTCTGATACCTTGTGCTTTCTGAAGAGGCTGGAAACTGGGAGCTTTGGGTGGGACATTTTTCCTTAATCATTAGGTGGAGTTGCACCTCTGACTCATGTCTGCTTGCTCACACTGACCCCACTCCGAGCTCCACTGTTCGAAGCTCTGGGCAAATTTGGACAGTGCTCATAGGAGAAGCTCAGATGCTGAGAGAGTTGGGCACAGGGTCCAAAAGAGAGGGGCGTAGGAACTGAAGTGGTTTGCCAGCAAGAAAAGAAGATCAGGGCAGTTCCAGAACAAGGAAGACAGAGGTGCCCCTGCTTCTGACCTTAGTCCTTGTCAGGCCTCGCTCCTCCTTCTGTGCTCTCTAATTGCCTCTTCAGGGGGTGCTGGCTACCAGGGCACACGCAGGAAGTGCAGCTGTCGGATTGCGAGGCCCCCCTGGAGAGAAGACTGGGGAGGCACCAGTGATGCTTGAAGTGTTCAGAGAGCAGTCAGGCTGAGTCTAGACAGAGGAATAAAGACCACTGGGTGGAAGTCCTGACTAGTCTGATTTTGGCTTCCTATTCATTCACAACCACCCCGATAGATCCCTTTACTGTCTTCAGGTCTTGTTCACATGTCACCTTCTAGAGGCCTACAGGATCCCCTCTATTTAAACATGTGACTCACACCCCCCACACTTGGGTCTCTTTCTGGACTGGGTTCACCATCCAAAATATACAGAAAAGTTGCACATTGGCACAGAGATATCCTGTCTAGCCTTCTCCCAGCTTCCCCTAATGTTCACATCTTAGATGACCACAGACAGAGCACTACTGGAGCCCACACATTTAACATTGGTATAATACCATTCACTGAACGTCATTCATAGACCTTCTTAGAACGTCACCAGTTTTTCCACTAATGTCCTTTTTCTTTTGCAGGATCCAATAAACAGGAGCCCACATTACATTTTTCTGTCATGTCTCCTTAGTCTTCTCCAATCTGTGACATGACTTCATCTTTCATGACTGACGTTTGTGAAGAGCACTGTTTAGGTTTTTGCAGAATGGCCCTCAATTTGGGTTTGTCTGATGTCTTCTTATAGTTAGTATGCATTGATTTTCTTTACTGTTTGTTGGGCCTCTTCCTGAACTGGATTGTGGGCTCCCTCAGAGCAAGCAGACTTGCCTGTCTGGTTCACTGATGTACCCCAGCCTCTACTGGAGTGCCTGGCACCTGTGCTCAGTCAATATTGGCCTGGTGAAAAGACGAGGGGGTGAGCTCCACGGCGTCAGCAGAGCCTCTGAGCTGGAGTGAGAGAAACCAGAGCAGCTGGGGCCTGGCAGAGCCTCGGCGGGCAGCTGCGCTGGATGGGCCCTGAAGTCTCTTCCAACATTCAGATTCTGTGGTTTTATAACCCAGTGGTGGTATATGAGCTCAAGTTCATGAAATTCCACAGGTGTTAGCTGAACATGTGCTTGCTGTAGAGCCTGTGCTGGGCAAGGTGGGGCACTCATGGGCATCTGGGAGCTGCGCTCTGGAGTGGATTTATATTCCCTGTGTGCCAAGAGCCCAGGGAAATGCATGGGAAGGGCCAGTGGGCATGCTGCAGACTTAGTGGTCTAGAATCTTGACTCTAGATCAGTGGTTCCAAAGTTCCAGCTTGCTTCGGGATCACCCAGCTGACTTGTTATAACAGTTTACTGGCTCTCACCCACAGAGTTTCTGATTCACTTTGTCTGGGGTAGGGCCCGAGAATTTGCATTTCCAAGTTCCCAGGTGATGACGCTGCAGGTCCGGTGACCCTGCTTTGAGAACCACTGTTCTAGATGTTAGAAGGAGAAACATGCCCCTGTCAGTTAGCAAAAGCCAGGAAGGCTTCATGGAGGAGGAGGTCAGGCTTGAGTGGGATAGGATTTACACAGGTTGGGTGGGACTTGAATCACACACAGCTGTCTTGCTGCCACCACATGCAGTCTGTGGGTGCCTTTTGCCTGCCTTTGTCCTGTTGGCCTCTGGCCTCACTGTGGCCCTGTCCAACCTTCTTGGTACCATGAGCAGTCTTGGCCAGGGGAGTCCGAGCCCCAGAGGAGGAGGCTGACTGACCTTTTGATGGGAGTTGACCTTGGCTGGCTTGCATGAAGTCATTCTGAGGCCGGGACGTGACCCTTATGGCACAGGCTTTCAAAATGTGTTTATTTGCCTGGCCTCCCTTGCTACCTGTTGGCGCTGTTGGAGGTGTTGCTGCCGGGCTCTGGGGCTCTGTTTCTGTTTTCCTGTCTGGCACCAGCTTGGTGGAGACAGACAAGGTGTGTGGCCACCCTTCCTTTCTTCCTGGCTCCATGTTCTTTTGGAGGCCGGCACTTAGTAAAATAGAGCATTTGCGTCTCACCAGAGTATCTGCCATGGAAGCAAATGGGTTCTTTTCAGGAGAGAGAAATTTTGTGAAGGAGGGAGAAAGCCTTTAGGGAGATAAATAATGAAATTATGTTTGGACTAGACACACTGATGATAGGAGTGTTCACATGTGTGCGTGTGTGTTTAAACTTCCAGAATCATTTGGGAATTTTTGTTCCTTTAAGTGACATTCAAAAATTGATGTTAGACGTGAAGGGAGGCATCAGGAAGCTTGGGAGAGGTCATGTTGTTTGTGTGGTTGGAAGACTCTGGACAGGAAGGCGGTGTGTCATCCAGATCACACAATGTTGGAATAAGAGGGTCATCGGTGTGCTTCTGGTTCAACCCCATCTTTTTAACTGAGACCTTGAAAGGCTAAGTGACTTGCCCTGCTCAAATGTCCCCCCCTCAACTCTCCCAGGCCAGACCAAATTGTTCTCTCTTTCCTCTGTGCTCCAAAGTTGTTTTATTTATAACAGACCTCTTTTGTTTTATAAGTAGTCACGTACAGGTTTGTTTTACCCACTAAAGCAGGGGTCAGCAAATTACAGGCTGCCAGTCCAATCTGGCCCACTGCCTGTTTTTTTTTTTTTTTTTTTTTAAATAAAAAAAGCTAGGCCAAATTCTTTTTATTTCTACCAATATGCAATGTTACATAACATTTATAATTACACATAAGCACCTAACAGACAGTTGGCGGTCAGTAAATGTTTGTTCAATTAAATCATCAAAAATTGTCAAAAACACATTTGATACAATTGTGCCTCGGGTGTTAAACTTTCCCTAATATAGAGAATCCAATGGTAGACACCACTAACAGCATAATTGAATATTGCACAGTTCAAGCCCAAGTGTATCTAACTTTCTAAAACGCTTGGCATTTAAAAGCACATGAAGACAATAGCATTCTAGCCCTGATTCACTGCCTGTTTTTTTAGATAAAGTTTTATTAGAACGCAGCTGTGCTCATTTGTTTATGTACTGGACATGGCTGCTTTTGCACTACAGTGGCAGAGGTGAGTATTTGCTGCAGAGACCCAATGACCTGCGCAGCTTAAAATATTGATTATCTGACCCTTTACAGAAGAAGTTTGCTGGCCCTTGCACTAGAAGGTGAGCATCCTGAGGGCAGGAATGGAGTTTCATTTATCTTTTCATCTTCCATTCCTTGCTCATAGCAGGTGCTCAATAAATGTGTGTTGACTAGGCTTGAAATGCAGTGGATTGATTTGTCAAAGATTGAGTGTGCAGGGCTGGAGCCACCACTTGGCTGTCCTGGCTTCCCCAGCTTTCACCCCACTGTGTGCCCCAGTTTTCCCTCTATATAAAAAAGATAATATTCTCTGCCCTGCTGAGTTCATTGGTGTGTGGTGAGTATAGAACAGGATATTAAAATATCTAATTAGAACCGCAGGCCTGGCTTCGGATCTTCCTGACCATTCTAGCTCAGATTGGCACTGGATTTCTCTTTCTCAGACTGTCTTGCTCTCCTGCTACCACCCTCTCAGAAGCTCCCTTTTGCCTACAGGCTAGAGTACTCATTGGGCTGTCATTCATGACCCTCCTTACTTTGGCCCAATCTACTTGTCTGTCTTGATTTTTCACTTCTCCAGTGTAACCTTCTGCTGCATCCAGAATCTTCTGCATGGTGTCCCCTATATATTTATTGCACCTTTCCCTGGGACCCTACCTCCCACCCGACCTTCCCTCTTGTGCTTCTCTGCTGTCTGTGCTTGCAGGTCCCCCTTGTGCTGACCTTGCTAGAGTCCTATGACTTTGGCCAGCATGAGTGACTGTCTCATTTGCCACTCAGTGTAGTGTTTCTGTTGTTATATTTTAATTCTTGTGGATGCTTGTTAAAAAAACAGGAGCCCAGACCCCAGACCCGGGGAAGTAGAGTCTCCACTGGGGACTCAGCCCGCTTATTTGTTTTTAACAACCACCTCATGTGGTTCTGATTCTGACCACAGTTTGAGGAGTGCTACATGAAAATAGAGTGCTTTACAGTAGTATTTATCCTCTCGTGGGACTCTTTCTTGTCTCTTCAAATAGACTAGAAATGTCTAAGGCCAGACCTGGGTCTCACCTTATCCAGAGGAGCACATACATGTGTGAAGATGAGGGCTGTGGGATGATTTGTCCGTGAGATTATCCCCTACATCGGGCCTGCATCTGGTAGGCGCTCAGTAAATTTGCTTCTTGATCGATACAAGATATGAAAGTGCTTGGGAAAGCAAAACAGGCTCTGCAAAGCAGGGGTTTGTTATCGGCGCAGGCCTATGTGTGTCTTCTATGGATGCTGCTGAGGACATCCTCAGATCTCCGGGGACTCTGCAGCCCCAACACAGAGAGGCAGCCCCTGAGAAACGCTCACCAAGCAGAATCCCGTGGGCCTCTGTAGCTCTGTTCTCGATACTTTGATCTCCCTAGGCTTATGCAAAAGGCTCCTTTTTTCCCTCTCCTTTGGGCTTATCCCAATAATGCAAAGCCATAGAAGTGCATGCTGCCGGGAAAACTTTGTTTGGACACTTAAGAATGTAGAAGAGGGTTTAGCTTGTGTAATGAGTTTTGCTTTCCCACTTAAAATTCCCGGAGAGAAGTGCAAATGTTTCATCTCTGCCTCGAGAGTTATACTGTGTGTTTACACAGGCCTGTGCTCTGCGGCCTCAGCAAGGGTTCCTCGCCTTCCTCAGGGTGTGACAGCACAACTTTGTGTGGAGTCTCCAAGCAGACATGGCACTCAGGCCTCACGTCTTCTTTCCAGTTATGTGGCAGGAAGGTTATATTGCAGAAAAAATAATTTCAAACAGCGCTTTGTTTGGAGTCATTGCTCAAGGTTATGTAGAACACAAGCGGGGAGAAGAGAGCCTTGCGGGGACCACTCATCAAGGTTGTGAACCTGGGACGGAGTCAGAGCTCTCTGTAACGGGACTGGAAATTCTTTGTCTTTATTGGAAAGAGATAAAACAATAAAAACAGATAAAATAAAAATAGGGCTAGGAGCTGGAGTGAGGGCTGAGTTAGAATTCTGTGTACTTCCTGAGAAGGGTACAGCCGTCTGAGTATGTATGTGTCTTAGCTTTGGCAAATCATAGAGAGGAAAACTTCTTTCTGCTATTGTTTCATTATCAGTGCGTTTTCTGTGTGGGAAAAAAAGTAAGTTCTAGAACTTCCTTTCCTCCTCCCTCATGATTTCACTCCATTAATACTGGGCTTAATTATTCCGATTTACTATGTTAGAGGCTTATTGCTTAATTTAAAAAACTGAATGGATTATTAGCTTTTTAATAAACAATAGCATTTACTATCTACTGATGAGGCCTCAAATCATTTAATTTATTACTATATCTCTGTGTTGTTTCTGAAATGGAACAAACAAAATGGAACATTACCTACCAGAAACTGGACTCGCTGCCTGTGCTTCTATGTGTGTGGATAGTGGAGGGTGGCCTGTGCAGGATCCAGGACACATTTCACATGGAGCACGAGAAGAGACCATCCAACATGAGACAATGCAATCTGTGTCTAAATGCTAGGATCAGTTTTATTCCACCATCCCCAGAATCAAGAACATGGGTGGGAATAGCTCAGCGGAGTGCCTGTGTGGTCTTGTGTGACAAACGGAGACAAAATCTGCCCTAGAGATTCTCTAGTGATAACTCTGAAGCTGACTGAGTTCAGTCAAAGTGGAGGGTGTGACATCCTGATTTCAGGAAAATGTCCGTTGAAAATTGAGGCCCTTTATTATGTAGAGGGGATAGAAAATGTGTGCTTAGATAAACACATTGTTTGACTTGGACATTCAATTTCATTGTGGTATAAATTGTGCTTGGTCAAATTGGCTTCTATTTTTGGTAAAAATGAGATCCCAGAAGGCCATTCTGGCTTATGCACTTAGGAGAAAGAGTTTTTAGAAAGGAGTTTTGGTGTATTCCCTCGCAGAAGTAGCATGGCTATAATCATTCCATCATAGAGGCTTGACACTGAAGAAGAAAAGCAGGAGTAGGATCAGTCTTTGTCCTCAAGGAGCGTGCAGTCTGATAGGGCATACAGGACACCTGTGCTGTGTGTGACTAAAGGTGGTGAGGACCTGTGCTCTTGGATGCCGAAGAAATCCACAAATAAGGCAGGAAAGCTGTGCATCTGGGGGCTCACAGGCATGTGAGCTTTCCTACAGGAGGTGGCCTTTGAGCTTATCCTTGAGGAATAAGGAACAGATGGAATAGGTAGAGGGAAGAGAAAAAGGTGATAATGTGCAGAGCACTTTCAAGGGAGGTTAAGGAATATTTTTTGGGAGCCTATTCTGTGCGTGGAGCTCCAATCCATTGAAAGAGATCAGAAAAGTACTTGATTCAAACCTGAGCAATATACCTTGCACTTATCTTCACTCCTTAGGAAATTATTGACTATAATAATATCTTTAACTGTATCAGTTAGTTTAGTTGTGACAACAACATGAGGAAGTAAGCACTGTAATTGTTCTCATGTTATAGAAGAGCAAACTGAGATGCTTGTAGTTAAGTGACTTGCTTGAGGTCATGCAGCTAGTCTGCTAAGTAGAGACTTGGTCCTGCTAGTCCCACCCTGAAGCTTGTGCTGTCGGCTGTGGCACCGTGCACTGCCACTTCTCACCCTGAGCTGCAGTGTGTCTTGCTCTGCTCACCTCCCTAGCAGAGTGTGAGCAGCTTGAGAGCAGGAACTCGTTCACTCTTCTCGGGTCCCTATCATCCAGCACACTGTCCAGCACGTGGTCTGAGTTCAGTAAGCGTACATCAAGTACAAAAGATTTGCTATGGAGATTTTAAGGAGGGAGTGATCACATCTTCTGGGTTTCGAGGGACAGCTTGGAGAAGGTTAGGGAGGGCATTTCAGGGTGAGAGAAGAACATAAGCAAAGAGCCCAAGTGGGTAAGTGCGAGGACTGTGAAGAGAATGAAGGATCCTAGTGTCCCTTGGGCAGGAGTGTGGGGTGCACATAGGGAGCTGGAGATGATGCTGGGGAGGGAGGTGCAGGCCATGCTGTGGTGGGTCATGCTGAAATGCTCGGGAGTGCTGGCTTCTCAGGGTCTGAAGGATTGGGTCAAACCTCCGACCTCTGAGTTGATATCAGATGGCCAGGCCTTCTCCCAATCATGCTTTGTGTATGTACCAGAGATAGAGTTTGGGACTGAATGACCCATGGGCTGGATTCCAGGGAGCATTTCCTTGGTTAGAAACATTTATTGAACAACTTAAATGTACCACAATCTGTGGCTGGAGAGACAAATAAGGGTTGCTCACAGCCTAATGCTCTTATCTGTATGTTGGCTTGTTGGTGCTCGTTGCTGGGAGAAGACTATCTGGGTGGTGAGGCCCAAGGTCCAGCCCAAGACAGCCTGGGCTTAGAAAGAACCAGCACTGTAGATGGACGCTGTTCTCTGACCCGAGTTGCTGATTGGTGGAATACCCATGTCCTGCTCTCTGGGTCTTTGTAACTGAGCTAAGCAATTGAAGAAATCAACAAATTGTCACTAAATCAGGTCCTTAGTAAAGTATGATAAAGGATAACATATGAAAAAGGATGCAAGTTGATTATCCTACCCCATAAATCAAGCCCTCTGCAATCTGTGTCATTTATGAATGAGACTTTACTCTTCAGAAATGGGAAGCTCCTGTTAAATTGACACAGGGTTATACCTCCTTAGTGTCTCCTTATGGTCACGACTTGGGGTGGGAGACCAGGTCTTCAGGAAGTGGAGTTGGATGTGGTTGCCTCTCCTGTTGAGCCAGCACTGAGGCTGAACTTGGAAGCCAGCACTGAGGCTGACAAGGATGGGCTGTCTCTGGGAGAGTCCCAAAGCCGTAAAGAGTCAACACCCCATCTTCTCCGTATCTCTTCTGCCTCAAAGCCCAGGACTAACCTCGATCCTGCTCTGCTTGTGTGGAGAGTTAAGTCATTCATCAGAGAAGGATGGACCAGTCTCCCTCAAGGATGGGCTTTTTGTCATAAAGCTGATTATTGTATTACTCTCTAAAATTTTCAGATTTTGGAAAATTATAGCACCACAGGCTCCAAAGGCCAAACATTTTATAATCATTTCTTTTTTGGGATTAGACTCTCCAGGTGTTAGGACTAGTCCCTGGAGACACTGCCTTCTGAACTGGTGTCCCTGTGTGAGAAATGACACCCACTCAGGCTTTGTTAAGCCTGTGTTTGCCAGGATCTGGATTCGAGTAGCCATTTGTGTCCCCATCCTTCTTTCTCTCAAACTGGGCCAGTGATACATTGACCTAATTTCTGATGATCTTCAGCTTCTCAGAGTAGAATTCACTGTGGTCAGGCCAGGATAGGGCTGACCAGGAAGAAGCCCAGCCTGGGAGTCCAGGGAGCAGAAGCAGAGTCAGGGTCAAGGAGGAATGGGCAGAACCATGGGGGTCAGGCTGAGTGGTCAGAGGTTGGCAAGAGCAGCCCTGCTTGTGAGTTTGGCACAGAGGTGCCCATTAGCCATGACAGTCCTGGACCTGTGAGTGATATTTGTAGCCAAAAGAAGACTGGAGGCCCACAATGCTGCTGACTAGAGCAGGAAGGGATGGAGACGCTAGAATTCTCTCACCTCGGAGAGTCAGCTTTGCCCCGCAAATTGGCAGATGTGGCTGGTAGCCAGTCATGGGTGCAGACAAATTGCACAGAAAATGGGGCCTCCCTGGCTGGCTGCTTGCCCCATGCTTTGGGGCCATGCCCATGGCTAAGCAGCCACATGTCTATTAAATAAAGTCATCTGAAAGTCTCATCTGGAAGCTAATATGGAACCAAACACCTGGGTGTCTGCCAAGGTCTCCACCGCTCAGGTCAAGAAGGCCTCTAGATGGGCACGGCTCTGTTTGCTGCTCTTGTGGGTGTCCTGGCGGGGGCAGGCGCTCCCTTGCAGTTGGTCAAGAGAGGGCAAATGACTTGCTTGTCTTAGGGAACCCAAAGGGGAGAGATTCAGGGCATGGCAAAGCAGAGGCTGCTTCCTGGTGAGTGAGCATTTCTTCAGGTTCCTAAATTCCAGCTTGAAGATGATATTAATACTAATTGCTAGCAATTGTTAAGCTTATTCCACACGTATTAACACATTTACTCCTCATAACAACCCTGTATGGCAGGCATTGTTTTTTCTGTTTTACAGAGGCAGAAGCCGAGGTACAAGGAGGTTAAGTGACTTGCCAAGGCCAATTAGCCAGTGAGTGTCAGGGCCAGGGATTCAACCCCAGGCCTGAGCAGCTCCAGAGCCGCGTGCTGGGCTCAGTGTCAGTGACGGCGTCCACGACCTTGGGGATGGACTCCACTTGTGCCTCGGTGGGGCTGGGTTGAGATGCATTTGATCTTGCTGGAGAAATTGACAATCTTAGCTCGTGGCAATTTGGGAAGTGGAACCTCAGAGCTGTATCCCGAGGGTACGTCTCTTGGTTTGCTGAATTTTTAAAAAAGAGATTTTACTTTCCTTTTTATGGCAGGCCTTCTTGCCAGGATATGGGAGACCTATGATGGCTTACAGAACTGGCCTCTGTCCTGGCTCTCTTCCACCCCTCCTAAAACTCAAATGCTCTTTGAAGGCCTCCCTTTACCTGTCAAGAGGTGTGTACCTCTGTAGTGAGAGCCAGAGAGCAGGGCTGGACACGGCAGGGTGGGCAGTCCTTCCAAGGCCAGCCCCTGGGCAGCTTTCCAGTCACCAGCCCAGGCTGCTGTGGAGTACATGGGGACGGCCACGTGGGCCGTTCCGCAGGGAGGGAGAGAGTGGTAGGAGGAGGCGATTGGGCTCAGGGACTGATTAGCCCCGGCCACCAAGTCTTTGTCTTGCCTGGGTTAAAAGTCCAGATGTGGGTGTCAGACAGATCCTAGTGCCTGTCCTGGCTTTGCCTCTTAGGAGCCTAGAATCAAGGAGGCACTTCACAATTGTGATTTCTAGCTGTGTCGTGGTCAGGCAGGCGTGTGCTGGGGTCCGATGGCCTGAGTTCACTAGTGAGCCATGTGACCTGAGCCTCTTTACTCTAAGCAGACAGCTGCCTAACTTGCAGGGGCCGGGGCAAAGTGAAAATGCGAAGCTCCTTGTTCAAAAATTATTAAGTATTTGAAGATGGTGACAGTGGGGCCTTTCTGAGTGTGGGGACCTGTATGACTGTATAGGTTGTACTTGAAGCCTCAGTTTCTCATCTGCAAAATGCAGCTAATAGTAATATATCCCTCATGGGCTTGTTGTGAGGTTTACAAAAGACGATAATGCACACAAAGCCTTAGGCCACGTGGTAAGGGCTTGATAAATGTTAGCTCTTATGAGCACAATGTCAGAGATTTACAGCCTCTTTTTGCACCATTGGTAAAGGACTGGTAGAGTGAAGGGACCCTCAGGAATGACTCAGTGTAAGGAACAGTTCTGGGCTTTGTTCTCTGCCCTTGTCTGCTGTGACTTGGGACTTTCACCTTCTTTGCAAAGCATGGGTGCTTCCTCTGAGGGAGCAAGAGTCTTCCTACTTGTACACAGGCTGGGCCCTGCTGTCCCCTGCCGAGGACTGGAGGAGGGTCAGCAGAGATGGCTGCTGTTGTTGCTGCATTCATTTTTTATTTGCTGAAGTATGTTAAAGTCAATTACTAATGTCACAGCATTTCAACCTTAAAGATTTGACTCTGCCTTTCTGAAAAATAAGGATATTTTCTTATATATGCACAATAACATTATTGTAGACATCAAGGTTTTCTTTTCTTTTAAACAGCATTTCATGGAAAGTTTAGCTGGGTGTACGTGGGGAGGTAAAGTGATTAGTGTAGATTTGCTGGGGTGAAGGGCTGTTATGCAAATTCAAACTCTGTAAGCTTGTTTATATTTAATTTAGTTGCTATCCATAGAAGGCAGTGGCTCATAATTTTGGTAAGAAAGATCCCTGGACACCTGCCTAATTGCCCCAGTGGGTTAGAATGACAACCACTTCCAGGAGGAGTCTCTATGTCTCATTTCCTTTGCTCGGGTCTTTTCCAGCTCCCTGCTCTGGAACTCACTGTTTGGATAGGAAAAAGAGAGAGAAGGCCAGAGGCTCTGAGTGCTCAGCACAGGGGAACCAGGGCCTGGGGCAGAAATGGCTCACCCAGTCAGCAGATGTGGATGGAGAGGCTGGTACATGTCCCATAGTCTAGAGGTGGAGACCACAGACTTGGGCCTTGTCTCTAAGGAAGACAGATGATTAACACATACGTTAACAAATGTGTGAGAAAGAGCTGCCACTCCTTGCAAGTGCTCTGGAAAGGAGGTGGGGGTGATGGGAGGGTGTGTTGTCTAGTTAAGGAAGCCAGGAAGGTAGAACACCAGAGAGCCGAAAGCTCTGGAGCTAGAGGGAAAGTTGAGCTCTTTTAAAGCTGTCTCTTCCCATTTCCTCCTCAGCCCTGAGGGGATGGTGAGAGGCAGTCCTCTTCTTTCTCTTCTCCCCAGGCCCACAGCACCAGCAGCCTGAGAGGTCACACCAGGCTCTCAAGTTAGAGCCTTCCCTCATGGGTGGGCTGTACCTTCTCTCAGGCTCTTCTCTAGAGCCTCCTGGCATTTTTGTCCCAAACACAGTATTTAAACAGCAGCCCCTTTTTGAGACCTGTGAAATGGCTTGGAGGGACTTCAAGCAATGGACCTGTCTGACTCTTTATTTCAAGAGGCAAACTGAAGCCCACAGAAGTTGAGTGCCTTGGTCATTGGGCTAATCAGTGGCAGAACCAGGACCAGATCCTGGTCTCCTGGCTCTCAGAGAAACAGATCACTCATTTTTTTATTTTATTGGGGGATGCCAGGATTGAGATAAGGCCATTAGAGGCCATTGAGAAACCCTTTGGATCAATGCACCACCCAAGAGAAGAAGGCCCACTGGCTGAGACTCCTCCTAAGTGTCACCAGCGCTCTTTGATGGAAGTGTCCAGGGGCACTGTCCAAAGCTAATGGCCTCTAATCCCACTGGTTTAATTTAGCTCCAGTCCTGAGGGAGGCCGTGCTAATTATAGCCGGCTGACCATGCTGGGAGCTGTAAGTAGTGAGGGGAGGCACCTGTTTGATCATTAGTAGGCATTTATCAAGGTACCTCCAAAGGGTTCAGCCACTGGGCTAAGCATTGTGTGGGCACAGTAGGCATCTGGAAGCCGTAAACTGTGCTCTTAATTTATAGTTTAGTCGGAGAAGTCAATGTGAACAGTGGAGTAGGAGGTCAAGACCATGACTTGGGAACCAGGCTGTCAGAGTTCAAACCCTGGCTTTTCACAGCTTTGAGACCTTGGGAAAGTTACCCAAACTCTCTGTCCTTCAATTTTCTCATGCAAAATGCAGGTCTTAATATCTACATTACAAGGATGTTGTAAGATTAAATGAATGTATATATATGTAAATTATATTTTATATATTCATTTATATGGTATAGTTATATAATTATTATTATATGTAATTATTCCATTCTGTAATATAATTATATATTTATATATAAATGTGTATATTATTTAGAATAGCCTGGTATCTTAAGGGTAATGAAATTGTTTGTTAATTTATTATTATATGAAATGGCCTAAGTACAGCTCCAGGTGCAACCTGTCCAGGAGTGACCGTCTTGCTTGGAAACCTTGATCTTGGAAGAGTGCTGAGTTGAGGCCCCTCCCAGCCTTTGAGGAGACAGTAATGTGTTGCAGTTAAGAGTGTAGGTTTTTCAACCTGCGGTTAAGTTTTAGCTCTGTTACTTCCTTTTGGGCATATAACTTGCCATCTGTAAGTGTCCATTCTTTGTCATTGAAATGGGGCACCACGGTAATGAGCAATCATGGGGTTTTGGTAGGAGTGAATGAGACAATATTTGTAGAACACTTAACATAGTGCCTAGCACGTAGTAACTGCTAAATGATGTAGTCATTGTTAATACTCCTCTTCTCATCTCACTTTGGTAGGTCAGGCGGCATCTCCAGTCTGATGGAGTTATGTCACCTGGAGAAAGGGGCCAGTACCTTAGACGGCAGAGGGCAGCAGTCTTGAGACGCCTGGGCCTGATGATGGGAGGCTGAGTCTCCTTCCTTTCCAGTCTGCTGTTCCAGCTTTTAGCTGTTAGTGTCCCTCCTCTTAGGCCCCACGGAACCTTCTCTTCCAATGCCGTTTCTCTGTCCTTGCGTCCAAGCTGGGTTCTGAGTGCCTTGTCCCGGACACAGCATGTGGCAGCCACTTGGGAGATGCATCCCCAGTGGACAGTTGTGTTTGTTGTGACAAAGGAAGAAGAATTAAAGGAGTGGGAATCATTTGTTCTGTATGGAGAGAGGCCAAGGGGTGGAGGAAGGGACAAGATACCTGGGAGCTCTCCTGGAAGAAGGACACATTCACTTTATCCTGCGCCCTCGAGCAAGGAGGTCAGAGTGGAGTGTCAAGGAAGCAATCTGTCAGGGAAAGGGCGAGTTCTCTGGGATTAGGTACCTAGCTAGTCCAAGCCTTCCAACTCCAAGCATGGAGAGAGGACCAGTAGCATGAGTCCCTCCCCAGACCTGCTGAGCCCCACTCTGAATTTTAAGATGCCCAGATGTGCACACGGAAGTCCGAGGAACACTACTCTAGACCAGTGCTTCTGAAGCCAGGAGTCATTCTGCCCAACCCACAGCTGAGAAAACTGAGGCTGTTACATGGGCCGTGAGCACTGGTGCTCAAAGTTCTGTTTCTGTCCCTGGGCCGCCAGGGAGCATCGACTGTTTTCCTCGAGTAGCAGCATCAGCCGCACCTGGGAGCTTGTTAGAAATGGAAATTCTCAGGCCCCACCCCAGAGCCAGTGAGTCAGAACCTCTAGGGTGGGGTGGGGCTGTTGCAACCAGCGCTCCAGGTGGCTCTAAAGCATGAGTGAGCTTGATACCTGGGAGCGGGAGCAAGAGCACTGCTCCTCTGCCCGCTGTGTGCTGGAATCACTTGGGAAGATGAACAAAGGAAGTGCATGGGTCACCAAAGAGCATCTGGTGTGGCAGGGGCACCAGGAATGTCAGAAGCTACCTAGGTGATTCTAATGCGCAGCTAGGCTTGAGAACCAATGCTTTAGGCCCATGAAATAAGCCTCAGTTTCCTCAGCTGTAAATTGGGTAGAGTTGAGTGGAATGACCCCTGTGCCTGGCAGCATAGTGACAGTGCCTTGGGAGCCTTTCATTTAGAACCCTGGGACCTGGAAAATCACACAGGGAGGCGGGTTTCCCTCTGTCAGGAAAGGTGCAGCCAAGATTCCTGTGCTGGGGGAGGCTGGACTGGATACTGCTCCCGCCTCGGGGGGGATTGTCATGTGGTGGCTGGCTGTACTAAATGCTATACAGGTGATACCCTGCTTGATGCAGTGCTCTGCTCCAGAGAAGGAGCTCGCTAGTTCCTTGAGAGCCCAGTGCAGGCTTCCTTCTCCTGTGCTGCCCACCCTCTGCCACCAGGGCCTAATTCTGGGGCTTGCCCTTATGTTGGGGAGATGATGAATTCTGCGCCCTCCCACGCTCCCTTGGATTAGAATGGTGTGGCTGTTGGGGGAGCTGGGCCCCCTCACTCTGAGCACTGGTGGTGGCAAGAATGAGGTTTAGAGAAATATTTACCCAAAGTAATCCCTCTGCTATGCCACTGCTGGTCTCCCAGGAAGCTAGATAACAAACACAGGGTTCTGCTCGTAATTTATTGAGGCGATGGGCTGAGCCTTCCAAGGGCTGGGACGAGGCAGGAAGAAGGGCGGTGGTTATGGTCTCCAGGCCCAGGCCCATGCCCTGCAGTGGCCAGGGTCTGGGGGCTCCTGAAAGTAGCCGTTAGCTCCGACGACAAGGGGCAAGCTGCATGGGCATCATAAATGCTGGATTCAAAAGCGTCATGAAATACCAGATGTGGAAAGTAACCATAATTTAATATTAGAAACGACGTTACATGGTACTTACCAGAGGCACCGTTCTAAGTATCACCTCACATGATCCTCACAACCACCCGATGAGCCACGTGTCATCCTTTCCCCCATTTTACATGAGCAGTTGCTTCTGGGGAGTCTGTGATGGTCAGCCCTCTGCATTTCACAAATGAGGAAACTGAGACACAGAGGTGCGGTACGTGCCCTAGGAGTCATAGTGAGCAAGCGGCAGAGACGTAATTAGAAGTCAAGTCCCAATCCTTAAAGCACGTCTTGAAAACCAAAGGGTTTAGCGAAACCTCTTCTTGGTTTTCAGTCTGGGATGACTTTAATACACAGTGCCTGGATTATGTAACACCAGAAAAAATAGTTCGCAGGATATTTGTCCTGAAAAGATTCACAAGAAATCATCTAGCCAGTAAAGTTGAAACTTTTTAGACCATGTCTCACAGTAAGAAACATATTGTACGTTGTGTGTATATGTGTTTATATGTGTATATCATATATGCATGTACATATGTACACACATGCATATGTATACATATATTTGTATGTACTATTTTGGATTATATGTAGTGTGTGTATGTATATATCTGTATCTCTACCTATCTACATATGTATATCTCACAGAAACAAAAGTTAATGAAATAGTAGCTGTTCTTACCACATGGGCCAACTTGATGTTTCTGTTCTATTCTTTTTTATTAAGAAAAATATTGCTCATAATCCAGTAAGTAGATTTCATGTTCACCCAATAGGCTAAATCCTGCCATTTGCAAATTACTGGCGTGGCCCAGCTCTCTCCCATTGCGTAAGAGGGAGCTGAAGCTTTGCCTCACATTACGTATTTCTCAGTCACAAATCAGAGACTAGGATCCAGCTTCACTGATCGCCATTACCACCCTTGCCAACCCTGCCATTGCGCCTGAGACTTCGCTAAGAACATTTTGGGGCCACTTGCTAACATGCTCTGTGCTTTGTGCCCATGCTTTTCTCCTCTTACGAGTACACTGCAGTAGCCTGGCCAGGCCCTGTCTGGCATCGCCCATCCCAGTGCTTCGCTCCTCTCCTGGCCACTGTTCCTTGGCTCCCCTTTTAAGAATCAGAGCGTGGATTTTGAGACTGAGTCCCGAGGAGTTTTGGGTTGGTGGATTTAAGTGTGAGGTATTCTGAGAGAGAACTCATTTATCCAAGTCCACAACCCCTAGTTCACAATTCTGACATCCTTAAAGCTCTGAAAAGTGAGGGTTTTTATGTAATTCATGTGGGTGCAAACCTGCCCTGAACTGATGTGAGGCTGTTGCTGGTCTTTATTCATCCAGCTAAGTCCGAATGGTCGTACATCTCATGCAGAAATGGTGGTGTGTGTGACTGTGGTGAGTAGCCCAAACCCCACTGATTAATTTTCTAAAATCGGAAATCGTTGGAATTCTAAAACACATCTGGCCCCCGGGTTTTGAGTAAGTTTGTAGATATATTTGAAGTGTGTGTCAGTGTGTTATTGATTAATCAATGAATTAAAAAAAAAATTTTTTTTTTGAGGATGATTAGCCCTGAGCTAACATCTGCTGCCAATCCTCCTCTTGTTGCTGAGGAAGACTGGCCCTGAGCTAACATCTGTGTCCACCTTCCTCTACTTTATATGTGGGACACCTACCACAGGATGGCTTGCCAAGTGGTGCCATGTCCGCACCCAGGATCTGAACTGGAGAACCCTGGGCTGCCAAAGCAGAACGTGTGCACTTAACCGCTGCGCCACCGGGCCGGCCCTCAATGAATGTTTTTTGAGAGGAAAGATTGGTAGATGGTAGAGGACCAGTAATCAGAAGGTCGACTGTTAAGGCTATAAAATGAACCCTGCTGGGCTCTGTGAGGATGGAGCGAGTGATGCCTGTGAAAGCACTTCGCAAACTGTAACAGTCTGTACCTATAGCAGGTGTTTGGTGTGGTCTGGTTTTTTTGGAAAACTGAACTGTAGTCTCTAATGATGCACTCTTTTCCAACTTTAACAAAGCCCTGCGTCGTGTGTGTGAGTATGTGTCGTGTGTGAGTGTGTGTGCTGAAAAGGTGTCACTTTTATTTTGCTGTGTCACAGATGAGGAATAACTAAGCTGAACAAAAAGACAGAGAGGAATGTCTCTGCATTCTTTGTAGATTCTGTTCACATCTACTCTGCTCTAATATTTCCTTCTTCCTCTTTGTTCTTTCTTCTTTATAATATTTCAGAGACCCCTTAATAGAAGCTGCTGACTACACACTGGAATGTGCTTTTCTTCATTACTATTAGCCTTGTAGGTCATTAAAACCTCACTCTTGCTGGTTTTTTTTGTTCCCAATAAAGGCTTTGAAATTTCAAAGTTTTTAAAGCTTCTGCCTTAGAAGGTCCTGGGAACTCTGGGCTCCTGAGACTAAAGAAGTGCATATCCAGCTTTCAGTCAGGTACAGGAAAGAGCACAGATCCAGGAAATCAGGCTAAGGGAGCATCAGATTTGAAGCCAGGATTGAAAGTGTGGCCTTTATGAAGGCCTTGGAGACCAGACCTGGGGCCCTTGCCAGGTGGGAAGCTGGATGTGAGATTCCTGCATAAAGCCAGCCTCTCCAGGGGGCTGTATCCTCAGGGAACAGGTGGTCCAGCAAACATCCACCAGAGGGCAAAGGGAGCAGACAGGAACTTACCTGTTTTGACTTTGGCTTGGTGGTGGGAGGATGGAACAGTGTCTCCTGTGAGAATTTGTAGTCAGATCTGCCTGATTACAGGTTCATGTATACTACCTGCGTGACCCAGGAGCCCCAAGCTGTGAAATTAATCTGATGTAAGTTTGGGTTGGTAGTACCCCATAGTGTCTCTCAGAATCGAATGAAAATCCTCTCTGGAGGGATATACTCATCGCTCAAGCTTTGAAAGTTTCCTGTAGGTAAAACCTAGCCATTCAAACATGAGCTTTTTCCTTCAAATGACAAAACAGACGAGGAAACAAGTCACCATAAGTGAAAGTCAGCAGAAACAGCAAATAGAAGAATCAGACCCCCAAGTGTTTCAGATATAAGACTAATTGGCTATACAGAGATAGTGCGGGTTCGGTTCCAGACCATCACTATAAAGTGAATATTGCGATAAAGCGAGTCACACTAATTTTTTGTTTCCCAGTACATATAAAAGTTATATTTACACTATACTGTAGTTTAGTAAGTGTCCAATAGCATTATGTCTAAGAAAACAATGTACATACCTTAATTAAAAGATACTTTATTGCTAAAAAATGCCAACCACGGGGCCGGCCCTGTGGTTAAGTTCATGTGCTCTGCTTTGGTGTCCAGGGTTTCGCCGGTTTGGATCCTGGGCGCGGACATGGCACCACTCATCAAGCCACACTGAGGCCCTCTCCCACATGCCACAACTAGAAGGACCCACAAGTGAAATATACAACTATGTACTGGGGGCTTTGGGGAGGAGAAAAAAAAGAAGATTGACACTGCTCAAGGGCCAATCGTTAAAAAAAAATGCTAACCATCATTTAAGCCTTCAGCAAGTCATAATCTTTTTGCTGGTGCAGGGTGTAAAAAATGTAATATCTGTGAAACACAGTAAAGTGAAACGGAATAAAACAAGGTATGCCTGTATAATGTATTTAAAATGTTAATAGAATAAAGTAAGTTGTAAAAAATGAGCAAGAAACACTATACTAATTTAAAAAATCTATGGATGTTTGAAGAAAAACAAATAGAACTTCCAGAAATGAAAAGTATAATGACTGAAATTGAATTTGAAAATACCTTCTTCAGCATCAAGCATGCACTTTTATAGGTTCTTCTTATTAGAAACATTAAGATAGCAATTCTAAATAAGGATACCTCAAAAACAACATGAAAAATATCAATTTGCACAGTTTTGCAGGATGCATTATAATGTGTTAGAAAGAAACCAGTTGTGGGATCCAGGCAGGCTTTCATTTAATGTCTGTATAATCTGGGGTTACTTCTCAACCTCTCTGATTCTCAACTTCCGCTTGTGTTGTCTGACCCCACAAGTTTGCTCTCAAGGTTCAATTAGATAGTTTTTGAAAGAGTCTTGATTTCACTTTTCCCTTCACTTCCCTTGATTCTGGAGACTACATAGTTTCCACCTCCTTCTCCCTTGGGAAGGGTCCTGCAATTTCTTGTTTAATTAAATTAGCTCCTCAGACAAATAAAGGGACTCTATTCGTAATTGCCGTTAGTTCCTCCAGGGCCTTGTATATGCTCAAGAGTTACACATTTTCATCTGGAAGCTAGTGGGGGAGCCTGGTGGCTCTATGAGGAGAGCGCCAGGAGGCCTGAAAGGTCGGCTGCTGGCCAGAGAGGCCAGGCCCGGGGAGCGTGGCTCTGGCCAGGCCTCCCATCCTGGGGTGGTGATGGACGGCAGGGTTCTGACTTTGAAAGGGGCCTGAATGTGGTTAATATGGTGACAGATAACGGGTCTTGGTCAGACACAGCCTGCAAATCCTATCCCCAATTAATCTAATCCCAACTCTTGGGAAATCTGAACTGCGCATTGAGCTTGAACTCTACTTTAGGGCTCAGGCCCAATCTGTTACATGGCCCTGCAGGCATCCTGTCCCCTGGCCTCTTGGTCAGCTCTGGCAGAGGACGTCCCAGGGCCCAGGCCCTGAACGGTGAGGACAGAGGATGGGAGGTCCCTGAGTAGGGGTGCTCAGTGGCAAAAACAGCCTTGTGTCCAGATTTTCTTCCCCACTTTCTCCCTCCTTCCTTCCCCCTTCCCCGCTTTTTCCTCTTTTCACTTTCTTTCCAGCCATTCCTCTTTTACTTTCTCTCCTTTTTCTCTTTCCTCTTTTATCTCCCTTACTTTCTCTCTCTCTTAGCAGAGGAATGCCAGAGCATTTGTTTTTCATTCCGGGAAAGGAGTACAATGAGAACTTAAGGGGTGGGTCTCATCTGGGCTTGCCTGGACCCAGGACAATGCTTGGCACATAGTAAAGTTTTAGAAGCTTTCCTTCTATACACTGGGGTTGTCCTGGACCTTGGAATAGCTTCTGAATCTTCCTGGTGTGTGTCTAAGTCATGACAGTAGAATTCTACCCAGGAAGAGAAGCGGCAAACCTGAGCAGCGCCGGCCTCCAGGAGGAAATGGCAGGTTCCCACTCCCCAGTGACACGGGCGCGGCCCAGTCTTGGAACTCACCATGGTCAGGCCTGCAGATGACGTCACTGACCTTCCCGGGACAGCTGCAGCCAGCACCCGGACACTCCAGAAACGCCAGCAGTAATTGGAAACTTTATTTTCACATGCTTCCCACAGCATTGATGTGTAGAGAAGTGCCTCTGCTGTGGGACTTCTCAGGTGGCTGCCCTGAGCAGGGCACCTGGGAGACCAGGGTCCCTGAAGGCAACCTCCGTCCTTCCCGGAGCAGGGCTCCTGCGGGGCGGGACGCGTGGACACTGCCCGGAGGGCCGCAGCTTCATGTCAGTGGGATTCCATTAGAATAGGCCTCCAGAGCCATGGGATCATTCCTAGGCAATAATTTTCAAGGCCCTTTTTGGTTATTCCATTTAAAAAATATTTTCTTTTTATTTACCTGTCTCTGCTGCCTAATCTTCTCTGTGCAGCAGGTGAACATAACAGAAGTGAAGGGAGAGAGAAACACAAAGAAGGATTTTAGAGAAGCGAGTTTTGTGGAGATGCAGCAGCTGCCTTCCCGTGTCTGAAGGTCTGTAATGGGAAAGAGGCATTAGCTGATTCTGTGTGTCCCCTGATAAGGGAATTCAGGCCGTGGGGAGGCACATTTCGTCTTGGAATTCCAGTCGGGGTGGGGAGCTCACATCTTGCACCTGCTGTGGGACAGCCACGGTGTAGGGGGCTTGCTCGTGAGCCTCAAGTGTTAGAGACCCTTTATGCTTTCGGAGATAGCCGCCAGCATGGTGCCTCGAATAGACACCAGTTACTGGCCACTTTAGTGCTAAGGGCTGTACTGATCACCTTATTTAATCTCATGACTGCCCTGTTGGGTGGGAGCTCTCAATTAACTTCATATTACAGATGGGGGAGGTTGACTCACAAAGAGTCCGGTTGCCCAAGGTCACAGGCTAGTAAGTGGCAGGGGCTGAACTGGGACTGAGGCAGGCTGACATCAGTGCCCCCCTCCTCCCAGCTCTTAACCACCAGGACTTACTGCTCCGTGTTCTTTTAATGTGGGTTCAACCCACCGGTCCTTCTTTTCACGCTTTCTTCTCTACTTCTTTTTACCGTAGTCTTAACTGTCATGTTAACATATTACCTTATAAAACTGTTGAGAAGATACCACTTTGGGAAAATGTGCTTCCCAGTGAAAGCTCTGTCCCTCCTCCTCTGCCTCGTCACTGTTCGTCTCCTTTCAGGGAGCGTGTACTATGGCAGTTGTCATCTAAAAATGGACCAGCTCAGCTCGAGATGGATTCAGGAGGGGGAGGTGACCACGTGCAGGAAGCCAGTGCTGAGTGTAGTGCGGGAGACTAGAGGACACTTGGGGTCCAGTCTAATGAGGACAGTTCCCGGTGTGGCCCTTGATGGCGCTCCCACCGTCGTAGAGATGGGTGCTGCCAGAAGCGTGATTCGGCTGGGGAGGTGATGGCATCCTGGCCTTCTCACCACCTGCCTGAGCTATTGTGGCTGCCTCCTGACTGCTCTGCCAGGTTTGCTTCACTCCCTTCTCCAGGCTGTCCTGCATGCAGCTGCCAGATTCATCTCCCCAAATACCGATGTCATGATGTCACTCTGAACTCCCTTTACTCCGCTCTGTGCCAGAAGCCTGAACTCCTCTACCCTGAAGTCCAGGCCTCTGCCCTGAGACCCTGGCTTGCCTTTCCGACCTCCCCTTCTTTGTCTGCCCTCCATGAACCCCACCCGACCCAGACTGGTCTGCAGTGCGTCCTCAACAAGCCCTCACGACTGACATACTTGTTCTTATCTGGGATTCTCTCCTCCTCTGCAACGTGTCCAAGGTCCCTGTTCATTCAGGGCTTAGTTCATTCTTTCATTCACTCAATACTCATCTCTCATGAGGCGACTTGGTGCCAGAAAGAGGCCGGGAGAGCCTAGATGTAAAGACAGGTCTCTTGCCCTTGAAGAGCTCTCCGTGTAGGGTAGGGGCATGTGTGAAAGCACCTTTGATCAACATAGTGAGAGCCACTCCAGGTCGTGTACAAAGCCTCCACTTACAGGAAGCCGTCACTGATTGCTCTGTCACTGTGAACTTGCCCTTTGCTGGAGCCCCACAGATAGATCCCAGTCCCTGTTCTCTTTTAGTGCCTTGTTTTCTGCCTGGTGTTATTCACTTTCATTTATTGCCAGTTTCTCTTGGACTTAATCCTAAAGGAACATATCATACTGCACTGCACCACGTGCTTATTAATAGGAATACGAGTTTCTATTGAGGTCTTATTACAAAGCACATATGTTCATATCTGTGATTCTCCGTGATTCTCATAACAACACTGTGGGACAGGCAGGACAGATGTGATCGGCCCCAGTATGCAGAGCTATTAGTGACTTGCTCCTAGTCACACAGTTCATATGTGGTAGAGCCAGGACTAGGGCCTGGGGTCTTGCATGTGTGTGCCACACAGCCCCACAGAGAGGTGGATGGAGGCAGTCCTGTCACTGTGGACTCTACCCTGGGCCTGCAGGGCATTTGCTAAGGGTGGGATGAGAGAGTGGAGAGCAGAATCTCGTGGCTGAAATACAGGGGGTTCATTACGGAGCGGAGAGGTACACAGCGGGGTCGGGGCTGGTTAGGTAATGCGTGATTTGTACCCCTAATTATTCTTATCTAGGCACTCCACTCCTTCTCTTCCTCTGTGGAGACTGGGAATGGCTGCATGCAGCGAGTTGAAGGGATAAAGGGGTGGAGGCGGGGCAGGAGTGGGATAGGATGGATGAGCCAAGAGCCAGCGAACAACGCCTAGGGCCAGAGGCAGTCAGGTGACCTGTTACTTCTCCCTGTACTGGGATGGGCCCTCGGGTTTCCTTATCACCAAGAGAGGAGGAAAAGCTTCAGGCCCACCCAGTTTAAGAATTTCAGAATTCTTCGGGGTTCTTTAAAGTGTTCAGTGGAACTGGGGACAAGGTATGCAGAAAGTGGAACCCAGCTCCGTCTCGGCCCTGCTGTTGAGGTTTGGCTGTGCATTTACAGCGGAGGTGCTGCCGGCCATGGTGAATACTAGCTAGCTGGAATGGTTGGGCTTTTGAAGCTCAGCTGTTTGAGCTATCTATGTGTTAAAAAAAAAAAAAAAATCTTACCTTACTTTAACAAGAACAAAATGTGTTTCTTTAGCCTGGCTGTGAATCAAAAATAGTTGAACTTTTTTTTTTGCTCAAGTTTAAAAATAAAAAGGTCACCTTTGGGCTGAGACCAAGAATGGAAAATTTTAGGGCACAAGAGTAATTTTTTTCCATCTGTCCTGGCAAGGGACGATAAGACGTTTTGATGGGAGGTTGTGTGTAAATGGTGGGTGTGTGTCCCAGTCCGTCACTGGCGTGCAGTGCCTGCTTGGTTAAGGTGCCCTCGCTGAGCGGCCCCCTCCCTCCGCCTGGCACAACTGGACGCGCGGAGCTCAGGGAGACTGCGACTGAGTGTAAGCAGCCAGCTGGATGGGCAAAGGAGGAGATGATTAAAATTAATGGAAGCTTCAGCTCCTACAAAGGCAGTTTCATTACATAAAGTGCAGGTTAGTATCCCAAAGGATCAATTACCAAAGCTCTAGATTAGTTAGTGACCAATGTCTAGAGGTAACTGCCAGGCCTAAGGAATTGCACTGGCAAGTGAGAATAAGGATGGGGACACTTGAGTTTTCATTAAACAAAAATCTGGACAGTCCTTGACTACTGTAGTTAATTTTGAAGGATATTATGGTTAAAGCTTTGTTTGTCTGAGATATTGTAGGCACCCCCTTAGCCATGGTTTCCTTTTCTGCAGTTTCCTGGGAAACAAAGGTTTCTGCGGGTGACGGAAATCTCGGAACTCGAAACCGCGGGTAAGGAGGAGAGCAAAACCGCAGATAAGCAGGGACTACTGTAGGTTTTGGTACTATCCATGGATTCAGGCATCTGCTGGGGGTTGTGGAATATCCCCCGTGGATAAGGGGGGGTTTTAGTGTACTTTCTTTTTATAGTTTAATATTGTTAAGATGTGAAGAAACTGTTTTATGTATGTTAATTTTACTGTTTCTGACAACATCTTCTGAGAAAGTATACATTTGTGCAACAGATTGCCTCGGATGTTAATTCTAAATTTAGAAGCTGCCAATGGATGCCAAAATCAGTTACACAACATTCAGGTGCTTACTGAAAAAGTCTGGATACCCATGAGGCTGGCACAGTCACTGATGAAAATTTAAGCAGCTGAGCTTCTCTCTTAGGATCCCAGGATTGTCAGGGTGTGGCATACCAGCTGTGGACCGGCTTTAGACATGTGCATCAACAAATACTTAATGAGCAGAATCAGCATGGATGGAGAAAAGACGAACCACCATGGACAAACCCTCCAGTTTGCACCAATCCAGGCGCCCTGAGTTTTCATCTTACTCTGTCATATACTGGCTGTGTGACCTTGGGCTTGAGGCTTCCAGTTGCAGCCTTGGTTTCTTCATCTGTAAAATGAGGGTGTTGAGTCATATATGCTCAAGGGTCCTTTCCAGATCCCCAACTCTGTAATTAACAAACCAGAATTCAAAGATTCAAGTAGGAACTTTAGCTGTCTCTTATCTGGGCTGTTTGTAGTGGTCAAAATTGATAACATAGTGAAAAACTTCCCCTCTGGTTAAAATAGCCATTGCCCTAAGCTCTGTGAGGATCTCATCATTCTGACTCCTTCCCTGAAAGCCTCTGGACCTCCTGTGAGGCAGATACTGAAGGCTCACGGTCTGGCACTGCAGGGGTCTTCAGCCTAGGCCCCTGTCTATCCTGATGGTCATGGCTCTGCCTTTCCCATTGTTAAATATGTTGACCATCCCCCTGACTTACGAGTACTGTCTCTGGGTGGAGTTGACATAGATGATGTAACATTTTTGAGTCTCTGTTTCTGCACCTGAAAATGGAGCTGATCATAAGCAGTAGAGTGGAAGTCGTTAGGAGGGTGGGCTCTGAAGCTGGACTGCCGAGGTTCAAGTCTTGGCTCTGCCACCTATTAGCTGAGTGATCTTGGGCAAGTCATGTAGCCTTTCTTACCTCAACTTATTGCCTGCAAAATGGGGATTATACTAGCACTTAGTTTATCGAGCTGATGATGAGATTGAATAATGCATGTGAAATGCTTCGACTAGATAAGCATGGTAGAAATGATAGCTCTGTGTGTGCATGGTGTTAATATAGCACCTGTGTCATAGGGCTTTGTTAGATAGCAAGTGAGATAACGTTATCGGAAGGAGATTTCACCTGTCCCAGGCTCTCACAAAGCACACACTATCCTCATTTTTCCAGTGGCCCCAGGGGTGGGCCATCTGTGGAAACAGGAAGGCTGGCTAAAGCTCTAGTTCCTTGCTACATCTCAGCTTGAGGAAGGCCCCCTTGGGCCCAGTGGCCTCATGGTTTGCTGGTGTCTGTAGGGACTTTGGAAGTGGCAGAGGAGGGTACTTGAGGTGGAGGCCTGGCCCAAACTGCGCTATCCTCAGCCTGGCTGTGGGAATGGAGGCCCCAACAAGTGTGTCTCTCTCGCGGCCCCCTGGCCAGGGTCAGGAGGTCAGGTGCTAAGGTTTAGTCTGCTGGTGCGGTAAGACCAACCACACTACAGACCATTTGAGTGCAGCTCTTGGGGGCTGAAGAGTCAGCTACTTAGCATCCAGGAAGCCCAATACCTGTGTCCAGAGCCAGAGCCTCTTAGAAGAGAGGTGAAGGCCCCAGGCCACATGGATCATAAACCCTGCTCCACCCTCTCTCTAGTGGCCTCGCACAGGTCAGGCTGCTTCTCTGAGGCTCAGTTTCCTCATCAGGCATAGGGTGGAATTAGCTAGATGAGGGGCTTTCAAAGTTTATTGTTTTCCTTGAGACCCACAACAAGAGATACACTTTTTTCCTCCACCCAGCACACACATCCATGTATATAATTAAACGAAAGTGTCACACAGCAGCACCTTCCTATATGCAGTACTTTGCATTTTCTGTGCTGTTCTGTGATTTTCATTTCAGTTGAAAAATGCTAAACTATTAAATTGATTCTGTGACCTGCTAGTGGATCATAACCTGCAGTTTAAAAACACCAGGCTGAATTATAGTTGGGGGCCCTTGAGCACCGTTATGCTGTGATTCTGCCAGGACAGCAGTGGAGGGAGCAGTGGCTTCTCTCTTTTGGGCCAGAGACTGGATGAAATGTCTAGTGTTTTATACCAAGCAGGTTTTTAATTCCGGGGGTGGAGCCAGGAGCTGCTGATGCTGCTTTCTTTTTTTGCCTCAAAAACAAAAGGGTCTTTACAGAGCTGCATAGACTCAAAGGTCTGGATACAATCGTGTGGAGCTCGAGCTCCTCCTCCAGTATTCCCCAGTTACAGTGGGAATGAAGGGGGGGGGATCCCCAGCCGAAGAGGAGACCTGGGGCGAGCCCCTCTCACCCTGTGGGGAACAATAGATAGTGTGATCTCAACTGGTCCCCAGCGTGGCTGGGCCCTTCAGCCTTCCCATCAGTGTGGCGCTGTGGGTCAAGCTGCAGCCCCATGGACTGAGCGCATGCAGGGAGGATATTCAGATTGTTTGACAATTGCGCAGCCCAGGTACTGATGCAGTCCTGGATCAGGTCCACCTACTGCACCAGCTGCTAACTCTTGAGTTGCATGATCCTGAGGAGGTCTGGGGTTGCAGGTTAGGGGCCAGGGTGATGGTGGCGGGGATGCAGGAGTTCAGTGCAGCACTTACTTATTAACATGTACAAAGTATTTCATTATTTTAACACTGGTAGAGCTGCATCACAGTGTACATCCCATTCTCAGCCCTGGGCTATGCCCTGTTGCCTTAGATTGTCCCAAAGAGGCCACCATTAGACCTCACCTAGTGTGGACCAGCTGAGGGTGGTCTGAGCATGTACTGAGTGTTGTCAGGTGACAAAGGCTGTGCTGACCAAGGGCATGGAGAGTGACTAGACTTTTGGAGCTGAAGCCCTCAGGCAGAATAACCCAATAGGTCTTTTCAAGTGTGTGTCCAGAAGTCAGTCACTCACAATCCCAGGGCAACGTTGGAGCCTAAACATACACCGCTGTATTATGATGAAGTTGTTTCAGCAGCTCTCCACCTAAGGCTTATAGGCTGCAACCACTTTAAAGAAAGACTCATTAGAAAGTGTATTGCTTGGGGAGGCCCCGAGGCCCAGCAGATGGGGACTGTGCCAGGACTTCTATGTCTAGACACCTGGCTTACTTCCGAGCCTCTGTTTCTTGGGTTTATTTTGTGCCTTCTGTCGTCTTCCATCTGGACGGGCAGAGATCTTATTTGGAATTCCAGGACTGCTGTTGAGGCCTCTCTTGAGACGAAGCAATGTCCCTGACTGGCAGGGGCAGGTCTACTTTATTGTAGGAATCCTTGGACCTGGTTGGAAGCCGAGCCTCTTCTTCCTTAGGTCACCTGCCATCTAAGGCACTTTCTGGCACTGTCTTTAAGCTGGTGAACCATGGGTCCGAGTTCTCGGTTACTCCCTTCCAGGGCCTTGATTGTCCCCCTGTTCCAGCAGAATCGTGATCAAATGGATCTGATGAACTTGCTCTCTCCTCACGGCTTGGCGAGGAGTGGTGCTCAGCACATCCCTCTGCAAGTCTCTGCTCTGAGGGAGGTGCCACTGGGTAGCACTTGACTCAAGAGGCATGTCCTGTCATTTGTGTTCTTATTTTTGTAAGACCAGAGTTACAAACATTCCAGGAGTCAACTGGAATCTGGAGAAGTGAGAGCCCACTTTCTGAGCCTTTTTCCTTATCCATACAGTGGGGATAAGAATACCCATTTCACAGTTTGAAGATCAAACAAGACAGAGAACATGAAAAAGCTCGGCAAATGATTCAGCTCTAGGTGAAAGAAAGGAGTTTACTGTCATTCATTAGTATTGCCCTTATTTAGCATTTCTTATAATTTGCATATCCAAATACCTTATTTGGTGCAATCTTTCTGTGATTCCGGGCTGGGATGTTGGCTTACTTGCTTACAGAATAGTATAAAGAGAAAAAAATCACTTTCCGAACAATCTCGATTTCTTAACTTGGCCAGATGGCTTAAATGTTTTTGTAAACATGGGGGAGAGGGGTCCAGAATCACCCAGCCCCTCTTCTACCAGCACATTATTACTGTGTTTTCTCCATCTCCTGTTCATCTCCGGAAATCTTAAAAAGGATGAGAATTATATTCTATGTCACTGCCCAAGAACCATATAAACAGTACTGAGCTGCACACTTGTTTCTCATAAATCCAGTTGGGCTAACATTATAGACCTGTTTCTGTCACCTCTGGCTGGCTGGGTGTTTGTATTTATCCACACATCCTTTATGTCCAGGGCACACACTGTATAGGTGAAGCTTGTGTCCTCCCAGCTAGAGATTGCCTGTAACTCAGGAACTCTACGTTGAAGCGCTAATTGTGGGCCTTGATTCATAGTGTTCCTGAAAGCTTTGGGGCAAGACTAAACTTCCTTTTGGCAGTTATTGACAGCTGCCAAGATTGAAATAATGAACCCAGAGGCCCTGATTCCCCACAAACCACTCTGGGGTCAATCTCCTTGCATGGCTCTCTCTACCTTTCGAAAAACTGCTTCTTGTGCTTCTCTTCGCTCATTCCGTTCATGTCCATTTCCTACTCTTTTGCCAGACTTAATTGCCAGAATTATCTGAGTGAGTTATTTATATTAGTCTACAACCAGCCAACTATTGCAACTAGAGACCCGTCAAATAGAACACATGCTCAATTGCCTTAGTGACTTTCAGTCTGGGACCTTGAAGGGCCCACAGGAGATGGGTTGAGGGATTGGGGTATGGTTGTGCATATGATCAATGGGTCAGAGGCTGGAGCTGGGGAAATGCCCCAATGGTTATATTTTCTTAGACTTACAGATGTTTTTGGCTCACAGGTGTACATTGTTGTGGCATGACCATTGGGTGTTGATGGAAGATGGTTCCTTGGTGTTGGGTATGAGGTACTTGGCTGGGTGTGTTCATGACCCAGGGATCCATGCTCATCTTGATCCTCAGTTCTGGATGGATCTGATCCATATCTCCAAGGTCCTGGGCTCCACCTGAGGCCGCATGATCATAGCTTCAAGACGAGTGAGGAGTGGCCTTATTTTTTCACTGTCTTCATCGTCATCAACAACACGGACACTTCCATAGGAGCACTTTAGAGGTGACAGAGATCTGTCACCTGAAATATGACTTTCCATTCCTCCCAATCACTTTGAAAACTGTAATCCCATTTTTAAAGGTGAGGAAACAGGTTCAGTGAGGTTAGGTGACTTGCCGAAAGTCCCCCAGATGGTAGGTGGTAGAAAGTGGCTTTGAACCTCAATCTTGAAGCCTAAGCTCTTTCTCTCTGGCCACACTGTGTATCCACTCTGGATTCTTGTCCAGTCCTCTTTGAGAAGAGCTCGGAATGCTTTTGAAAAGATGAATTTTGCTATTGCTCCTTTATAGAATGTCAGTGTTTGCCTAAGTTAGTTCTTAGGTAGTGATGATCAAGAATATAATAGTTCATTGGGATTTACCTAGTTGATTCTAGCACAGAGCCAGAGGCCCAAAACACCAAGATGCCTGGCTTCTCTGGCATTAAGTCCATCCGTAGATGCTGTCCTCTTGAAGAGTGTGTGTGCAAGGGGCGTGGGGAAGCTAAGTTTGGATCTCTGCTCTGTTCCCTTTTCATCTGTTTAGTTTAACCTCCAAAGTCTTATACCACGTTTTCTGTGCCAAATGGAAAATGATGTTTTTATATTGCTTCATACATCATTTTTAACTCCTGCTTGGGGGCTGGGATCTTGGAACACTTTAAGATACTTAGCACAGGACTCTGCTTAAAGCTATGAGAAGTTTTTGGATTTTTTTTTGTTGTGAAGTTAGCTGAATTAGCAGAACTTACAGTTTTACAATTGTTTTTTGTGTTCGGTTCAGAAAGACAAGCTTGAAAAAACAGGTGACACTGAAGTGTATTTTAGTGAATGATTTTTTTTCCTGTTAGAAGGGAGGTTGGTTATTCTTTGATTCTAATTTTCAGGTTATTTCTCCAAGATCCACATTTCTGGTTTTTTTTCCTGACCCATAGGGTCTTCAGTCCTGGATACTCATTACTTGTAATAGTCTGAAATGACCCTTGATCCATAGAGTTTTATTTGGGTTCAAATCAAGTCATAAGAGGCACCAAAGGCCTTGTGACGTTGTCAATAGTGACTGTGGCCTGTGAGGAAGGGCCCTGTGTGAGTCCATCAGCCACATCTCCCCATCTCGCTGTTTCCCCAGCCATCCAGCTCACTTCCCTAGGATGAATGCCCTCCTCTTCTCAGTCAGGGGGAATTCTTTGTCTGATACATGTTTCTGTGGTACACACCCATGTGCACATGTATGTGTGCAAATATGTGTGTCAGAGGGAAGAGATGGTGAGGGAAGAGGTATTGTAGGTAGAGTTCTCATTGGGGAATGGTTTTTTTGCAGAAGAGACACTTTCACATGAAGGGAGAAGTTAGTAAGATGTCTATGCCAACCCCACCACACTCCCTTTATGACTGATTGTTCCTGCATCTTCCTTGTTTCCCATCTTCTCTGACTCCCTCAGGAATTGCCTAGTCCAAGAGGATGCACAGTGATGATTGACTCCATAGGCTTTTTGCCATGACCATGAAGTCAGGGCCTTCCAAGTGCAAGGAGTCTTTGCAGATGGCAACGTTTCCAGAAACAGGAAGGCCTTGGAAAGCATTTGAGCTCATTAGCTAGAGGCAAAGGTTCTTTTGGATGCTTTCTTGGTCTTCGTCATTTCCAAATTGTAAAAGCAATTTCCGCAGAATCTTCCTCACCTCATCAGAGAGGACTTTGTTCTCAGGGAATGTCTTCAGGGAGCCTTTGACAGTTTCTCTGCTGGGCCCTATGGCATAAACTGGGCTGTCAGAGGGTTCAAGAAACAGCAGGCTTGCCTCAGATGTGGAAAATCTGGCTCTGACCTCGCACCAAGGTAATTGCACAGCCTGCTTTGAAGAGCTTGTATTGCCCTGCTGAGGGGCCTGTGGCTTCTCCTTCCATTATCTGTAGCAAGTGGCCTAGGCCAGTGCTTCCCAGTCACGGCCACAAGAGTCACCTGTTGTTGGAACCTGGAAAAAAGAAATCAACTTCCACCCCAGACTGACTGAATTAGAATATCCAGGAGAGGAATGTGAAATCTGTACCATTTAAACCTACTCTACAGGGGATTCTGTTGCTTTTCCAGGCCTGAGAACCCTTGGACTCTTTACTCATCGACTAGGCAGTGGGAGAAGGCAGGAAGAGGGGTGAGATGACACTCAGGTGGGTCCTTGTGTCCTTTTGGTCTCCTGGAGCTCAGCTTCTGGCTGTTCACCTTCATGGCACTAGAAATAGCCTGCTGTTGACATTGAGCCTGGGAGGTTGGGGGGTCAGTAGAATACTCTAGGCTCCGGTAGGCGCATTTCCCTGGGCACAGCCCTGAGATAGAAGCAGCTTTCTGTGAGTGGGATGCTCCTGACGCATTGCAGATGGGCTCACTGCTGAGCAATTCAGCGGGTCCTCCTGGCCCACAGAGGCGCCCAGGCCCTGGCTAGGTTGCATCATGGATGAGCAGCTTGGTTCATGGTGCAGGGGTGCTGGGTGACTGCCCAGTGGGAGACTGGCATTCTTCTGGACTAGTGCTCACTGTGGGCCCAGTGGTGGGGAGCTTACATCTCACCCAAGGAGTGCCGCCTGCCCCTGCCCTCTGTCCTCTCATCTCCCAAGTGCCCCTTTCTGTGTTGCAGGGGGAGAGGGAGGCTCGGGCGATGGTGAAGCACCATTTATTCATGAGGGCCAATTCAGGAACATTGAAAAGATCTTTGGGCCGCATTTTCAAAAATTCATAACTAAAGTAATTTTATGGAGACCCAAGGGGGCAAAAAGTGAAAACAGATTTAGATTTCATATTTCATAAATATATGTGTATATTTCTAAAAACAAATCCCCAATACTTGAAATTCCAAATGTAGAACATGGATATATGGGCTGCCTACCCACCTGGTAGACAAGTGCCTCCTTGGGTGTTTATGATGGCTACCACCTAGGAAGTGCTAAGTGCTTGACCTGTCTTAACACTTGTAGTCCTCCCCACACCCTAACAATGTATGTACACAGTTACCATCCCTGCTTTCAGATGAGGAAACAGATGCAGAGAATTAAATACCCTTCTTAAGGTCACACAGCTGGTAAATGGAGGAGTTAGGTTTTAAACCTGGTCAGGGATTTGAACCACTGGAGGCCTTGGGTTTAGCTGCTGCGCAGCACTGTGTTTCATGAAGCAGAGGATAGCCTGGTTCAGGGCAGTCCCACTCCGTATGACACCTTCTGCTTTCCTGCCACCCTTTGTACTGGCAGGGCTCTCTGCTCCTAGGCATCTCCCTGTCTCTTTGCATATAGTCTTCCTAGCCTTCTGCATCCAAACCCTTTCCTTAACCCTCTAGGTTTCAGAAATGCCTGGAAATTGCAGATTTGTCCAGGGAGTGTTTTCCCACCGTGGCTCAGGAAGGTCTGTGCCTCTGTTGCTGACATTGACCTCCTCCTTGCCACTTCTGGCCTTTCACTGGGGCTGGACTGTGCAGGCATCTCTATGCTTAGAAGTGTTGTGTCCTCGTTGTGGAAATTGACTTCCCAGAGTCATCCTGGGAAGGAGAGTGTGACTTCTAGGTGCACATCTGCCATCTGAGTGATGGCTGGAGTAGACGTGCTGGCCAGGCTGGACGGTAGGGTTCTGGTCCTCTGTCGGTGCTTCACACACATCATGCTTGGGGAAGAGAGGGTCTTCCTTGCACGATCAAGACTGCAGCATCAGCTAAACCCTGGCCAAAATCTCAAAGCATCACTGTGCTCATCAGAATTATTTAACTAGGAATGCATCTTAGTAGCGCATTGTCCCAGGCACTGGGCAGGACAAGTTAAATTGGAAACAGTTCCTGGCCTCTTGGGGGGCTCCCTAAGGCTGAGTGATAGTTTCCTGGAAAGAGCATTGATCATGGAAGTCAGGGGCGTGGAATCCAGTCTGCATCTGCTCTTCTCTTTCTCTGATCTCAGTTTTCTCATCTGTAAAATGAGAAACAGTGCACAACATGACATCTTAAACTTACACGATGTTATCTGTCAATTACATCTCAATAAAGCTGGAGAAAAAAAGAAACTTGGTGCTTTTGAGAATTTTCTACAGAAGTTCTTAAAGGAGAGAGAAGAATAAAGTGAATGATCCCATTCCTCCATCTCTTCCCTCAAAATATAGGAGCAAAATCCAAAATCACCCACTGTGTGTACAACATTTACTTAATAAACTTGTGCAGGTTGTTCCTGTCACTGCATGATGTTTGTGTTTTATTCAGTATAAAAACAGTATTTTCCCTACATCTTTGAATCAATTTTATTCTCCATGAGTATGTTCTCTGAGTGGCTTTGCATACCACTGACACCCAGAATCTTGGTTGAGGCCTTACCTTTGGGAGACAAAGGTTAGGGAGCAGGGCCTGTGCCATGCTTGGGTTTGGGGGGCAGCATACAAAAAATAACCCATGTGGACTCGTGCTTTTCTCCTTTTCTGCTTGTTTCGGGGTCTTATTCTAACACTGCTCTAGCATCTTTCCTTCACAGACTTATCGATTATATCAACATCTTATCTTAAGAATGCTTCACTCTTGAAATGTGCTCAGAAGGAGCACATCCAGCCCTTGCCACTCCCCAGCCTTGCTTGCTTCTGCCTAGACACAGCCTGGTTCCCTGGGGAGAGGCATGCCCAGATCTGAGATGTTTGCTCAGGAATATTTTCCAAGGCCCCTTCCAGCTCTTCTTTCTGTGGGTCTACGTGAGGTCACAAAGCTAAGACAGGCACGCTGACAACTGTGTAGATGGCACAGCAATATGTTAATCCAAGAGATAAAAGAGAAAGCAAAGCAAGAGAGAACAGTGTGAAATCCCAGAGGGAGCTCGAGGCCCCAGAGACTTCCCATTGCTTCCAGCAACAGAACGAAGACAACTCTGGATGCCGTGGCACCTCTGGGGACCAAACATGCTCAAGTCTACACTGCAGGCATTGAGAGAGAGTCAGCCCCAGCCAGAACCAATATCAGATGGGACCCTCCGGGGAGCGATGATCCGATGTGGCCTGGGAGCAGGGCCAGTCCTCTGTCTTCTCTGACACTCCACCCTTGTAACCGGATGCACCAGGACTTCCCAGGAGGCAAGTTCCATCTCTGCCTTCTTTTCCTTTCTCCTTTGCTCTGCACTGGCTTTGGTGGTAAGCATACCAGGCATGAGCATCATTGCGTGGCTCCAGAGAGTCTTTTGGATGGCTAGGGTGGGGTCCCTGCAAAGCCCCTGAATCTTACACTTCTCTGCGCTCCATTCTCCCTCCCTCTTAACATCCTCCTCTTCTGAAAAGGAAGCTGTTATCTCCCTAAATAAACTAGCACTTTCATCCTTCAACATTGGCAATGGAGAAAAATACTCTATGTGGGCAAAGGTAGCTGAATGTCCCTGACTCTCTCTGATTTTACTTATGTCTAGTACTACCACCAAGATACTAGTTTTAAGGGGGTGCCATTTTCCTCTAACCATGGTGGCCCAAGCTTGGGTGCATGGCTTTCCAACCTTTTCCTTATCCCTTCTGTTGTGTTGAGAATCTGGCCTAGCATTTAAATAGGACTTTACTGAAAACTTGGGGATAGCAAAAGGGAACTGAACAGAGGGTAACAGAGGCAGATAACTGCCTTACAGGGCATAACATATCCCTCTTAGCTCACAAGCCCCCTGTCAGCGTCCTAGTTTTTGGCCTGTCTCCATGGGCTGGGGTCACTGGTGTCTCTGCAGCCCACAACTAGATGTCAGCCCTCCAGAAATCCCCACCAGGAGAGTGCAGCCCAGAGAGGGAGATGCAAGGACCATCTCCTGGGCAGTTTTAGGCCTGTCTCCTGGGTACAGCTCTCCTGTTGGAAGCCATCCTCTTCTGCAATGCCTGAAACAGGGAATGAGAGCTGCCTTTCCTCATTCTGGGAGACTTCCTCCCAGTCTGGAGGGGTGTGACCTTACTCCTCAAGATCATGATGGACGATTTCAACACAGTAAGTTCAACACCTCTGGCCAGCATAGGAGATATCAAAAGGGGTGCGGCACTTACATTTCCTTCTTAGTAGAAGCAGGATAACGTAGTGGTTAGAGACGTGTGCCCTACTGTCCCTCCTGGGGTCGTAATCCTGTCTCTGCCTTTGACTAGTTGTATTATCTTGGGAAAATGGCTTTGCTGCTCTGGGCCCCAGCTTGCTTGTTTGTCAAGTGTGTGTATTATAGTGTCTCCCTCAGTGTTGAGGGCAGCTTGTGATTGTGGGGTTAATACACACAAGGCATTTAGAACAGTTCCTGGTTAATGACTATTGTTGGTGATTTATTCCCAGCAGGTCTGCTCTGTGTGTGAGTCTAGCCCATAAAGGGCCCAGAGTGGGAAGTTACCACCATGATGCAATGTAGCACAGCCTGGTTTCTCAGAGTGTTCCTGCGTGTGTTCCTTATTAGGTTCCATCCAACCCTAGCATGTAAGCTCTGTGAGGTGGGACTTTTGCCCATCTTGTTTGCCACTGTATCTCAAGTGCTTGGAACAATGTCTGACCAGTAGTAGATGCTCAATAATGACTTGTTGAATGACTGAGCTCTGTGGGTTAGGTATAGCAGGTAGTATTAACCCATGTGACAGAAGAAAAAGCTGAGGTCCAGAGACATGAAGTGACTCTCCTAAGGTTGCATGAGGAGTCAGCAACAGAGCCGGAGGAGACCTGGGGTCTCGCTCAGGAGGAGGACTCAGGAGACCTCGTCCAGTGCTCCTGCCCCAATGTGCTGTTTTCTCTATCAAGAGTCTTGCCCTTGGGTAGGCTGTAGCAGGGCCTAGATAAAAGGTGGGCTGCTCTCAGGTCAGCTTCCTGCACCCCATCCGCCCTGCTGCCCTGGGTCTCTCTGTGTGCACTTACGTGTGTATGCTGCGAGTTGGAGGCTCTGGAGCTTGTCAACCAGTGGTGTCTGCTGCATGAAATCCTCCCAGGGGACAGCTTCGGGCCAGGCTTCTTCCACCCCCTTGCTGAGTGGGGTGGAGCAGATTGCTGCATGCCCTCCTGAAGCAGGCATTGCCTGCATTAGGCTTCCAGGTCTGGATGTGGGTACAAGGTGAGGGTGCACCAGGCAGGTTGGTTTGGTTTCCTGATGGTGGTGCACAGATTGCCCTTCTGTGAATAGGATATCTGTTACCTGAGGTACTGGGTACCAGGCACCCCTTGTCCCTTTTTCAGCTTCCTGTGGGGCTGGAAGGGTCCTCCAGGGCCATTTTTTAAATCTTTTTTCCCTCCATGCAAGATTGTACCAGATATAGTTTAGAGATATTAGTTGTCCTTTAAAAGGTGCAAGAAATAGGCCCAACCACTTCTGAAAATTTTTCTAAATTGAAGGTTGCAAATTTTTTTTTCTGTAAAGAGCCAGATGGTAAATTTTTTAGGCCTTGTGGATCATGCTGTTGCAACTACTCAACTGCGCATGTGTAGCATGGAATCAGCTATAGACCATCCATAAGGGATGAGCATGGGTGTGTTCCAATAAAACTTTATTTACAGAAACAAACATGGGGCCAGATTTAGCTCAGGTTCTGTTTGTTTGCCAACCTTTATTCTAGATGATCATCTTTGGGGTCAGCTCCTTTCCTTTGGTCTTGCTGGTCCTGGGTACTGCTGGAGTCAGATCATCCAAGGGGAAGGCAGTTCCATGTCGAATTTTCAGCCTCTGCTTCAAAACCCTTCTCAGAGAATACCTGTTCAGGAGAGGGCCTGAGAGGTTCTGGAAACATGTGCCTCAATGCAGAAGACTTGCTGTGTGTGGAAAGGCTGGCTGTCTCTCCAAATTCCAGTTGATCTGGAAAAGCCACACAGATGTGGGCCTGGATGGGGTGCCTAGTCTTGGGTGGGGCCGGATTACTGTAAATGCTCAGACCCGTGAGTTCCTGGCTCCATAGCCCCTCCCAGCCTTCCTAAAGCCAAGAAAAATGAAAGGCAAGGGCTGTCTGAACTTGGGCAAAATATTTAAGGTTTAGTGGGTAGGATGAAATATAAGTGACCAGTCTGCTCCTTCAGCCAAGCCTGCCTGATTCCTGAGACATTCATGGTGGGGATTGCAGATTGGTGGGGAGCCAGTGGGGAGCCTCAGCAGGCTTGGGATAGATGTCTGGATCTCAGGAGCTACTGCCTTCTGAGAGCAGATTTGGCACTATTTTGCAGCTCATCTTTGCACAAGGAGATTTTTATGGAAATTTGACCACTCCCAACTAAACACCCTTGCTATTAGCATCTTTCCTTTTGACAGAGGAGTTTTCTTCCTCTGCTCTGATGGATTATCCAGGCTGGGCTGGGTTCCTGTGTGGAGTTACGGGCAGTCTTTAGGGGAAACATTTGGTGTGGTAGGAAGATCATGGTTTCTGGGATGAGATTTATGTCTTGGCCATGTGCCATTACTTGTAATGGCCTCAGGCAAGTTCCTTAACCTCTCTGAGCTTCAGACTTCACCTGCATGAGGTGCTGGTGGCACTGTCCCTACTGTTTCTGGAGAGGACTGAATGAAAGTTGATATACGAAGCACTGAGCAGAGTGCCTGACACATAGTAGGTACCCTGCAAAAGAAAAGAAAAATTCAAGTGTAATATCCAGGTCTGGCTCAACATCTTTGAGGTTGTCTATATGCTTCCCTAACAAGTAACCCCCCAGCAGTAATGTTTTAAGATGTGAAGGAGGCCTGAAAGAAGTGGCCACTATGTGAGGAACAGGCACTTTTGAGAGTCGGCCTGTTCCTTCCTTTCCCCATTGGAAACATTCAGCTAGGATGGGAGCCAGAAACACCAGGGGAAGGGGTCTAGTCTGAGAATCTTGGGAAATAACCTTTTTGTGTGCACTTTTCCAGAAGAAGGGGACAGGAGTGGCCTGGGGCTCTGGATATTTCAGGATACCTGCTTTGAAGATCTTGTCTTGCCCCTCTTCTATTACGGGTGCTTTTGTAGATTCTTGGAGGCCGAAATGTTCTTTTATTGTTGCCCTACATGAGGCACCTTTTGTCCAAACACAACCTACTTCCCCTGCTTCCTGTGTCCCATATATCTGTGCAGGCGGTGGTCCTGCTCACCCTTTTCCTGGCAGGTGGACCAAAGCTTTCTGCAGGTTCTCCATCGAGCTGGGTGCCCCTAGCACACAGTGAGCCAGTGGGAGGCAGTAAGCTGGGAATGAGTGTAGGAGGGAGGCCTTGAAGGCATGGAGAGGGGACAGGACAGGACGAGGAGAAGACAAAGGAGGAGAAGGAGGCAGCTGAGATGGTGCTCGCTCACCGCAGAGAATGTGATTCAGCCAGCCCCGTGCAGACTTTTCTCCAAATGAGAAAGGAATGAGAAAATGTAATTTTAGTGTCTGGCTTTTTTGTCTGATTCCCTGCAGAGGTTCCTTCTGGGCTGTGGTGTTGGGTATCGTCCTTCCCCTGCAGCGGCCAGCCGTCCAGCCAGGATAAGTGAGTTTGGATGTCTCCTGGGGAACAGCCTGAGGCGGAAGTGGAGAGTAATGCATGTGCCCAGGAGGCCTGGGGGGCTTGGATTTGGGGACGTGGAGGTAACATCAAGGATATTGCAGAGGATTTAGGGACAAGGTAGTGGGGTCATCAGCCTGACTCAGTCTGGGCTGAGCTATATTGGGTCTCTGTTCCTACGCCGAGGCACGAAGCCATGTTTTCCAGGCCCTGTTCCCTGGCCCCACTGCCAACACAGGTGTACATTTTGGTGGAGGCCTGCCGACCTCTGTACAAAACCAGGCAGTGGAATCTTTGCTTGGACTAATACCCGGCTGGGAAGTATGCAGTCCTGGGAGAATGTGTTCCAGGCAAGGCCTGGGGCGCCCCTGTGCCCAGCTGCCTTGTGGCTCCTGGCACGGGAGATGCCAGGCCATATGCATAGCTGGCTGGACAGGCTGTTGCGTGTGTGTGTGAAAATCAAACTTGGGGAGATTATAAACCAGACAGACTCCCCCAGCCCAACCCTGAGGCCCTACCTCCCCCAGAGAGCGCTCAGTGATGCTGTAGGGAGGATTCACACTTGCTGGAAAATCTGCTCAACATTTTCAGCCTGCTCTCCCTCCCGTCACTGCCAGTCAGTGTGTTAGGGGAGTAGAAACTCATTTCAATATGAGTTTATGAAATAATATAATTAGGGAGATAAATTGAAAAATGCATATAATATGCTTACATGCCAGATATAAATTACTTTTATCTACACCACTACACCCACCCATTAACCTGGAGACTTGGGAGTTGTCTGCGGCATGAAACTCTCTTGGGAGATTTTCCCAGGGAACCCAGCTCCTAGGAACTCCTTAAAAGCAGAACTTAAATGATAGCACATAGATTAGAGCATCTTGGAACCCTCATGATTCCATTTAAATTTGTCTTTCAATGACTTCATCATGGGTCAGAAAAAAATGCAATCTCTTTTTGGCACCTTTTGCACCTGGTGTGGCACAGGAGGAGGAAGGAGTCTGGCAGTGAGGATCATGGGATGCTTGTCTTTCTATGCTGGAAGGCAATTCCGTATGGAAAGAGAGTAGACTTTTTTGGTGTGTCCCCAGAGAGCAGATTAAGTGCCATTGGTTAGAGGTTATAGAAAGGTGGATCTTGGATCAATACAAGGGATCTCTTTCCAGCAAAGCATTTTGGTTAAAAACATGGATTTGAGAGTCAACTGGAATGTGGTTTGACGTCCAGATCTACCACTTACTAGCTGTGAGGCCTTGGGGAAATTCACTTCTCTGGGTCTCAGTTTCTTCAACAGGAAGGTGGATAAAATGGTAATGAAACCTCGTAAACTCGTAGGATTGCTCTGAGGATTAAAGGAGAATGTAGAAGAATACAATTAACTCATAGTTAGGCCAATTCAATAAAAGTAGGCATTGTTGATGGAAGATATAGCGTTGCTAGCAGTAGTAAGAAAATTAGGTATACTATATATTTAAAGTTGCCTTGCAGTGAGATGGGATGATTGGCTGACAGTGAATGCCTCTTTGTCCCTGGAGATTTTGGCAACAGCTGGCTGGCTTCTTCGTAGCGGTGCTGCATGGAGATTTCTGGAGGAGATTCAGAAATCAAATTCTTGGACTGGATTTAATGATCTTCAAACTTGGCTGTGACTATCTCAACCTCTGGGGAGTTTTTTCCTCTTAAAAATAATAACAATTGTTTTAGAAAATATTCGCTACAAATAATTCAAGCAACAGCAATGTTCAGAGAGAAATTTTTAAAATAATTCAGAATCTCACCACCTAGAAATAACCATCTTGAACAGCAAGAGAAAGTCACTGAAGAATCTTTCTATGGATATATACAGCTGGAAGGATACATAAATCATAGATTGACAGAAATAATTTTAGAATAATAGGATCACACTCTACATCCTAATTTTAACAGAGTATTAACTTACTTTGCTTAAATTTCTGAGGTGGAACATCTGAAGGAAGTGCTGAACTCTGTATAAATATTTCTTCATTGAAACAGTTGGTTTTTAAAAGATCTCACTAAGGTTATGAAAAATATTAAGAAGTTGGAGTCATTACTTTCCATTATCAACTACTTTCAATTTTAGTCTTTTGAGTCCATACTATAAAAGACAAAAAAGAGATTAGCATTCACATACCTTCTCCTGCTCCTGCCTCTGCCTTATTTTGGTAATAGCATTGTTTTCACATTGTTAAAGTTGATAATATTTAATAAATCCCAGAGTTGTTTAGTGTCAAGCCTTTCCCTAATGCAGGCATTCAATTTTCACTTGTATTCTCTCTGTCTCTAATTTATCCAGCAATCTGAAATGGTGTTATTTTCGCCTTCAGTTTGTTTTCTTTGATCTGTAGTCTAACTTTTCTTGTTTTATTGAATATATATTCTGATTAATTTCTTCTATGCGTTAAGCATTCGTAGGAAATTTCTTCTATTTCTTTTTCTGTTTTCTTCTAAATGGGGCTCTTCATCTTCTTGGTGCTGTGTTCCTTGTTTTTCCCCTGTAGTATGTGTATACAAATGCCATATTGTTTTTACCTTGCTTATGCTGAACTTCTGTAGCTGTGTCTAGTCCTTCCAATAGCTCTGATACTCTGGGCAGGTGCTTTATGACTCCTTTTGTAATTGATCTAAAATCTCTGCCTTGGTGTCTGAGCTGAAGTTTGAGATGATTTCTGATGCCTGAGAGCATGGTAGGGGAACGTGGAGACGAGGGAGGGTAAGAGCTCAGAGCTCTGTGTTCTTTTGGGTAGGACTGCACGCTGCTTTCCTGAGATTTTGTTAGATGTCCTGTTCCAAGGTTCGTTCCACTCATGGAGGATGTACCGTCTTCCATGAGGGGATGCCTTTAACATTTACATGATCTCCTTAATTAAACATTGAACCCTGGAGCCCATGCTTCTGTGACAGAGAGGGACCCCTAATTCTTCACACTGTTTTACAGTTGTTTCCAATTTCTCTCTTCATCTCTCTCCCTATCAAGTCAGAAAAGGGAAAAAAAATGATACGATCATCCTGCTTGCATACAGCCAAAGTCTGCTTTTTTCCAAATGTTACAACTAGCGAAGTATCTCAGGATTTTGGTCTCAGCAGTAATGCTTCTGGGGGTGGGGTGGGGACAGCAACCTCGAAAGTCATGCCAAATCCTGTTCCCCTACCCTCACCCCAGTTCTCCTCCCTGCTGGATGAATGTTGATAGCATTCTTTGTTTGATCGCTGCTGGTTTTTCTTGTCCTTTTTTTTTTGTTTAATTATGTATTCGGGCATGGAGTTACTGTGATCTGGCTACACCCTGCCATCTTTCTCCAAAAGCCTCTCTGAGTACCTTTTAAAAAATGCCATTTCCCAGGCTTGGGCCCGATACATAGAATCAGATTCCCCTCCTGGGCAAGGGTACAGGAATGAATATTTTTACAGAGTTTCCGAGGTAGTTCTAACTCAACCAAGTCTAGTGTCCATTGTAAGTTTCCTATAAGATTCTCTGCACCACCAGGATTCTGCCATTCATTCTGTTCTCTTGAAGAAGCAGGGAGGGGGTGTTAGCACAGGGTTCCTGCCAGCTCTTCTCCCAGATGTTCCCTTGGTTTCTTCTTGCTGTGTGGGAGAGGCGTGACATATCTCCCCTCATTCTAATTATTTCTTTTTCCAGCTGTAGGTAGGAGGGCAGAGGTTGGAGGGTCATCTAATTCCTGCTTTCCACAGCGACCTAAAAGTACCCTGTATCTTTTAGCAGACTTGCCCTTGAGTTTGTGTACTGATAAATTGTTCTCCACCCTGCATGTATGTTAGGATCACTTTGGGGCTCTAAAAATACTGTTGCCTGGGCCTTACCCCTAGAGATGCTGTGTTCATTAGTCTGGGGCCCAAATCACTGACCTTTTCTTAGAGCTCCCCTAGGTGTTCTAACTAATCTTCTTCCAGGATTGAGAATCAGTAGATTGTTCTTTCTTATTTCTTTAGTGACTCGTGACCCTTTCTCCATTTCCCCTACTCATACTCCAGGCCTTGGTTATGGCACATGTATTTTCCACCCACTAAATATCTCCCAGGGTAATGTTACTTAGAACAATAGAGTGTTGTGGTTGAGAACATGGGCTTTGGAGTAAGAGAAAGCTGAGTGTGGATCCTCTTTTCGCCCCTGCTGCCTGTGTGACCTTGGCAAGTAGCCTAACCTGTGTTAGATTCTTTAGCCTCTTTATGTAAAATAGGGATTTCAGATCTACCTGGCACTGTTTTGAGGACCCAAATTAGTTTTAAGGACTTAAATTAGTTTTGAATGACAATCATTACATATTATAGTAGTCTTATTTTGGTTAGTGTTTTCCTGGTGTATTCTTTTCTGTCTCTTTATTCTCAGCCTTTCAATAAGATTTTGCTTTAGATATGTCTTTTGTAATCATCACTTAATTGAATTTTGTTAACTTTGTAATCCAGTCTGATAATCTCTATCTTTTAATAGGTAAATTTAATCCATTTATGTTTATTATAATTACTGATATAATTTCTGAGTTTTTCCTACTGTTTTATTTTGCATTTCTGTTTACCAGTCCTTTCCTTTGCTCTTCTTTTCTTTCTTGTCTCATGTTGACGGGACATGAGGACATCCCCTCCTTTTTTCCTTTGCTGGTTCAAAAACTATAGATCATTTTCTATTCTCTTGGTGATTACTCTTAAATTTTTAATATGCATACTTAGCCAAAAATCTTTTTAGAAACATTGAAAGTGATACAGTATTATTAATAAAATACTGTATATAAAGGATTCAGAACAGTGCCCAAAAGCCATTAAAATGCATAATAATTTCCAGTTACTAGTGCTGCCTTACTACTGCCAACACTACAATTAACATTAGTATCATCATTTTACCCAAAGAGCTGCTAAGCATTATTTTTATCCATGAGTACATTATCAAGAAGCTGAACATTATGAAAATAATTCAGAAGGAATTTCAGTCTGAATAGTGACAGTTTTTCCCAAAGGAGGGCCTGTTAGGAAAGATAGCTCTGTGTCCTGGTGAATTTTGTCCCTGGGCTTATGACAACATCTTTTCACATGAGTCTTCTCATTTGTAAAATGTTACATTGAGTAATCAATGAGATAAATGTTGCAAAGTGCTTAGCACATAGTAGGTGTTCCATAATTGGTAGCTGTTTTATTGATACCAAGCTGAACTTCCCTTTTCAAAGATCACAGACTTAACTCATTACCTTCCCCTGTTCCCCTAAAAGCCAGTTCTTAGTGTGTGTCCCTCTGGCTCTGACCCCCTGACCCAAAGCTCCTGTGGGCTAAGCATGGCTGCGACCACTCAGCTTCACTTGGCTGGGGCACAGCCGGGTGGGAGGCAACCCAGTGCTGTGAAATCAATCATGATGATTCTAGGAGGAATTATTGGTGAATTAGCGGAATGCTACGATGGATGGCCCAGATGGAGGTAGGTGTAAAGCAGAACTTTGCTAGATGAAGTTGTTTTTGCATAGCATATTGATCTTCTTGGGGTGGGAGAAAAAAGAAGCAGCAGCTCCTCACCCCTCTCCTGGAGTGGTGGGTGGGAGCGGACAGGTGGGAGTCTGTGGGCCCCCTCAGCTGGCTTTTTTTAGATGTACCATCAGGTACTGCAGCTGTATTCCCACTGCTCCCCCGGCAATGCAAAGGGCAGATTACTAAGTAGGGCTGGGCTGGCAGTGAGCTTTGCTCTGTTTTCCCTCGGTGGCTATAGTGTTCCCAGAGGTAGGTGGTGCAGATACTCTGAGATGGGGTGTTGCCATGCCTGGTGCCCACAGACTGAGCTCAGAACAGAGAAGTATGGCTGGGGATCCAACCCATGGCTCCCTAGTGCCTGGGTTACCCATCTCTGATGGACCCTGAAAACAGAAGGGGCTAGCAGTAGGGTGAGCCTGAATGTCTGGGGACGAGGGACCCTTCCAGACCTGGGTCCTCTCCTTGTAGTTGTCTCCCAGATCTACCCTTGAGAGGACAGAGTTCTGGTCCCCAAGTCTCAGTTCTGCCTCACCTCCACAATACATTGTCTGGGAAGTCCTAGGCCACTCACTTATCCCATCTGGGTGTCTATTCCCTAACCTGTATAATGAGAATTGCAGGTAATTTAGTGGATTAGGGGTCAGGAGACGAGATCTAGGCTTTAATTCCACCTCCATCACTGCATGTTCTTGGACAAGCCTCCTGACTCGGGTGCTTCAGTATCTGTAAAATGCAAAATAACAACACCTGCCCTTGCTCCCTCCCAGGGAAACAGAAGGGCAAGTGAGAGAATGACTTTGTAGGTTCTGGAGCTGAAAGAGAATTAGAGATAAGAGAGTTCCTCAGGGACATGTGCTTCTTAGCTAGCGTGGGGGGAGCTGGTAGATGGGTGGTGTAGGTCTCAGAGTCCCCAGCCTCTTCCCAGAGGTTCTCCTGGACCAACCAGTCTGTACTGGCATCTCTTCAGCTCCATGGATAGATGCAGGGCCATGACTGGTAGCACAAAGGAGACAGGTCACTGCTCAGAGGGAGGAGGGACGTGCTCAGAAAGCAGCCCAGCCTTAGAGGTGACTTGTACTAAGCGGGGCTCTATGCCAGGCCCTGTGCTAACCAGTTCCCATGCAGCATCCCACTAGATCAGTATCTTAACAACCAGCCCCTCACAGGCATGGGTCAATCAGATTAGATGCTTTTTGTGGAGCTGGAACAGGATCCTACAGGCCCCCTGTTAAGTCAGGCTTAATACTTTGGTCATAGGTTGTGGGAAGATCCAGGGGGTCCACAGAGGAAGGACCAGGGTAGGGGGGTGTTTGGGGATTCATAGACTCAGGACTTCATGGTCTAGCTGGGCCAATGAGGACTGGCTTCAGATTAGCCCTGGACTTTGGTACTGGCATCCTCCAAGACACACATGAGGAAATTGAGGTTCAGAGAGCTTAAGTGACTTTGCCAAGGCCACACGGCTAATAAGCAGTGGAGCTGGGATTTGAACTCAAATCTGGCTAACTAAGGAGTGTATGTGGGGATACTGATACCAATAATGGCTCCAGAATTGGAAGAGGTCAGAGAAAAGTAGCGACAGGGGTGCTTCAGTGGCCAAAGAGCCCGGTGGGGAATCCTGGCCCACAAGACCACAGTTGGTATTCTTGTGTGCTGATGGCCAAGAGTGAGAGTGTGAGTATGTGTGAGTGTGTGTGAGGAGGCTGTAGGGTGTAACTTGTGTACAGAATGTGTGTGTAGGGTGGAGATTCTGTGTGTGTGTAGGGTGGGGATTGTGTCTGTGTGAGTGTGTGTGTAGGGTGGGGATTGTGTGTGCTTGAGTGTGTGTGTAGGGTGGGGATTGTGTCTGTGTGAGTGTGTGTGTGTGTGTGTGTATAGAGTGCTCCTCAGAGGCTCCACTCTGCCAGCAGCGTGCTCATCCATCGTCATAACCGAAGCCCATTCCCTTCCCGCTGAACCCTGCCAAAAAATTAGAGTGAGGGAGAGGCGTAAAGAATGTGCATGCCTACCGAGGAGCAGGCAGCATTTTATGGTCTGAATGACCCATTGTGATGATTTGGGTGACAGTGGGGCCTGCATTGCCACCGAGAGTCTTAATGACTCCTTAGGAGCTGTTATATTCTAAATAACAGAATGTTCTCAGTTTCTCAGTGCTAAATAGGTTTTTTAAAATATTATTTCTTCTTTTAAAGGCAGAACAGAAGGAGGAAGAGTGGGAGACAGAGAGCAAGAGAGACTGAGAGATTTCAGACATCATCGAGTAAATTCTGAGGCTCTAAGTCAGAAGAAAGAGAATTCTGGGCGATTTTTATTTGTTTTTGCAGTCATGGGAGGGTTTCGATATGGAATATACTTTCTAAGCAAAGTCACATGTCTTTGACTGTGGCAGAGCCCTTCTCAGCCCTCATTCTGGTGTGTCTGTGGTTTGGGGAAGGTGAGCCAATGGGGAACTGGTGAGGATGAGATTTCTCCTGTAACAAGGCTTGGGCATTGCAGACTCAATTAGATTCTGTTGAGTGAGTGGTCCTGGTGAGGCATGGCATACGATGGAGCAAAAGGAAGGCATTTCTTGTCACTGAAATTGAAAGTGAAAGGAAAGGCGATGGAGAGGACAAGCTTGGATTTAGAGAGAATTCAAAGATCTTGTGAGTTGAGGGTTAGGTGACATGGTTCCCTCAACTCTGGGGCTCTGTGTTCCCTTGGAGATTTTAGAATTAGTGATACCCAGTGTTTAGGGCTGTTTCTGGGAAATAAACATGAACACAAAATAACAAGGGGCCCCTTTGAAGGAAATAAGTGAGGGTCAATAAGCTATGATTTCCTCTTCTATGCCAGGCATGATACCAGGTCAAGCAAATTGCTCAGAAAAGAATCAGACATGGCATTTGCCTCTAGGACCTCAGGCTCTGTACAGTAAAGTCTGATTTTTGTTTGTTTTCCCAGTCATTGGCTATGGTGAATTATGCATCCTCCTTGTATCCAACAGAAAATATTGTCAAGATGACTGTTGAAAGAAATGTACAGAGTTTGGCTTCTGTTGGGAGGAAACTAGTAATACTACTACTGTTTATTGAGGACCTACTGTGGCATTTTAGATAGTTGGCTTTTGAAGTCCAGATGATGACCCTGTCCAATGGGCTTTTTTACCCTCCAGCTGACAGATGTGTTAGAGTGTAATGGTAAGAGCATGGGAGACAGACTGCCTTGTTCAGTCCCAGCCTACTGCCAGTTAGCCGGAGGACCCTGGCGGAGTTCCTCACCTCCTGTGCCTCTACTTCCTCATCTCTAAAATGGGGGTGATAACAGCAGTACTGTTGCTATTCTCATAATCTGGTTGTTGAGAGGAATAGATGAGTTCTTGAATGTAAGAGACTTAGCTTTAGTATTTAGCACATTCTAAGTGCTAAAAAATATTGATATTACTGTTATCAATGAGGAGATTTAAGCTTGGTGAGGTGAGGTAACTGGCCCATGGTCATTTACCAACACCTGGTAGAGGTGGATTTCAAATCCTCCTTCAGAGGGAAGCCACACCCCAACCTTGGCTTTTGCAGTGTTTTCTGTTAGAGAAAGGAGAGGCTTTTTGTCTTTGGGGACTCTGAGTCTCAGTGGCAACTCCTTCAGTGCTATTGGAACAACGCTGGAAAGACCATGGCGGGATGTAAGCCCTCTGGGAAAGCCCTTGCTTGCTGATTTTAACAAGAAGGTGTGCTGGCTTCCTTCTGCTCTGAGATGCCGGCTACCATGCCCTCACCTGAGGGCAAATTCTAAACCCTAATCTCTAGAGAAAGAGTAGTTGCCAATTTGAATAATCACACATAAAGCGCCTGCCATCATGTGTTTTCCTTTTCTTTGTCTTTTTTTAAAAAAAAAACTAACTTAAGTCTTGTATCTGTATTTTTCAAAAGAAGAGTGATAAACTTCTTGAACCAAACCTGAGAGGTCCTGGGAACTGTCGGGTAGATGAAGAGGAGTCACATGGTGGCCATTTTGACTTTTGAACCCTGGTAGGGACCTTCTAGAAGGTTAGCTTTTCCTTCTGGAATCAAGATCCACGGAGTAAACTGATGTTTTTGGTATTGGAGTGTGTATGTGTGTGTAGATCTCAAGAAATCATAGTAATTTCCTGCCTCACCTTCACATAACATCTTCATGTAAAGATTGGCCCCCCGGGGTGATCCCCACACCCTTATAAGAACTCTCTAGCTTGTAGATTTAGGTTGTAGGTAGAGGCATAGGTTATAGATTTAGGTTGTATTTGTAGATTGTAGGTGTGGGTGTAGTTGGTAGGTTATAGGTTGTAGATGTGGGTTGTAGGTATAGATTGTAGCTGAGAAATAGAAGCAAGAGGCCTTTCACATCTCAAGGTCACATAGCTTTGGGAGTAGACAGACCCGGACCTAAAACTCAGATCTTTTGATGCAAACATCCTTGATCTTTCTGAGTATATGTTTCTCCGTGAGAAATGAGATGTATTTCAAAGGTAATGTTTATATTTTGCTGTTATAAATATACATAAATGTGGCTAGAAGAGGGACCTTATCTCTGGTCTCTCTACATAGAGACACCCATTGGTTACCTTTTGATGCATTTCCTTCAAGCCTTTTTATTTTGTACAGATGTTTAAATCATTTCCTTTTCCTTAGCTATGATGGTACTCTTTATCCAATTTTGTATGCTGCCTTTCCCCCATCCCCAGATGCTCTAACATTCCCTGTGCTGCTGTAAATCTGTAAACATTTTTAATGACTGCTTGCTTCTCGGTGTGGCTGTACCACCCTTTTTCAGACTTTGTCTAGTGTGGGATATTTAGGCTGTTTATACTGTTTGGCTTTATAGCTAAGATAACAACAATCATCTTTGTGCTAAAACTTTTCTTAATGATGTCTTTAGGTTTCCAGGGGGAGTGTGGGGCTGGGTGTTGTCACACCTAGGAGAGGCTGGGGAAGGCCTGGTTACTCTTTGATGGGGAAGCCTGGCCTGGGGTTACATGGCTGCCTGGCTCAAGTGTGCCCTTGGCAGGGGCTGCTGGTCAGGAGGCCAGCACTGGGGAGTACAGTGGGCCAGCCCTTGGGTAGATGGATCAATAGAGGGGAAGGTTCGCTCTCCTTTAGACAGTAGTAGGGTATTCAGGCACAGAGCTAAGGAAAATGGATACCTATCAGAGATTTGCATTAGAGAGCCAGTAGAGGTAGGCCCAGGGTTGGAAGGAATAGCCACACATTTGGAACCACCCCACAACATGTCCCTCTCACATTTCTGCTATAAGTTGTCAATAAGTGACAGATGATTCTCTCTCACAGCCAAAGCCTAAGCAGGGGCAATTTTCCCTCCTTTGTCAGAGTTTGGGAAAACCTAGTTGATGCTGATCAGAGGGATCTTTGAAGGTCAGTGGCTGGAAGAGTGACGCTTTCATAGGGGTGGGTGAATCTTGCAGGGAGGGCACAGGAGAGGAGAGGGAGGGGCAGAGCCTGGCGCAAAGAAGGGTGGAGGGTGGGATATGGAAGAAAGACTGGCCCCTGCACTCAAGGAGGTTATGATCCTCAGGAGTCCTTCCAGCCCTGGATGTTCCCCATCCTGGGATGCCTTTCTTCTTCTTGTTTAGCTTGTTTTTGCATATGAAGCAGTCAAGTCCTAGAGAAGTTATTTGTCCAAAGCCATGTAGTCATTGAATGGGGACAGGAAACTGGACCAGAGAGCTCCAGCTTGCCTGGTGCCCTTGCGTCAGGGTTGTGTCTTACCTTGTTGAATCCCCTACATGTGTGACATGACCTTGTGAGGACACTATGGGCATGTTAGCAACACTGGGTGGTTTCCCAGGGTGAAGAAGGCAAGGGCCTATCATGGGGCAGATGGTCAGCCCATGTTTGGGGAATGCATGAGTGTTCTTCATCAGAAACACACGTGCATTCCTTCATTCTACAAATAATTTTAAGCACTTACTATGTCTATCCTGAGCATAAAAGAGAACTTCTATTTCTGCGGAGGAGAAAGTCATCAACAAGAGTTATAGAATTAATTAATTACAGATGGTAGAAGAGCCAAGGAAGAGTGTTTCCAGGTGCCAAGAGAATATATGCAGAACGGCCTGGCTGTATTTGGGGCCACCTTTCAGGATCATCAGATGTCCTGGGCTCAGAATTCAGGGTCTCATAGTGCTAAGGGGAGAGTTTCATTAAAATAACTAGATTTTTCCACTTGGACTCTGGTTTCTGGCTCTACTGTTGACTAGCCAGATTACTTTCAAAAAAGCATTTGCTTCTTTACATCTCATTTGCTTTATCTATAAGCAAGAGATTACTTGAATGAAGACATTTTAAAATCCTGCTGTAAATCATTTAACTACCCCATTACCTCCCCCTTACCTCCCCAATGGAAACATACCCAGGAACTCTTAACCCTGCCTTAAAAATATTCAGTACATGCAATATTTTAGTGTTCTCTCTCTCTCTCTCTTTTTTTCTTTTTTTGCTTAGGAAGACTCTCTCTGAGCTAACATCTGTACCAGTCTTCCTCTATTTTGTATGGCCACCAACAAGTGGTATAGGTCTGTGCCAGGGAACCGAACCCAGGCCACCAAAACAGAGCACACTGAACTTAACCAATAGGCCATGGGGCCAGCTCCCTGTGTTTTCTCTTTTGAGTGGGATTTGACCATTGACTGGTTCCTGGTGGGTAAAACTTGGAGGGAGGGAGATGTTTTCCAGGCTTAAGTGAGTAAAGAAAAGATCTGGGAAGAAATATAATGACCCCAGCTCCTTCCTACCCAATGGGAGTGTGCTTGGTAGGGGACACATTTCTCTTTTCATTTGCCGATCAGTCCCTTATCTGCTGCCAGCCTCTTGCCCTCCCTATTTGGTCAGATGGTCCAGAGAGCCCACTGCTCTGCAGGAGAAAATCTGCCCCTTTTGTACACATCGTGGAGAGCCTCAAAGTCATCTTGTGTTGGAGTCAAATGACATCTTAGCACGTGCCTGCTTGGGGAGATCCTTCCGCAGTCGACACATTGCATGACACATGGTGGGGTTTCACATCACGCTGAAATGCATGGCAAGTGTCTTCTCTCTGGGAACGTCTATTCAGTGCGTTTCCCTCCCAGTTGCTGCTTTTTGTAGGAGATTATTTCTGATGCATATTGACTTGGTACTGCAAAACACTTCAGAGGGATAATGAGCTGGATAGTTTTCCTTTTCATTTTTCTTTGTTATTGTTGTCGTTGAATTCATATGGGTGACTGGGCTCTCCACTTACACTTTATTGATTCCTGAATTTAGGGGATGGCTCTGTAATTGACAATTTCCTCCATGCAATGTGGGCAGAAAGAAGTATTATACCTGTGGATGCTGACTTTGCCAGAAACCATGTGACTCTAGGACCAAGGCTCTTGCCTGAGATGAGGGCACTTCTATCCAGCCCGGGGTTGACACAGCTAAGTACCCTTGAGCAAGTCCCTTAGTGCCTCTTCCCTGGCTCTAGTTTTCCTATGCTCTCCTACCAGTGGTCAGACGAGGTGGCTTTGGGCGCCAGCCCTCCCAGTTCTCCCATTTTCCGGGCTGAGATGGAAGCCCTTTTGTTTGGTAGTTTGGCGTGTGAAGGCTTGGGCATTCCTGCATTCACGGATGACACCGCTGACCCCATGAGTTCTTGCCATTGTTTTCCCAGGAGGCCTGAGGGATGTGTGCTGAGTCACACACAGGCACAGTCAGAGGCCCTTGTGACTAAGCTGTGCATTTTCGGGAGGGCTGGCAGGGCCAGTGGTGCAGCCTTTGGACTGGGACAGCCTGAACCTACTGTTGCCTGGATGAGGAATAAACTGTGACCTTGCCAGTGTCGGGGAGGGAGACCTGCCCATGGAGCTAACCCATCTGGGCTCAGACAGCGATCTCTTCTCCATTCCGCTACTCTGGCTGTCAGCGTTGCTTATGCTTAGATGAATTACTCTTGTTTCAGATTATCATGGAAAATCTTGCTGTCAGGTTCTTACGACAGGATTAAGTAGAAATAGGTGATAAAGGTCGTCAGCGTTGTTTACAGTCTCTTGACTTTTATTCACCCCTGTAACCTGTAGACAAGTTGGATGCTTACAAGAATGGCAGAATCTTGGGATTTGGAATCAGGCACACCCGCATTTGAAGCCCAGCAGTGCTGCTTTTGCTGTGTTGCCTTAAACACTGGCCTCCCTGAGCCTCAGTTTACCTTCTCTAAATGGTGGAAAATAGCATTGACCTGAGAGGTTTGCTGATGAAGACTAAGTGAGCGAATGCTATGTTTTGCAGCATCCCCACACTGGTGGGACACAGACGAAATTTCTTATTATAGTCGTGTTTTTGAATTCATGTATGAAAAAATAGAACTAGCACATCAGAGCTCGTGATTTCGTAGACATTATTGCTCAGGACAATGCTAATTTTAAAGAAGCGAGAGAATTTAAAGTTGATTTAAAGAATAATGTGCAGTGAATTTTAGTGTAGGGCATACAGATATGGCAGAAACCAAACAGTGGGTGAATAGGACAGAATTTTGGGTACTCCAAGCTATGTTATACTGAAAATCTCATATAGGACACACGGTAGGAGTAGCATCAATGTGTCTTTGCTTTCCTGTCCACTCCTGGGGCAGGAGAGGTGTGGGGAGCAGGTGTAAGAAGCTCAAGGAGAAAGGTTGCTGGTATCTCAGCTTTGCATATCATGTCACCCTGATGGGCGACGCTGTTTGTTCCCAGCCATGAGTTTGCTAAGTGATTATGGGCAAGATGGCCACTTTTCCAGATCCTTCCAGGACAAGTGTTAGTCATTACAGAATTAGAGCCCTGGAGCTAGAAGTGATCCTGGAGACCATCTACTCCGTTTCATACTAGACTTAGGTTACTTTTTAAAAACAGTTGTTTTACAAAAAGAGAACCCAGAGAGGTATAGACTTATTCAAAGACACACAAATAGTGAAGTGGCTGGGACCAGTCTTGAGGTGTCTTTCCCTGAAGATCTTTCTTTCCTCTGTCCTGCTTCTCATCATGGGCAGTAGCTTCATTGTTTGAAGTGCCTTCTCAGAACAGAACCACCCTGGCCTCCGATGTGTAAGTCCAGTACCATGAGGATCTACTCTTCAGCAGTGCCTGTGTTTCTCCTGTTGGTGAGAGGAGTGGAGAGCCAACTGTTTGGACTCTGTGGGAAGAAGAGGAAAGGAATTTTAAAATCACAAGTTTTGGCTTTTTGTGCCTGCAGTGTTGCATACTAGCTAAGTGACCTGGGCCTGCTGCTTGCCTCCTGGAGCCTGAGTTTCCACCTCTGTGGGATGGTTTGACTTTTGCAGGTTTGAATGGGATAAGAGATGGGAAAGACCTAGTGCCTGGCTCCCTTGATCCATGTAGTTGAGACTGAATCTGAGGCCAGACTGTGTGCTCTAACGTGAGCTCAGGACCTTTCCACTCCCCAGCCCCCGACTTTTCTGATAGGGGCTCATTCTGGCACTTTGAATTGGCCTGGTCACTGCCTGCTTGGAGTCTCAAGGTCCTTTTTTCTGGGTGGCTTCTGGCATGGGGGTTGGGGTTGGGGTTAGATGATCTCGGAATCAAATCTCCATTATTTATACTACTTTCTACTTCCTTTCTCATGATTTCTAGATAATAGTCTGTAATTTTACCTCGTCCCTTCATTTATGTGATTATTCTGTGCTAGGTTGTAGGGATACCGGGGGAATTAGATGGAGCCTTTGCTTGGGAGAACTTGCAGTCGGGTGAGGGGGCTCTGTGGGAAATGCACAGAACGCAGTGTTTTGATAAGGGTAAGTGGGGGTGCCAAGGTGGGAGCCCAGAGGAGGCCACCCAACCCAACTTGGGAAAAGGCAGCTCAAGGGAAAGGCTTACAAAGCAGGCAGTGCTTGAGCTGGGTCCTGGGGCATGAGGGGAGTGGGCAGGGTGCTTGGAGTGGCAGGGGGTGCACTCCTGGTGGAGGGAGTAACACAAGAAAGGCCCAGAGGGGACAACCTACATGGCATAGGAGAGAAACTACAGGCAGTGTGGGCGGGGAAGGAGGGGGCAGGCATGGGCGCAGGAGTGGAGCTCAGTGCATAACAGCAGTCCCCCAACCCCGAACACTGGTCCCTCTGTCCGCCGTTCCCCCGTCATGCAGGAGGTCTCAGGGGAGAAGGGTCCGAGTGCTACGCCTTTTCTGAGTTCTTTTGTGTGTGTGTGTCAAAGTATACATACCATAAAATGTACTGTTTTAGCCATTTTAAAATATACAATCACAATGTTGTGTAGTCATTACTGCTGTCTATGCCAGAACTTTTTCAACACCCCAAATAGAAACCCCCTATCTGTTAGCAATGACCCCGCATGTCCTCCTTCCCTTGGCCCCTGGATCCATGGACCTACTTTCTGCTTCTATGGATCATCCAATATATGGAAGCCTACAAGATATGGCCTTTGTATCTGGCTTCTTTCTTTCAGCATCCTGTTTTCAAGGTTCACCTATGTTATAACATGTATCAGGTCTCCCTTCCTTTCCGTGGCTCAGTAATACTCTGTCGTATGGATCTACCACATCTTGTTCAGTCATTCCTCTGTGATGGACATTGGGGTGTTTCCACCTTTGGCTATCATGAATAATGCTGCTATGAAACTTTGTGTACAAGGTTTTGTTTGAACACTTGTTTTTAATTCTTTTGGTTATATGCCTAGGAGTGAAATTACTGGATCATAAAGGTAATTCTGTGTTTAATGTAGTGAGGAATTGCTGGATTTTGGAGGGAACATTTCAGCTCTACTCTCTACTTAGAGCTGAGCCCTTCTCATGTGCACAATTAGGGGCAAGCTCTGAGAAAGGGGCTGAACAATTACCATGTGCAGGCACGGCGTTGCATCCTCACTAGCAACCCCAGGAGGTGGGCACTATTCTTGTTCCCAATTTTCAGATGAGGAGACTCAGGTACGTAGTATTTAAACATCATACCCAAGGTCAGTCATGCAGCTCCTGAGTAGTGGATCTGGGATTTGAACTTAGACAGATTGTGTCCAGAGCCTGGTCTTTCCCCGACACACCACATGATACCTTAGAGATGGGAGTATCCGCAGATGACATCACGGGCTGAGCCTGGGAGGCCTCCTGACTTGCGATGGGAGGCTCTCTGTGCAGCACGGAGCCACTCAAGTCCATGGGTTTGAGGGCTGCTGTGGGACCCACTCAGCTGTACCACCATCTTTTTGTTCTTTTTTTTGCCTTGCCTCTCCTCTCCCACCCCTGCCAGCCTCACTTCTCTGTCTCTTTAATAAATGGAGATGGTTTATGGGCTCTTCTAGAAAAACACCATAGAAAGACCCTGCCTTGGTTATCTGGAGAGGGAGAGAGAGAGCGAGAAAGAGAGAGAGAGCACGTGAGCTCTTTCAGCACATCTGGGGAGGACCCACGAGACCACCCAGCCTGGGGGTTTTCATGGTGCATCCAGGCCTGCTGCAGAGGTGACCCTGAGTTGGGCTGGGGCTCTGATGTCTGAGTGCGCCCCGCCTTGTGACTGCCCACAGAACTGTCGCCTTCATCTGCTGTTGTAAGCAGTGCCCACAGAGGACACTCCATGCTGGGGCTATTAACGGCTTGTTGAAGAGCCCATGTGTGCTCCCCTGGCTGAGGCTGCAGGTGGGGAACCGTGGGGAAGGGGTGGCCTAGCCTTGGAGAGGGGGCGGGCCCTCCTGGGAAGTGAAGAGGGAGCCCCAAACAAGTTTGTCCTGTGGGAGCTGACCCCGATTATGGTTTACAGTGCAAATTTGGGAGCATGCCAGGGCTGTATTAATACTGCATGAGGCAGTAAGGGGACCTTGGGCTTGAAACTGGAGCCCTGGCCTAGAATGGAACTGAACAGTGGGCCTTGTCTTAAAGGGACATGACGTGTTCCCAGAAGTATGTGCAGCATTATTTCCCTCTAATGCTGTTTACTATATGTGCACAAAAAAGGAAATGGCAATGGAAGACTTGGGAGGTGTTTTTTATTGCACATGGTAGCACCGTTTAATGTCATTGACTTAATTATTTTTTCTTTTGTTACCTTGATGAGGAGGGGGAGAATGAGAGAGAGAAGAGAGAAGAGGAGGAAGCCTATGTTTCTGTCTGGTATTTTGCTGAACTCTTTCAGTTGGTAAGCAGATTGAGAAGGCTAGGTCTCACTCACGGGTAGAACAGGACGGATAACACTTTGAAAGCTCAGACCCACCAACATAACCGAGAGTTCTACGTTCAAGGTGCCGATTTCTACTCTTCTGCTCTTGTACTTGAGTTCATGGCTGTGCCTATTGTTACCACAGGGAAGGGCAAGTCAGTGCTGTTTCTTGTTGGACTATTCGGGCCACTTGCACTTGTCCAGAAACCTAGCAACTGCATAGTGTAAATATCTGGATGCTACTGGCTTATGAGGAAAAAACGAAAGGGGTGTGAGTGATCTATTTGAAAGGGTAACCTCTATGCAGATGGTGTCCTACAACATTTTCCTAGACATTAAAGGAAGATTCAGCTGTGTATAGTATAGTTTTAGTGTTGAGTGTTTCATGTTTTAGAATACTTTTATTCTTTTCAAATTGGTGGTCCACTATAGTAGTTAGGATGCTTTTGGCTGCAAGTAATGGGAAACACTGACTCAAATTGGCTTAAATAGTAAGGAAGTGTATGTTTCATAAGTAGAGAGAAGTGACAGGGGTGGGGGTGGGGGCCCTCCTGTGTAGATGGCTCAGTGGCTGAGTGATGTGGTTGAAGCCCTGGATCCTTTTGTTTCTCTGCTCTGCTGTCCTTAGTGACAGCTTCATCTTAAGTCTGTTTGCTTTCATGGCTGCAAAATGGCTGCAGCAGTTCCAGGCATCACATCGGTCATGGCAGTGCTGAAGCAGGGCAGGGACCATCTCTTCTGGAGGGCTTTCTATAGAGAGGAAACCTTTCTGGGAAAGCTCCCCAACAAGTTCTCCATCTATCTCATTGACTGGAACTCAGCCAATTGCCCACCCCTAACACAGTCAGTGGCAGGTGGAATTGGAATGCCCATTGATGTAGACTAGACAGCACCCATCAGCTGGCGAGGGAATGGGCTCAGCCTACCTGAGGCCCAAGGCAGTGTAGAGAAGAGGTGGGAACCTGAACAAAAAGGAGCCATGCTAGAAAAGAGGAGGGGTAATGTCTGACTTCTTTTGCATCGATGAATAGCGGAAGGCAACTCCCATTTACCTGGGATGCACAAGGCATCATGGAATGCCAGAACTTGGAAGGAAAATTAGAGACAGTGTCAATCTCTTCACTTTACAGATGAAGAAACTGAGCCCCAAGAGTGGAGGTGACTTGACCAGACTCACTGGATCCACCCTGGAACCCAAGGTCCCATTGTGTGGATGTGACCAGGCAGTCGAGCTTATACTGACTGATGTTACACAGCTTGTGGAAAAGTACCAGACCTGGGTGGGCGAATGATGGCAGGGCTTCTAGAAAGTATTTGTAAGGCCTGTCATTTTCATTCAGTAGATTTAGTGATGAACCACCGAGTCTCTAACCCTGCCCCCTCTGGATGCTGCAGGAAAAGCACAGTCAGGGAGCCTTAAGGGATCCACAGGAAAATATGCTCCGACCATGATGGTGTAGCCGAAACTGGGTATGTGTTCTCTTCTGGAGAGAGTTTTTGTTTTTCATATTCTCGCTACCTGATTCCAAGGACTTACTACAATGTCTGGAACACAACTGGTGCTCCATAAATGCATGTCAAATTGCATCAATTACAACTGCATGAGGCCCAGGAAATGTTGATTTCATCTTATTTTAGCCTGTACAAGGTGGCTATAAAATTAAGTTCTGGTAATGATTCTCTAGACAAGCTTGTCCAAAGAAAACTGTTAACGCCCTTGCCTTCCTGAAAGTGACCCTGTCTGGCCTCCCTTGGGGGCTGAGACCTTGGTGGTTAGGTATTGACTTGGTTGGGGAATCGGGCAGTGATGGTGGTGCAGCCGGCTGGTACCGAGGGAGGCTGGAGCTCGTGTCTGTGCAGCGTCTGTGACTGCCCTTGACCCCAGTTTCTAGAGGAAATGTGTCCTCCTCTCGCCTCCTACCTGACCCTCAGGCCCTCCTCAGAGCCTTCTCTCGCTGTCAAGTGCCTCTGGTTGTCCATTATGATCTGACGTCAATTGCAGAAGATGTGGGTGGAGAGTGGCTCATGGATAACTAGGCTCAGACCCCTCAGTCTCTAGGTGCTACCCTAAATAAAGCAAAAAAGCAACCCAGAGCTGCATCAGTGTGCCTGGCATTTTCCTTTTCTCCTCTAGAACTGAGTCACCAGGGCTGTAGATCATTCAGAACTCAGAACACTGCACGCACACACCACCATGCCAAGGTTTCTAAAATCAGGATCGGGTTCCTGTGTGATCTCGAGAGCGTCAGAAACTCTAAGGCATTTGAAGATGCCCGGAGGAGCAAGTCACAGCCTTCTTCTTATTCCGAGAGTGTGTAGTTTGCACATTCTTGGCTTCCTGGACATTTGGATTCTTGAGCTCGGTCGATCGGGGATGAAGAGCAGACTCCGTCCAAGCTGCTCCTCTTGCTGCCTGAGGGGCAGTTCTCTGCGCCTGTGGTATTGATCGCGTGCCCTGTGCTCCCTCTCCACGGCGCGCACTCCCACTGCCGGCCTTTGCGCAGTGGAGACTCCTCTCACTTTCTAGGTGTCAGCACCTGAGTTCTCTGTAGAGGGAATTTTTGTAAAACAAATTCTGTTCTTGCATTGACTTCACTTGGACAGCGCAGATACATTCCCGTGGGGGAAATATTGTTTAATCATTTCTTTTCTACTTTTTAATTGAACTGTAATATGATACTGAGAGGTGAACACACCACAAAGTCTATGCGTCTACATAAACTCAACATACCCACGTCACCAACACCCAAATCAAGAAACAGAATATCTTCATAATGTCTTGAAATAAACACTTAGAGATACAAGGCACATGTATGTTCTTTCAGTAGCACTTCTGTACTCCAGCCTCTCCTCTCTGACACCGTCCTGACTACACATCACCAGTGTGGGAATTTCTCTCCTGCATGGGGGTACCCGGCTTGCGTTTCCTGTGTCTGAGCGTCTGTCTTTGTCTTTTTGTATGAGTATTCATATACCTCCATTTTAAGCAAACCCAACATATGAAAAGCCAGATTTACCAATGAAACCAACTGGGAGCTGTCTTATTTAACACCAGTGTTGCTTTCTTTTTCACTGTTCCCTCAAATGGATGAGCTCCTCTCTTGCATTTATAAAGTGATTCACCTTAACAAGCCATAACTATTAAGCACCTACTGTGTGCCAGGCGTTCTGGCAGAGACTGTGTGCATGTATCTGTGATGTGAGTGCAGTGGAGGAAGATCCAGGGTTGAGTAAGACATGGTTTCTGTTCTCAAGGATGTGCCAGTCTGGGAGGAGACAAGATTTGCACTGGCTTGACTGTGATCTTGCTACATGAGTGAGAGCGGGGAGAGCTGCTGTGAGAGAATTGGGGGAGGAAAAAAATATCCCCATCTGAGGATGGGGAGGGAGATTCAGGAGGACTGTGTGAAGGGGGGCACCTTTTACACTGCCACGTGGAGACATGACTCTGCCCCTCGATGGGACCTGTGCTTCCCGTTATGATGTGAACAACAGGGAAAGGAGTCTTATTATGCTTTGATAGTACGTGCTGCTATTTAATGCATGAAGCTTACTCAAAGGGAAGATTTTGGGTTTATTGAAGGACATTAGAGCTCTCTGTGTTAGCAGCTCTATAAGTTCCCAATGTGATCCCCAGGTGTACTTCACCAGGTGGCTGCCCTGAGATCCATTGCTCGTACAGTTGGCAGGTCAGCAGAGTTTGAGACTTTGCAGGTCACCCTCCGAGGGTAGAGGCCAGAGGCAGGCCTTAAGCTAGGGCCCCCAACTCTGCTCCCTCCATACCCCGCTGCCCTGCCAGCTTGCTCAAGCCCTGCTCCTGGGCAGCAGCAGCTGGGAGGTGTGGGTGAGGGGCTGTTGCTAAGAAAACGCTGATTCCAGCTTGCCTTGTCTGACGTGTGTGTTTAAATTAGCATCTTTAAATGCACTTCCCAAAAGTTATTCCATTTTGAAACTACTGGGGATTTGGGGGCATGTGGGGGGTGTTGAGGGGGAGGAGAGGCAAATTGAAAAGGCAAAATATTTGGGGGTGTTTTTTAAGAAGTTAAATAAAGGAAAGAATGTCAGCTGCAGGAATGCAAGTCTCAGCATGGTTGCAGAACCCCCCTGTGGGATGACAGAACCCCTCTATTCTGCCCCAAGGTGCTAGCGGTGGCCTCGAGGAGCCAGTTGGAAATGGCTTGTGGGAACATATAGGAGGTCCTGAGTCCTCTTTGGGTCCCTGGACAGCACTGTACTGAGTGAAGATTTGGGATGGGCACATCTGACTGATAACCACCCCCAAGGCAGAGAGGGGTTGGGTGTTTGGGAATCTAGATGAGGTATTGAGGTGGGTATCATTCATCTACCCAGTCATCACTCCCAAGGGACCAGGTGGAAAAGGGAACTCTAATAATAAAAATGATAATGCTTATGGGGCTGGCCCCGTGGCCGAGTGGTTAAGTTCGCGCGCTCCGCTGCAGGCGTCCCAGTGTTTCGTTGGTTCGAATCCTGGGCGCGGACATGGCACTGCTCGTCAGACCATGCTGAGGCAGCGTCCCACACACCACAACTAGAAGAACCCACAACGAGAAATATACAACTATGTACTGGGGGGCTTTGGGGAGAAAAAGGAAAAAATAAAATCTTTAAAAAAAATGATAATGCTTAAAATAGATACAGATAATGCTCACATTTACTGGGTACCACCTATGTGTTAGGGACTGAACTAAGAGCTTCACATATTTTAACTTTGCTAATACTTCCAGCAGCTCTCAGAATTGGTTCTCTGTTATCCATGGTTTAGAGATGTGGGAACTGAGGCACAGAGAGGTTAAGTAACCACATCACTGAAGCAGTGAGTGGTAGAGCTGGAGTTGAAATCCTGGCTTCCTAGCATTAGTGTGCCTGCCTCTAACCTTGCACTTTGCTGCCACCAGGAATTAGGCACCAGGATGGAAACTAAGGAAACCAGATGAGGGCAAGAATGTGGTAGTGGAAGATGGGAGATGAGGCTCAGAGAGATTTGCTGAATTGAAGATGGTGCATCCTGTGGCTTTTTAAAGGTTGCTTTTGGATGAGGGGTGTCACAAAAGTGCCAGTCTGTCCTGGATATTGTCTGCCCCTAGAATCCTGTCTACGAAGAACATGCCTCGCTATTGTGTACCTCAGGGCCTTTGCATGTGCTGTTTTCAGGTGGCTAGAATCATTGTTCTGCCTGCTTTTTGTATGCTGGCTCCTTCTCATCTGTCACTCTTAGCCACTGGGACAGAGAAGCTTTCCTGATCCTCCAATCACACTGATTCAACAAATATTTATTGTGCATTCATACACATTATTCTAGGTATAGGGCACATAGTATTGAACAGAAACAAATCAGTGCCCTTAAAGAGCTTAATTCTACTGGGGGGGAGATAGAAAATACATAATAAACACAACATGTAAGTAAGATTTTATAGTGTGTGATTCTGTTATTCTCTATTTCAGCATCCTGTTTGCTTCTTTTAAAGCCCTTATCATGATTTGTCATTATTTGCTTTGTTTTGGCTTGATCCTTGTATGCTAACCTCCAGTGAGGTCCCATGAGGACAGGGACCTTGGCTGTCTTGGTCACTCTGTGTCCCAAGTGCCCAGTTGAGAGCCTGGTATGCAGCAGATGCCCAGTAATTGTTAAATAAACAAATGACAAGTAATGCTCTTGGACTTTGGGGAATAGCTATATTGAGAAGTTTGAAAGAATTTTCTGTAGCTGAGCTTTTTGAGATTTCGATGCCTTCCAAAGGCCAGGGTTGTTGGGAGAAATGGTGCCCATCCCAACACAGGACGTCACCCGAGCTCTAATCTGTGCCTTTCCCTCCAGGGAGTCCTTGAGAAAGTCTCCTGGACGCCTCAGAGGCTGTCTCTTTAAAGTGGGGCTAGTAGCGCCCTTTCCTCTCTCGTTAGGTGAGGAGGCAGGGTGAGGGAGCAGGCATGGGGTGAGCTGCTCCAGGAACAAGGACTGTATGGTGTGGGCTGGCTGGTGGACCCCGCTGGGGTGAGTGCTGCACAGAGGGCAGGCTGAGGGAGAGCAGAGGACACACCATTCTAGTCTGCATTCCTGGGTTGGCATGGGGACCAAAGAGATCACATCATCGTACTTGAGATGTTATTATGCTTAATAACTGTTATAATGGTAGCTAACGTTTAGGGAGTGCTGCTGCATGCCGGAAACCGCGCCAGGACCTTTAAGTACATCCTTCCGTGGAGTCTTCACTGGCTCCTGTGTGATGTGGGAACCTGCCAGGTGAAGTGACTTGCCCAAGGTCACACAGCCAGTGGAGCTAGGAACCCAGCCCAAACCAGCCCCAGACCTCACACTCTGTACCCTCAAACACATCCCTTTTCTCACTTTTAGTGTGAAACAGAAGGCACTTACCTTGTCAACAGATTTCTAGCTTGAACCTTAGAAAAAATTTTCCATTCTGTGTTTCACCAGGGAAGGCCTTAACTGTTGAGGTAATAGAAGAATTAATTTGCTTTATAAGCACTCATGGTATTTATTCTTCTTGCTATTAATAAAAACTACAATAACTCAGGCGTTGGGTTAGAGAGGCAGCAGGAGGGAGCTGGGTGACCTTGGCTGGGATATTAATACTCTTTTGCAGCCTCCTCTTGATTATTCAGGCTAATGGAATGGGAACCAGTGCTCCCAAATAATCATAAAACAAAAAAAATCAATTATCTGCTCCCTGGGGTGTTGACTGACGAGTACGTACTAAACCTTTTATGAGGGGGTCTTCAAATGTGCAAGGTGGAAAATAATCCATACTTTGCAAGTCAGGGATGGAGAAGCAGCTTTTGCTCTGGCCTTTCATCTCTGGGTAGAGATGGTGTGTGGATAGCATCAGCAGCCAGGTGGGGCTAGTACTGTTTTTCTCTTTCCTAAAGCAATGTGGGTGATGGAGCAAGTTGTCTTAATCACCCCTGAGCATTTTGCTGGCTGGTGCAGCTGCATGGAAAATGTCGGCGTGCTGGTCTGGGCCAGGCGCAGGTTGAGGCCAGCATGTCTTAGAGCTCTGTAGGGCTGACGTGGCGTGCAGCTTGAAGGGAATGGAAAGGTCATAAAGGCCTGAGACAAGGGAATGCACGGAGCCAATGGCACTGTCCCGTAACATTATACAGAAGATGAAATTGTAGCATGGAGCTGAGAGATGCCGGGCTGGGGAAAGAGACCTCAGCATTTTCCATGATTAACTTTCTAATAGTAACTGTGTGTGTACAGCTGGTGCTTAGCAACGGGGAGATGATCTTCACCGAATGTGCATTAATACAAGTGCACGTGCCTTCCCACCAATGTTGGATTTTCCCCATTTTGTTTCTGTCACTGTCAGACCACCAACCTGTTGTTCTTGATGGCAAAGTGGGGAGGCAGCTAAATTTGTCTAATCTCCTAATTGACCCCCCTTCCCCCGGAATCCCCAAGCCTTAGGTGACCACAGAGCTCCCTTTCAGCAATGTCATGAAGAAACGGCTGCTTAGTGAGGTTACCCAGAAGTTGAGGACGGAGCTGGGACTGGTGCCCACGTCTCCTCCTGTCCAGTCCTGTGCTCTGGAAGGCAGTCCTGGGCTTTTTTCCCCCTCCGCAGAGGGGCAAGGGGGTGGGCTGAGAACACCCCGTAGGTATTTGTCTCCTTGTCTCAGCCCCTCGGGGAGGGGCTGGCAGGGAAGAGGGCTTCTTGCCCTGTGAGCCCCAGCCCAGCAAAAAGACCAGCAGGTCGTCGTACCTCTGAGCCCTGCTGTTCCCACAGACTGTGATGTTCATTAGATGCATAGCTCATAATAAAGCGCTCACCTAACTGCACTAATGCCTCTGTTGCTTTCTGGAATCTCCAGGGAATCCAGTTCTGTGTGTTTAGCCCTGATGGAAAATCTCTAGGAGCCTGGGCTGCCTCTGAGGAACGCAGTGACCCCACGCCCAGGGAGCCTGCGGCCCCCATGCTTGGTGTTGGCCTGTGTTTTCCAGGGGCTGTTTGGACTGCCTGCTTGTAGCTGTGTATTTGCCTTCCGGTTTTTTAACGCAGGAGGCCTGGGTTTCCTTCTGATATGGTTTGATATAAGTCAGGCAGCTGGAAACAGGGCGGAATTCTTGCTGAGGACCCAAGGGCAGTCTGTCCTCCTCGTCTTTGTCTCTCCAGCCAGAGTTTGCAGCAGGGAGAGGAAGCACTAGCACCTTCTCCCCCCAACACGCCTCCCCTGCATTCGCACACGCCTGCGCACGCACGCATGCATGCCTGCTCCCCCTCACCCTCGCCTTTCTTTTTGTTTTGTTTTTGGTGAGGAGGATTGTCCCTGAGCTACCATCTGTGCCAGGCTTCCTCTCTTTTGTATATGGGATGCCACCACTGCATGGTTTGATGAGCAGTGTGTAGTTTTGTGCGAATCTGCGAACCCCGGGCCACGAAAGTGGAGTGCACGAACTTAACCACTATGCCATGGAACCGGCCCCGACCCTTGCTTTTTTAAATGCACATCCTCATGTCCACAACACCCTTGCCCCTCACCCCCTCACTCGTGTGCCCACACACACCCATTGCCTGATTGTGTACATTTGCTCACACGCCTGCAGCTCCCCAAACATGCCTCCATCGGTCCGCCTCCCATCGGTCCACCTCCATGCACTCAGATGCTCACCCCACACCAGCTCCCCTCACATGGGCACCCCCATCATATCCTTTTACACGTACACAGAGGGGTTCTTGACCTGCTTTGGGGCACCTGAGCTGCAGAAATGTGATGAGGCATGAGAAGCGGAAAGTTCTGCAGGTGTCCTGCTCACTGATACCATAAGAGCAGGAGGGTGCAGGGTCCCAGCTGCTTCTCGGGCACGTGGGGACTTAGAGGCCTTGGCTTCAGGCAGTGCTTTTGGGAAGGATCTTACTTTCTCCTTCTGAAATGTACTCTTCAGCCAGCATTTATTATGCCCCACCGTGTGTCAGGCACTGTCCTAGGCACTGGGGATATGCCAGAGAACGAGGCACACGTGGGCCCTGCCCTCGTGGGTTTCTGTTCTGGTGGTGGGATAATTAGGTAAACAGAGTAAGTCGGATGGTGATGGGGCAAATGGACAAATAAAGGAGGAAAGGGGGCCCTAGCGATGAGGAGGCGCTTAGTAGACAGGGCCAGACCAGCTCTTTGGGAAGGCGAGCTGTTAGCAGCTGTGGGGAGAGCATTGCAGGAGAAGGGGCAGCGAGTGCTGGGTGTGGAGTGGATGGGGGGATGGAAGGGGCTGCAGTAGGCAAAGGCCAGGACCACGGCACCCTTGGGTGGGGGCCCCAGGTGGCAGGAGGAAGGTCCCCTTGATGAGGGTTTCTTAAACATCTGTTACCCTCAAATGACTGTGATCCCTTGAAGCCCCTGGATGAATGGGACTCGTCTCAGTGGCCTTATGTGCCCCTCGTGTGGCACCTGGCACCCGTTGATGCTCAGATCACATTTGCTCCTTGACGCTCTGTCTGGTTCAGTTCTACACGGAGCTGCTTCTGTGTTCTGAGATATTTGTGAGGCTGGCTTTGGAGATGATGGGATGGAAAGACCTAGCTCGTCCCTCGAGAAGCTCCCAGCTAAGGACATACTCAAGGATGAGTGACTTTTGAGTGCCCCGAGAGGGATGTGCTGAGACTGGTGGACCCAGGGCTGGCAGGAGGGCACTACACAGGGGACAACTCTTTGGAGGAGCTGATACTTGACCAGAATCTTCAGGAAGGAGAGAAATTGGCATTGAATGGGGGAAGGAAGAGGAAGGAGCCACTGCAGGCAGAGGGCTGACTCACAAGGAGCTGAGAATGACACCCACACAGTGTGCGGTGGGGGCTCCCAGCAGTTGGGGGCTCCAGCAGTTCTGTCTACTCTTGCATTCCTGCTCTGTTTGTGCTGCGCAAAGGAGGGAGCAAGACAGGCCCCTAGTACTTCACCTGGCGAGCTGCTGCTGCCATGGGCCAAGCCCTGCAGCTCCCTGTCCTCCCTCCCTAACCCCTGGGACTGGGAACGCATGGAACACCTGAGTCGCGCCGTGCCCTGTCCCTCCTGCTCATCATCCTAGTTCCCTCCCCCAAGTGCTGGGAGTCAAATTTCCTGGCTTACGGGTCCCCTCTGGCCTTCTGGCCCATGCTGCTGTTTGAGAGACAGGCCAGGAAGGCCTCCCTAGGGATAAGCAGAGTACGATGGAGGCCTCTGAGTGTGCCCCCCAGAATCCAGTGACCCCATGCTCCCTTTCAGAGGGAATGACTGGTGGTCTGCAAGTGCATTTGGTTTGGCCTTCAGGGTATCATAGATTTGTTTTTGAGTTAATTGCCTACATTTACAAAGCAAGAAGTTTTTCTTAAAAAAATTGAATTTCTAACTTTTCTTGAAAACAAGATTGAAGATGGGCATTTGTGGGCCGTGTCCCCTTGTGGTGAGGATTGCTGAGAGAATAGTTACAGCCCTCTCACGCAGGGCCCCTTGCCTACCGTGGCAGCCTGGCCCTGTAGACACACGGGCTTGGACCCTTTTCTTGCATTCAGGAATCAAACGCGTAGAATCGTGCTTCTGCAAGTTCTCAGGGATGGCTTTTGAGCCCTTAAACTCTTCCAGGTCATTCTCATTTCTCAGCTAGAAGCCAGTGGGTGGGAGCCCCCTCTCTGTTTTCATTTGCTGCAGGAGAGCTGGGTTTCACTGTATATCAGAGATAATTGTGGGGGGGGGGGGGAGTGGGAGTGGGCAGGGCTCCAGATACAGGCCACATCTGCCAACTTCTGTAAAACTGGTGTCTAGATGTGGATGAAGAGGTAGAAGGTCAGAGGTCTTGGAAATCTCAAAGGCTGAGCGCAGAGAGCTCACAGGGGCCGAGAGTGGGGGCACAGCCAGGGTCTCCTTTTCTTCTCTCTAACTCCTCAACTTTTCTCTCATGCAGGTCTACTCACTAAGCCAGGTCCTCAGTGAATCTTTATAGGAAGAAAGAAGACATGGCTGATATGGCAACGGGTCTAATGAGCTGGTTACCCCTCCACTATACCCATAGCACAGGGTTCCCGCTGGCTTCTAGGATTCACATGTGGTCATTTCCAATAAGTGGGAAGCCTGAGAGTGGACTGGGAGGAGGCACTGCCTGGGAATTTGCCTCTTGCGTCTTCGCTGAAGTGGGGAATCGTGTTCTGTTCTCTCACCTCTGGCCCATGCTCAGAGGAGGGGACTGAGCACATACTCCCTGGGTAAGCTTCTCTGATGGGACCACACGTGGAGCAGGCATCAGATGACTACCTGGGGAATGTGCTAATTGGGCAGCCAGGACACAGAGGGATTTGCTTCCCGCCCCGCCCCCCCCCCCCAACCCAGTCCTTTCCAAGGTGTGGGGTTTGCCTGCAGCTTCTGGAGAGGCCTGGCCTCACTCTGAGGGCAGATCACCCTTGGGCTCAGAGGTCTGTAAGGTGGCACTGCCAGGTGCTCTGGAGCTAGAGCAAGGCCTGCTGTACTAGGGCAGGTGGGGGAGCACATGCCGCCTGCCAGTGATGTTAGCAGGGAGGTTCCAGGCTTGGGTCCAGGCAAGTAAGTTGGTTTCTCAGCCTTCAGAACTTCTAAAGATAGGCTTGAGTGGTGTTTTGCTGGCACCAGGAATGACGGACCATCTGGGCAGCACGGGCCCTGGGCAGGCAGTGCTGCAAGGAGAGGGGCCCAGATGTGGGAGGGAGGGCTAGTGCAACGAGGGTGAGTCAGCCTTCTTGCCAGGCCAGGATCTCCTCCTGGGCCACCCCCAAGGAGAGGGTTCTGCTGCCTGGTCCGGGGAGACTGCAGCCGCCTGTAAATTATGTGGTTCCTATGGCTGAGTGGAGCAGATAAAGCCTGAAAAGAATAAATGAATTGTCATTGCCATTTGTACTTCTCAGGCCAGAAAGCCTCACATATTTAAGAAGATGGGTTGCTTGGTTTATTTCTTAAATTTCCATTTGAAGTCCTTCCGCATTCATCCTGAATTGTCCATCCTCCCCTTCTTTTTTCCCTATTTTCCCTGAATTACTCTTTTCCCTATTTTCCCTGAATTGGCTCTTTTGGGTACTTGGGATATTCATTTGTATTTATGCAGTGCTTTACAGTTTGCAAGGTCCTTTCAGGCAACACGTATTTACTGCGCTCCTTCTAGGTGCTAGATAGGTGCTGGAGAAGCAGCAGCATATAGACAGACGTGGTGCTTGCTCTTGGGAATGCGATGATAAGCTATTGCTAACATCTAGGAAGACAACAGAAAGAAATGATACTGAGTGTTTCTTTGTGATAGGTGGGAAAGGCCTCTCTGAGGAGGAGACATTTGATCTGAGAGGAAGCCAGCCAGGTGGAAATTGGGGGGAAAAGCATTCTAGGCAGTGGGAACAGCTAGTGCAAAGGCCCTGAGGTAGGAATAAGCTGGATTGTTTTAGAGACAGCAAAAAAGCCAATCTGAATGGAGTTTGGGGCATGTTGGGGGGAAAATACTATGCAAGAAGGTTGGCAGGGGCCATTTCTGTAGGGCTGTGTAGGTGGTGGTGCAGAGTCTGGATTTCCTTCCCAGTGTGATGGGGTATTATTGGAGGGGTTTAAGTAGCTGTGCGTGTGACCTGATTAACATTTTTAAAAGCTTGCTCTTGTAGCATGAGGCCAGGAAGTGCAGGTGGGAGTAGAAGCTGAAGGACCTAGAAGGAGGCTACTGTGTGTATCTTGCTGAGAGTCAATGATGCAACTGTAGCGTAGACTCTAAGGCTCAATGCAAATTTACTGTCTCCATCCTTAGGGCAGCCCCACTAGAGAGAGAGGAAGAAACAGAGCTTCAAAGAGTACCAATGACTTGTCCCATGGCCAGTAAGCAGCAGCACTAAACTCGCACCCAGAGCCCTGGTTTAAGGACTTCCACACTCTCCTGACCTCAGCTCTTGTGTCTTGGCCTCCTGCCTTGCACGACGTGATGCTGAGCTGTGAGCTGAGGGGCTCCCTGTGAGTCCTGTGTTAGTTTGCTCCGGCCTGCCATAACAAATACCACTGACTGGGTGGCTGTTACTTCACAAAGCGGCCCCCGACGCAGAGGGCAAGGAGAGACTGGATAAAGAGGAGACCTCTCCAGATTGGTAGGTGGCAGGTTTAACAAGCAAGGGGACTTACTTATGAGGCTTGTTTTGGGCGGCCTCAAAATGAGATCTCTGCACCCGCCCGCCAGAATCTTAGAAGTTTGTATAGAGGACTTAACTGGGTTCAGGCCCCTGTTCGTTCAGTTCAGATGGTCTCAGCAACACCTTACCCTCTCAAGGCTGCGTCCTTGGAAAAGCTCCACTGTGGGACCAGCGGGCAGAATATACATTTCAGGGACAGGGGCAGGGGTGAGGAGCCTCTGGTTGCCTGGGTCCCACTCACAGGTCAACTGATGGTCACGTCCTCTTGACGACCTCCTCCAACAGTGACTTAGACAACAAAATTTTATTGTCTCACAATTCTGCAGGTTAGGAGTCTGAGCTCAAGGTGTCGGCAGGGCTGGTTCCTTCTGAAGCCTCTCTCCTTGGCTTGTGGATGGCTGCCTTCTCCCTGTCTGCATGTGGCCTCCCCTCTGTACGTGTCTGTGTCCTCATCTCATCTGAAGACACCAGTCAGATTACATTAGGGCTCACTGTAATGACCTCGTTTTAACTTGATCACCTCTTTAAAGTCCCGTCTCAACACACAGTCACGTTCTGAGGGACTGAGGGTTAGGACTTCAACAGAGGAATTTGAGGGGACACAGTTCAGCCCTTCACGGCCTCTTTCTTCACAGAGCCAGCTTGGTGGGCAGCGTGGAGTCTACACGTGGGGCTGCTTTCCTTTCAACACTCGGGGCCCACACTTGGTTTGTCTCCAGGACGATGACCAGCCAGTGCTAACAGACATTTATGGTGGCCATGTGCAAGAGTCCAGCCCCATTGCCACAAGTGTGGGAGGGAAGATGGGGTCCACAAAGAGGGCGGTGCACTTTGTTTGTGCGAGGAGGTGAGTGGAAGAAGGAATGAACTACAGTATCTCTCATAACAACTGACTTTACAAAGTGTCACCTGGCAGCGCACAGACGATGAGCTGTTCGCCGGATCAGGTGGTTAAATAACAAAGTTATCAAAAGGAATAACCAGTGTTTCTCGTGCACTTAGTAAGTAGCAGGCACTCTCCCCAGCATCCCGCGTGCTCTATTTTGACATCACAGAGATTCTAGGAGCTAGATGTTATCATTATCATCCTCCTCATTTCAGAGACGAGGGAACTGCCGCTTGTACAGTGTTAGTGACTTGCCTGTGCTCCTCAGCCAGGTGGTGCTGGGGCAGGGATTTGCACCTCTGCTCTTTTCGGATACAAGAGCCTGTTTATTGAACTACTATGAAATGCTTCCTTTAAGAACTTGTCCCAAAGAGAATGGATGTTTCAAGTTCTGAATTAGACTTGATTTCTTTGGTGTTGCAGAAAGTAGACAGATTTCATCTATGTCCAGTGTTAAGTTTGTACGTGAGGAGTTTTTTCCTGGCTACACCAGTGGTTCTCAAAGTGGGGTCCCTGGATTAGCAGCATCAGCATCTGAGAATTTCAGAATTTGTTAGAAATGCAAATTCCCAGGCCCTACTCCAGGTCTACTGAATCAGAAACTGAGGCTAGGATGGATCTAGCACTCTGTGGTTTAAAAAACCTTTCAGGTGATTCTCATGCTTGCTGAATTTTGAGACTACTGGTCCATGTCAACCCCAACATACTAGCAGGAGTTTGCATTTGGAAATCCATGGCTGGATATCCTTGAAGAACCAGATTTCAAGGCAGGTGGGATGAGGACTAGAGCAGCATCTCTCAAAGTCAGTTCCATGTGATGTTAGTAGATGTTACGCCAGAAAGATGTCTGTGGTCAATATGTTTGAGAAACGTGGGTTTCTTTATTGCAGATCTTTAATATATTGATTCTTCTTTTGCTCTTTTTGGAGATCCTGATATTTGTATTTCTTGAACTTATTTGCCACCACTCCCTTTTTGGGGAAGCAAATGATAAGACTAATTTTTGTGAAACATTACACTCCGTAGAGGCATCGGGGAGATACAAATGATTGGATTGGGATCCTCACAGTGATGAGTTTCAGTCAATCAATTAAGCAGTATTTCCTGGGGGGTATGCTGTGTTCCTTCCTGCGTCAGAAGCTATGAACAGTTCCAGAAATGAATAAGGATCATTATTTATCAAACACCTACTCTATGGCAGGCTGGGTGCAAGGCCCTATTACCTTAAGGGGTTGATACCATCGGCCCCAATTAGCAGATGAGAAAACCAAGGCACAGAGAGGTGAAATTGCGTGTCTTATAGCTGGTAGGTGGTGGAGCTGGGGTGCACTCGAGGACTGTGTGAGCCCCAGTCTCTTCCCTTTCTCTCTCTGTATCACCTCATGGAGCTTGGAGAGGGAGACAGGAGCCACTCATGGAGCAGAGGACCAAACCCCCAAGTGGCAGCTGAGAGATTATGCTGTGCAGTGCTGAGGGCTGAAGGAGGACTTGAGTCAGCCTGGCAGCATTGATAGATGAGGTAGGCGCATTCGATGAGCCATTCCTCAGCACAGTTTTAAAAAACAACATTAGTTATTTTTCTGATTATACACATAATTCATGCTCCTGGTAGGAAACTCTGAAAATACATAAAAGTTTAAAAATGCATACCTGTTAAGATGGCTATTATCAAAAAACCAGAAAATATGTGTTGTTGAGGAGGTAGAGAAGTTGGAACTGTTGTGCATTGCTGGAGGGAATAGCTGCTGTGGTAAACAGTATGGCGGTTGCTCAAAAAATTAAAGATAGGATTATCATAGGACTCCACAATTCCACTATTGGGTATATACCCAAAAGAGGTGGAAACAAGGACTCAAACATATTTGTACATCCACGTTCATAGCAACATTATTCAGAATAGCTGAAAGGTGGAAGCAACCCAAGTGTCCATTGACAGAAGAGTGGATAAACAAAATGTGGTACATACATACACTGGAATATTATTCAGCTTTAAAAAGGAAAGAAATTCTGACACGTGCTATAACATGGATGACCCTTGAAGATATTATACTAAGGGAAATAAGCCAGTCACAAAAGCACAGTGCTGTATGATTCTACTTGTATGAGAATCCTAGACTAGTCACGTTCTTAGAGACAGAAAGTAGAAGGGTTGTCTGAGGTGGTGGTGGGGGGAGGTGGAGTTAGTGTTTAACAGGTTGGGGCAGATGAAAGTTCTTGAGATGGGTAGTGGTGATGGTTGTATGACAATGTGAATATACTTAATGCCACAGATTGTACACTTAAAAATAGTTAAAATCATAAATTTTATGTTATGTATATTTTACCACAATTTTTAAAAACTATAAAAATGAAAGCAACTGTTACATCCCAGAGATGATTGCTGTTAATATTTGGGTATATTTCATGTCACTCTTTTCTCTATGCATTTAGATGCACTTATAGATCTTTTCCCATTTCATCAGCAATGCTTTGAAAATATCCTTTTTAATGATGCATATTAGTTTCTCAAGTAGATGTGCTGCAATCAAATAAAACAGATGGTTAAAATGTTTAGCCATCTCCCTGTTGTTGGTCCTGTAAGGTAGTTTCAGTTCTGCACTGTTGTAGGCTGTGCTGTAGTTGAGGTCTGTATATGTTCATTTCTGTTCGCATTGCAGATTGTTTCCTTGGGCTAGACTCTGAGAAGTGGAGTTCACTGGGCCAGAATGTGCATGTTTTTAAGATTCTTTCTGTGCATTGCCAAGTTGCTTTCCAGAAAGGTCGTGCAGCTTTCAGGCAATCTCACCAAAAGTGTGTGAGAAAGAGTCTTTTCTAATTACCTTTCCTTGCTTCCTGAAAGGGAGCCTAGAGGGTGCAGAGGAAAAAACAGAAGGGCAGCCTGGTCACCTCAGCCCTCAGGGCTGGGGCTCGGCCTGTGCACTTTCCTCTTGGGCAGTGAGTGGGCGCCTGGCTAGCGAGCCAGGTCTGGGCTGATTAGCTGAGTGGCCAGGGGTTCGGAGCCCGCCTGCGGGAAAGAACAGCCAGTTCAGGGATAATCCCTTGGTATTGGCGCTGTGGTTCCAGTCTAGAGATTTGTATCAGGGCCGATTGCCAGTCCAGATCTGGGCTGGGGCAGTGCCGGGCAGTCTGCCCAGCTGGTCAGGCGTAGTTCACTGAGCCTCCTGAATCAGCCCTCAGGTCTCATTTCCGGGGGAAGGCTTGAAAGCCGCCTCTGAGCTGCTTTTCTCCAGTATTCTCTGGTGGGACGTTTTAAGGAGGGAGAAAATAGCGCCTGCTCTCTCATGGACAGTCTTCTATTCAACAAGGAGCTAAACTAAGTTGCAAGAATGTATGTTTTCCTGTAGTGTTCCAGATAGCCATTTACCTTTTGAATGAAAAAAATGAATTGGGAGGCTGGAAAGCATTTTCTGTTTTTTAAATTTTTAAATTTTTTTGCGGATTGTAGAAGCAAATGTTTGTTTGCCCCAGCCAATTTGGGCCATAGCATGCTGCTCTTTATTCTGAGCCAGCAGCATAAACATTGGTCTGGAATGAATGGCCTATTCCTTTGGAATTAAGCTCTGTGATGGGCGCTGGGAGGGACTTAGAGATCTAGCCTGGGAGGTGGCCGGGACCTGAAGGCGTCAGAAGAAAAACTCTTTATCTGCATCTCTCTTTCTCTCTCCCTCTCCCTTTTTCTGTCTCTCCACGTTTAAAAGTTCCCTTTCTCTCTCTCTTTTACACACACACACACACACACACACATTTGGGACTTGGCAGCATCAGCTTTGACTGTGTCCTTGGTTTCTTTCTGAGTGTTGGAAGTCCAACAAGGCTCCCTGAAAATTGCTTTCGATTTTGGATTGTTCTGGAAAGGACGTGTCTCCGGGCAGTTTCAATCATGCCCAGGGGAGTGGGGCTCCCTTGATCTGTATCCCTTGGATGTGGAAATGATTCGAGGAAACAGGATGAGTCATGGACCTAACGATTAGGGTTCCTCTGAGAAAGCTCACTGTCGGTGGTTTGAGAACTTTCAGAAGAAAGTCTAATTAGCTTTATGCGTGAGCCAGTGGGATTAAATTCACCAAAGAGGGATGGGGAAGCCATGCTACAGGTCCCTAAAAGGACATGGCAAACAGAGTCTGTGTCTCCCAAGTAGCATGGTTTCAGCGATTGATATCCCCTGGTACCTTTTCTAGTCTGTTGCTAAATCCTAGTCGTTCTCCCTTAGCCATTCCCTGCGTGCATTCCTCCTCTCCATTGCCGCTGCCTCTTGTCTAGTTCAGGCTACCAACGCTGCTTGCTTGGACTATTGCAGTATTCTTCCAGCTGGCCTTATGACTCTCTTGTGTTTGATTATTGATACATCTGAGTACCCAATTAAAGTTTCTAAACATTAGCTGATTATTTCACTTTTCTCATCAAATACTTTTTCATGGCTCCTCATTAGCCAAAGGAAAATGAAAAATCCAAACATCTTTTCTCTGTGTTCAAAGATCTCCATAGTTCCTGCCTGTCTTCCTTCCCCTATATGTCCCTGGCACCAGCCCGCCAAACTCCTTCCTGTTTGTGCACCTCTATTTCCTTCCTCCCGTGGTAGTTCATTCTATCCTTTCTGCTTCCTTGTCTGTGCACTCTAAATCCCACTAATTCTTCCTAGTCCAGAGCCAAATCTAGATCTTCTAAAATGCTCCAAACTAGGAGTAATCGCTCCCTCCTCTAACCAGCACCCCTCCCCTCAATTCCCTCTCTTAAAGCACTGATCTTTTGTGCCTTCTATTAAAGTTTTCTGGACACTAGTCTCACCTCCTGGAACTATGTAAAGCTCTGATTCACCATTGAGTGCCCCGTTGTCAGAGTACGTGCCTTGCATGTGGCAAATATGCAATAGTATTTGATGACTAAGTGCACAAATGACCAAGGGGGTCCTGTGGTTTGCCCAGACCTCACTTGGACTGGTTCCTACTGGCAAGCAACGTGCTGCCCAGGTACCACTTCACTTAAGCATGCTGGGGAATTTCCAGGCATGCAGCAAGGGGCAGCAGGTTAGGGATTCATGAGTAGGTGGAAAAGGTGATCACCTCAAGAGCTGGTGACTCAGCCGCCAGCCACTAACCTGGGGCTCCTTTGGGCTGTGACTCAAGAGCGATGGTATGAATGAACAGACAGTTATGGAATCTCAGGGGGCCTGGGTCTTCTGGATCGGTACTTCCCAGCTTTAGAAGTACACAGCCCAGGGCCTCATGCAGGAGTGCTGGAAGCCTCAGTATAAACATGGAACGTTTTCTTGGGGAACTAGTTCTTCTTGAAGGTTTTGGAATAAATTTTCTTTAATATTCAATCCCAGTTGTCATGGGGAGGAATGCAAATATGCATGCATTTTAAAAGATGAAATGTAACACTTTACAGAAGCCTCCTGCCTGTGGAAGGCTTGCTTTAGATTTCAGCCTAGGCTCCCCCAGGTAGGAGGTGTTCATTCTTCTTGCCTTCAGGGGCTGTGATGGAAAAGTTTGCAAGGATCTGGGCTAGTTCACCCACCCCCTGACCTGGTTGCTAGTTGCCCCGTCACTGCCTCCCCACCCCATGGCCAGTCTTCAGCAGGGTGTAGACTGTGACTAGAGATTGGACTTGGAGCCTGCACAGAGCTGGGTCCGAATCTCTCCTGATGGACAGATGCTATATCCAGAGCATGATGGGGGAGGGTCCCTCATGCTCTGTCTTTCCAGAGGAGAGGTGTGAATGCTGGAAACACGATGAGACTGTGAAAGGTACATGTGGCAGAACTTACATAGCTGGTGAAGTGTAATAAGCCCATGGGGCTCAGTGTAAGAAACACACTCTTTTCAGGCAGGAGCATGACCCAAAAGAGGGACAACTGGGGCACTTCAGCTGCTGCTGCTGCTCAGCTGTGCCGGTCGTGGAGAGACCCTCCAGTGCCACATCCCAGCAGCGTGTGCTGCTCCCCCTCCTAGAACCCCTCCCACCTTTCAGTCTCACTGAACATTGCCTCACATGCTCTCTCCCTCAGTGTCTGGCTTGTTAAATGAGTAAACACCTGATGCAGAAGGTTCTTGTAATGACAATTCACATAAGTTTTTTTGTGCTTGATGCCTTGTGATTAATATGGCACGGGCCCCTCCCTGTACTGGAGAATCCCACAGCACCTTTGCAGTTCAAACAGGGGAATTGACCAGTTGTTTGCTCCCTTGGGTTTCTAGAGAAACAGTTTAAAGAATGCCAGCTCCACTCAGGCAGGGACTTGCCTGATTCATCCCCATATCCCTACCTGCTGGAACAGTGCCTGGGGCTTAGTAGGTGCTGGACCAACGTTAGATGGCCAGAGGCAGGAAGTAGATCTGTGAACACACAAGGCAGCCAGGCACCAGAGGATGTGCTCAGAATCTCTGAGAAAGTTGTTTACTAAAATGTTGTGAATTTAATGACCTCTTCAATTTGAAATAAAGCTACCAGGCTTTTCTGGATCTTTCTTTAGGAGCCTAGAACTAAACTCTGGGTCTCATGCAGTCCCCCAGCTGGGTGGCTCGGTGGGAGTCCCTTCATGTGGATGTGTATAGAATACCAAGTGAAGTGACCTCTCTCTCCAAGCCACTGGTCCTGGGGGGAGAAGTCAGCGTGCTCTCTTTTTAAGGGATTGAGCTGACTGTCTGAGCCTTGGAGGAAAGAGAAAAAAATCTTGACATATATTAAAACAGTGTTTGAGGAGATCAAGAATCAGCCTTTGCAGAGGCCGCCGTGATGCTCCCAGGTAGACTGCTTTACCTGGGCCGTGTTTATCTGAGTCATGAGGTCATCAACTGTCTCTAGGAAATCACTGCCACACTCAATTGTATCTTGCCTTTGGTATATTTTACTTACATGAGTTGGGCCTCCTTCTCCAAAAAACTTAACACCCAGGATATGATGTGGCTTTTGTGCCTTTATGTACCATATATATTCATCACTCAAAAAAAAAAAAAAGAAAAGGAAAGAAAGACGTTGATCCCTATGGTGAAGAGGTGAGAGTTTCACCTTTGAACTCCCCTTTGTCTGCTTCACTGAGATTCGTGAGGTGGTGAGGTTAGGTTTTGTTTGCGAGATGGATTTTATTATTACATTTTTAAACCAAAAAGTCTGTTACCATCCCATCTTCTTCCTTGACCTAGAGGGTTTGGAGTTGATGAATCTGCAATATTCTAGCCAAAAAGGGTCTTACCTCTCTACAAAAAAGGGTCTTACCTTTCTACGCTTCTTGGAGTGGCCAAGTGGTCTTGGACAAATCAAAACAAATGGAAAAGTTTGTATTATACACGCGATATTTACTATCATCATTGTCATTGTCATTTTTATTATAACGACTTGTATTCGGTATCTATTGGGGGTGCTTGGAGCTTTACACATATAATCTCATTTAATCCTCACAACAACGTGGAAAGAAGGTATCGTTACTGCCGATTTCTAGATGGGAAAACTGAGGCTCAGAGAGTTTAAGTAGTTTCCCCAATTACACAAGGGGTGAGTGAAATTTGAACTCGACTAGGTGAGAAGTTGGGCTTTGCCCTCCACAGACCTGGTCCTTCTCTTGGTGTCCATGTGATGTCAGAGAGGTGGGCACCATGCTCTTTCCTTCCAGATCAGACACAGCAGGCAGTCTGAGGACAATCCAGATGGTATATGGTTAAACCTGAGCTCTCATTCCTCTAGGGGATCCTGGTGGAAAAGCGCAGAGTAAGATGAAGTTTGCAGAGAGGGCTTCCTGGAGGAGAGGCTCTGTAAGGGCTGGGAGCTTCTGGACAGGTAGGAGGAGGGGCAGGTGTTTGCATGCAGGCAGTAACCTGAGAAAGGATTCAGAGGCAGCATGCTCAAGTGTTCTGGCCTCAGTCTCCCTGTCTTCCTAGGCATGTTTAACTATGAATGAAGCAATACAGGAGCCATTTTCTCCAAGTAAGAAAAGTGTTATCAAGAAAGGAAGGGCATTCCCAGTGTCAGGAGCATGATCATCAGTGGGAGTGCCAGGTAGAAACGTCTCTTTTCGTGACTTTCTCTTTCATCCCAGGCAGCTGTTGTGTCTCATGGCACCAGGAAGTAGTAGAGAGAAGCTACTTTGGGAGTCTCAGACGTGTGTTTCGGTCTTCGCTGCTAGGGCTCCCTGCTGTGGGTCAGCGGGACTGCCCAGAGACTCTGCTTTGTGCGGCTCACCTGCCGGATGAGGGGTTACCCCGGGAGATTCCCTTGGGCACTTGTCGCTCTCAAATGCTCAAGTGGATGATCTAATTGTGATGACACACAGTCAGCAACTGTGAAATCCCTGCCACATCTCAAATTTGAATTACATCTTTTTGAGTGGAAAAATTGTCTCCTGCCTCCTGGGACATTTGCATTTAACTAGGACACACCTGACCCTGGTCTGCTTACAGTCTTGGAGCATTTGCCAAGGGGGCCGAGGCATGTGCCCGCCCCTGCTCCCTTTCCCCATGAGAGCAGTGCCTGTTTGGGGTTTGGTACTTGAAGGCAGTGTCCTGGGACATGCCTGGGGCCCCATATGTGCTGGCTTTCTCTCTTCTGCAGAGACTAGGGCCTGGGGTCTGGGTCTGCTGATGCCCAGCTCTGCAGACTCGCCAGGGGGAGGAGGAATGGGGCCAGGAGGCAAGGATGGAGGGCAATGTGGGTGGGGGAAGCAGGCCTGAAATGACAAGCTCAGTGAGTCACTCAGTGTCTGCTCCAGCTGGAGAGAGTCACGGAGGGGTTGATGGCACTGCCTCATGCAGCAGGCAAGGAACCAACCATGAGATGGCATCAATTCATTGTCGGGGGTGGCACATCCTCCCTGGGTACAGGCATGGAGGAGCGGGCGCGGAAGAAGGTTCACTGGCCTAGGAGGCAGGAGAGCAGAGGGCTTGGAGGTGGGCTTTGCTGTGCACCCATGAATGGGAGCGAGAGCCGTCCATTGGTGCTCACACTGCAGGCACCATGAGTGCTTACAAAAGTGATCTCATCCCCTCCTCATTGCCATACCTGGAGGGAGGCACTATTATTCTTCTCAGTTTGTGGATGATGACTCTGAGGCACAGAGAGGTTAAGCTTCTCGTCTGAAGTCACCCAGCAATGACTAAACAGGTCTGGATTGCTCTTGGCCTTGGGAACCTATGGGCTTAATTGCTGCATCAGTGATTCTCAGCCTGGAACATGCATCAGAACCACCTGAAGGCCTGGGCCCCATGCCGTGGTGTCTGATTCTGATTTGGCCTGGGATGGGCCCGAGAATGTGCATTTCTAGTAAGTTTGCAGGTGATGCTGATGCTGTGGATCAGGGACCACACTTTGAGAACCACTATTGTATACTCTACTCATCCTCCCCATCCCAGTCTCCACACCTGTGAAATGAGAGGGCTGGAGTCTCCTACCATGAATGCCATCCTTCTAATCATTTATAATTACATTTTGTTTTGGCCAATCTAATTTATGAAAGAGCAACAGCAGTTTCATAAACTCTCCTACTGCCACTGTGTTTCCGTCACTTGTCTCCTTTCATTGTTGACAGTTTGCTGTCACATGTTTTGACCCTTTCTTACTTCACCTAAGGTCCTGAACTTCCAGGAGTTCACTTTGGATTATACCCTTTATCAATATAAAACCTCTTGTATTGTCTGATTCAATGTCTCTTGTCTTGCTCCAGATACCATTGCCTCCAGCCTGGTATCATTCCTTTTACTTGATTTTTGCTGACGTATTTTGGTCTGTTCTTTTACTTTTAACTTTATTTTGTCACTTTGTGTAGGGTATATTTCTTATAAAAAGTATATAACTTTATACATTTATTCATCATATGTTGTATATTTTATAGTGTATGTATGTTTGTGTGTACGTGTGTATATGTATATGACACACATATATGTGACATGTATAGATTTTATTCTCTCTATATATTTTATTCTAAAAGTGACTATGTTTTGGCCTTCTGACTTTCTTCTATTTTTTTGTGTTTCTTTGCCATCTCTTTTGTCTTGCTATAATGAACCATTTTTAATTTTATTTTATGCTTTTCTCTAGTAAATTGAAATGTTGGCTCTACATTCGTTGCTTCTCATATATTTATAGTTACTCTTCCACCGTGTTTGCCGATGGTTAGTGCAGTGTGAGACAGCATCTCCTGGCTCCCTACTGTGTACAGTAAACAACAGTAAGTTTCCTTCTTTTCATTCTCCCCCCCAATAATGTAACATTCCCGCTTTTATTATATAATCTGGTATTTTAAATCTCTATTGCATTATTATTATATTTTACGTTTTTACACTATCTTCTCTTTAAAGAAGTTTTCTGATTTTCTTTGTGATGTGTGATCTACACAGTTATAGCAATTATTTACACCTAATGGATCTTAATGTTCACTGTGGGATCTTTATTACCATTGCATCCCCTATTATTGAATTCCTCATTTGGATTAATGTCTTTGTCGTAAATATGAAAAGCTTAACATCTACATAAGCTTCCTGAAAAAATTTGTTCTGATTTATTGCCCTTTGTGTCTTTCAATATGAGTGACAACTTGGCCCTTTTGTTGAGTTTTGCAGGAGACAAGTCAGATACCAGCCAGAGTTTTCTTTCTTTCATGGGTAATCTGCCATTTTCTCTTTGTATGCTTATACTTTTTCATCATGAAATACATATATATATGTGTGTATGTATACATGTACAGATACACACAATGTTGTATATATACAATACATATATATATAGATACACACACACACACACACACACACATATACATGTAGGGACATATATATATATGTCCCTAGTGGTCAGTGAGCCTTTTGACCTTCAGACCTAGGTCCATCTTCAGTGTTGGAACATTTTCTTATATTTTCATAATTTTTCAATTCAGTTCATTCTGTATCTGTCCTCTGTATCTGTCATATTTTTGTGTAACCTGCTGTCTTAGAGTTCACAGTATTTCTGCCTATATCTTTCTTCTCCTTCTTTTTGGGAGTGCTTTTATAATTTGTCCTTCACAGCACATCTTGTTTCAGAGATAAATTCTCTTGACTTTTATTGCAGACATGGAGTAGATATGGTTTCTGAATGCTTCAGTTATCCTAAGAGTTATCCTTCACCGAGCACCTCTGTGCTCTAGGCGCTGTGCTAAGCGTTTTGCGTGCATTACCCCCTATAATGCTTGGGACAAGTCTGAGAGGCATGCACTCTGAGTTCCTCACTCTATAGATTGGGGAAACAGGTGCTCAGAGAGGTTGAACCCTACTCAGGCTCACCTGGGCAGCCATAAGTGCTGGGGCCAGCATTCGGGGCCAGCTGGTTTCATGATAGAACCTCTGCTCTTGGCCATGATGATATGTAATGCTTTTCTAACCACTAATTCTTTTTCACATCTCTTCTTTCTTCACTTGGAATGCTACGTTCTCTGCTTTTTGTGTTTAAGAATACTTTAACAGGTCTGCTGGGAGGTTTTTGTGTTTTCCACCCATGAATGTGGACAGTGTTTGCTTATAAATAGGGAGGGTCAGTTCTCCTGGGTCCCTTTGCTGTCCACCTCACTGCTGATATACCAGTGAGGTGTCCTTTCAGCTGTTACACTAGAGCACTGGTTGATGAAATGAAGTCTTATATGATCCAGCAAACTGTAAGGCAGGGCAGGTGAGCTCAAGTCATGAGTAGTCCCAGAAGGGAAACTTAATCCCTGTGATATTTCTTCTCTGACTTTGGTGAACCCATTGCACCATGAGCCAACTGTTTGCATCTGGTTTGTTGTTTGACCTGGCCACCATGCTGGGTACAAACTGTGCTTGAACTTGTCCTCCTTCCTGGAGCTGCCACCTGCCATATCAGGGACAAGTCCTAGCCCCAGCCAGTTTTCTGCTTGGCTTACCTGCCATGTGATTCCTGGGGCTTCCCAGGGCTGCTGCTGACACATGCTGCTGCAGATCCTCAGTGAGAAGAGAGAGCCTAATGCATGCAGCTTCTCTGCCCCGTGCGTGGCTCACCATCCCAGTCAGTCCTCCCCATCTAGGCAGCTCTGATGTGCAGTTCTTCAGCGCCTCCACTCCTGTTGCACAACCATTCTGCCACTTCTCACAAGGCAAGCCTGCCCAAGGGGACTCACTGCCTTCTCTCTTTCTTCATCACTTTCTTTTTCAGAGATTCTTTTAGGTTTCTGGCACAGGGATGGCACCTATTCCTAGTTTCCTGAGCTGTGCAGGTTTTCCAGGCTTGCTGTACTTGTTTGGTTATGTCAACAGGACTCTGGGCAGGAAGGCGTTGCCCACCTGTGCTTATGTTGCCGAAGTGACTCATAAATGGACTGTTCCCTGTGAAGCTGGTTGGATAGCCTTTCTCCCTCCACTGCCCGTGCTCTTGAGTGTAGTGCCCGGGGACAAGTTCCTACTTCCTCCTGACTTCTCTACTCACCTACTACTTGCATCTTCCACCTTCTCCCTTTCTCCCCACCTCAGCTCTCAAGTCTTGGCAGGAGAGGACTGGGGCCTCCAGATTTGACATTGAGGCCATTGAAGCCTCAGATTCTATGACTCTGTGACAGCACTTGTCCTGGTGATCGAAGTCAGGCTGAACTAAGCTTTCTTTTAGGAGACCAAGAGACTTTATAATAAAGAGTGAGTCCTCTGCCAGCTCTCCTTGTACATCACATGGTCTCAGATTAGGGACTTGGGTTTTAGAAGCCTGTCTGGTGGTTTCTGGAACTCAGAGGTAGGTGCAGTAATGCAGCATTGGTTCACTGTTGGGAGGTGAGAGCAGCAGCAGTGTCAGGAATAGACTGAATGTATAAGCTCAGTTGCTCTCAATGGGAATGGACTTGGTGTATCACTTCCAAATACATTCCAGGCATAGTCACATCCTTGAGGTTTAGTTGCTGGACAGTCATTTCAACCAAGGTACCTGATATTCCAGAAGCATCAAATGTGATATGCAAGTGGCTTTTGCTCCCAGGCTGAGAAAGGATGATCTTTCCTCCTTGGACTTTGATTATTCATAAGTGATGGTTGATAATAAAGCACTGGCTGCTTCAGAAAATTCATTAAGCAAGGTTGCAGGGATTTTCCAGTGAAAGCTAGGACAGAAAAGCAAAAGGACACATTAAGATCAGTGATTAACTCCCCAGATGAGTTTGAAGTTTGCTTTCTGAGATGTTGCTTGCTGACATGCATTGGCCTCTGGGAGACACTGGTCTTTTGGTTTGCCTTGTTAGAAGAGTAGATGGTGATGACCTAGTGAGGAGAAAGAGTACAAGAGCAAGGTTGGAGGGCAGGGGGCTGGTGAGGAAGGGGAGCAGGAAGCTCGAGGGGAGGAAGACAATGAGTTGAACTTTGGAGAGGCTGAGTTTGAGGTGCCCACGGGACACTAGGTAAAGACAGCCAGTAGATAGCAGGAGTGAGGAAAATAGGTCCATGGTGGTGCAGAGGGTGTCATCAGGGTCCTATTTAGCTCTTTGTTTTGGGAAACTCACTTAAGGCTTTTGAACTTCAGTTACCTTACCTATAAAATAGGAGTGTTCATAGCTCTCTCCCAGTGCTGCTGTGAAATCAAGTAAGTCAACAAACCTGGTGTTGCTTTGGGTTTATATTAGATGATATAAACAGCACCACCAAGTGTGTTTGTGTGCATACATACATACATACATACATATTTATGTCATTTATGCAGTTCCTAGGAGGAGGATGCAAAGATGAATTTACTTATGCATATATTGGAATAAATGGACTCAACTTTTATTAGAAATTATAAACAAATCTTAGACCTCAGGTGCACATAATTGGGTGAGTCAATTTAAAGTTAATTAATATTCCCCAATTGTCTTTCAGAAAGTTTATAGCAATTATAATTTACATTCTCATCAACATGATGTTTAATTATCACGAGAAACCACACGATATTTGTTTATCATCATTTGTTGCTACTGGTCTGACAGGGTGCTGAAAACTTCTTCCTTGAAGAGTGCTTTTTCTAGAATATTCCAGGAAATAAGACAGCCATGAAGTGTTCTCTTATCTGGAGGGCCTGTCCCCTGGTGAGGAGGATTTTGAGTAGAAGGGTGACAGACATAGGATTTTGTCAGTGGGGTGGTAGGGAAGGTTCTGGAGTCTAGGATGGTACTGCAGGCTGGCCAGGCTATGTGGTCAGGTGGCTACAGCTGCATCACAGATTGATTCAGGGGCCCTGGGGCCAGGGAAGAAGAGGTGGGCAGGAGAGTCCTCAGGCAAACCTTGTTGGAGATTAGGTGCTCTCCAAGACCATCCGTACCCAGATGAGCCTTCTGCCTACTTCCGAGGTTGGGGCTTCTAGGCCTCCAAGGAGGGCTCTGCTTCTTTAGCAGACTGTTGCTTGCTGAGAATCTCTGGCAGATGGTCTCGGCCAGCCTTGCTGCCAGCGAGCTTCCCAGGCAGGAAGATTTCCAGAGACTGGCAGCCTTCAGTGAGAAACCACAGGGAGCAGGTAGAGGTGGCTCAGTAGTCCTCTGCTTCCTCCTCAGGGAAAGGAGATGTCTGTCTCTGGTCTGCCTCTGCATGGCGTGGGGCTGCTTCCCTTCTTTGCTCACACCTTAGGCTGAGGCCAGAGCACGGCCACCTGTGACTGCCTGTGCCAGTATCTGAGGCAGCAGCCTGGACTCGGGCTCCTAGCGCACTTCCTCGTGGTTTCTTAGGGGGACATTCTGGGAGTGGATGCATGGAGAATTTGCTTTTTCTCCTTTTCACAAATGAGAATACAGGGCACTGAGAAGTTAAGGGCACTCATTGGCTAATGTTCTTGTTGGCACGTATCTCCAGGGATATGTGCAGAAGGAAATGGGCAGGCCATGTCCTATCCTCTAGCTGTGGGGAGCCGTTGGGGGCTGTAGAGCAGGACAGTGGCATGACAGAGATGGGACTTGATGGTAAGATTCAAGGTTGGGCAGCCTGATGCTGGAGGGTGTGGGAAAGAGACAGACCAAAGTCAGAGCAGCCAGCAAGGCATCCGTCACGGTGATGCCAGCACCAGGCCACGAAGGCAGGGGCCAGAGCCAGGAAGGCATTTTGGACTTCTAGCCTGCTTCTTGGGACTCTGCCCCGGTATACTAGTAATGTTAGGAATTCCAACTTGGATTTTTTTAAAAACTGTTTTTCTTTTGGGGAACCCAAGTGTTATAAATTGAATTATGTCCCCCCAAAGATATTGAAGTCCTAGGCCGCCCCCCAGTACCTGTGAATGTGACTTAATTTGGAAATAGAGTCTTTGCAGATGATGAGTTAAGAGTTAACTTGCGAGTTATGAATTAACTTACAAGTTGGGAGTTAAGTTAAGATGAGGTCATTAGGGTGAACCCTAATCCAAGATGACTGGTGTCCTTGTAGAAAAGGGAAGTTTGGACACAGACACACACACACAGGGAGAATGTCGTGTGGAGAGGAAGGCAGAGATGGGGGTGATGCATCTGTAAGCTAGGGAACGCCAGAGATTGCCAGCACAGCCCCAGAAGCCAGGGGAGAGGCCTGGAACAGATTCTCCCTCAGAGCCCTGTTGATACCTTGATCTCAGACTTCTGGCCCCCAGAACTGCGAGACAATAAATTTCTGTTGTTTGAGCCACCTAGTCTGTGGGACTTTCTTACCGCAGCCCTTGGCAGATCAGTACACTAAGCTTTCCAGGTCCTATTTTTCCACTCCTTGGAAACTTGCTTCCACTGATGTCAAACGATCACGTGTCTGACTCCCTGACCCTGAGGAGTTCACGATGATAAGCCCTCCTCATTGGGTGGCAGAGGCTGCTCTCTGAGCCACAGGGAATCCAGGCGGCTCCTATGGGCAGAGGCTGCCAGTTCCTGGGGCCTTTCCTCCTTCCTCCCTTTCCTCCCCGTGTACCCGCCTGACCAGCCCCTCCAAAACCCCCGTGGGGTCTGCCAGCAGGTGGAGCTGCCCCTGCCACCGAATGTGTGTGCTGAGCCCAACCAGGCAGCTGGGCCACCCTCCTTCTGCACAGCCCTCCTTAGGAATTCCCTCAGTGCCTCTCTTGCCCTTGACCCTAAACTAAGGAGGGGCTGGATAATGAAGACTGGGACCTCATGTTTGGGGCCCCCACAGGCTGGTTGATGAGACACGCAGACTAAACAGAGGCTATCTTTCAAAGTCAAGTGCAATGTGGTGAGTTTCTTTGACATTCAAAGTCCTCTGCCATGGTTATCTCATTCTCCTGAGTGGCACAGTGGCTTGTGTGTTTATCCCGTCTGCCCTGCATTGTGGTTGTCGACTTTTCAATGTTTGGTTGCATCGCCTTTATATTACTTACAAGCTCTTGGAGGGCAAAGACTCTCGCTATCTTGTTCACTGTTGCACAGGGGCAGCCGACATTTGCCCTGGGCTTGCCTCCTTCGGCCTCAGTCAGCAGGCCTGCCTGGGATGTTTTATCAGTGTCATCCTCATTGTGCACGGGAGGAAACAAGACTCCAGGGCTGGAGTGATTTTTGTCTAGCAGAACTAGACACAGGAGTCCCCTGGCACATAGTAGGATCATAAGAAATAGGGTAACTTGATTGGCACCATATTGAAGTTCTGTGTTTAATCATGCCCTCCATTGTTCCACTGGTGCCAATCTTGTGTCCTCGGCTAAGACCATGAACCACCGGGGACAGGGATAAGATCTCTGCAGCCCCAGGACACCCAGCCCTGCTTGGACATGTTCCCCTCCTGTGCTGATTGATGGGGGCGGTGTGAAACGTGTGGCCTTTTGCAGGCAACTCTAGGAGGGTGATGAGCTTTACAGATCTGCCTGGTGCCTGAAATGGAACCACACACATAATTCACTCACATGTATCTGCTCAGTCGGGCTTACATTCGCTCTGCCATCCTGCCTCCAGCTCACGCTTGATGCCTTACAAGTCTGGACTCCTCCTCCAGCACATGGTGGCATGGCTGGCCTGTCCCAAATTCCTGACCTTTAGGCCTTGGGTCCCTGTGGGCAGTGTACTGCCATCTGAACGCTGGGCTCTGGCCCTCAGTGAGTCTCCTCTAAGTGTCCTGATGCCTTCCTCTGCTTTCGAAGCACGGTGCCTGCCTGGTGGTGGGTGTGGAAGAGGGTGAGAAGCCAGGGTGCCAGGGAGGGGGCTGGGCTCCTTATCCGCAGCTAGGGCCCCCCAGTTAGAAAACCTTGCCAGAAACTTAGAGTTGTTATTGAGTCTGTTTAAAGGGTACGACCCAGTGCCAGGAACTGTGGGGAATGTGAAAACACAATCACTGTTTCCAGAGAGACAAGACAACCAGCAGAGAATTCTAGTTAAAAGTCAGACTTGTGTTCAACTACTGGTTCAGATCCACATTTACTAGCTTTGACCTTAAGCGAATGATTTCATGTCTCTTAATTTCTTTGTAAACTTTCACAAGGTTTTCGTGAGCATTAGCATAGCACATGGCACATTGCAGGTACCCAGTAAATGTCAGCTTAAAACACTGGCGTCTGTACCTCCCCTGCAGTGATGACAGCTGACCTGTCGACAGTGCCTGCTGTGTGTAGGGCCCTTTAAAAGGGCTTTATAAGCGTTAACTCATTTCATCCTCACAGGAGGTCAGGGGAAGACTGAGGCACAGACTGGTTATTAGGAACTGTCTACGACTCCAAGGTGCGGACCAGGGTTGGACACAGGCAGTCCAGCCCCGAATTGCACCTTCACCACCATGCTATGTGGCCTTGCTTAGATCCACCTTTGAGACCTTGGACAACTTCCCTATCCCTCGGTTTCCTCATCTTTATAATTGGGATGAGCCTTGGGAGAATTCCTGGAGCTTTGTAAAGGGCTTACAGGATGCTGGCACATCATAAGCACTTAGTAAAGGGCAGCAGGTCATTCAGTAAGGAGCACATGTGCACAGGTGAACAAAGGTGCAAATGATGACATACAGAATGCCAGCAAGGTGAAACAGCTCTTTCATTACAGGTGTTTAGAGTGTGGAGCTCAGCATGGGCTGGACTAGGAGAGATGGGGAGGGCGTTCCAAATGAGCATTAGTTGGGCAACAGGGTGGAGGTGGGAAAGCAGAACACAGAGGCTGGGGTGCCATGAGGGTTTGGGAAGTTAGCTGGGGACTTTCAGTGTGGATTGTGACCTGTGGGCCGTGGGGAGGCACTGAGGCTTGTCATGCTCGTGGGATCATTTCAGAGTCTTCTGGCCTGTTCACAGGTTGGCTGTCATGGACGGGAGGGACTTCTCGTTCATTTGAATTGGTCACCTATCCCTGGTGAGCAGAGCGGTAGTCACAAAGGCAGGGACCAGCAGGGCACATAGGGTGCTCGCAGGTTCCCTCCACCTGCTGTCCCAAGGGCCTGGCCCAGACCCTGGACACATCCAAGGCTGCAAGTTTATTGCTTTTCAGCTGCTGTTTGTGTCACAAATGCCTGTCCCACCAGGGGCATTAAAAATAACCCAGTGGCTAATAGCATTTCTCAAAATAACTGCTTGCAAAGTGCTTTGCTGAGGCGAATGGCTACTAAAATTAGACTCCCTGGAGAGTGTGTGTGTGAGATTTTTAAACCCATTTCCCCCAGGGTGAGGCCCACAGTTTGTGCCCTTTTGTTCTGTGGTTCCTCCTGCCATCGCTGGGTGTTCTGAGTGTGTTTACTGGCTCATCTTGAGATGCCTTCTTCCACCCTCCAGCCCTCGGCAGGTTGGAACAGCTGCTGCCCTACATTGCCTGGGTGTCCTGCCCCAGGAGCAGAATTTTGAAGAATCTTGGGGGGCGGGGTGGCCTCATTGTAGCAGTGGCCTCATTCCTCAATGCGCCAGGTAATAATAGCACGCCGTGGGGGAATCTCACTCAGCACGCTGTCCAGGGGGGGAAGTGGGCCACGGAGCAGTGAGGCAGCCCCACTCAAGGTGCCCTCGTAACTGAGGGTGTGGACACATGCTGTTCAGGCCATCGTTCCAGGCCAAGGCTCCGAAATTCTTCAGTCCTTTGGGCCCCCAGGCAGCCAGGCCACTCAGGTCCACTCTGCTCTCCATTCACTCATAATCCGAAATGGAACGTGGGTATCCTGAGAGCAGTGACAAAACAAAGTGAGTCAGCACGGTGGGGACATTTGGATGCAGGACAAACAGAAGCTGAGGGCCAGTGGCTGGTTTTCCCAGAGCTAATGACTTGCATCGAAGGAGGTAGGCCTCAATGTGCCCTTTTTTGAAACAGAGGAACATTTAGTGATCCAGCATTTATTGAGTACCTGTGTGGGCCTGGCTCTGTGGTAGGCACTGAGTTACAGAGACTGGGTCAAAGTGAGAATGAGGGCAAGAAGCATTTACAAGCCAGTGTGCGTGAGTGTGTGGCAGCCCCATAGGGCCTGGGGTTCTGCATTGTCCAAGGTGAGAAATGCATCCTGGACGGGCCGGCTGCATCACCGTGCTGCTGGCCTTGAATGGTCCCTAGAGATTTGGGTCCTATGAGCATTTTACCCACAATGGAGGCCCAGGGAGAAGTCAATTTCCGGTTCCTTGTGGGAATGTTTTTATAGTGGAAAGAGCACAGGCTCTGGAGTCAGGGGGACTGTGTGACCTTAGGCAAATTGCTTAACGTCTCTGAACCTGTTTTTTCAACTGCTAAATGTGAATCAGCATAGCACCGCCCTCTAAGGGCTGTTGTAAGGATTAAATGACATAACAGATCCAAAGTGCCAAGCACGGGCCTGGTGTGTAGCAGGCATTTCACATATTATAGATATTAGCAGTCATAGTCATATTAGTATTAAACTGATCAAAACTGTGTGTTTGCCAGAGAAGTTCCAATAATCATCGCCTTCATTCAGGGTGATGATAATTTCATTTTTGAGTATTATCAAGTCATTGCTGTCTGTAAGGACCTCAAAAAGCTTGAGTTACTTACTGGAGACTGGTTAGGTTCATTTCTGAAAGTTAGAGTCAGAGTGAGATGGGGTACATTTTTTAAAGTTTACATGTAATCAAATCTTGGTGAATCACCACCTATGTCAGATTCATTATGGGAGCTGGATATTTAAGAGGAATCTTTTCCACAAACCTATGTATAAGCCAGAAATTGTTGACTCTTAAAGTTGGCAGGGACCAACTTTAAACATCAGAGCAAATGGTCCTCTAACCCAGTGATTCTCCACCAGGCATGATTTTGTACCTGCCCCCGCCCCGCCCCACCCCGCCCCGGGGACATTTGGTACAACTTAGGTGGGATGTTACTGGTGTCTGATGGGAAGAAGCCAGGGATGCTGCTAAACATCCTACAATGCCCAAGATAGCCCCCAACAATAAAGAACTATCTGGACCAAAATGTCACTAGTGCCAGGGTTGAGAAGCCCTGCCCGAACCTGAAGATGAGAGAACCAACCCCTGATGAGGGGAGGTGACTTGCTGAGGTTGTCCAGCCTGTCTGAGCCTGAGCTGGGACCCAGTACTGAGTTGGCTGACCAGAGGCCAGGTGGTTTCCTAAGGCGCCTTGGTGCCTTCATCTCATTGTGCGAAGCAAATCATCAACTGGATCGTACTCCTGGGGCCTTAGTCTACTCTTCATCACGTTCAAGAGACATTCTCTCGTGATATGCTGAGTCCTGTTTGGGGAAATCCAGTCTTCCTATTTGGGCTTGCTGATAGAATCAGGTTGCTAGATTTAGGAAATGAAAATACTAGATGCCTAGTGACATTTAAATTTCAGATAAACAGGATGTAAGTTTTTAGTTTAAGTATGTCTTCTGCAATATTTGGGCATACTATATTAATAAGTTACTTTTTGTTTATCTGAAATTCAAATGTCACTGGGCATCCTATCTTTGACGTGGCAACTCTGTGAACTGAGATCACATGCAGGCCGGGGGACCTCTCCGCCCCTTCATGAGGCTTCCATCCTTACCTGTAGGTCCCTCCGCCTGGACGGGAAGGTGGAAAGGGATGGGTAGCCCTGAGAGGTGAGCACGCATCCCTAGCTCCTGCCCCTCAGGTGTTTGGGAGGGACTGGCCATCCACACCGGGCTAAAGGGATATGGCCTGTAAGCTGAGTGGGGGGGCAAGCTGTCCCTTTTTATAACTGGAGAATAGTTCAAGTGAAGCATCAGCAAGTGAGCTGTGTCCCTGGAACATCAGGTCTGGGGAAGTCGTGGCTACTTTGCTCCTGAACCAGGAGCAGAGTGTCCTCTTCATTCCACTGGCTTCCAGAGAACACTGCCACCTGGGACCAAGGAACGTGTGAGCTGCAGCTGGGCCAAGGCGTCTTCCAGGCCTGAGGTGCTGTCTCTGCATGGTCCATGCGCTCTGGGCCTGCCCCCAGGGCCAAAGCCAGGCAGCTGCAGTCAGTGCAGGGGGAGAGATGGGTGCAGGCACATGCACCCACAGAGCTGCGTCTGAGCTGGTGGGCCTGGCCATTGCCAGCTCCTAGGCCCTGGCCCCCTTGTTTGGAAGAGGCCTAGTTGTGGAGGCTGTCAACAGGCTGGGTGAGTAGGGGTGCTGGCCTGGCCGCCCCACCCTCTCAACCTCACCCTGTCCTGCCTTCTCTATTGGCCCTGCTTCTTTGCTAGCCCAGACACTGGGCTCCAAAGCTGGTAGAGGTGAGGTGCTGACAGCCAGTAGTGGGGGTAGATGGGTCGGTTGCTGTCCCAGAGCATCCCCTCCGCCTCCTGACCTAAGGTCCAGGCTTGCTGCTCCTGGGTGTCAGGATGCTGCCGTTTCCCTCTCCTATGGCTTCCTGCTAGGGAAGCTCATCCCCCTAGCCGTTCCTGAAGGACACTCAGCTGGCCATGGCCTCAGCATGGTGGCCTTTCTTCATGTTGACTGAGAACAGCCTTCAAGGGTCTTTAGGGGTCACTGCTTAGGGGATTTACCAGATTGCCTGCCATTTTGTGGACATCCATGGTCACTTGAGGACCAACAGGTGCATCTGGCCTTTGCTGTGTAGGTGCTTAATAAGTGCATGTTGAGCAAATACATGAAAGAGAAGAGCACAGGAACTGCATTTGCAGAAGGTGTCTGATGATAAATGTTCTCAGCCGTGAGTGGCAGTCAGCATCAAGGCCTTGCTAAGACAGAGACCGGCCCCAACCTCAGGATTCCTGGCTCCAGAGGTCTGGGGTAGGGACTAAGACTCACATTTCTAACGTGTTCCTAGGTGATGCTGCTGGTCCAGGGCCACACTTGGAGAACCACTGCCTTAAATTACTACCCTTCTCAAATGCTTTGCATTTTAATTTTATTTTTCTTAAAATATTCATTAATTAACCAATTAGACAAATCTATATTGAATATCTGCTATGTCCATGCACCAAGTTTGGGGGATAAAAGAAAAGTGGCCTCAAGGAACTCACAGGACAGTGAGGGAACTGCACATTAAAAACACTCACCGACTAATCTAATTGCTTTCACTGGGATGTGTTGTCAGAAGTGCCCTGGGAGTGCAGAAGGGGCATGGGGGCATCCCTTTGAAGGCGAGTGTGATGCTCTCTCTCGCTCTGTGTGTTGTACTTCTGTGTGGCTTGTCTCTCTAGTTGACCTGTGAAATCCCTAAGGGCAGAGGCTAAGGTGAATTTTGGTCTTCTTTTTCCAAGTGTGTTTTAGTTCTGGGGGCATAGGAGGCAACCAAAAAATGCATTGCCCAAAGAAAAGATGTCAGTGGCAAAGAAGTGAATCCCTAATGGTGCAATTTCAAGCCCAGGTGTTTGTGGGGGCTTACTGATTTGGATTCTATTATATATGCCTACTTCTGGTGCTGACCTGGATGGAGGCCAGCGTAAGCAGGAGGGCACCTCCCTGGTCCCCAGCATCAGCTCTCTACCTGAGTTTATGGCGAATGCTGTTGACATCTCACCTTCAGGGATTCTTGAAACCTGCTGTGCTCTTAGCAGGCTCCTTTCCAAGAGCCTTATGGCCCGAGCAGGAGGAGGAGGCCTGGGTAACTTTCTTTCCTCAGAACCTGGGGACTGAGGAGGGAGCGAACCCCCTCCATGGTGACTGCTTGGGGCTACGACTGGAAATGAGAAAGAAAAAGCCTGCTGCTTGTTCTGACCAGGGCCAGGAGAAACCCCCGGCTTTGCCCAGGGCCAGGGCTGGCTTCCCTGTGGCTTTTCCTCCACCCACCTCTGCTCTTCTCTCTAGCTTCAGGAGTGGCAGACAGGAGAAGAACTAAGCCTGATGTGCCATCATGAATAACAAAAGTATTCATAACAGCTCACACTCGCGGAGCACTTACTTTGTGCGGAGCACTGTTCTTTACAAATAACTTTAGATTCATAACAGATTAAAAAGGGTCAAGAGAGGTTAGGAATGGTCAATATTAATGGAGTACATGCTCTCAGACACAGGTCTGAAGCACTCTGCCTGTGTTACTCATTTAATCTTTAAAACAACCCACAGAAGTAGTTGTATAATTGGCCCCATTTTAAAGAAAAGAATACTGAGGCTGCAGGAATCTGAACAAAGCTGTCCTTTGGCATATGGGAAGAAAATAGTAAGACTTCCATTTCTTTTACCATCCTTTTAAATGACCGTTTCCGTGTATATTTGTAATGTATGCAATATTAGCACAGTATGGTGTCTGATGTACATACAGGCACACACATAAGGGTGTACACTGATGGGGGCTGCTCATCCAGGAGTCCTGCATGATTCCAAAGTAGAAGTACTTTAATGACAATGAGATTTCCTGGCTGGAGGATAGACGTTAGAATCTCTTTCAGCAGGGGGAGGTCTGGATGAAGAACAAACAGAGTCAGTTTTAGAGTAAATTGGCTTAGAACATCCCTCAGTTGATGTTTGACTGATGCAGATGGTGCTTAAGTGTTTCTGTGGATGATGTGTAATCTATTTATGGCAACAAGTCTCAAGAGAGTGGTTCTGTGCACCGGGGAGGTAGCTTCCTGCAGTCACATTTTGCACACCTTGTTTCATCACCTCCCTAACAGGATGAATGTGGTAGTTGATGGGTGACAGGAGGCAGCATTAAATAGAGCAGTGGTTCTTAAAGTGGGTTCCTTGGATGAGCAGCATGAGTATTACCTTGGAACTTGTTGGAAATGTAAATTCTTAGGCTTCACCTCAGACCCCCAGAATCAGAGACTCTTGCCCCCATTTGCCCAGCATGCTTTGCTTTAATCCACCCTCCGGGTGATTCTGATGCATGGGGGAAATTGAGAACCATTAAGATACACTGGCAGGAGCTGGGAGTGTGAGTCTGGGTTCTGCTGGTTCTGTGGCATTGGGCAGGTTACTAATGGCCCTGAGGCTTGGTTTTCCCATCCGACTAACAGGAGTTGTCACACCTCTCTCCCAACTTTAATATGAGGATTAAAATAGGAGATAATTGATGCAAAGTGTGTAGCACCATGCAGAACATGTAAGAGGTGCTTGATATCAGCATAAGCTATTGTTTTCCTCATTAACTGGATTGCAATGAGGTGGTAGTACCTTTCTGTAAGAAGGAGGCGCAGAAACGTCTGATTCCCAGTTCCTTCACTCACCACCTCTGTGACCTTGGGCAGGTTTGTCTCGTTGTCAATCCGTTGGGGAGAACAAACATCTAACAGGATCAAATGAGAGAAGGTGCCTAAAGTACTTTGTAATTTGTAAAATACCAATCAGATATGAGAAATGTCTAGGTAGTTATTCACTGAGGAGGCTCATACTCTGTCCTCTTGGAAAATACTGCCCCTCCTCCCAAATAATAAAAGACAGTCAGGAACCTCTGCTTGCTGGACCTGCAGGTTGCACCACAGAGGCCTTTTCACCCCAAGAATCACTTTGTTTTCTCTCTATGCCACTTCTGTTCCCTCCCACCATGATCCTACCCACCAGATCCTGTCCTCAACTCGTTACCCCCGTGGTCTGATGTTGATCCTTTATTAAAATGTCAGCTGCAAGTCATGAAAACTCTGTCTGGTTTCCTGGAGGAGGGAGGGTGGTGGTGACTATCCAGCTTGCCCTTTTGTCATTACGATAATTGCTTGGGTGGCTGTGCCAAGACAGCAAATAAATTGCCTCCTCCCCTTAAATGTCTCCATGCTGTTTTTGCAACGTGAATTGCCCCAGTGTGGAGATAGGCTTTGCTCATAATTTCACCAGATTCTTAAATGAGGAAAATGGGCAAACAGCTTTCCCTTCCCCACACACTCCCACTTTTTCCATGACAATGTCCAATGACAACACATCTATCACCAGAGCCACCCTGAGTCTGCCAGCACGGGCTGTGAGAAGGTTCCTGTCTTCCCCCAAGAATACTGAGGGCCTGTGAGGGTGTCTGCAGAGCAGGGATAGAGCGGAGATCTGGGCGAAGAGAGCCCTCCACCCTGGTATTTCCCATCAGGAGGCAATAGCTCTTCCCTCCAGGAGGAGAGGCACGTCACTTTCCTCCTCGTTGCCTGCCTCAATGAGCCACAAGTTGATGAAGTGAGAGCTGTGTCACAACCATGACTCCTCATTAGGCTGATGATGAATAAGGACAGCAGGAAAAATGAGTTGGGCTCTGCGGTGGCATTTCTCTACTTTTCCAGCAAACTGCCAGGATGTCGTTCTCCTGTAAGAGCTGAAGGGAATGGAGGAGAGGGGAAGGGTTGGAGTAGAGAGATTTCTGATATGCTGTTAGTGGCTCAGCCAATTAAAAAGAAATTAAAATCTCTTCTGGCTGCTGAAATGCAAAGGCTCGTCCTGGCCCCTCTGAACACTTGAACAAATTAATCGGATGGATATTGACCGGGTATCAGCCAAATTCTTAGATACCAGTTCTTCTTTCTGTGGTGGGCAGAGAGGAAGAAGGAGTGTATGGAGGTGGGAGGGCTCAGGGGGGATGGGGGCATCTTGGGGGCCGTTCAGGGATTGAAAGCATTTAAGGGTAGAGGAGACAAATCTGCTGAGATTTCATCTTGAAGATAATCAAGGGACTGGGAGAGAGACCTTCTCTAGCCCTGGAGAAAACAGTTTGAGGCTGTGAAGCACTCTTGCCTCTAAATTCTTCTTTTTCTCTATAGACTCTCAAGCCTTGTGAAGGATAAAATGAGCTATAAGGAAGACTTTTGTGACTGTGAGAGTGTTGCTGGAAAGGGCAAGTGAAAGGTCCAGAATGGCCCCATGGTGCTATTAGTTGGCAGGGAGATAGATGGGATGACTTTGCCCTTATGCAGTGTCACACATTTGTCTGGAAGCTTTTTCCATTATGTGGTCAGGTGACCTCGGAGAGACAGAAGGAGGAGGCTGCCTCTCCTTCCTGGGCATTTTGGGTCACTTCAGTTCCTCCCTGACCTTGTGAGGTCCTCAGTCTGCTTCCCCACAATGTCTATTTCCTTTTTGTAAATTCTCTTTAAGAACTTGGAAAATGGCAGCTGTGATCCTTTGGCGCGAGAATCCAGAAGGAATGTCTCCTCGTGGTCAGGGCAGATGAGCAGGCAGGGAGCAGAGCCCTGTCATGCCTCTGTTTCTGGTTGCCTTGGCCAGCTCCTGCTGTGTCCCAGGGACAGTGCTCCCTCTTTGGGAGCAGTTCCCGCCACACACTGAGCCATAAAAAATTAAACTGCAAGGTTACCAAATATTTAATTTGCCCGAAGAAGAAAGGCTTGCAGATTCTTATGAATTCTTTGCTTTGATTAAATAAAATTGAAGGATGGGAGTTGTCTTCTCAGCACTTTAGCCAAAGGCTGGTCAGAACAGTTACTTTCTGCCCACAGTGTGGTCTTGGTTAACAGCTGGAGTCCTGCAGAATGCACCTGCCCGTGTGTCATTGCTGCCTCTCTCTGCTCCAGAGGTTTGGACTTTGCCCGGGTTGTGGTCAAGAAGGCCAGTTCTAAGGCAGCAGCCCTTTATAAAGCATTATCTCAACAGATCCCAACTCCATTGTTCTCAGCCTTGGATAACCCTCTGATCTTCATTTTCCTTACCTATAAAATGAGAACAATAATAATACTTTACTTATAGGATTATTGTGTCAGATAAATATCAAATGCCTCATACCTAGCACCGAGTAGGTGCTAGGAAATTATTACTATCATTATTGCTTTGTTTCTACAATACCATGATTGGGTTGATTATCTCCTTGTATTTTGGAAAAGCATAATTTTGGAGGAGGATGTGCTTATCCAGGCTGCTGCTCGCAGTTCCTTGGAGTTATCAACTGACCCGTCCATTAACAAGCCCACGTCTTCATTTGTTCGCTAGTTCAAGGCTGTTGGATCCATTCTTTAGCTAGATGCAGGAAGTATAAGTGACTGGACTCCTGCTTTTAAGTAAAATATGCTTTCACTGGAGAAATAACATGTATACACTATGTATATATGTATGTGTGTGTGTCTTAATATGTTCGTCATACAGGGAGAAGAAAGGGTCGTAGAAGTTGGGATTACTATAGGTAGGGGTATCAGGGAGGGCTTTACTGGAAGCTGAGACCTGTGAGGGCAAGGTGTGGGTCCAGCACTTTGGAGAAGCCTGCAGCAGACCCTGTGGTTTCAAAAGAATTCAGAGTGTGGAGACACAGCCCACTGTCTCCAAATGTGCAGCACCCTTGGGGCAAGCCTAGGCCTAAAGGATGCAATTGTAAATACAAATCTTCTTCCCCAGGCCTTTATTTGCTGAATTTCCTGCTCTGGGAAAGGGGGACTGCTTCCTTATTTGCCTGGGTGCTTTACTGGTGTGGTAAAAGTAAACATGGCCCTGTCTGAGTACCTTTGGCTCAGCTGGAAGAAGATCTGCTCTGCTGCAATTTAGGAGGGGGCATCGTGTATCAGTTCACGTCAGACCAGAGTTTTATGACTTGGATTTGCCTACTGGAGCCCTGGGTCATTGTGCCAGACCCAACCACAGGGCAGAAGCTTGAACTAGATCTCTGCAGCCAGATGGGAGGCAGGCAGGGCCAGCCCTTCCCTGTCACTGGCCTATAGCCAGCCCAGGTTTGGTGGGAAGTGAGGGACACGTCCTGATGTCTGAGTGCCCTGTTATTTATTGGCCGGTAGCTCAGTCCCTTAGGGAACAAACGCCAACTTCTTGGTTGCCATACATTGGTGTCCTGATTGGCGAGGTCAGCATGTCCCGAGGGAGCTACATCCGGCTTCTTTCTTGGTTGAAGGTCGAGGTGCCCCATGGGACCATTCTCCTCTTTAGCCTATTCAATCAGTCAGTCGATGAGCAAGTATTTCCTGAGTCCTGAGGTGTCAAGTATTGGAAAAAATCTCTAGGTTTGGCTCTGCAGGGGACACAGATATTATAATGTAGGGACCCCGTCCTCCACCCAAGGAGCTCCCAGTCCCATCAAGGGAAGCAAGAAAGAGACACATGTGAAAGGTTAAACAACTTATACTAGCCTCAAAGATAAGAACTACGAGCAATAATCCAGGAGACGTCCTAAGGCGGGATCTGCTCAGTGCTACACAAGTCCAGAGCAGGGAATGACCGGCTGGGCACGGAGCGGAGAGCCCGCCTCCTTGGGCAGCATCTGTGTCTGTTTCACTAGCTTCTCTACGTGAAAAGAGAGAAATTCTGTCTCTTTCCAAATCCCAACAAGGATGAATAATATCTGGACATCCTTTTCTATTTCCTAGTCTCCTCCCACTGCTTATGGAAGTCTTATGGGCACATTGTAAATATTTGCAAAGAACAGAAGAGTGCAAAGAAGCAGAAATAGAATCACCCATAGTCATGTCAGAAACATTGACGACTCTTCACATTTTGCTTTATTTTCTCCCAACGGTAGTACTATGCGGTTTTCTTTATAATGCTGAGATCACAGAGTATGTGCAGTTTAGGGTTTTGCTTTTTCCCTTAATATCATCATACTGTCAGCATTTCCACATGTCTTGGGGACACTATAAACATATTTTTAAATGACTATTATGCTATGATATGGAGACTTACTCCTTTTCCTTATATTTGCCCTTTACTTTTTCCTCTTTTTTGGGCTATTTTAGGTAGAATTGCACTTAGTATCTTCCTGCAGATTTATATACATTATCTCATCTGTTCATTTATTTAAAAAACTTGGAGTATCTGCAGTGTGCAAGACAGGGGGCTTTCAGCCCTGAGAGGGAAAGGGCCTTTGGACACAGAGTTGGGTATTGAAAATGTTGCGGGACAACTTGGGAGGAAACCTTCGGAGGAAATGGCAAAAAGGCACATATATGAATTAGTTAAGAATATGCACGGTTTTGTGATGCTGTTATTGATAGCCACTGTTCCAGGCTTGTGATAGGACCGTGGGCAGGTTAATTGTTCTGGGCCTCAGTTTCTACATCTATAGTCACTAGATGGGTTCAAAGCTGCTCCCTGCCTCCAATAGTCTGTGGTTCCAACTACACATGTAAGATCACTCAAGGGTCCCTCTTTCCTGATGCCTGCCTGAGGCTATTTATGTCTGTAGTGTTCCTGGTGCACAGATGCTGCTGCTGCTGGGCCGGGACACAGCCTGCTCTCTTCTTCTCTTGGTCATGATCATGGTGTTCATTTGCTCAGCTCATCTTTTGTGTAAATAGTTCAGGGCTTGACTGCAACCCAGTCCATTGGGAATTAGCACAGATAGAATGGAGTTTTGTAAAATTGTGAGCAGAGCAACCAAAGAAGTAAGACTCTTCACCAAATGCTGACATGCCAAGAGAGAAGTCCCCTTTAAACCTTGAACAGGGTAAATCTTGGACAAATGGGAGGAAGCCCTGCTGCCTTAAGTCCATGATAAACTTAGAGGACGTATTGTCCTGAGAAGTGTTGAAAGCCCTGACTTTTAAAAGGTGCCATGGAATTAAAGGCCAGAGGATGTCTGGTACCTGCAAGGTACGTTAGCTGAGTGATTTTTGTGTGGCAGGGTCCACGTTCCACAGACCCCAGATTATGGCACGCAAATTTATGAGATATTGTTCTTGGTTTGTAAATAACATGATTGAGACAAGCTAGCACATTTAAACAGAAACTGAGAGACTAGCTACTTTATTAAAGATCATAGTTTCCTGCTGGGATCACGCCTGTAGCTTTGCTAGCTCAAAGAACTTAGTGTTAACAATTCACACAGAAGGAATCAGGATCAGGAAATTGGCCAATACTCAGCTTACTCTGGCATGACTGGAGGATACAACCACAAAGGAATGCAACAAAGAGTGTGGTTGAGTGGGAGTATCATCTGTCATAAATGACAAAGTGCCACCTCCTATGCCATACTCATAGCAGACATCCTTAATTTATCAGGACACTCCTTTCAGCCAAGCCAAGATGCAGACTCAGAATCCTTCTTGATACAGTGCTCTAAGCAGCCATTGCCAAACAAATGGAGTTAATTTGCTCCTGGAGTAAAACCTGTTTGTCATTCCCACACGTAGATGCGTTATTTCTTCTATGGGCGACACCATATGGAAAAATAAGTCACCATCTAGAAGGTTCCTTGGTAAACACAGACATATGGTGGCCTGATAAATTGCCTTTCTCTCCTCTTGTGATGTTTTCCATGGAAGTGGGTGCTGTCTTAAGTAAGGCCAGCGAATGTGGAAAAATACAAATATTCTTTTTATTACCAGTCACCAGAATGAAGTTTGTCCCTGTTATGATAAGGAGTTCTGTTATGGGCACTTCCCAAAGGGCTCGTCGCTGCGATTTCTCATGCGTCCTCCATAGCAACACCTGAGGGCTTGGCCAGGTCGGTGTTATCTCCACGGGGCAGATGATGGAGGCTCAAGGAGGATGTGACCCGCACGCAGCAAGTCTCACAACCAGGAGCTTTTCCTGGAAACCAGGTGTGCCTGCCTCCAGGTGCAAGTTCTCTTGGGGCTCCTTTTTAAAAATATTTAAATTGTTTTAAGCTGTCGAGTTTGTGCTAATGTGAATTCCCCTAGGGTAGGGTCATGTCTTACTTATTTCTGTATCTTTGACTACTTTTCCTCCCCAATCGGAAGTACTGTGACTAACACACAGGAAGTGCTCAAGAAAGTATTTATAGCATATAAGTCAGCAGAAGATTCATTCATTCAGGTAAGAAACGGGGATGCTCCCTCCCATCCATGCTGGCCTTTTCCAGTCCCTTCTAGGGGGGAGTGTGCTGAGGTTTAGTCACAAGAGCAGTCGGGCTGTGAGGCTGCCTTGGCACAGGCACCGGAGTAGCAGATAATGACATTATCACTTCACTGGAGGCTTTCTTCCCCACAAAGAGGCTAGTCATTAAATCCTTATTTGTAGCCCCTGACAGCAGGAGAACAGCCCCAAGAACAGGGTTTAGAGCTGCTTGGGTCCTGAATGGAGGGGTCCCTCTGTAGGACTTCCAGGAGAGTGGCAGTGCCTTCATTGCAAAGCCTTGAGGACCAGGGACTCCCATGCCGGGCACTCAGGGCAAGGCAGCAGGTCAGACCAGCACCAGGAGGGAGTGGGTGTGGAGTAGATTGGATTTAGGGCTGTCGAGAAGGATGGGAGGCCAAATAGCCAAGCTCCCCAGTCCCTCCCTGGACCATCTTTGTTTTCTGATTTAGAATGCGTCCCCTTAGGGGATGGCCTTTTGACATGTGCTAATTATAAATTGTCTTTTGGTGCATTTTGAGAGTTCTAATAATTAGAATTTCTAATTCCAGTCCTCTGCGCTGCTCCCAGCAGCCTGATCCTGAGAGAGGAACACTTGACACATTTGCTGTCCTGCTCAAAGTCACTGCAGGAGGCCAGGGGCACGCAGGCTGGAGGAAAGATCCAGATTTGGGGATTAGGCATGGAAACTTCTTGCAACCCAATACAAATGTCCCAGAAGACCTTCTCTTTGTGGTTTGTTATTTTTAAAGTGGAATGTTTTCAAGGCAAATGGATGGGGCAGGTGGTCTCAGGAATAGACCCGGGTTCTGGTCCTGGCCTGGCCAGAGCCTCACTGTGGGGCGCTGGGCAAGGGACTCTTTGAACCTCAGTGTCCTTGCCTTTAGACCTAGGGAGTCAGATCTCGGATTGTCCGGGGCTGTTCCAGTTCCAAGATACTTGAATCTGTGAAATGTGGTCATAGTGTATTCTGAGTTGAAGCCCTCAGATGATGGAGTGACTCTTCCAGGGCTAGCTCCGTGACTTCATTTGCATGTAATTTGATAACAAGATATTAAATAACTTTGTTCAAGTCAAAGTAAGAGTCCAAGCCCTGTGTTTTTTTCCACCCTAACACATTGTCTTGCTTAACCTCCCCAGCCTTGATTTCTTCGTCTGTGAAATGGGAATGATGATCCTTGGGAGACAGTCTCGGTGAAGCTCTGTATAAGGTACAGAGCCCTAAGCATGCTGAAGGCATCTTCATACTATCACTCTGGGCTTGCACTGATCCTTTGGAAGAGGCATGTGACACTTTCTTCACTGCCTCATTCCACATAGGGCCACAAACCTAAAGCATCTTTAGGGCCTTGTAGCAGTTGGGTGCCCAGGATTCTGGTGGGGAGAAGACGGATGCTCCAGGGCCAACTCTGACTGAAGACTCACCCTGCTTTGTGGGGGAGTTGCCTTGTGGGGACTCTGATGGACATGGACGTCAGTCCTGAGAACCACTGGGCATCCGCACTTTCTTGTGCATTTAATGGTGAGAATGTGTGGCATTCAAGGATGTTTTACTGGTACACAGCCCATAAGCTGTCGTTATCATATTTATAGATGCTAAGTGGGGGAGGGAGGTGCCCAAGGCCCATGTAGCTAGTGAACTGGGGAACAAGACAGGGACAGGACAGGAACTGAAGTTTCTAGCTCCAAGAAACAGCCCAACAGCCCCATTGTGTCACTCCCCACCTCTATATGCTTCTCTTGTGGTTGTCCCAATATCCCCTCCAGGCCTCTCGGTCTGGGCTTGTGCCCTAAAACTGTCCCTTTCTAGGTAAGGTCCTCAAGCCTTAGAATTTGAAAGGAGAGAGTGTTAGTGTTGGAGGGACCCTTAGATGTCATTTGGTCCAACTGTTTCAGTCAACCGATGCTGGAGTAGGGGCTAAAATGATGGAGTAGAGTCCATGACCTCATAGCTTGTTGAAAGAGCCTGGGGTTACCAGCTCTACTGACCAGGGGGCCATTGCCCTTTCTCCCACACTCTATTGCCTTTCTTCCCTTGGAATTCCATCAAGGAGTCAGAAACTGGTGAAAGCAAGGTCCAGGGCTCTGTTTTGTTTGGCTGATCTTTGAGAGAGAGGAAAAAAAAGTATTTAAAGCCTCCAGACATGACATGCACCACACTCCCCATATCAGTCAGCTTGGGCTGCTATAACAAATACCTCAGACGGGGTGGCTAGACAACAGATGCTTTTCGTCTCAGTTCTGGAGGCTAGAAGTCCAAGATCAAGGTGCTGGCCAGGTTGGTTTCTTCTGAGGCCTCTCTCCTTGACTTTTAGATGGCTGTCTTCTCTCTCTGTCCTCACATGGTCTCCCCTCTGTGTGTCTGTGTCCTGATCTCCTCTTCTTATAGGGTTGCCATATCAGCTCATATTGGCTTAAGGCCCACCTTAATGACCTCATCTTAACTTAATCACCTCTTTAAAGACTCTGTCTCCAAATCCAGTCCCATTCTGAGGTACTGCAGGTTAGGGCTTCAACATACGGATTTTGTGAGCGCAGATCAGCCCCCTAAAACTCCCTCTCACATTCTCGTGTCGGATTTACACCTCTGGCTGTTTGTGTGACCCTTGTGGGCATTTGCATTTTCAACCCTATCATCTACTGGGAGTCTTGGTGGATGATCAGGAGAGACCCCCAGAATGGAATGAATGTCCCAGGGATGATAGAGAGCGGGAAGCAGCAGGGGCTGCCTGTGGTCACCCCCATCTTCATCCCACAGTGACTGCTCCATGGACCTGCTTGGAGTGAGGATGGGAGGATGGAGTCTGCTCAGAACACGGTCAGTACTGAGGAGGGAGCTGGTTGTCCTTCAAGGGTGCGTGGCTGATTAAAACAATCATATTTACTGGCCCTCAGAGAGATATATTTATAGCCATGGTGACATGTTATTAAGGATCTAATTTGGATCGAGACTCTGGGAATCTTATTTTTAGGCCTAGAGGAGAGTTTTTCAGGTAGGTGACCAGGAGGTCTCCAGTGGCTGTGGGTTCATTCCGTTGAATTTGAGGCTCTCAAGGTTGGAAGAAATTGAAAGGTCCTGTCAACCCATCCTTCCACGTGATGCTTGTATCACTGCTCCAGTGTCCCCATCAAGGGACCACCCAAGCTCCTCTTAAATGCCTCTAGTGCCAGGGAGCTCTTTCCATCCAAGAAGGGCCATCCTTCCTAGGAAAGTCAGAAGGAACTTTCTTCTTTCTACATCATTCAGCTGCCGCTTGTGGTTCCACCTTTGGGAGGACGGAATATGTCTAACTATTTGGCAGCCTCTTCAGAGATCTTGAAGACCGAGCTAAAGGTCTTCTTGGCCTTCCCTGCTTCAGGCTAAGGGCCCCAGTTTATCCTTCAGCAGTTCCTCTCAGGATATAGTTGCACCCTGTTTTTTTGAGAGATATGAATGTTCAGTTCTGGGGTCCAGGATCTCCTCCAATGACTTGCCTCATTGGGACAGCTGAAATTCTATCCACTTTGCCAGTTGTAGTAAACTGACTTTTGTTGAGGAAGTTTGGGGAAAACAGGCTACTTCTAAAAAGAAATCCCTCCACAGGTACCTGTGCTGTAGGTTCGGCGAGGAGAAAGACAAAGCCTGAGTGTTGATAGAGGGACATTTCCCCATGTGAGGGCCAGCACCATGCACGTGCGGGGACCCAGGTCTGGCTACAGCACGGGGCGGGGGGGATAAGCCACAGCACGCCAACGACGGGTAGTCCTTCCGGGAAATGAGTGTTTGGAGAGCTTTGCTTTGCACTCCAAGCCTGCCCAGCCTGAGAACAGTGGAGTCTCAGTCTCTGTCGGTGCCCCTGACAGGGAGAGCCTGGGGTGCATCTTGTGCATGGCTGTCTCCCCAGGTCACAGTGGCACGCCTTCAGTGTCACACTGAATGGCTTTCGTGCACTCAAGCCCCCACTCTGCAGCTGAGCTACCCCTCGTGGGAACTTGAGCGTGTCCTCACTTGTGCCTTCAGGCTCTCCCTGCCTCCTTTGTTGTTCTAAGGATGAGATGCCATGATGCCTGTCATAAACACAAGCTCTGAAGTTCTCCACACATGTCACAGATGGAAGATTAGGAAGCTGCCTCTGCGTGCACAGGTATTTATATTTCAGTGCCTAACAACAAGAACAGAACAGAAAGAAAGAAATTAGTTTTCACCTGTGGGAAAATCAGACTTCAGAAGATGCTTTATAGGAACTGTTGTAGTGGGGTTGGCCTAATTGTCCAAACACCAATTTTTTTTCTATTCCCTTTAAAAATTCTCTATTTTCTATTAAAAACAAGAAAACAAACTATGTGTATGTATCTGTGTGGATATGTGTGTGTGTGCCTGTGTGTATGTGTGTGTATGCAGTATGTGTTGTGTGTGTGCGTAGTGTGTGGTGTGTGTGTGCGTATATGTAATGTGCATACAGAGTGTGTGGTGTGTGGATGTGTGGTGTGTGGTGCGTATGTGGGTGTGTGTGGTGTGTGTGTGCGTATATGTAATGTGCATACAGAGTGTGTGGTGTGTGGATGTGTGGTGTGTGGTGTGTATGTGGATGTGTGTGGTGTGTGTGCGTATATGTAATGTGCATACAGAGTGTGTGGTGTGTGGATGTGTGGTGTGTGGTGTGGATGTGGATGTGTGTGGTGTGTGTGCGTATATGTAATGTGCATACAGAGTGTGTGGTGTGTGGATGTGTGGTGTGTGGTGTGTATGTGGATGTGTGTGGTGTGTGTGCGTATATGTAATGTGCATACAGAGTGTGTGGTGTGTGGATGTGTGGTGTGTGGTGTGGATGTGGATGTGTGTGGTGTGTGTGTGCGTATATGTAATGTGCATATAGAGTGTGTGGTGTGTGGATGTGTGGTGTGTGGTGTGGATGTGGATGTGTGTGGTGTGTGTGTGCGTATATGTAATGTGCATACAGAGTGTGTGGTGTGTGGATGTGTGGTGTGTGGTGTGGATGTGGATGTGTGTGGTGTGTGTGCGTATATGTAATGTGCATACAGAGTGTGTGGTGTGTGGATGTGTGGTGTGTGGTGTGTATGTGGATGTGTGTGGTGTGTGTGCGTATATGTAATGTGCATATAGAGTGTGTGGTGTGTGGATGTGTGGTGTGTGGTGTGGATGTGGATGTGTGTGGTGTGTGTGTGCGTATATGTAATGTGCATATAGAGTGTGTGGTGTGTGGATGTGTGGTGTGTGGTGTGGATGCGGATGTGTGTGGTGTGTGTGCGTATATGTAATGTGCATACAGAGTGTGTGGTGTGTGGATGTGTGGTGTGTGGTGTGTATGTGGATGTGTGTGGTGTGTGTGCGTATATGTAATGTGCATACAGAGTGTGTGGTGTGTGGATGTGTGGTGTGTGGTGTGGATGTGGATGTGTGTGGTGTGTGTGCGTATATGTAATGTGCATATAGAGTGTGTGGTGTGTGGATGTGTGGTGTGTGGTGTGTATGTGGATGTGTGTGGTGTGTAGTGTGAATTTATTCTTTGGACAAACCGGGGATGTTTCTCTGGGCAGGAAAGCCCTCATACCCACTCCCACACCCCACCCCGGTTTCCTCCTCTCCTCCTTGGCTGGCATAGTTGTGCTTACATTACCTGAAGGATCACAACAGGAGAATCCAAGTTTCAGGACAAACAAATGCCTAGAAATTACACTTCTCAGGGAAATACCTTTTGGTGGCTCTTCTGGAGAAACCCTTGTCGCTGAAGTAAGATGAGATTTTCCCAAGTTAGACCCAAGCAAGGCTGCAGATCCTGTGGGCACGCTTTTAAAAACGATTACAGTAGTTGTCAGTATGACCAGGATTATAGTCCAGTGGCTTATTTCTACTCTTCTGCCTGGCTTGCAGCTAAAAATAAGATTCAGGTATTAGATTTTTCTTTCTGTCTTCACCAAAGAGCAACCTCTGTGAGTGCTGGCACTGTTCCCAAGAAGAGTCCCTCCTCAGAGGCCTTGCACAGTGACCGAGTCTTTCTGCAGCTCTTGGCGCTCAGGATAAGGTGTGCAGCCTTTGGTTTACGTTGCTGGGGTGAAGCTCTTCTGACGTGCCCTTCTTCCAAGGGTAGACTCCATCTGGATGCCGTCCTACAATTGTGACACCAATCCCAATCCTGATTACCAAGTAAGATTCTAGTCACCAGTTACAATGTGTGGGGTTTTTTCCTACCAACAAGCAACTCTTGGACACCAGCTGGGTATCCTACAGTTCAACTCAATTCTGACTCTATTTACCTAGAGATAGTGTCAGATCCCACAGGTTAAGGGCTCAGTCCCACAAGACTAGGCTCACATAACTCACAGAAGCATCTTACCCACCAGATTAGCAGTGTATTATAAAAGGATATAACTCAGGAACAGCCAGATGGAAGAGATATGTAGGGCAAGGTATGGGGAACGGGCGTGGAGCTTACATGCTCTCTCCCAGCACCCCAATCTCCACGTGTCTCCGACCCTGAAGCTCTCCAAAGCCTGTCCTTTTGGGTTTTCATGGAGACTCCATTACACAGGCACCATTGATTAAGTCGTTGGCCGTTGGTGATTAAATTCAACCTCCAGCCCCTCTCCCCTCCTCAGAGCTGGGGGTAGGGGTGGAAGTTCCAGTCCTCTAATCAGATTGCTGCTTCCTCTGGTAGCTAGCCCCATCCTTGGGTGACTCAGGGATGGTCCAAAAGTCATCTCATTAATGTAACAAAAGACACCTTTGTAGGGTGCTCAGCATTTAGGAAAATTTAAGGAATTTAGGAGCTCTGTGCCAGGAAAGGGGTTAAAGACTAAATATGTATTGCTTATTATAAATCACAATATTACACACTCCAGGTGTTCCCTTTGCAGTGACCAGTGAGGGACTTTAATGACAAGATTCTGTGGCATCACCTTGGTTTGCTTAACCAGAATCGTTGCTGGACCATAAACTCCATGAGGGCAGAGACTGGGTCCATCTTAATTTTCATTGTATCCACGGCATAGTGTAGACAGTCCATAATCATTTGTGGGATAAGTGAATATATTTCCATTTTCCAAAGCCCTCCCCAGAATTGACACAGGGAGCAGAGAATTACACCTGTGTCTCTTTCCTAGATCCCTCCAGTCAGTGAGCGTTGGAGAAGATGGCTCTGGGTTTCTCCCCCAGCTCCCAAATCCTACGTCCATCCAAAAGAGGCTCAGAGAATGGAGAGCTAGAGGCACAAGTAGGCATCTGACCGTTGCCTCCTTGTTCACCATGACTGATGGAATTAGTATAGTGTTGGCAGCATCCTTAGGTCTTCATCTGCTATTAGCTAATTGAAATTACAAAAAAAAAATCTGCATTCCCGGACAGCCTGTTCTTGATGCAGTTGAAGAAAGACTAAGGAGTTATATCAGCTACTTCCTGGCTCCTGTGGTCCTATTTTTGGCCTCAAACCCATTGTGAATTGTTATCTTTCCCCCCACCATCAGTGGGAAAATCCATTAACAAATTAAAATTCCCCCCAGAGTCAGAACGGCTTTAGTTTCTGGGTGACTTTTTCTTAAGTGACCTTAATTTTAATCACCAATGCCATACAGGTTTGGAAGCATCCACAGTCGCTGAAACTCTTGTTATTTGTTGAGATACCAGAATGCTGGGGTTTCCACAGTTTGGCCAAGCTTCTGGGCTCGTGGTGATCCCTCTGAACGTCTTGTTGGTTTCCGAAGGTCTTTGCGCTCCTTCCTTTATTGGCCTGTCCCAAACAGTTTCTCAGGTCACTTTTTAAAAGTTCACACAGTCATGGGAAGTTTTCCACCACCTGGGGTTAAGGTATTCTAGCCCCTCAGGAGTCCCCTCTGGAGACTGTTACTACCTTTAGGAGCCTTTTGAAAGACACATTGAGAACAAGTGAGACTCAGTTCTCAAGCTGCCCCCAACAGGCTGAGTTATCCTTGGTTGGCTGAGAGAGCTGTCCAGCGTCATGGCAGCTCCCCAGCTCATTTCAAAGTGAACTATCTTGACCAGAAATCCTCCCTCTCCAATAAACTGAAAGGGGAGGCTTCCGATTTCCATAATCCCGGGCTTTGGTGGCCTGCAGATGTTTTTCTTTCACCTCTATTTTCTGGAGCTGCATTCTACGTTGTCTGACTTTGATAAACTGGAGGAGAATCAGAGTTCCTATTGGACCTCCGAAGGTGTTGGTGGGGAGGAGGTGGGGATTGGCAGGCAGGCCCTAAAGCAGTGATCTGTGGGAGTGACGGCTAGATGGGTGGGAGGAGCAGAAGGAAGTCCTGTGAGTGCAGGGTGGGAATTCAGACCCTTGTGCTTTGAGGTACTTGGGGCGAAGGGGTTGTTGGGGGAGAGGCAGAACGGTGAAGAGTTTGGCTAACCCGAAGAATTTGTTGTTCTCAGCTTTAATTGTAAGCCTCTTTGCTCACACAGAAGAGTAAGATAAAGTGGTTTGCCAAGACCAGGTTGGGTTAAGTTTCCTTGTTAGTAATAAGAAGTGTGAGAAGCATTTACTGGGCACTTGCTGAGTGCCAGGACTTGGAGACTCAACACAGCTCTGTGAGGAAGGGACCATTATTATCTGCATTTTCCTGATGAGAAAAGTAAGCAGCTGTATTAGTTTGCGAGGCTGCTGCAACAAATACCACAGACTGGGTGGCTCAAACAACAGAAATGCATTATATTTCAGTTCTGGAGGCCAGAACTCTGAGATCAAGATGTCAGCAGGGATGGTTCCTTCTTGGGCCGTGAGGGAAGGCCCTGTTCTAAGCCTCTCTCCTTGGCTTGTGGACGGCCATCTTCTCCCTGTGTCTTCACGTTGTCGTCCCTTCTGTACTTCCCTTCACCTGTCTCCAATTTCCTCTTATCAGAAGGATACCGTCCTTTTGGATTAGTGCCCACTCTAATGACCTCATTTAACTTAATCACCTCCTTAACAACCTTATCTCCAAGTATAGTCACATTCTGAGGTACTGGAGGTTAGGACTTCAACATCATTTTTTTGAAGGGGACACAGTTCCTTAACAGTTCCATAACAGGCACAGACAGGCTAGGTAACTTGCTTGAGGTCACACAGCTACAGGATTAGAAGCCAGGCAGTCTGACTCCAGAATCCCCTGATTCTGTGCATACAAAAATGAGAAAATGCCAAAGCAGGGTTATGCAAATTATGGTCTATTTGAAATGTTTAATGTCTTTTAATTAATTTAAAAAGGAGGTCTTTTAAAAAGAAAAAAGTTGAATACAATATGACTACGCTATCAGAGGACAATTAGTTAATATGTAAACAATATTAATTCTTAGTGTACCACCAGGGATAAAATCTGGTACAGGATAGAAGCCTAAGCTTGACAGGCGATGGTATCTCTTCCCCATCCCATGAGCGCATGTGCGTGGATGTGTGTACACCCTCATCAGGGATAGCTTCAGGCTCTAAATTTGAGGCTCTCTGTAGAACTTGGCTAGTGGCCTCCTGCGCCTCCCTGCCCCCTTGGGGAATCCTTTCTGAAACTTTGGGACTCCCCAGTTTTTGGTCTTGAACCACTGTGCTCTGCTTCCTCCAAAGTCTAGAAACTTGGGTTCTGGTCTCTACTCTATCAAGAAGCAGCAGTGACCTTGGGAAGGTCAAATGCCTCACGGTTACCTTCCCTGTCTGCAAATGGAGGTGTTGGGTAAAAGGTGACCCTTCTGGGCTCTGCAGCTCCAAATGTCCCCATGACTCTGATGCCGTGACTGAGAGCTCTGCCACCTGATTCTGGGCTGCTTATTAAGCCAAACTAAACTGCAAGGTCTGGGACTCTATTGGATTGTCCTGGATGGCACCCAGAATCTTTGGGGTCTTCTAATCGCCCAGCATTTTATCTGCTGAATGCTGCTCAGCCAACATCATTCCAGACAACCGCATGGGAGACGAACTTTCCATCATGAAAAAATACGATCAATAAAGAGGGGACGGTTAAAGTGTAGTTGTTTGATGTGAAGCCTGTCCTTTCCTACCAACAGTGTAGCAATAGCCTCTGCAACCCAAGATTTGTTTTAACGGATGGATATATAAGACCAGGAGCCACTGAAGGTGATGCTGCATGTCAGAGAGAGGTGGCAATAGCTTTATAATATGGTGTCCTTCATGGTGTCTGGCTAGAGGTCACTGTGAGATCTTGGGAAAGGCTCCATGTTCTTCCAGCTGGGTTTTCCCCTTCACAGTTTCTATCTTTTTTCTTTCTTTACTTTTTCCCCTCCTCTTCCTTTTCATTCCTTTCCTTTCTTCCTCTCTCCCCCATCCCTCTCTCCTTCCTTCCTCTCTTTTTTCTTTTGAGTACTGTTTATGTGATTTAGGCTTCACTCTCTCTAGGGCTTTCAAATTAAAGGTGACAACTTGCCTCCCTTGTGGGCGTCACCATTCCATGTGACATAACACGCGCGTCCTCAGCTCTGCGAATGAGTGTCGAAGCGTACAGAACTCTCTCGCATAGAAGGGTTATTTGCTCCTGTTCTCCCTTCTCTCTTATCTTTCTGGCCCCTTACTATCTTGGTGGAGCTAGATTCAGCCCGTCTCATCTGTGACTCTTTCTCTGACTATTGATGCCTTCAATGATTGATTATAAAATAACAGTGACTCCTTTCTTAGAAGTCATCACAATTTAACACGTATATAATATACATAATACAGTTGTATGCTTGGCTGGCCTTTGTCTCTCACTAGAGTATGGCTCTTTGAGGACAGGGACCCTGTCTGCCTTTTTCACTGTTGCCCTCCCAGAGCTTAGCACAGGATGTGGCTTACAGTAGGTTCTCAAAGTGTGTTTGTTGAGTGAGTGTGTGAGGTGGGTGGGAGGGTAAACCAGTCTTCTTTGGAGCTGAAGAAACAGGTTCAGATAGCTAGGTGGCTTGCCCAAATCACCCCTGCTAGGCAGCAGATGACACAGACCTGGGCTCTCTCAGTGCACTCCATTCAAAGGGACCACAGCGGCACCAGCCACTCCCCTGCCCATGGGGAGCTTACTGTCTAGTTGGGGAGACCGAGGGAAGGAAGGGGAGAGCTGTGCAAGGAGCCCATGCTAGGCAGAGTGAGGGGAGGCATGGGCAGCCAGGTTTCAGAGGGGCAGGGAGCTCTGGGCCACAGATGAGTGGGTCACCCCTGAGCCACATGGCCTGTCTTTGCCTCCACCTTCAGCAGCTGCAGTTGGCTCCTGATGTTCTTGCCAAGGGTGTGACTTTACAGGACTTCTCACCTCCTGCTGGCTGAGCCCCTGCCAGGAACACTTTTCTGGTGTGCTCCTGTTCCCTGCCAGGGCGGATTTGGGTCTGTCCTTTTCCTCCCAGCATCCCATGGACACCTCCATAGGCTGAGCAGGGTGTGGACTGCGCAGCCCTAGGGGCCACCGGACATCAAGACTGTGATGTAGGCAGCACCCTCTGTCCCTGTGCAGTGGCTGAGGGATGGGACAGGGACTGGCAGGGACTGGCACACTCTCTGAATATATGAGGGAAGCGATCATTTGCAGGAAGGGCCCACCCCTGAACAGCATTTGCTTTACAGTGGGGGAAGGAGCCAACACTCATTAGATGCCTGCTGTTTGCCAGGTGCCAAGAAGGCTTTGCATGTGGTATTGTATTTAATCCTCCCTACTGCCCTCTGAGGCTGATACTGTTGTTATCCCCATTTTACAGATGAGAAGGCTGAGGTTCAGTGTTTTTCAGTGGCTCACTCAAGGTGGGCAAAGCCAGTAAGTAGCAGAGTCCAGATTCAAACTCAGGCTCCTCCCACTCTGACCCCACAAGTATTTCCATGATACCACCGTCCCTCCTAAGACCTGGGAGAACCCAGGAGACCGGAGGTCCTGTCCTGGGGCCAGCAGGGAGGCCCAGCTGGGACTCCAGGACTCCCTCTTTCCACTCGCACTAAAATGCCCTTGTGGCTGCAGGCTGCCTGGTGTGCCTGGGCCCGTGGATCTCCAGCCTCCGAGCCCTTCCCAGAGCCAGAGAAGGCCAACCAGTTGCTCTCAGCGCTTGCTCTCTGAAGCCAGCTGTGAGCAAGGAGCCTGGCTTCTGCTGAGGCCTCTCTGCTGCCCCCAGCATCGTCAGAGACTGTGTTTGGGCCTCAGGTGGGCTGGCCTTTTCATGAGTTCCATTTTGGGTGTGCTTCAGTCTCTCATCTATTTTTGGTTTAGAATTTGTGTCATATCTCTTTCTTGCCTGCCCCTGCCGATTTACACACAACCACAGTCCTGTGTAGAAGACAGGTGCTCGGCCATCTCAGCCCCTGGGGCTAATGGAGGGAAGCAACGACTTTGATGTAACAAGATAAGCAATAATTTAGAACGTTCTGTCTAAGTTCTATGATATAATTTTCTCCCACGGCAGATTTACCTCCTCAATTCTGTTCAACTCAGACCAGTATGAGAATGGCTTTCCCCTTCCTGTCTGCACACCAGTCTGGGTTGGCTGTCAAGAACACGAGTACCCTGAAGCCCTGAAGAGAGTTTGCCTTAGAAGGCAGGGAGCCTGGTCCTTGTCCTGCCCCTACGTCTCACTGGTTGTGTGACTTTGACACACCCACTTAACCTCTCTGAGCCTGGGAAGACTCATTTCTCAAATGGGAATTCAGTAGCGATACCTGAATTGCCCAAAGGAAGGGACAGTGCTAGACTGCGATTGCAAGTGGAATGCTCTATGGCATACCTCAGATTTGCTGCTTCCCCATTAGCAAGAGGCTTTGTGGGGGGCGGATTGAGAGCTATTAAGATTTGAAATGAAATTAGGAGACCATCTTTCCAGTCTCTGTGTCCTTCAAGGATCATCTCCTCACCTTTCTCTCTGTGCAATGATGACCTCAAGAAGGGGGAAGGGAGCAGCCTGGTAGGAATGGAATAATTTACTTGTAAAGGCCTTCCCACTTCTCCAAGGGCTTGCAGATGGAGGATTTGACTTGAGCCTCCCAGAACGGGTGAGAGAGGAACAAGGCTCACTTACCTGGTAGCCCAGATGAGGACATGCCAGCACCCAGAGAGGTCAAGTGATTTTCACAAAATCACACAGCAATTTGAAGGCAATAGCTGGGGCAAAACTCAGGGGTTTTGACTCCCGATCCAGTGCTTATCAAACTTTAGTTTGCACAGGAATCTCCTGAGGATCTTGTGAAAATGCAGCTCAGGAGATCTGGGCTGGAGCCTGAGATTTGGTATTTCTGACAAGGGCCAAGATGATATTGATGCTGCTGGTCTGGGGACCTCACTTGGAGTAGCAAGGGGCCCACTGAAGCCAGGAGGCTGGGGTCTTTGAAGCCTGATCAAGCAGGAGTGAGCCCTCTGCCTGTGTGAAACCTCAGCCCCCCCTTTACTGATTTGTGTGCCCCTGGCTCGCTCCCGAGGCTTCCTTCCCTGTGCTGTGAGGGCCTGGGCTCCTGCCTGACTGCTTCCCTGGCCCGCTGACTCCAGTTTCATCTTGCTCAGTGTTGGAGTAAACGTCATGTCTCAGCCAGTTTCTTGCAAGCCTGCTGGTCTAGGTGCGCAGTCCCCGTTCCACGGAGATCTGAACGCTGGAATGACCTCCTCTTGGAGCAGCAACCACCCTGAGTGCTAACCTAGTTTGTATTTTTAGAGTGTGCTCCATCGATTGCTTAACTTGCAGAGCAGCTCCTCTCTGCTCGTTGGGGAGGTGCCAGCAAGGAGTGTTCTTCCTCAGGCTTTCTCGAGCTACCTCCCTCCTTGTTCCCGTCTCTCATGAGCTCAGAGTCCTTTTTCCTTGGTGCAGTATCCTTAGCATTTAGGATGGAGAGTTTATTCACCCCATTTGGTAGATGTGGTGGAAACACTGAGGCCCAGAGTGAGTGACAGGTCAGGCTTGGGCAGCACAGTGTGACACGGCCAAGAAGCAGGGCTCCAAAGCCCTTCACCTCCCCACTGGGCAGAGGTCATGGAAAAGGGACATCGTCCCAGGCCAAGCAGGGTCAAGGGCTCTCTCTGAGCCAGATGAGATGGCGGTCTGAAGGGAAGCCAGGTGGGGGCCGTGTCCCATGTCACCTGCAGGTAGAGTGAGCTCCTGGCTCTGGTTTTTATTTATAAAGTTCAGCTGGAAAAATCCACATGCTGGGAGAATGGGGTCAGGGCCACTTAAGCCAGTGGTTTCTGCTACACCCTCCCCACCCCACGGAGACCGTTGACTCCAGCCGGAGACAAGTGGCCAAATGCCTCTGTTTGAGTTTCACCCCAGTGTCTCCCCATCCGGCAGAGGTGCAGATGAGCAGCACTCAGCCAGGAGGCTGCAAGAGGCAGACTAGCTCCCAAGCTGGGCTGGGCTGGGGAGGCCTCTCTGGGTTGTGGGGAGGGAGGTGCTCTGAAACTCGGGGGTGATGTGGTCAGTGGCCAGCACTTCTTAACCAAGCTCTGTCCTGGACCTAAGGCCCGTGGATGTGACAGCTTCGTTTATTCTTCCACCCATTAAATGTGAGCGTCAGCTGTGTTTAAGGCACCAGGTGGGATGCTGTCGGTGTTACAGGGCTCGGGGTGGGGCAGGACGTGAACAGGACAGTTTCTTTCTCAGGGACTTGAGATGTCTTCCTGGGAAAGCGTGCTGTGTATATCTGTGAAAGTAAAGGCTAAAAGCATCAGGCAGTGTGTGCCTGTGTGTGCTTGTGTGTATGGGTCTGTGGGAGTATGTGGGCATGTATAGGTGTACGTGTGAGCGTGTGTCTATGTGTCTGAGTGCACATATTTGTGTTTATGTGTGTGAATATGTCTGTTACAGTGTGTGTTTATGTGTGAGTTTACATGTGTGTTTATGTGTCTCTGTGTGCATGTATCTGTATGTGTCTGTGTGCCTGTGTGCTCACGTGTATGGATGTTCTGTGTTGTCCATCAGTGTCAGTGTTTATATGTGTGTTTGTGTGTGCATATGTCTGTGTGAATATGTGAGCCTCTGTGCTTATGCCAGTTTGTGCATGTGTCTGTGTCTCTCTGTCTCTATGTGCAGGTATGTGTATGTCTATGTGCAAGTGTGTGTGTGCATGCACCTGTGTGGATGTGTCTGAGTTTGTGTGTCTGCAAGCATGCTTTGGGCTGTGGCTGTTTGAAGTCCACCCTCAGTGGGAGGCACCAAAACAGCCCCAGGTCCACGCTGCTCTGGAGTTGGCCCTTGATACCTTGGATAGCGGATGAGACAAGGACACGTTCCCTGTGGAATGTCTCTGTTTGGGTCCATCCTAGATGTCCCCGCTGCACAGAATACACTGGGCAGTACTTACAGGTGAAAGGAGAAGACGAAAAAGCAAATAGGACCGACTTCACTTGATTCAGCATGTGCCTGGTCCCACACTGCATGCACAGCAGACCTGGAGTGCACCAGACCTGTCTCCTGTGCTCTGCACAGAGGGAAGCTGAGGCAGGAAGTACAGAGCCTCTGGGGGAGGGGGCAGTGTAGCCCAGCCTTAAATTGAGACTGGAATGGCCCCTGGAAATGGACAGTAGGTGGTTGGGAGTCGAGCTTCCACTGCTGGGCAATCTGCCCCCTCCCCCCTCCAATATTGTAGCTTCGTTAAGCTTAAGACTACAGAGTTGAGACCCAGCACATCCATGTCTGGTCCTGACCCTTACTGTGTGACTTTGAGAAAGTCACTTGACCTCTCTGGGCCTCACTTCCCTACCTGTAAAATGAAGACACTGGATCATCTCCTCATCTTATAGGAACCATTAAATTCTGTAACTGAACAAGTCACTGCACAAGTGGCAGTCTGGACAAGTGTCACAATAGAAGAGAAAGCACAGTGCTCTGGGAATAAGGCTAGAAAAGAGGGAGAGTCTAGAAAGGCTCCTTGAACTTGGACTTGAAGGATGAGTGTGTAGGGGGAGACAGAGAAAAGAATGCAAGAAGAATCTGAGAGGCACAGGATGGCACAGCATATTTGATTCATTTAGCAAACATTCATAAAGCACTTACGTAAAGCAGGCATTGTTCTAAGATAGGGGTTGGCATTGTTCTAAGATATGGCCTGCAGGGCAATCTGGCCCCCACCCCTGCTTTATAAATAAAGTTTTATTGGAATATCCATGCCCATTTGTTTACCTATTGCCTGTGGCTGCTTTGGGCTCCAGGGCAGAGTTGAGAAGTTGCAAGAGACTACATGGGCGCAAAGCCTAAAATACTTACTACTGGGCCCTTTATGGAAAATGTGTGCCGCCCCATTCTAAGTCCTTTACAAACGTGGACTCATTCAGTCCTCACAGTTTGAGAAAGTATTATTGCGCCCATGTTACAGATGAAGAAATTCAAGCTCAGAGATATCAGATAATGTGCCTGACTCCACACAGTTAGGAAGGAGGAGATGGGGCATGACCCAGGCTCTTGGGCTCCAGAGGGCCTGAGCTCTGGCTCCTGTGCTGTGCTGAGAGCAGCTCCCTGTGGAGGGAAGACAGACGGAAGTTTTTGAGCGCTGGTCTTCAGAACACTACTTTGACCTTGCTAGGCTTTTGACCAGGGCAGTGATGTCTCAGAGCTCTGTTTTGGAAATTGCCATAGCATGGATATTCAGGGGCCAGCCTGCCTAATGGGGGTGCCCAGTCTCCAAACTCTCTCTCTCAGGCTCTAGATAGTTCTTGGAGGCAGCACCTGCGTGTATCACCCAGGTGCTGTTCACAAGGGCTTCTCCATAAAGACTTCCTAATTTAGTTTATTAGTCAGTGTTTATTCAGTTGCCATGTGCTGTGGTGTGTGTCCTAGTTGCCTGCCTTGGATTGTAAATGATTGGAAGACCTGGGTTATGTCTTTCTTGGTATGTTGTCCAAGGGAGAATGGCTTCTCATCAGGTCAGAGGATTCCAAGGCCACTATCCTATCGGGAAGGAGCTGTCAAAATGCCTGTACCCAGAGGGGCTTCAACATGAGCAGAGTTACGTACAGGAGTGACCAGTGATGGTAGCAGATGCTGTCAGTGCCCTGCGCATGTCCCCCAGCACTCTCCATTCCTATCCCACCCAGCTGCTCCTCCTGTCAGCTCCTCCTGCCCCCCACTTCCTGAAGCCAAAGTGAGCCAGGACAGCTGGAAGTGCCCAGAGTCAGCACCCCCAGGAGCAACCCCAACCATAGACCCCGAAGGGAGTATAAGTACCCCAGACTCCAGCCCCTCAGGTAGCATGTTCTGAGGCGTGTTCTATGCCAGCGCTGCCCATAGAACTTTCTGTGATGATGGAAACATTCTGTATCAGTGCTATCTAATATGACGTCTACCAGGCACATGTGGCTATTGAGCTCTTGAAATGTGGCTAGTAAGACTGAGGAACTGATTTTTTAATTTTAAGTAATTTAAATGTAAGTAGCCAGGTGTAGCTGGTGCCTGCCACGTTGATCAGGGCAGTTGTGCCCTGCTTCCCAGAGGTCCGCAGTGGGACTGAGCCGCCCCCGTCCATAGCAGTGTCCTGACCGTTATCAAACCCTGCGTCAAATGCCTCTGCTTCCCTGCTCCCTGCTTGTTTCTTCCCTGGAACTGCCACCCAAAGAAACTATTCGTGCAAGTCATATGAAATCACCATTTTTTAGGTCAGAAAATGGTTGAATGGCTGTACTCTCATATGACTGAGTTTGGCACTGACATCTATGCTTTGGGTCTGTGCCTGGGGGAACCCAGCCTCACGGGGTGTTGAGGTTTGTGTTGGTTCTTGTGTGCAAGCCATGGGAGGGGGTTGAGGTCATTCGCTGCTCTGGCTGGGTTCTAATCCCCACTGTGCCTCAAAGTGGCTTTGTGGCCTTGGGCAAGCCACTGACCCTTTCTGTGCCTCTGTCCTCAGTAACGATAATCCTGCCTGTACCCCTGGCTTGGTGCCTGCCCTGCCTGCCTTGCAGAATGTTTAGAAGGAACAAGGGAGCTCATGGGTGGGACTATTCATTAAAGGAAGTGAGTCCAGTGAGAACGTAAGGTACCCTCCTGTGTGGGGCCGTTCCCAGCTGCAGTGTCCCAGCTGTATTCTCTCTGGGTGGAAGGATGCCCATTCATGGCTGATGGAATCCAAACGGTGTCTATCTTTGATGCTACAGAACTGGCATTCTCGCCTGCCCCAGGCTGCTGGATGTGAGTACCCTAAAGCTGTCTTTGCATATTTGGGTCTTTTTGGCAGGGAGCACTTAGCAGCTAGCATGAGCTCCTGAGCAGGAATGCTGGGAAAACTCAGCCTGGCTGCCATTTGATCAGAGCGGGAGCACTATTTAACGGATGGCTGCTCAGGGCCTCACATTTATTTCCCTCGTCCACAAAAAGTCAGCAAACAGTCTAACTAGGAGGTGACGGTGAGGTTTTTCATTTTTGGCTTTTTCCCGGAATGGAATTGGACAGGATGGGGCAATGCACCTCAACCCTGTGGATTTTCCTAGCCCCTCCATCTTCGTGAACTTCCTAGGGGTTTGTTTCTTCAGCTCAGGCTGGCCTTTCCCAGAGCTGAGAGCATCCTAGAATGCCCATGCTGGAGGGAGGCTGCTGGTCCATCAGACCATTCAGGAAACCCGAGCTCATGCCAACAAGTGTAGCAGGAGTTTATATGGGGAGCTTAGGTATAAAGGTGTTGGAAGAGGTCAAAAGTCAAGCAGGTGATGGAGAGGCAAGCAGGAAGGAGCAGTGGTAGGAGGCTGCTTGCGTCCCTCGGGCTGGAGGGACAGAGAGGAGGCAGTTTAGTTTCCTGGACCCAGGCTCCAGCAGCACCTGGGGATGCTGGGACTTTGGGAGGCCTGCTGAGTGGGGCAGGACTGCCACAGGGGAAGGACTCTCTGGGGAGAGCAGGAGATGTGAGGTGGAGAGGCCCTGTGGACATACCACCCAAAGCAGAGAGAGAGGGAGAAATACCCTTCTCTCCTCCTCCTTACAGGCAGAATACAGTCTTCTGCCTGTCTTCCTACTGGCCAGGCCTACTAGAAGGCAAAAGAAGGGAGCAGGGCGAGTCTGAGGGCAAGCAGGCAAATGACCAGTATGAGGACCTGAGAGAGAGCCTTTAGATGAGATGTTCTCCCCCTGGGGCCTGGGGGTGAGCTTCGGGGAGTCTGTGTACCTCTGGGAAATGTAGGCGCTATTTTGTCTCTATGTCTGCTTGTGCCTTTCACTAGAAAGAGAGTCAGTATCTTTCTTCAGATTCTCAAATTGGCCTGTACCCACCAAAAGTTTCAGTTTCAGCATAATCAATAGTCCACCTCGTCTTATGCATGGGAAATCTGAGGGTGCAGAGAAACAACCATAGGTGCCTATATTATACCTGTATCTTTATCTATAATAGAAACTCTGCTAAGTGGCTGTTGTCCTTCAATTATCCCGAGTGAGCCTGTTAGGAAAGTCCTCACTCTGCTCTCTGCGTCTCCAGAGCCAGGTGTGTATCTTCTCCTCCCGGGCAGCCTTCCTGAATTCAAGCACACAGACCAGCTGCCTCCACCATGCTCCTACCGCCCATGGCAGCCGTGCCATCGATCTGGTCCAGGTGCACCGCACAGTGTGTGAGGCAGGCAGAGCTGGCCCTGGAAATAGAAGTCAGTTCGCCTTCATTCATTTCCCTCCTTTAAAAAACATGTGCCTTGCACCTACCATGTGCCAGGCCTTTTGCTACTTGCTGGGCAGACAATGCTGATCAAGATAGATGATGTCCCTGCTGTCACAGAGGCAGGGGTAGAGTCAGAAAATAAGACAGCAAAAACACAAACAAGATCATTTCTAATCATGATAAATGCTGAGAAGATAACAGAACAGGGTGACGGAATAGAGTATTGAGTGTGGAGTATGGGAGTTACTTTTGATGAGAAAGCCCTCTCCTAGGAGGTCATTTTTAAGCTGAGATGTGAGGGGTGAGGAGTCGGCTTTCCAAGATCTGGAGAGAAAGCATATCAGATGAGGACAAGAGCCTGTGCAAAGGCCCTGAGAATGAGGACAAAAACAAAACAAACCCCCCAAAACAGGCCTATGCGATTAAAGCCAAATGAGAGCTCTTGCCTTACAGTCCTTGAATCTTCAGACTGGCCCTGCCTCGCCTCATGCAGACTCTTCTTTAGTGCGTGAATGGGCTGCAAAGTGCCCCTTTCTTAGCCATGCTCCGTTCTCAGCAGGGTGTCTGGCAGGTGGCTAGAAGCTGGCTCTCTTCCTCCCAAAACAATGGTGAACATTTTTGGTGTCTCCAAGATGCCAGGAGGACGGCAGATTGTTTCTGTTCAGTCCATCAGTCTCACAAAAGCCCTGAGATCAAAGAGCATGGGCTTAATTTATTTTGTTTATTTTGCAGAGGAAATAGTGCTTCCTTGGACTGAAAGCTCTGAAGACTAAAAGCTGAATGGAGCGGGGGGAGTTTGGATTAAATGAATGGGCTGGCCAGCTCTGACCCAGTTTCCACCCAGCAGAGCAGTGATGGGGGAGGGAATTGCATTCCAGTTCTCTCTGCGCTGGCCCAGGGGCCAGTCACTTCTCCAGCCTGCCCTTTCATGGGGGACGGCCCTCTGTGTAAGTCAGGCTTGATGCAAGTGCCCTTGAAGGTAGCTCGGGAGGAGGGGCGGAGGCTCATGGTGTGCAGCAGCCTCGTGCACTGTCTGATCCTTCAGGTCTGCCTGACATTACCCCCTCACCCTAGCAGTGAGGGCAGGTGTAGATGTAGTGAAGGTCACGTTAATTTTTTTATGAAGCCGTCAAATGTGAATGAACTGGGGAGAAGAAACCACTGCTCTTCTGGACTGCAAAAGAGCATTCAAAACGGGGAATTCTGAGGAGGCCGTGAGTGGGCTGGGCAGTGAGGGCAGGGGACATTCCAACTAATTGCTGGAATAACTAATTAGTGCTGTGGTCACAGTGAGCAAGATGTGCCCATGAGAAGCTTGGTTCTGGGAGTTGTGGGTTCATGTTCCTGGTCCACATTTCATTAGCTGTGTGCCGTTGATAAGATCACTCTGTCTCTTTTAGAGGCCTCAGCTCCCTTACCTCTAAAATGGGGGTAATGATACCTGTTTGTTTTACCTTTCAGGGTTGGTGTGAGGTTCCAAAGGGACACAGGGCTTGAATGTGCTGCCGGGCACATAGTAGGTACTCAGTAAATACTGGGTTGCTTAAATGAAAGAATGCATGAATAAGTGAAAGAGACCAAAGCTGGTATATTATTCTAGAACTTTACAACTGTAAGGAATGACGATTAATATGGTAGTGACAGGGAGGAAGTTAAGGCAGACGGTTGCAAAGGACCCATGGAGGTCCGCCGCCCCAGGGGCTTGGTCAGCTCTTTCAGGAGCCCTCGCTGCAGGAAGATCAGTCTCTGGACAAACTGCAGCTTGTCCTGCTCACACAGGATGGGTACCTGGGAAGCACAACCCTGGGGTGCTTGGGTCTGTTTATGGATTTCTTGTTCCTCTAGATTGCTTTTAGACAGCTGTTCATGTGAGGACCTTAAAGGAGAATAGAGCCCAAGAGTGGTGGAAGGCTCTAACTATGGCATTTTGAGTGTGCTCCACTAATTAAATAATTACATCATTGATCCCCAAATGAGGAAGGAAAGAGTGAAGGCATCAAAAAAACAGGACACGTTCATATGTAGTGATCGCCGACAAACTCTGATTGTGACAGGCCCTTATGAATGAGGAATGAAGACTTCTCTAACTTAGGGCTGGTCAAAAGAGGTTCAGGAAGGCTGAAACACAGGATAAACCAAAACTAGTAAAAATGGCTAAAGATAGCCACAGACCTTTGTAAAATAATAGGCCCAGAGTTAGAAGATGAATGAGCCAGGGTGATATCACTACTCAGGACAGGTGACTCTGTTAGCAGACAGAGGGACAAAACAGAAAGTGAGCATTTCTGTGTTTTCTCTCTATATTCTCCACCTAGAATTGTTTTTCTAAAAGACAGAGCTAGGAACAACAAAAGATCCCGAAAAGCCAAAGGAATCCTGAGAAAAAAGAACAAAGCTGGAGGTATCACACTCCCTGATTTAAAAATATACTACAAAGCCATAGTAACCAAAACAGCATGGTACTGGCACAAAAACAGACACACAGATCAATGGAACAGAAGTGAGAGCCCAGAAATAAACCCACATATCTATGGACAGCTGATATTTGACAAGGGAGCCAAGAGCACAGGATGTAGAAAGGAGAGTCTCTTCAATAAATGGTGTTGGGAAAACTGCACAGCCACATGCAATAGAATGAAAGTAGACCATTCCCTTACACCGTGCACAAAAATCAACTCAAAATGGATTAAAGACTTGAATGTAAGACCGAAAACCATGAAACTTCTAGAAGAAAACATAGGCAGTACGCTCTTTGACATCGGTCTGAGCAGCGTATTTTCAAATGCCATGTCTGACGGGGCAAGGGAAACAAAAGAGAAAATGAACGAATGGGACTACATCGAACTAAAAAGCTTCTGCACAGCAAAGGAAACCATCAACGAAATGAAAAGACAACCTAACAATCAGGTCTCTGCTACTTCCTTTGGAGGGTCTTTGATCCCACAACAAAACACCCAGCTTGGGTGGCTTAACACAGAAATTAGTCTTCTCACTGAAGAAGCTGGAGGCCAGAAGTCCGAGATGAAGGTGTTGGCTGGGTGGCTCTGTCTGAGGCAGCTCTCCTGGGCTTACAGATGCGGGTCTTCTGCTGTGTCTTCACGTGGTTGTTCCTCTGTCTGCATGTCTGTGTCCTGACCTCCTCTTATGAGGACGCCAGTCGTATTGGATTAGAGCCGGCTCTAATGACTCTATTTTAATTCATTTACCTCTTTAAAGACCTTATTTCCAAATACAGTCACATTTGGAGGCACTGGGGGGTTAGGACTTCAACATAGGACTTTTGAGGGGGCACAATTCAGCTCATAATAGTACCCCACCTGGTGCCCTGTGAATTTGAGACTTCCTGCTCTGACTGGTGGGACATGACCTGTTCCCAGCCCAGCTCCGGGGGCTGTTCTCTGTGCTCCTTCAAGGCGTTTCTCCCCCTGCCTTGGGCAGTTCTCTCACACACCTGTGCTGATCAACGCTTAGCTAAAGACTCATGGGGGCCCCTCGGCTGATCTCCAGAGTGTTGCCTGGGCTCTTCTCTTTGGTGCCCAGCCTCCAGCCCGGAGAGTGTCCAGGCCACAGCACAGTGAAGGGGGCCCCAGGTGGAGCCCAGGGGTCTTGCTGAGTTGAGGAGATGGAGCTGGGATTCCAGGGAGGCCAAGGCTGGAGGCTGGGGCATTCGTGGGCTCCCCTCCTTTGTTTCTCTCAGGAATTCTCAGGAATTGCTCTCCTGCCCTGCCTGAGCTCCACTGTCTGCAACCCCTTGTTTCAAATGTCAAGTCTTACTTTGCAGTTGTTTCATGAGGGGGGTAAATCAGGTCCCTGCTGCTTCCTCTGGAGGGTCTTTGAGTAGTGGGAAACACCTCTAGTGTTCTGGAACTTCTCATTCTTGCTAGTATTTCTCAGTGAGTGTTAGAAGATGGGTTCTGGAATCTTCATTCTAATGATGTGGTTTATCCCTGGGAATAATTTTTGATTGGATTGTTAAGCTGAGTGCTTGTGAGCTCTTAAAGATGCAAGTGGTGGTCTTAGGAGCCAACCTGGGCTCCATACACACAGGTCAAGCTAGAACCACCAATTGTTAAGGAACACATCTCAACCTGCAGGGCTTCCTTTACCATGAGTTAACCTAAAGTCACAGGAGTGAGTTTTACTATGTACCAGGATTTCCTCTGTGCCAGGTTTTGTCCCTACAGTATCTCTGTCAGTCAGTTGCTGTCATCCCTGTTTTCCATATGAGGAAACTACAGAGAGATTAAGGAAATTTCCCAAATCTAGTGTTTGAACTCAGTTCTCCCGGCCCTTAAATGAGATGCTACATTGTCCAGCATCTTCATCAGCATCTTGATTAGGGAAGATCCAAGAGCTGGAACTTCAACTCAAATCAGCAAAACAGAAGCAACAGATCAGACACGAGATGAAGGGTCCTTCTTTGTCCCCGCATTGAGAGAAGAAAACATCCCCAGAAGCAGATGGAAGCTAAATACTTAGTCCTGGAAAAGGCCTCCTTTTTGAAAGGGAACGTAGGGCTTATTCAGTTCCCAACTTACAGCTGGGGTTAGTGGTGGCCAGCAGCCAATAGCTCCTGAGTTCGTGTCACACTCATGGGCAGACAGGAAGCTTCCCTGGCAGGACTTTCTCCCCGTGGTCCCAATCTCCGTTGTATGGAGGGACTTTTCCTTGTACATTTCTAAACTGTATAATTATCCGAGTAGCTGGTGGATACAACTTTGTCGATTATAAATAAATCATCACCTCGCCTCCTCATCACCATCAAAATGTCTTTCACGCTCCAATTAAATTAGCTCACTTACTTCTTTCTCTAATAAACTTTTCTGAAAGTTAACCCCCTTGACTCCATCTGGAGAAGAACCCTGGTTAGATGTCAATTATGCCTTGCTCTCCTGGGCACCCGCTTCCCTCTGTCCTGTGAGTGTAACTCCCTCTGCGTGACCATCATGCCTGATCTGGGGTCACGCATGTGGTCTGGGTAACCACACAAGGCATCACCAGTCTTACTCTATTGTGTGGGGGACCTGACCTGGACTGAGGGAGAGCAGGGGCAGGTGAGGAGAAGATCACAGTCTGGTAACTTCCTCCTTCCAGGGGCCGGGTAGGGCAGTGGGGGGAAGGGGAGAGTCTTGCTGAGTTTTATTAAAAGAGCACTTTGCTGTCTTGGAATGCCAGCTCATGTCCAGAGCAGCGAGGAAATATAGGATTTGTGCTTTTATTGTCACGCTTTTAGCAAAGTTTTGGTGGGAAGGAGACATCAAGTGGGGAGTTGAGTCAGAGCCAGGGGTTTTCCCACGTAAAATGCTTGTGAGACATAGTTTTCTGTGGTGAAAAGACTCGTGAAATTAAAAAAAATGTTTGGTGAATATCTGCAAACTTTTGTTTACTGCAGGGTTATAATTGAGCTATATGCTTTGGGTAGAAAAACCCAGGCATGTAGGTCTCTGTAAATACAGGTGCCCTGACATGGCAATGGCTGGTAGCCTGGCCTGTAAGCAGGAGGGGCAGTCACTAGAACATGTGGTCCACACGCTACAGAGACTGCCCACACCTGGGCGGGTGAACGTCTGGCCTCTGTTTGAGTACACCAGGCTGCCAACCCAGTTTACAGGTTACCTCTTCTGGAGCCTGTCCTTGTAGCCCAGGCTAGAAGTGAGCTTTCCTCCTCTGAACCCCAGTTGCGCTTCATCCATATCTGTGCTATTAGGGCTCTGGACACTCTCTGCCTGAGATTTGAGTCGGTTACATACCTTTTTACCTCCTTACCTGGACTGTACCCTCCTTTGAGGACAGGGTCCAGGTCTGGGTCATCTTTGTGACCTCTCCTTGGTGGACAGGTCACCTTCGGGTTAAGAGGTTCCTTTTTCTTTCTCCCCAATGTCCTCCAGCCAATGTGTTGCTCAGGGTGAAAATAAGAGGGTGGTTCCTCCCCTGTATTCTGGGAGCCTCTGGGTCCGGCTGCCCTTGTATTTCAGGGGCTCAGAGCTGATGGAGAATGGCTTCAGCTGAGATTTGAAGCTAAGCCAATAAGAGTTTTGGTCTGCTGCATTAGCTGGCCTCTTGTAGTGGGTCTCACGTGGCCCTCCCCCTCACCTGGACTCAGGACAGTGCGGCCTTTGGGTGGGTCTGTGGCAGGACATGACGGCTGAAACCCTGAAATCTCGAACGTCTGTATGAGGGGCAGTACATCCTCTTCCTCATAGAATATCTTAAAGTTTAAAAAAGAGGCTTTTTATGATAAAATCATGTGTCTATGGTAGAAAACTTGAGAAATACAAAAAAATTATAAGGAGAAAGCGAGTTCAACTGTAATTCTACAATGCAGCCATCATATTTTGGTGTATTTTATTATTATAATGAAATGTTATTCTGAAAACATGATTGGATCATAATGTATGTAAAGCTTCAAAATATAGTTATTTTTAAAAATAGAATTAACACATATGATAAACATTCAAATAATTCATAAAGTATAAAATGAAAAGGAAAAGTTTTACTCCCCCCCCACCACCGTCCCTGACACCCCTCTCTAAAGGTATCTACTCTCAGAGAGCCTCTTGTACCCTCCATGGAGGGGTGTGCATTCACTGGGTTTTCTGTGTGTGAGTCGTTAAGCTTTTTTCTTACTTTTTAAACTTAGAAATAGGAAATGAGCATTTTCTTCTGCTATTTCTAATATATTTTTAATGGCACCACCTCACTCTGTCATGACTGTTTACTCTGTTGTTGGACATTTAGTTTCTTTCCAGTTTATTTGTTACTAAAAGTAACACTTCATAATAAAAACATCTTTTACATATAATTTTTCCTGCCTCTGCTTATTTTTTCTGGACAGATTTCCAGAAATGGAATTATTTTAGCAAAGGACAGGAACTTGTATGGCTGTTGGTAGATACTGTCAAATTATGATATATATTTTTCTGTAGAAATAGGACCATTTCTTTTTCCCATAAATTCTTTTTGATATTTTGAAGATTAAAAAAGTAATACAAGAAGACCTGCTCTTTATAACAAGTTCCAATGGTACAGAAGTTTGTGGAATGAAAAGTAAAAGGCAACCCTCGTCACCATCTCACCTCTCCTCTGAAATAAGGCCTGGTGGAGCCGAACCAGGAATCGGACAGACCTGGGTTGGAGCGCGGATGTTGCCATTGATTAGCTGTGTGGTGGTGGGTTGGTTAAGCAGTTGCTGGGATTTGGTCTCCCATCTGTAAAATGAATGTGCCAACCCTCGCCTTGTCAGATTGTGTGAGGATGAGGTGGGTGTATGCAGAGGGCCTGGCCAACAGTCGGCACTATTACTATTGTGGTCTTTGTTGAATGACTGACTGCTGTTCTCTGTGTGAGGTGTAATCCACAGACTCAGGCTGAAATCGTGCTAGAAAGCAATACCCTCATTCTGATGAATGCCGGTCCTTCTCTGTGAGATTGCTTTCAGTCTGAGCTGATAGAATCACAATGCTGTGAGCTCCCCAAGTAGGAGACAGCATTCCCAGCAGCGTGGGGAGCTGCAGCTGTTCCACTGAGCTTCAGCTTGTGTCCTGGTGTGGTTGTCTAGGCCGTTCGACTAAGAGGATATCATCGCTCTTTTATTAGGATGGACACACCCTGCCTTATTCTTCCTGAGAACTCTGACAGTAAGGAGAGAAGAATCAGGCAAAAGAAGTCCCAGCGAGTGTCCCCTTGGAATGTCAGCCTGCTCAAAATTGTAGGCATGACACCATATACCCTGCTATTTATATTGCACTAAATTCTGCAAATATCTTTAGTAACACTAAGCGCTGGGTTGTTTTAACAGCATCTCTAATTATAACCTTTTTAACGTTTCTCGTGCTGTCATGCCATCCTGATTAAAGTGCCGTAGTGAGTAAAGCTGTTTGCACCTAGTGGCAGCATTGCTAATGAGAAGGTGCCACTAAACTGACCTCCAGGAAAAAAAGGCTGAGCCATCATTTAGAATACTGAGGACCCAATGAGCCACTGCTCTGGATCCCAGGATCCAAAACATCCCAGATCAAGCGTCTCCCGTGTGGTCTTCAGGCTGCAGGTGCGAGATGAAAGAGCAAGTCCGCTGTGTGATTCCAAGGGAGCCAGAGGAAGGCAGTTTTTTGTAAGGTGTTTCTATTTTAGTGGCCTCAGCATCATTTAATCTACCTGATCAACAGCTACTCTGAGTGTGCCTGGAAGAGGGGCAGGCCCTGTGAGAGCTCAGTCACCAGGTAGAAACTTATATAATTCCATCTGTCAAATGTTTATTGAGCATCTTCTCTGGGAGAAACCCAGATTATAATAATAAGAGGAAACCCTTGATACCAAGGGGGATGAGCACTGCTGCAGACTGGGTTCTCTGGAAACTGATACTGAGTTTGGCGAAGGATGTTTATTAGGCGTCAATGCCTGTGAAAGGAGGGGCAGAGGCAGGATCAGAGGGACAAGTGGAGGGCTGATGCAGGGCCCCCCACGCCTCAGCCAGCCCTGCAGGAAGCTCAGAGTGAATATTGCCCGACAGAGTTGATCCCTTTGGGCCGGAAGGGCTGGACCTCTATACTCACCTCTCATGCAGTCGCCAGATGCTGACTATTCCAGGAAGGGTGTAACCTTGGGTCAAGCTACTTTGTAGCTGAGGCAGATCCTGATGGAGCTGCAGGCTGTCTGCTGACCCCACCTCCTTTAGCTGAGCCACACGTCTTTCCCTGAAGGTGCATCGGGCCAGGGTGTCTCCACAGGCAGGCACGGCTGATGAGGGAGGGCGTATGAGTTCCACAGGAACCTTGAAGGACACCTCGGGCTCTGGGAGTCACAAAGGAACAGGGAGAGCTTCCAGGTGAGGAGGACAGTGTGAGTGAAGGTATGGAGGTAGGAAAATAGCACATCACAAGGCAGAGAGAGTATGAAAATCATTGCAGCTTGGAGGTCTAGGCAGAGATCCTGTCACCATTGAGAAACGGGTCACCTCTTATGTGACCTTTCCTGTTGTTTGCTGTGTAGCTATTCTCTGAAGCCTGTAACTCCCATCACCTTTACGGAAGACAGGCAAACCTGGTGATGCATCTTCGCAAGTGACCTGGAGTGGCCTTTGCTCTGTGTCCTCCAGCCAGTGCCCCTTGGGCACCTGGGGAGATTGTCTGCTTCTTCCTGCACAGAGCCTGGGTTTTCAGGGCTCATCCTTCATAGAGGTGGCAGTGACCCCTGGGGCAGCTGACCAGGGCCTTGAGAATCTCATTGAACCTGGGCACCCATTTCAGTTCACAGGCTCTTCTGAGGTGGGCACAGGGGATCTGGATAGAACTCTCCAACTCCCAAGCTTGGTAGGGCTGCCCTCGCCCTCTGACCCACATCTGGGTGAAGCTGCCTGCCAGACAGCCAGATTGCTGGGCATCTCATAGCCCCTCAGATGAAGAAAGACTGGTCTTTGGCCTGATGGCTTGTCTGTTTTGATTCCTGAGAAAGCCCCCGAGCTGAAGGGAATTTTGTAGGCAGTGACTCTGTTCAGCTTCACTGGTGGTCTGGGAATCTCCTTAGCCAGGTGCTTGAGGCATCAAAGAAAAGAACATGGAAACAGAAGTCATATCCCAAGGAGGCAGGTTACCAGGTCCAGCCAGCTCCCTCCTGGCACCTGCCTTCCCCACTCAGTGCCTTCCTCTCACATGCTCCCTGTTCCTCTCCCAGCCTCCTGCCTTCCTCTGGCTCTCTAGCCCATGCTATCACGTGACCGACAAGGGCCACACCGTGAGTCCTCATTGCATGAAGTAGGATTTCCTCCTGACTGTCCTCAGAGGCCCTGGCTTGGGTGTTGTGGTGGTATTTTAGGCTTTGACAAAGGAGGAGAGATAGAGTGGCCCCTTGGCCTGTTTGTGGCTAACCTCCCTTGGCCTTAACTGATGACTGTGGTGACATCTGTGGATAGTAAGCAGGTCCCAGTGCAGCCCTGTGTGACTGAGTTTCCTGAGTTATCCGTATCAACAGTCAAGAAGCCAGACCGCTTGGCTGCTAATTCTGCTCGCTTGTACCTGGTGTGGAGTTTGGGTTTCAGGTCCCTCCTGCCCACTCACTACTGAGTTCTATTAGGAATATTGCATACCTAAAAATAGCAATTACTTATAAGTATAGTAATAGAAGTGTCAGAAGGTAAAGTTAATTAGGAATTTTCATTAAAGGATCTTGTTGAAATTGGTCATTCGTTTATATTTTTCTGATCTACAAATCAACCGTAGGGACATTTATATCTTTTTATTTTCCCGTATGTGCTAGCATTGTGTGTGTATCTATGAGAGAGAGAGAGAGGGAGAGAGAGAGAAAGAGAGAGAGAGAGAGAGAGAGGGAATCTTTCTGTGGAAGATCCTGAATGGGTTGTTTCCCTTTAAATGGGGCTTGCGTCAGCTCAGCACACGAGATATTCTTGGAACTTGCCGTGATAGAAAGCTGACATACTAGCCACATTTTTTTCTTGTGGCTTCCCTGGGTTTTCTGAACCTGAGCAAAGCTTGTTTTCCATCTCTAAATACTGCTGGCTGGTTTTTGCTGTTGGGATTCCAGCATTTGGGCCTATCTGGGGCAAGCTTTGGGCATCTCGTAGGTGTTCCGCAGCTGTAGTTGGGTTGCTATAGGAACCAGATGTCACTGTGCGGCATGGGGCCTCTTTAGTTCTCCATGTGCCGCCCCGGCCTGGGGAGTAACAGTGACAGTGACACCCTTGCTCACAGCCCCAGTGGGGAATTCCCTGTGCCATCCAGCAAGGCTTTGCAAGGCCCCAACCATGGCGACCACCGCAGGGGGTCAGGAATTCTTGAGGTGTGTTTTTCCCTTGCTCGGGGGAGCCTTCACCTTTAGACAGGCTGCCCAGCTGCCCCTCCAGGCTCCGCAGCGCTCACTGGGGCAGGGTGTCCTCGGGCATTTGGGAATGCCTGGGAGGCACCAGGATAACCTCTAGAGTGGTTGGGAACACTAAGGCTGATAGCCTCCCTGGGGCAGCCTCCCCCTAAACCTGGAGACAACTGAGGCATTTCACGTGGCATTTTACATCTCGAGAACCAGCTAATGGGATGGTGAATGTAATTGCCATGTGGCAAATTAAGCTTACAGTGCTGTTTCATTATTAATTTCAATCAAAGTCATTAGTTACTATTTAAGGATCTGTCTGCTTGGCCCCCTACACCATACTTCATCTGGCTGCCTGCAGCTTTTGAAGAAGAGGGAGAAAAGGTCTCTTTCTCTTCGCTGCTGCTCATCCTTGGAGAATTTACTCTGGTGAAATACTGGGTGATTCTCAGGACTGAGTCTTTGCCAGAGCAGAAGGAGTCTAGACAACTCACCACAATAATTCCATATGCTTGGAAGTCTCAGCCCCATTAAGCAAGTTCCTACTATGTGCTTACCACCTTTCTAAATTATATCCTTGTATTCTCAAAACAGCCCTTTGTGGGAGGCATTTTTTAATCCCCATTTCTCAGATGAGGAGATTGAGGCTCAGAAAATTAAATGGATCACCAACGTTCACCTAGCTAGGAAGTGGCATAGCTAAGATTTGACCTTGGTCTCTGATTCCAAAGGCTGATCCCTTCATGTTCCACCTGAGAGCCAATGCAGGGCCAGGCAGGCCTGATTCCTTGTGTGCTGAGGTCTCTGCACTTCATGAGGACTGTCATTCTCTCCATTGGGCAGTTATCTCATCCTGTCCTCCATGGCCCCCATGAAGCCCAGCCTAGATGAACTCCCCTAAGAAGGATTTTGCAAGCCATGACCACCACCAATAAGTGACTCTGAAAATGCCCATGAGGGGATTTAGTGATGGATCCAAAGGATGCAGGTGTCTGTGGCAGCCCCTGTCGGCTGGAGCATCCCAGAAGCCTGCTGGGACCACTGAGAAGAATTTTCCTATGGGAGAACATGCATGAGGAGACAGTCTGGCCTCTCAGTGGGAGACTGGTGTTCCCCAGGGGCTTTTCTCTCACCCAGTTGCCCATCTGTATGTGTGTACCCATCCGCTCCTGCATCCTGGGTGATCTCGGGCCATCACCATGGTATCTGTGTTGCTGGGTCAACACATTAGCTGAAAAGCAAACACATGCCAGGAAGGAGGGCTCTCCCTGCACCTTGGTGACCTGTGCAGAGCGAGGACTCCTGAGCCAGGATGGGAGGAGGAAAGATGACAGGGTAAACAGCAGGTGTCAGACACTTAGGGAAATGTATTCAGATTCACACTGAACAGGATCAGCAGCCCCAAGTACAGAAGTCGAATGTGCAGACTCCTGTTGCCACCTTGCCTTCCGCTGGGGGCTGAAGAGGTAAGCGGGAGGGGGAGAAACCAGCCACTTGCATACTAAGTCCAGTGCACATGGGGAGTCGGGGCCAGATGTAGATAAAAGCTGCCAGTGACACTCTTTAGGGAGCATTGCCATGTGCCAGGCTCCAGGAGAGATTTCTCTCTCACTGGTCCTCGTCAGCAATCCCAGGAGGTCAGTACCTTTATTGTGCCCATTGGATAGTTGAGGAAACTAAGGCACTGAGTGACTAAGGCACTTGCGCAAGGTCTTACAACTGGTAAAGTAGCAGATCCAGAAGGCAAGGCCAGGCTCATCTGACGTCAAACCTGGGTCCCCACTGGGGTTGCAGGGCCTGGAGGGCAGCATAGGAGCCGGGGCAAGAGAGGGCTAACGTGTAGGGTGCAAAAATCCCATCTGGGAGGGTGAGGACACCAGTGGGGCAGGAGTGACAGCAGTGATGGAGTTGGAGAGGTGGCATATGTCCAGGTGGCATGGGGAGAGGAGCCCTCGGTTCCAGGCTTCCTTTTGCAGTCATGGGGAATCTAGGACTGGTGCTCCTGCCCTTGGATGTTCATTTAACTCACCTCCCGGTTCTAGGTCAGGAGAATCGACCCCTTGGGGTGGCTGGTATAGCCTGGGAATATGGTGGGGTGGGAGTGATGGCTGCACAGGGACACAGTGGGTGGTCAGGTAGGAAAGGCCTTGGGTGGCTGGAGCTAGGTCTTGACTCCGTGAGCAAGGAGACACTCAAAGCAAATGGACCTTTCCCGTCTCCTGGCCGATCACTTTCCTGACCCCCACCCGCCTCTAAGAACTGTGAGTGGCCAAGCAGTCTCCACTGCTGGCTCAGGTGGGAGAAGGGTGGTCCCCATAGACCCAGGGAGTTTCTGAAGCTTTCCTTAGGCTACAGTGGCCTGGATCAAGTGAGTGAAACCCCCATGTTCCTCATTCTGCCACCTGGGGACCCTATCTTTGTTTGCAAGACAGAAAAAAATCTCAGCCTATTGTCCAACACTTCTATTTACAGCCACCAAATAATTAAGCAGATCAACCTGTCCAGGATCAGTAGGGGCCACCCGGCTGGTGGGCCATATGGTGAGTCTGCAGGGTCACCAAGTGGCTAATAGGAGGAGAGAGGAGAGTTTGGAGAGCCTCTTGTTGATGTTCATGCTTCATTTCTTCCCAGTGTGTTTTTGATCAACAGAAGGATTAAAAATAGCATTTAAAAAAAAAAATTCTGCTCGCTGGATATGACCCTGGAGGGCTCTTTGGATCATATTTACTTGCTTCCCTGGTGACACAGTGTGCTAAATTCTAAACAGCCATAGGAAGAAGCCCAGCTGAAGACTCCAGGTGTCCCCTTTCTTGGTCGGTTTCTGAGGTGTACCATGACCATAACTTCTTGTTTGCTTTTGTCAAGAACCAAGGGCTTCTTGGCCAACTCCTGTGATAGTTCATCATATTCTCTCCTTGCCACCCTCTAGTGCATCCAGTATATCATAAGACTTCTCTACCCTCACTCCAATCCCTCCATGGCTCACTATTACTTAGAGGGTAAAGATCCAACTCCTTAAACTAGTGTCCAAGGCCGCTGAGGCTTGGGCTCAGCCCACCTTTCCAGCTCTGTACCCTACTCTCCTAGGCCATCTTCAGTCACTCAGGCCGCCCCACCCTTCCGGATACGGGGGCTGCCTCTTAGAAGTTTGACTCTCCCTGGAATGCTCTCTCACTTCCTCTTTGCCTGTTCAAATCCTGCTCACCCTGCAAAATCCAGTTCGCATTCAATCTCCTGGGCTTCCTACAATCTCAGAATGATGTCTTTTTTTTTTGCTGGACCTTTAGAGCAATTCTGTCTGAGCGCTTTCATTTGGCAATTAATCATGTTCTGCCTGGCAGTATTTTCCCCACTATTATCTCAAAGAGTTATTTAAATATTTCATCAGCATTTAGTCTTCATGTTTGTCCTGCCACCTCAGCTGGACTGAGTCTGCTGGAGAACAGAGACAGGGTCCTTGCTTCTCCAGTGGGCAGTGATGTGTGGTGGTCGCCCACGCGGTCTCCAGAGCCTGCTGACGCGTCTCATCCTCGCTCTGCCTTTTACTAACCGTGGAATCTTAGGAAAGTTTTAACTTCTTTGTGCCTCAGTTTCCCCAGCTATAAACTGTGGATAAAAATTGCACCCATCTCTTAGAGTTGTAAGGATTCAGTGAGTTAATATGTGCAAAGAAAGGGCTTAGAACAGGGCTTGATAGTGTTTGCCAAGATCCTTATATGCCCACTTCCTCTCCACCCGGCCACAGCCCACCACCTTGGACGCAGTACACAGGCTAGACCTGCTTGTTCTTTTCATCTGGTGTAGAGTCATTTGTACAGATGAGAAAGCTCTGACTCAGAGAGGGTAGGAGGGTTTCTGAAGGTCACACAGCAGGAAGTAGCAGAGGGCCTAAGGTGGCAGGGCTGAGATTGCAGTGCTCCAGGGGCCACAAGGCCTTTCTTTTCATGTGCTGCCCTATTGAGGGCAGCTCTTATACCTTTTCACTCCAAATTCTTACCTGTTGTAAAAACTATAGAATAAGCACTTTAAAAGACATTTAAAAAATCAGTCATAATTCCACCAGCATAGCACGACAGCTGTCCCTATCTTTCATTTTTAAAAATACTTTAAATCCCTGAAAAAACTATTCTTATTTTTATCCTGTGCCAATGACAGTATATTTTAACGGCACTTCCTGCCTTCCCGTCCTTTCTTTCCCTTTCCTTCCATCCTTCCCACCTGATAACCTCTGGGTAACATGATGCTTCCACCCTCTGTCCAGAGTTTATCTCCTGAAGGAGGATGCAGTCGCCAGATCCCACTCAGAAAGCAGCCCTGGCTCACTCTTGGAGCTCTTTGCTCTGCCGTCTGGCGGCCACATAAGTTCCACATGCTGCAAGGCCAAGGGGAAAGCTAGGCAGCAGGGAGAAGCTGGAAATGCCTCCTTAGCCCTTACTCTTCCATCCACTCAAGTGGAGCATTTTGGCTGAAGGATGGTGTGTATGTGTGTGTGTGTGTAAAGAAATAGGACTGGAATAGTTTTAGGCACCAGGAACCCCCTCACTTTCTAGCCTGGTACATTCAGATAATTTTCTTTTGGTGCCTCTGACCTGTAGTAAGTTTTAAGCTCTATATAGTCATCTTTACTGCATATGGCTTTCTTAGCACTTACGTATGTTCATTTTAGACAGTTATTGAATTGTGTGCCAGAGGGGCATATTTCAGTACATGTGATAACAAAATGCAAATGGCACTTCCCTGGGAAGGCCATGCCCTGTGCTGCTGGAAACAGCCCATGCTTTTGGTGCCGTAGTAGCTGTGTGACCTTGGGTACGTTACTTTACTTCTCTATGTTCAGTTTCCTTCTCTGTAAAATGGAGGTGATCACTCCTAACCACGCTTGGCGCATTAGTCGAATGAGATGCTGTGTGTAAAGCCCTGAGCAGAAAGCCTGGCAAATAGCAGAGCAGGGATAGCAGTCCCCTCCTTCTTCCTTTCCCGAAAACTTTTCTTTAGAGCTTGTGAAACTGCCAAGGAGTTAATAAGCTGTTAACAAACACTTAAGTGTTCCAGGGAAGCTCAGACTACAAAGGATTGCTTTTGGAGAGTGAAGAATCTTCTTGTAATGTAAATAGTCAACTCCAATTTAAGTTTTGAACTTTCTAAGCCTCTAGTTTAACCTGTTAAGCTCTAGCTGGGATTCTGGGACTCAGTCCCCGCTGGGTCTCCACTGAGAAGCAGGGCCAGGGCCCGTGACCCATGGAGGCCGGCTGTGCTTGGGTCTTGATTTCCTTAGGAAGGGGCTTGGATTGGGCCTGTTGTACAAGCCACCTACGGCCGCTCTTAGGAACATCTGGGGATCCCGTTTCATCTTCCCCTCCCGATTCAGACACGTCTGCACCTGCCGAGACTGCTTCACTGCCTCCACTTTTTGGGTGTCATTTGTCTGAATTCCACTCATGGTCTAAGATGGGGAACGAAAGCATTTTAAAAACCCTCCTCCTCTTCAGGGTTCTGGGTCCCGTGGTACAGTCAAAGACTGAGAACTCTTCGCCCTGTCACTGCCAGCCGGTGAACTGAGCAAGTCCCTCTCCTCGCTGGTCTTTTGTGTGCTCATTTGTAACCTGAAGACCGTGGATATATTTAACCCTGGAGGGGCTGGAAAATTTGGAAACCTAATTCATGCAGCAGCCCAGTGTTGTGTGAGCATTGTCTGTCTTCCTGGTGCCTGATTTCTCAGACATTTGGTCGTGTACTTACCACGTTAGAGAATCTGGCCATGGACAGAAACTTAGAGTTTGTTTAGGCTTTAGGGTTTCCCTGCGTGCGAGAAGCACCCCATGGGAAATATGCCAGGGCCCTTCCGGTGATATATGGACAAGCCTTGGAATCACCAGGAGGAAGAGAGTCCCTTTTTAGTTTTCTTCTAGTCCTCCCAACTATCTCAAGGAGAAAGTTTCCGTTTGGTGTTTTGAACACCTCGCAATGCTCGCTTGCCTGTGTCCCTTTTGAACGAAGGCACAGCCAGCCTCCTGCCAGGAGCCTTTGCCAGCAGTGACAGCCTGCTGGAATTTTGTGACCCGGTTTTGTTTTGCATTGTTTATTTTGAAAGTTATCTTCTGGTTTTTTCACAAGTAATACCAGTTTTTCACATATGGTAGTGTTACAGGGTTTCATTAAAATATATCTACTTGGGGCGGGCTCCAGGACAGAGTGGTTAAGTTTGTGCATCCGCTTTGGCGGCCCAGGGTTTGCAGGTTCAGATCCTGGGCGCAGACCTAGCACTGCTCATCAGGCCGTGCTGAGGTGGCGTCCCACACAGCAGAACCAGAAGGACCTACAACTGGCATATACAACTATGTACTAGGGGGCTTTGGGGAGAAGAAGAAAAAAATATCTCTACTTAATTAAAAAAATACGAGTCTGCTTAAGGAAAAAGCTTCAGTAGTTAAAAGTGTAGGTGGCATGCAGATAGGGCAGAGGCTGTGATGGGGTGTGTGAACAGCACCTTTAGGAGCCACTGCTTGAGTCCTTCTTCTGGATTAGTCCAAGAGCAGCTGACCTTGACTCCATTTGTGACCTCACCATTGACAAATAACATCGGGGCAACTTCCACCAGCCAGAAAGTTCATTGAAGTTGGGGTAGCATCTTTTTCATCCTTGTCATCCTGCACCCTGCACAGGGACCTCGGCATATTATTGTTCATCTTTTTAACTCACATATCTATGAGCCACCTGCTTTTCAGCAGCTTTGTGCTGGGCCTGAGGATCCGAGAGTGAGAGCCAACACGCGTCAGGCTCTCGGGGCTATGAGGATACTGGTAGATGCTGTGTTGAATGTGGAATGTCTTTATGTGAAAGAATTAACACTAGATTCATAATGATCCCAAACACTCGTCACACAATCAGGTCGGGCTCTCACTGAGGTAAGGGCTATGCTGCCATCTCGAGGTATGGGGAGGGGGTTCTCGGTAATGGCTGCTTCTCCAGAACACCATATCTCCTGGTTCTGGTCACCTCCAGCTCTCTTCCACACTGTCCAGAACCATGATCCTTCCCCAGGAGCCTGTCATTCTCCCCCAACATGGCAGGAAGGATACTTGTTCCAGTGCAGTCCAATTTCCCAGCAGTTGGTTCTTCCGTGGGGAAAATGGCTCTGAAGGTGAGAGACAGGCCCTGCTGCAGATGTCAGAGAGTGTGCTTAAGCCTCCGCCCCACCCCCTCAGTGATCCGTGCAGCTCTGAGGCTAGCCTTTGTGTGTTACTTCAAAGAGGCAGGTGCTATGGTTGTACGGTTGGGAAAGCAGAAGGAAGCTGGAAGCTAACTGGGCATGGTGGGGATAAAAGTCCTGTGTTGGGCAAGGGAGGGATATCTTTGAGGTGACGGCATGTTGGTGCCGTAAAGTTTAGCTGAGCTCCTCAAAGGGGAGGCATTCTGTGGCCCAGATGTGGCTCTGATTGCATCGCAGTTACCTTTGTAGCCTGGGATCCAGGCTTGGGATGATTAGGACATTTTGATACACACAGGCCTGGTGCCACCATGTGGATTGGTGATGACAAAATGATCTGTCAAAAAATGAAATGACTTTTTTGTGAAAAATTAAAGCAGATGTCATGATCGTTGCCTGATTCCTGAGCCCCTGACGTTTCTCAATTCTGAGATATGGAGTCATTTCTTCTTTCTTACTCTGAACAGACTTTGGTGATCTTTCCTCACCCCTGACCCTGCTCCATCCCTGACCTTGACCCCTCCATGGCCCTCGCTCACTCCCTTACCTCACACCCACCATTCTTGACCCACACCTTTCTCCCCATCCCACCCCTGGTCCCTCTGTAAGTCTCTCCCACCCAGGTAGAGGAGGGCAAAGTCAGTTTTGCATCTTGCTTGATAATTTAAAAAAGTTGAAAGTTTAAGCCTTTGTCTTTTAAGTTGTACCAGAATGTCCCGGCTTTAAATGACTGTGTAAGGAGAGTGCTGGGTTGAAAGTGAGGGTCTTTGAGTTCTCTGCCTTCTGGGCCTGGCTCGACGCCACTTCCCGGTGTGCTGATACCTGGGGCCTTTCATTTTCCTGGGACCCCGTTTTCTCACTGGCTGTTGAAGGGGTTTGGGCCAGATGAGTGAGTCTTGTTATTTCTGGATGTCAGTCTGCTCCTAGGTGTGACAGTGACGCCAAAGCTAATCTCCAAGGCCCCTTCCCATTTTAAAGTTCCATGAGTCTGACACTGAATGGCTGTACTTGAGTCCCACAGTTGTGAAATGAGGAAGTAAAATGAGGACAACTCCTTGTTCTACATGGATTTTATGAGAAAGGCATCGTAAGAGAATAAGATCAACAAATGAGCAGGGCCTTCTCTGTCTTGTTCACCACCATATGCCAGATGCCTAGAATAGTGCCAATAAAATGGGCTGGTTGAATGAAACAACACTTGGTGATTGTGTGTTTTGTGCAAAGCAATAAATAAGCCTCAAGGAGGCAAAGTCTCTTTGGCCTCTCCTTAAGTATCATCCTACCCCAGTAACCCAAATGTGCCAGCAAGGGGAAAGAGAAGGAGAAAGGAAGAGTGAAAATGTGGCTCTCTGAGTCTGGAATCCTGCACATGTGAGAGTTTTTCCAGTCCTGAGGGTCCCAGCCTCGGAGCCCCTTGCTTAGTTTTCTAATTGCACAGACTCCAAGGGGAGGCTGCAAATATCCAGCAGAAGCTGCTACATTCATATTGTAGCTATTGAGACACCTGTTGGCTGCAGCTACCCTGAGGCCGAGCCCTCAGCTTCCGCTCAGTGGCCTGTGGTCACCTCTGTATTCTTCAGACTGGCTGGAGCCAAAGTAAACTAGGAGAGGGGTCCCAGGCCTGCCCTCCAGCTCAGAACCTTCCTCATCCCCAGGTCCTTATGCCCTTCTGCTTCGATAGTCACAAAGGGCCTGATGCAATCCCTAGGATCCTCTTCTGCTCCCCAGGGCCGAAAGAGTGTCTCTGGCATACCAGGGGCCTCGAGATACGATTATATTTTAATCCTCATGCAAGATTGTAGATTGTCACACCATGAACAGTTTCCCTCTTGAGAATATTTTGATAGTTTTGCAATCTGAGAATGGGAGCGAGTCTCTGGCCCCTTCAGCGCTTGGTCTCGACAACTGAGACCTTCAGGTAAGCAAATGATCAGTCACTGCGTGTGGTCTGGCCTAGAGTAACAGGAAACTGGTGCCTTGATATGCTGCTTTCAGGAGAGACATGGGACTAGCTGATCTGAGCTGGAAATTAATCTTTTATCTCTAGGAACTGGTGCAAGTGCAGAGATGGACAGTGGACACTTTGAGGGAAGGGGCAGCTGCTGTCCCTAAAGATAGTGGTTCTCTGCAGCCTTGAAAGACCAGGGTGGAATGTGACCCAAGAAAATTGGGAAGAAGACAGAGAGGAGTGGAAGGGCTTTGTTGTGTTAGGGATGATCTGTGAATTTTAATCAAGGCATGTTGATAGTCAAGGCCTCAGACTTTGTTGGCTGACATATTCCTTCCACCAAACTTCACTGAGGCCCACTTTGTGCCAGCCACGATACAAAGGTGCATTGTATCCATAGCAAGATGAGTTAGGTTGAGTGACTGTGGCAGGAACTGCGCTGAGGTAGGCTGGTGAGGTGTGCATGGACGTAACGTTGAGTGAACGGCACCTCTCTGCATCCTCCCGTGGTTATGAGTGTCCCCATTGTGAGCTCCTCCTTGACTGCTTGCAGAAAGCACCTGCTTTGTTGGCTCTCCTGGGGAATATTCATGCTGATAGTTCACTAGCTTTAGCTTCCCTGGTGAATGTTCTGGATGGTGCTGGAACCAAATTGTGGCATGGCTGTGGGAGGATGGATTTCTCTTTTGTTGTGGATAACATCCAAATAATTTGTACAGCAAGAAGTAGACTGGGAATCAGGACACCAGGCTTCTAGACATGGCTTCCCACACATCTGTTAACAGGACTTAGAAACATGATTGGCTTATTGCTTCAGTTCATCTGGTCAATGGAGAGGCTGGGTTGCCTGGTATTTTGTGCATGCACACACATATATGAAAATCTCACAATGTATTCTTTTGAACATTAGCTCTGAAAGAGGTAAATAGATAGTAAAGGGATTTTGTTTGAGAAAATTTGCAAAATACTAGGTTAACCAAAATTATTAAACAGGTTTCTTCTTACTGCAAAACTTTTCAGGGCCTTTCATATACTAATATGGGGAATCATCACAGGGGTTACAGTATGCAGTGATTCCCAAACTTAGTTGACCGTGGAATACCTGTGTTGTAGAGGAGCTTACTGAACTAATGTTCCTTGTCATCTACTTTGAGAATTGATAGTCTAGAGCAGTGGTTCTCAATTGGTGTCAATTTTGCCCCCTAGGGGACATTTGGCAATGTCTGGAGACATCTTAGTTATCACAACTGGGGAGGGGAGCTGCTGCTATTAGCATCCAGTGAATAGAGGTTGGGGATGCTGCTAACCATCCTACAATGCACAGGACAGAGGCCCACAGCAAAGGTTTATCCAGCCAAAATGTCAACAGTGCCAAGATTGAGAGACCCTGGATGAAGTGGTCCCTGAAGCCCCCACCCTCTTTCCAGCTCTAACACTTGGGGGATTGGGTGGTTTGGTGACACTCCTCCACTTGGCACAGCAGTCCACCTTGAGGGATCTCTGGTCCTTGAACGTCGTTTCTCTCAAGAAAGCGGGAGAGGTGAGGCCATTCTGCCTCCTCCTTGTAGATACTTGCATACTCTTGGCTCAAGAGCCATGTATCTGTAGATCCATATATTCAGGAGCCATGGTCCTGGCTTTCTGGCAGTTCAAGGACTAGTATCTAGGTGGGAAGAACACGAAGTCTCACTTTCCTAGGTCTTGTTTCCACCCTCAGTGGCCAAGCTAGGGGAGCTCACTTTGCTCTGTTGCCTAAGAACCTTGGATTTCAAAGCCCACAGCCGGCCAGGAGCCATTCCCACAGATGGAGCTGGGACTCAAGAAGAATCTCTAGCTCACAGAGATTCATCATCTTTATGAAGTTTTAGAATCACAGATGGTTTTTGTGGATGCTCAAGGTATTCCAGCTTTTCATGCTTCCTGTTGATGCCCCCACCCCTCACCTTCCACAAACGTAAATTTTTCTCCAGTAACCAAAACACAACATGTAATGGAAATTCCATCACAGGCTGACCCACAGAGACCTGAAGGGGATCGGTGCAATTTTATGCGAACAAGGTACTGTCATGACTAATTAGCCTCTCACAGAAATGCATTTTCCTATGGACAGCTTCAGGCACATCAGCCTCCCACATCTCGGGGTACACTCTTTGTTAGCTTCCCTTCCTTCTCTAAGCTTCAGAGGTACGATCTCTCTAAGGATTCTCTGCCTCCATGGGGTCAGGGGAACAGTCCAACCCAAGATGGAAACTCACTTCCTGCCCAGCCTCCACCCCATCAATCCTGTGCTTATTCTCATCACAGGGAGCCTCATTATCTTTAGGGATATGAGCCGTTTACTGAGAAACTTGCTTCTCCTTTGGAAGGCAGCGTACGCAATGATCAGCAGGCTCAGCAAGCCCAGCTCTGTCACCAATAGTGACTTAGGAGGCCCTTGGGGAAACCATGTTGGGATTTTCCATCTCTGTCTTTCCCATCTGTAGAGAGGGGAGCAGTGTTCTTTGTCCAGAGATATCAGATGAGAATGCTGAAATTTATGCAACAAACATTCTTGGCCACTGGCCCTGGAGGGGATTGTCTGAAACACCTTTTTCAAAAGGGCACTCAGTGATGGATGACTTATTGGGTGCAACTCCAGGCTCCAGCTTAATTGGTTCAGATATTATGGAGTGTTAACCACGGGCTAGGGAGTGCTGCTATTTCTTCTGCAGGTTGCAGAATCTGTAAATATGGAGACATAGAGAAGAGGTGGGAAGGCTCTTGTAAGGTTTTGGTCAGGCTTAAGAGGGGACATCAAAGACCTCCACCACCACCAGTCAGCACCAGTGCAGCCCTGGCAGTTTGCCTACTGTTTTCTGTGTCTCAGCTAATTCTCACCGATACCCTCTGTGGTGGATATTAACAACTCCCATTTCCAGGTGAGGGAATGGAGGCTCATGGGAGGTTAAGAACCCACTCAAATTAGTAACTAGCAGAGCCAGGATTTGAACTCATTTCCAGCAGACTCTAAAGCCATGATCTTAATTCTGTGCCTCCCATGAGTGCTGACTTGAATCTGGGTCCTTAGCTCCCAGCTTGTACCCGGTCTCCGTGGCCTCAGGCTTGAGCCTGGCTCGGGGCTCTGGAGGAGGGTCTGAGTGACCGTCTGGGCCGTGACAGCCCCTGATGCTCACATGCAGTAGTAGGCAAGGCTGTCTAGCTCCTCCTTGGGAAGGACAGCTATGCACTACACCCAGAAATTGTACGACCATGTTAGAGCTCAACTCCTCTAAGAAGAATTTTTTTAGGCTGTAGCCGCAACGAATAAGTGGATTATAAAATCAATTTAGTGGGTCACAACCAATGCTAAAAAAAAGAAGATATGAAAGTATGTCTGTTGTAATAAGGTTAGGTATTGTTTCGTAGGTAGTCCCTTGTTGTCATTACTTATATACTAGATGTGTATGCGTCATGATGTAATACATATTTCTTACTTTCGGTGAAGGTCACAAGTTTGAAAGCACAGCCCTAGAGGGAAGATGGGCAGGCAGCAGACTCTCCCAAGAGAGGCATGTAGTGTTGCTCTTTGAATCTCTGCTAGGGTGTGGGTTGAAGGAGGCAGAGGGCACAGCAGGTCTTGGTAGGTCGGTCAGCAAGGGTTGGCTGAGAGTCCACTCCATGCTGGACTCTGTGAGGGGCTTTGGGCGCTTCAGAGACGTTAGAGAGGAGGCCTCTGCCAGTCCTTAAGCTCCTCGTTTCCAGTTAGAGAGAGCAGCTCTGCCCAAGACGACAGGATGTAGCCGGGCAACAACTGCAAGAATAATAATTGAGCAGTGCAACGTAGCCGTGGTTAAGAGCAGGAACTCCAGAGCAGCCTGCCTGGGTTTAAATCTCAGCTCACTTCAACTTCTTATAGCTCTGTGACCTTGGGTAGATCACCTAACTTCTCTGTGCCTCAGTTTCCTCATGTCTAAAATGGGCATAATAATGGTACACACTGCATAAAGTTGTTATGAGGATCGAGTTAGTATTTACAGAATGCTGAGAACAATGCCTGGCACAGAGCCACCATAGATTTGCGTTTGTTATATAAGAGTGAGTTATAGGAGCTTTATTTGAGTGCCTAAGAGACAGCTTTACCAAGGCAAGACTTGAAGCAGGTCTTGAAGATTACTCCATTTCTTATTCTTCTTCCTATCATGATCATCCATAACAACTCTTAGTATAAATATATTTCAGACACTATGCAGTCTTCCACATATGTCCAGTGAAGTGGGAATCATTATGCCCATTTTACAGATGAGAAATGAATGTTTAAAGGGGCCGAGTCAGTCCCTAGACCCCCGGTGGGTCTGGCTCTGAAGGCTGTGCTCTTGAACCAGAGGATTCATTCTGTCCTTGGCCTGCCGCCACGGCTTCCTTTGAAGATGTGGCCACTTTGGTCTTTTCCCGGTCCTGAGAAAGGGTGTTGGCCTCTCCATGGGGCAGAGGGAGGGTTTTGAAGCCCATGGGTTCTGCAGAGTGCCCCAGGCCCACCCTGAGGGAGCATTCAGACGTCCGCTATGGAGACCTGGTTTCCTGATGGCTCCCCTGGTTGTTCGGCCCCCCAGATGGCCTTGTAGCGCCGAGGTCTGAGATGTGTCAACAGCCCACTCTGCCTCATGCCTGGTTCATCCTCTCTCAATCTCAGAAGCTAAGGCCCTGCCTGGACAGAGAGCCTGTGACAGACGCAGGTCCCTATTTGCAGTGCTGTGATAAGAGGCTTCCAAACAGGATGCTCAGCCCAGCAGAAGCCCATGCATTTTAAATGCCCTCCTGCCTTTGGAGAAAGGTCCTAGAAAACGGCTGGAATCATTAGGGCTCTTAGTCATCTGGCTCAGCACCGGGGAATTGAGGATTTTGCCTCTATTCTCAGCAGAAGTCCTGCTGTCATGCTTCCAGGTGGGTGTGGGCTGATTGGCAGCTGACTGACGGGAACAAATGAGGTCAGCGTGAAGGTGGGCCCCTCAGCTACACCCCGTCAGTAGACTTCCACTCAACAGCCAGTGGATGCCCCGGCCTCCCCCAAGCATGGTGGACAAACAGGAAGGAGAAGGCAGGGCTGGGGAGACACCTGCTCACGAGCCTAAACCGAGCACAGTGGGAGCCTGGGGGTGGGACACGGGGCTGCAGGGTCGTGAAGAACTTCCCACAGGAGAGAACTCAGGCAAGGGTAATGAAGGATGTGGAATTACTACGATGGTAGATCTGGGCAGTGTCTTTACATATAACATTCACTCCTTCTGGAAGCAACCACCAGCCCTCCAACACTTACCTCATTCATTCATTCATTCAACAAATATCTCCTATGTGCCTGCTCTGACCCAGGCCCTGGGGGAACCGTGGTGAACACAGTAGCACACTGCCTCTCCCTCTGGGCTCATGGTCTAGTGAGGGACATCAACATTAAATAAATCTGCAAATGTATGTGAAATTCAGATACAGAGTCTGACAGAGGAAACAAATGGGTTGCTGTGAGAAAGAAGAACAAAGGGGCCCTAATTTAGGCTGAGCCATGCTGTGTGCATCTGTCAGAACCATGCCTGTCCTTTGAGCTCTGCAGAGATCCCCCCTCCTTTGTGAAGTCAGCCTGCTCCCCACAGGCCATCTCCTTCCACTTCACAGGCCTCTGCCCTGCTCTGTCTTCTTCTCTGGTGTCGTATTCTACTTTTATTTAGTTTCGGGCACTTGTTTTATTTGCCCTGATAGATCTTCAACTCCTGGAAGGAGAGGCCGTATTTTATTGTCTGAGAACCTGCTACGAGCATTCCCTCTGTGAGCGGTGCACAGGTAAATTGTTGTTGAATGAAGGAATGAATATAGGCTTTCTTTCCTAACCCTAGAGGTACCCTATGGGAATGTGGCAGATCCCTGTGCTGAGAGCACAGGTTCCACAGCCAGGTTGCCTGGGCTTATCTCAGTTGCTTACTGGCTGTGTGTCCATGGGCAAGTGCTTTGACCTTTCTGTGCCTCTGAGTCCTTCTCTGCAGAATGCGAGGTGTTAGTAATAGTTGTGAGGATGAAAAGGGTGAGTTCATGTGTGTTGCTTAGATTCGTACTTGGCACATAGTAAGTGCTTGACAAGTGAGCAGTAATGAATCAGACACATTCAATATCTCACAAAATCCCCACAAACCCCTTGCAAAGCATTTGTTATTATTTTTATCTTATAGCTCAGAAACCTGAGGTTTCAAAGGGTTTACTACCTGCTCAGCAAATTAGCATTTACTACAAAATAAACAAACATAAAATGAGGAAACCCTGCAAACCCAGGACTGTTTATCCCTTATGAGAGCATACCATCCCTATGACCAGCTTAATTCTCGACTCCGGAGTGGGAGGCTGAGACGTGGATGTTCCAAAGTCCCCTCTCCTGGCCACAGACTAATGTGCTGTTCATGGATGGGCTGGGCATTTGAGATTAGATGCTGGCCTTGGAAGGGATGAGGGAGGGAATACTTAACTTCTGGGAGGCGGGTCTCTGCTCTGCCCATCTCAAAGAATCAGACTCCTCTCTTATCTTTCAAGGGCCTTGGGATGGAGATGGCATCCTGAAAGATCATGCTCTGCTGTGGCAGCAAGCATGGCCTTATCCCACTTGTGAAACCCCTGAACGTTTTCAGTTCACACCGACTCTGTGTGAGTAGCCAGCCTGGTTGGCATGGACTGAAGAGGCAAGGAGGGCAATTGGTTGGTTTTGATTTTTCATTCTGTGGCCTCTGAGCTTGAGAATATAGATTCCCTACCCTTGGTGTCTCTTTTCTCTCCATCAGCAATGACAAGCTCTGTCACATTCTCTTCTTGGCTCCTTCCTAAGGTATTGGGCACATAACTATGTCTGCCTCTTTTGAGAATAAAAATTATACCCCTTATTTTTCCAAAAGGAGAGGGGTATAATTTATGACTAAAACGAGGGTGCTCAGACTGCGAAAATATCTCCTGTTTAGCCATTTCCATGTCAATTAGAGAAGGCGTTTCTAGCTCAGACCCAGAGGAGAAGAAACTTTCTCTCTCACTGAGAAGCCCCTTGGGAGTGTCTCCTGGTGAGAGCAGGACCAGTAGAGCCACGATGGGGAAAAGCCAAATCTCCTTAATTTATTCATTGACTTTCTTTTTAGACTGAAAAATAATCACATGCTTTTTGCCAAAACCAGCCCTGGGGCAAGAATCCAACAAAACATCACATTAGTTAGTTAATCTAATTTCCAAAGAGAGACCCTAGCTCAAACACTCACCAGCTAGCACTGATGCAGAGATGAGAAAAGGATCAGAGAGCTGGGGTCTGTCGTTCCCTTAAAATTCGCATGAACACCCACCAAGGTTAAGGCTTGGCTGGAGCTTCATCTGTCCTCAGATTAGAATGTTTGAGGATTGTGTGTGTATATGTGAGACTTTTGTATCTGTGATGGTGAGAAACACTCAGTCTGGGGAAAGGATCTTACAAACTGGGTGCTTAGAACAACAGAAATGTATTCTTTCACAATTCTGGAGGCCGGATGTCCAAGATAAAGGGTCTGCAGGACCAGGCTTCCTCTGACACTGAGGGGAGAATCCTTCCTTGCCTCTTCCTAACCTCTGGCATTGGCTGTCCATCCTTGGAGTTCCTTGATTTGCAGCTGTGTCACACCACTCTCTGCTTCTGCCACCACATGGCCTTCTTCCTGTGTCTCTGTCTTCACATGGAATTCTTCTCCCTGTGTCTCTCCTTCACCTCCTCTTCTGAGGACACCAGTCATATTGGATTAAGGGCACACTTGATTACATTGGCAAAGACCTTATTTCCAAATAAAGTCACCTTCAGGTACTGAGGGTTAGGACTTATACATATCTTCTGGGGGGACACAACACAACCCATTACAGGTACCTTGCCCTGATGCTGGAGAGATGGGTCAGGGTTTCTTCTGCCACTTGGGGCTTTCCTGGGAATCAGGTCCTTGGAAGGAGGAGGAAACCTCAGGGGGAGGACTTAAGCCTTGAAGGTCCTTGTTTTTTAGCTCAGTGTTTCTCAAAGGGGTCCTCAGACTAGCAGCATCAGTATCAGCTGGGAACTTGTGAGAAATGTAAATTCTTAGGCCCCATCCCAGACCTACTGAATCAGAAACTTGGGGATAGGGCTCAGCAGTCTCTGGTTTAACAAGTTTTCCAGGTGATTCTGATGCACGCTAAAGTTTGAGAACCATTCCTCTAAGTTCTTGCCTTTTATCCTCACTGCAGCCCTTTCTAATGGGGTTGCCTGTGGATATTGGTAAATGTTTTGGGTTAAAGTAGAAAGTTCCTTGGTCAAATGAGTTTGGGAAGCACTGTATTGGTCTAAGTCAAAGAAGTTCCTTGACTGAAGGGTAGTTCTGAGCTTTTGATATGCTTTATGGACTGAATGCTGAAAATTTCCAGGAAGGAGAACAGTAGCATTTCCAGATTTCATTGATAAAGAGACTGTCATTTTTGTGTGGAGTATCCCGTTGGACTGGTGTTCTGCAGAGCACACACTGGGAAATACTGCTCTAGTCTGCATATCAAGACAGTCACCACGTTTTTTTGAATCGCCTTCTAAGAACCAGGCCCTGTGCTGGGGGAATACATCAGTGAACAAGACATAGCTTCTCTCTCCATGGATCTTACAGTCTAGTGCAGGAGCTGGCAAAATATAGGCCATGGGCCAAGTCTGGCTTGCCATCTGTTTTTGTATGGCCTGTTAGCTAAGAATGGTTTTTACATTTTTTAAATAGTTGAAAAAAATTTTAAATGAAGGCTATTTCATGAAATGTGAAAATTGTATGAAATTCAAATTTCAGTGTCCCTAAGTAAAATTTTATTGGGATGTGACCACTCTCATTTGTTTGCATATTGTCTGTGGCCACTTTTGCTCTACGATGACAGAGTTGAGTAGTTGCTGTAGAGACCATATGGTGTATAGCCCACAGAGCCTAAAATGTTTACTGTCTGACCCTTCACAGAAATAGTCTGCCGACCCCTGGTCTAGTGAAGCAAAGAGGTGCTGCACAAGTTTTTGCAGGTGCCTTGAATGTTGTGGAGGAGGAGTGCAAGGACCACATGATTGCAGGGCTTTATTTACTGATGGTGGTGGTGGTGGTAGGGGGGGAGGGGGAGGGGGTGTTAGGAAAGGCTTTCTGGTGACAGATCTTAAGGATGAGTAGAAAGTCTGCAATGTGACTGAATGGAGAAGGTTTTTACAGGGAAAGGAAATGGTATGTGCAAATCCATGAGTCAGAAAAGAGGATCACTCATTGAAGGGGTGGAAGAAAGTCCTGTATGGCAGAGCATATGGAAGGTGAGGCCAATAGTAGTTTGATATGTGACCAGCTGCCAGGCAAAGGCAGACATGCAAGAGCACCTTTGAAGGCCATGTTGAGGATTTTAGACTTTACCCTAAGAGCAGTGGAGAGTCACTGAAGAGTTTCAGTACAGGAATGATATGAGTGGTCTAAACTTTGTGAGGTCTCCCTGGCTTCAGTGTGGAGAATGGATGGGAGACTGGAGCAGGAATGGAGACTCGGCAAATAATTATGAAGCTTAGCAGTCAACCAGGGGAGAGAAGGTAGGGATGGAGAGAAGTGAGTGGATTTGAGGTGTAAAGGCTCCCTGTGATGCTCACCCAACCTCCTGGGCCCTATGTGTTCCTCGAAAACGAAAAGAATCTTGTTGCCTGGGTGCTAGGCCTGCATCCTTTTGGACCCTGATTTATTAATAAACATTGATTGCTTATTGCATGCCTATTGCCTATCCTTAGGCACAGTGCTAGACGTAGATATAAGAATATTTATTTATTTATTTATTCTATAAAATGTGTACATATATTCTATAGATATAAAAATTAATAAGACCCGGTTTCTGACCTCAAGGTTCTTAGCTGGGGGAATGATGGATGTGTCCATAGTCCTTGAATGTAATGAGAGCTAATAACCAGAGGAACAAGTAATACTCTGAGGGGACACAGAGGAAGTGTTGAGCTAACACTACTGGGAGATGTTAATTCTAATTAAGAAATCTGGAGAGACTTCATGACAGAGGCAGCTTTTAAACTGTATCTTAAAGAATGTGTAGGATTTGGACAGGAGGGGAGAGGTAATTAATCTAACGAGCCCAGTGATGGATTTGTGACAGTGTGAGGTATGGGCAGGGACGGACTAGGGGACTAGGGGAACAGCTGGAATGAGTGATAAGTAGAGGCTTATGGAGGGCAAAGAGGTGGTCCTGGGGCTCCCTATCTGGTTTGGAAACTTGACCCAAACTGCTGTTTGCTCCATGTTCTTGCCACCTTAATCCATCAGCCATCAGGCTGTGCTGAGGCTATGACTAAATCTCAGGAGTGGATCAACAGGGCAGCAGAAGGCTCACCCTTTCTCTGATGGTCAGGGCCCTGCCTCCCTCATTTCATGGCCTCCCAAGGCAGGTACAAACCATGAAACACATCCACCTCCCCATGACCTTGTTTATAGGCACAGCCCTCAACCTGGGCCAACAGCAGACTGTTGTATCAACAAGTCCTCTTTGGGTTTCTTTCCATCCATCCTATGACTTTAATTGCCTTTGACCTCTGCTTCCAACTTTCTCCTTCTGGATGGTGGTTGGCCCCTGGCTGTGCCCCAAGACCAGTTTTCTGGTTCTTGGTCCTACTGTCCAGGGCTGTGATGCAGTTATTTCTGTCCTGTGCCAGAAGATACTTAATAAATGTGGGCGATGATGATGGGTCCCTTAAGAATAGTTTGGCTGATTGATTTTTAAAAGTCCTTTTAAAAATAGTGAAATAAAACAAACATCCAGAAAAGCATATAAAACATAAAAGTACAAAATAGTGAATAATCATGAGAAAATCTGTGTAACCACCAACTGGGTCAAGACGTAGAATATTTCCAGTCTCCCCAGAAGCTTCTCCATGTGTCCCTTCTCCTTGGCTGGCTTCTTACCTTTGATGTAGCAAGTCTAAGAAATCTGAGTAAAAATGATCTCTGTCTAGCTTTCGGTCAGAAAAGTAGCTTCAGAAGAAGAAACACAGAGACTTGGGATCCAGGCAAGAATCTGACCATTCTTCCAGAGCAGCCCACGTAAAGGTGGTCCCTTCTCCATGTGTTCTAGGGGCTGGACTCACAGATGTTATGGCCACAGGGGCTCTCAGGCTGCCGTTCTCAGGTGATGACCACACTGCTCAGACAGGGAACCCTGTCCTCAGTGCAGTTCTTAGATCCTCTTAAGAAGAGACTTCTGAGATTTAAAAGAAGCTTCCCATTTCGTGTTACCTTTGTTGTGGTGGGCTTCTCCCTCTAGGGGGATTGTCCAGGGGAGGTTCTGGGTCCTCAGGTGAGAATGTGGCAGAACCAACAACAGTTCAGTAATAACTCACTTGTAAGCCTGACATTCAGGTTAAGGCCATTTTTGCAAACTGCATTTTCTAGCAATTGTCTTTGGTTCCCTTCTGGTTCGAGTCTGTATTTGTGGAAGGAGGCTAGTCTGAACAGGCAGGAGGAGAAAGACGATTTCCATCAGAAGAGAAGGCTGAAAAGCTTTGCCTTCTCTTGCAGAAGAAAGTATGTTCTTCTCGTGATTTCATTGCTTGCCCCAGTAACTCTCCAATATTTATACTGGGTGCATTGACGCCAGATTTGCACATTCAGAAAATTTGGGGGAGAGAGGGATGCTGTAGGGAAGGAGACCCCTGTGTATCACGCGTGTGGGCAAGACCTTTTGGCTTCCTGTTGGCTGGTGTTCTCTCTCTGACCTCATCTTTGGAGTGGACCTGCCACTTTGTCAATTGTGGCCCTCCTGACGGAGGTCTGGAGACCAGGAAAGGGTGTGGGTGCCCCTGGGGGTAGCAAGCCGAGGTCCAGACACTTGGTGTGCTCTGTCTGGGTGGAAAACCTCATCTGAAGCCAGACTGAATCACACCAGTTTCTAAGACATTCCTCAACCATGTTAGGCAAAAGAGTCCCCTGCTGACAAGCTGGGGTAGAAGGAAACCTGATATAATTTTGGAAAAACCTTCTTCGAGAAAGAAGGTTCTCACAGCTGCTGAGCCTCTCGCCGACGTCCAGGGTTGGAGGGGTCCCAGGCCACAGGGAGGAGATTGATGGGTCCAGGGGTGCCAAGTGGTGAGCTGAGGCTTCGCAGTGCCGGGGTGCTTGCCATTCCTAACTCCCATCAGGGAGCAAGAAGGAGAAGAAGTAGCTGCCTGAACCTGATAGAGATAGAAGTCCTCTCCCCTCTCTCCCGGCTGTTGAATTATTGTTATTATTTCACATTAACAGCCAGCCCAGACTCTCTTGTATTTGGCTGCTGGATTGGAAACCTAGATGGAGACTAGGATTGTGGGAAGCCAGGAGCATAGGAGGCTGAGGTTTCGGAACCCAACCAGGCCTCCCGAGGGGGTGCAGAATCAGAGCGCAGGAAGACAGGCAGCTCTTTGGGGCCTGGAAGTCTGAGCCTGGGGCCCCACGCTGGGCAGCTGTTAGCATTACTTGGTCCTGAGTGCATCTGTATGCCTGGTAACCTGGCCATCTTTCTACTTCTCAAGGTCTCTCTCACTTGCTAGGCTTTAGTTTCCTGAGTGGGGGTCATTGGGAAAGGCAGTGGAATGACCTAATTGCGACAGCTCTTTTGACCTGAAGTGAAACCCAATCCAAGTTTAGCAAATGGATGAGGCAGAAAAATGTTCATTTGGTGAGGGCTATAGGCGCATACTGGATTAGGTCCTAAATCACGGTGGAAATTTTCCTGGAACGGGACAAATCCTTTTGTAAACAAGAACATTCATCTTTCTTTGACTGACGTGCCTGGTGAGGCATGTGCCTTTCAGAAGCCCCGTGACATCTGATCTTGTTGGGATTTGGTGTTTGTATTTGAAAATGTAGCTGCACTGAGGAACAGCGATTTGGGAGCCAGCACTTGGTTTGAGCTTGAATCATGGAAACTGGCCTGGTTTAGCTAGGATGTCAGTGCTGCCTGGGAAAGGGCTTGCTTCTCCAGTGCTTACTGAACAGAGTTTTAATTTACTCAATCAGTACATATCTATTAATCACTTGCTGTATGCCAAACACTCTGGGTATGAAAAAAATGGACCTTGACTTCAAGGAGCTTTCAGACTAATTGGGGCAATGTGACATGCATGAATAAAAAGACAGCTGAGGCTGCCAGCCAGTGCCTGTCTGGTGTTGAGTGAGGGGACTGGGGTGTTGGCATGGGAGTTAGGGCAGGGAGAGCTTTAGGGTGCTGTAGCCAGGGAGAGGGCTTCACCAGACCCCTGGGATTTGATTGAGGGGGGATGAAGATGGGCGGAGAGCAATGGAGAGGGCGTCCTAGGAGTGGGAATGGTGGGCACAAAGGTGTGCAGCTAAGGAGGACCAAATCAGATCAGAGATATCTGGTGGGAGAGCAGGCTCAGTGGGAGCAGGGAGGGCAGCAGGCAGGCCTGAAGACTAGGCTGTTAGGGCTTTGAGTTCTGTCCTATGGGCAGTGAGGAGTGGGGGAGATTTTGAGATTCCAGAAAATATGAACATAATGAAAGCAAAGCAGAACAAAACAAAAAAACAGAATTTGATTAATCATTCTTTTAATACCTTATTAAGTGCCCACTATGTGCCAGGCACTGTTCCAGGCTCTGAGGATGTGGAGGGAGAAAATCAGGCCAAGACCTTGCCCTCCTGGAGCTTACCCCGCCATGGAGGTTGATGGGGAATAAGTGTGCCGTGTCGGAGGTTAGGTAGTGGTGAGTATTGTGAGGAAAAGTGCACAAGCCAAGGGGATGAAAGCTATCTGTCTCCTCTGGGGCATGAGGCTCTTGTTTAGATTGTTCATGAGTTACTCAGCTTTTTACTTTGTGTTGCTTCTGTCTGTTGACTTGGAGGGCAACGTTCAACCACAAGCAATTTATCCCACTTGCTATCTGTTGGTAAATTCTCCCCACTTGTCCCCCGAGTAGTTTGAGCCATGGCAACAATTGCAGGGTTTCCAGGGAGGTTGTTTTAGTTCTGTGTGTTTCCCACTGAAGAGGTAGTGAGGGCTTCCAAACTCAGCAGTGAAGATGGGAACTCAAGCTCTTTGGTTCGGCCCTGACCCCTGACAGCCAACGCGTTCCCTTCTCCCTGCTCTCTGGGCCAGTGCTAGCTGAGCTGTTGGAGCCTGAGGGACCTTGCTTCTATTCCTCAGGCCCTACTTTTTGCTGGCCTGAGTCTGCTCCTGACTGATGTGACAGGCACACCCTCAGCTCCACGTAGTTGGCCTGGCCACTATGAGAGTGACCTCTCTGGGTCTTAATCTGCCCTCTGTAGAATGAGAACTAGGTGAATGGTTCCTAGACTTTCCATGGGACAGTCAATTAAACTTTAAAAAACATAGGGAATATCACAGGGTTGCCAGCGTTTTATTTTGACAAGCAAAGGCATAAAAAAGAAACTGTCAAATGCCAGCTCTGCCATCATTGTCATTTCATTAAAAGGGCATGTTAATACCCAACAAAGGAGTGATGACATAATGTCAAAGAAAAGGATAGTTCTTCCCTGGAGAATGTTTCAGCCGTCTTTCACTGACATGCATACGTTACATCATGCTGCTGCTTTTCATCTCCAAACTCCATTCTGGAGCAGTGCTGTTCCATGGCCTAACACGCATGGACTGCGGCCCAGAGGGCCTGTGAGCCAACCTCCCAGGATCCTTCGCTATGGAAGGCAAGACCCCACCTGGGTCAGGTCTTCTTCCCAATCCACAGATGGCGATATGCTCCCTTCCTTCTTGTGCTTCTCCCTTCTTGACCGTTCCAGTGTCTCTTTCTCTCAGTAATTCCTCTCCAGAAGTGGGGACATCCCCGATTGTCCTAGGCTGCCTTTTGGGAGCTAGGAGAAGCTGAAAGAGGGGAAGAGCCTGTGACCTCACTGACCAAAGGTGCTGGTCCCTCGAACATCTAAGCTCCTTGTCTTTGGGTGGCATTCAGTTGTTCTCCAACCATGGTCACATGCTTCTTTAGACTTTATTTGCCTCTCCCCCAATACCTTGAGTTATAAAAGTTACTATGGCCATGGTATGGAGATTTTCCCCTTCTTTTGTGAAAATGAGGGGTTTGGATTTTCCGTAGGTCTTAGTTATCCATATCCAGGCTGCTTGACTAGAAACCAAATTTGGCCTCTGCTTTGGTGAAGTGGACAGATGAGATTTACTGTCTGGAAAATATGGATTCACATCTTGATGAACTGTTTGTTAGCTGTGGGACCTTAGGCAGATCATTGTCCAAGGTCATACAAGTGCATAGTCGGACACTTAGCTATTAATAGTAACTGCTATTTACTGAGCCCTCACCATGTGCTTTGCATTCGTCATCATGGTTGACCCTCACAGGTACTCTCTGAGGAAGGTATTTGGAAGCCTACTTTTCCAGTGAGGAAACCGAGGCTAGGATGAGGTGGAGTGACTTGCATTGAGTCACGTAGCTGGGAAGAGGGGAAGCCAGGAATCAGACTCAGACTCTCAGACAATGATGCCTGTGCCTCCCACACTTCTCGTGCCACAGCCTCTTGTACGAACAAGGTGTATTTCCTCGAAAAGGCTCCCGCCCTTCCATGACCACAGGCTCTTCCTTTCTAAAGGAAGGGAACCAGACCCCACAAATTCTAAGGTCCCTTGCAGCTCTGACCTCTACAGCTTTGTGACTTTGAGAGTCATTTCATTTTCCAAAAAAAAAAAAAAAAACAACAAAGCACTTTCTAAGGGATTTGAGTGATCTCCTTGAAACGAGAAGTCATGCTAGATTGCCTTCTCATAAAATGCAAGATTCTTCGTACATGGAAAAGGGATTTGTATCGAGCTCACTGGGCCTCAGTGGGATTTGCAAGGCCACTGTGCTAACCATAGACCTTCAGAGAGCCCCAGTGCCTCAGTTGTCCATCTTTCAAATGTGTAATAATGCCTAACTTGCGATATTAACAGGATTAACTGAGCTAACACGAGACATTCAGAAAATTGGATTCATTATTAATCCTCCTGAACTTCTGGCCCTGCCTCAGCCTTGCCTGGTGTGATTATAAGTTATTCCTCAACTGGAAAACGAATGTGATTCTTGTCTTCAGACTGGGCCCCTCTGCCGGTTTTCTTGGCTGGGTGATTCCTGAGCAGTTCTCCCCAGTCGCTGAGGCTGAGGGAGCAGAGCTGAGGACTCTGCTAATCCAGTTCCATGTCTTGGATGCTCAGAGAGTGGACTCTGGATTGTCACTCATATGTTCCATGTTATGAAGCTAATTGAAGGAGAAGGAGATCATTATTTTGCAAATGTGGTATATTGGCCAAGATGTTTGCATTAGTCCTGAAAGTTTGGGGTTGACATTAATTTCAAGTAGCAAATGTGGCCATTTGAGAACACATCTCAGCACAGGACATTATGTCTAATGTGTCATTCTCTTCCCAGGTTAGAACCCACTCCCCTAGGCCATTTCTCCAACTCCCTATCCATCCATGGCTGCTTAGAACCAGATTTAGATGTCTGTATTACAAAATGTTGTTATTTAGAAGCCATAGGGTCTAAGAGGATTGTTTCAGTAGTAGTAATAAACAGCATTTCATAAGGAGATTCCATCTCTTCTTTGTATGTTTGTCTATCCTGAGGCAGCAAGGACTAGAAGAAAAACATGGCCTTTAGTCTTAGAATAGGCTAGATTTAAATTTCAGCTCTGCCACTTACAAGATGAGTGATCTTGGAAATTACCCAATCTCTCTGAGCCTCATAACATTCCTACCTCGCAGGCTTGTTGTGAGGATTGAATAAGATGCTGTAGAACCACCAAGGAGAGAACACGACACGTAGATGCAAGAGGGAATCAAGCATTTCCTGAGGGCCAGCTGACCCCCTGAGTGCTCAGGAGACTGGTGAGCAGCTTAGAGTGTGGCCCAGAGAAGAGCCCGAAAGGACCTCCATCCTCCCCCAGAATTTCACACCACTGGACATGTGTAAGTGAGGGATTTACAATCCAGACCTCAAGGTCACAGTTTCAGAGCCAGACAGAACCTTGGGGAGCGTTTACACAGCCTCTTTGAAATTGAGACAAAGAAACCTGAGGCACAAAGATGGTAAGCAACTTGTTGAAGGTCACACAGCCCCACAAAGACCTGTGAAGAGCACTTGTTCACACACAGCACAGGGGTGCTCCTCAGAGTGAGAATCTGGACGGCGCACACAGGAAGCAATAGCTAAAAATGCCTATGATGGTGAAATATCTTGTGAGACCCAGTAAACTTGGATGATTTCCCAACATCCCAGAACAATCACTTTATCCAAGCTTCTTTTTAAGCTCCAGTGGCCTGAATCTGTGCCTCTTTCCTGGATGTGTAGCCTGCAGTTAGCACATGGGTTCATCTGAGACAAATGTGGTCCCAGGGGATGGATCGGGAGGCTGCAAGGTGCAAGGGGGCCTCTGACCTTCCAGGGAGGGGCTGGGTAAGTGGACCTTCCCAAGGGCAGAAACCCACCATGCCACTCCCTCCCACCAGCTCTGGGTGGGGCCTGGGTCCTCTGCCGCCCTCTCTCCCCTGCCCATGAATATTAGAGCAACCGCCTCCCCTCTCCTCTCCCTTTGCAGAACTCTTGCCATGAAAATTCCAGCTGGTGGTGCCCACATTACGCTTTATTTGCTTGAGCTGCTTTAGGTAATCGGCCTAATCCCTAATATGCAGGATTATTGGTACCTAGGAGAATCCCACAGCCGGGCCACCTGCCCAGGATGGGGAAGAGGCTGCGGGGGGAGTTCCCTCTTAGCTTCTTTGGCAGGAGTGGAGGTAGCTGGAGGACCCTTCCCCAGCATTTAGACCTGGGCAGAGGAGCCAGGAGAGAGGCCCACATGGAGGTATTGTAGGTTTTGAAGTTCAGGCATTTCTGGGTCTTAGGCCAAACTGTGCCACAGAATGTCATAATCATTGCCATGAAATAAAGCTAAAACGGGTCTGTGGACTTTTACTCAGTGGATTTCAAATTTTTTTTCTGCAGAAAGCCCCTTCACTCAGATGCAATCTAGCACAGAACTTTAAAGGTGAAAACTACTTAGTGTAGAAAGGTCTTGATTTTCCTGGGGGCCGGGGGACCTTGCCTCCTTTGTCTTCCTTTGCTAACCCCCTAAGGCATCTAACAGAATGCACAACACTGGGCTCCAAAGAGCAGAAAACTGTGGGTTAAACCCACTGCTCGCCCTGTTTCTCAGATGACGACTTTGCTTGGAGAGGTTAAGTGACTGGCCAAGGTCACACAGCCTGTCCCTGGCAGAGGCCGGGCTAGAATGCAAGCTTCCTAACTTTCGGCACAGAGCTCTTCACCCTGCCACCATCTGCCTAACAGGAGAGAAGGACTGCCGCTCTGTGCTCAGCGGAGGGTGGCTGCATATGGGGCTGCTGGGTCAGTTTTGGTGGATGAGAGGGGGCAGGGAGAGCCAGGGGAGGTTGCTGGGGATGGAGCGAGGATGGGGGCTCCAGGCAGATGGAAGGAATAACTCAGAAGCAGAATCTGTCAGTGCCAGTTCGGGAGAAATGGCTTTCTGATGTCGACCAGAGAAACTTGAGGACAAAGTAGGCCTGTGAGACATGAGGAGAGGACAGGTGGTGGCTTCTAGGTCCTTCTTTGCCCTGCAGCCTCTGGAAGTGGAGCACAGAGGAAATGCCCTGTGGTGCCAAGGCCCTGGGCAGAGGGTCCAGGCATGGACATCCAGGGATGGAAGGTGCTCCTGGCCCCTACTCTGATACCAGAGGGATTAGGGGAGGCAGTTCTCTATCAGACTCCCTGCCCCCCGGGTGCCTCAGACCCTCCCTGCAGGACTCAGCCAAGATTGCCTCCCAGGGTGTTGGAGTGCCTAGGGCCACTGGGCAGAGCAGGCAGGCATTAAGGCCCTCTGAGGATGCTGATGGCGCCGAGGGAGGCTGAATCTTCTCCTTTGGTGGCATCTGCCTAGAGAACCGTGGTGCTTAGCAGGAGGTTTTCACAGCCTGTCAGCTCTGCCATGTCCATTTCCAATTCGATGCTCTGCTCCATGAAGGATGATTTATGGTTCCAAGCTGGTTCTTGGCTGAGAAAGGACCCGTGTCCCTCTGTCCTTGATTTAACCGCCCTCTCAAGGCACAGGGACCTAGAAGAAGGGTGTCTGAGGCCCACACAGTACCCAGACGTTGGGTGAATTGAGTGCTCATGATGATGATAAACCTTTCGCTGGTACTTTGCAACAGCCAATAATCCTTATGCATGCACAGCTACTCATGCTGCCTCTGGGAGGACGTTAGGACAGGTTCTTTTCTCTTTCTGGTGTCAGACAGCTGGGTTTAAATCTCAACTGTGTCTTCCTGGAACAGCTCCTTGACCCCTTGTCTACAAATGAGTGCTTTCGTACCCACATCATAGAGTTACTGGGACGATGCTCAAAAACGGTAGCCAGTGTTATCATCACCACTGGTTAGTAGTATTATCTGTTCTAGATATTGTGCTTGCCAAGAATCGACTTCCCATTTGCTGCAGCTCTCCTTTCTCCTTCCTCTACTCCTTCCCTTCCTCCACCCTTCCTTCGTACCTTTCACCAAGATGTGTCAAGTGCTTACTCTGAGCTCCTAATGTTTCCTTGTTGAGGATCCAGCAGTGAGCAAAAGAGATGAAATTCTTTCCCTTATGGAGCTTACAGTACGCAGGTTACCAGATGGTGGTATAAATGCTCCGAGGAGGTATAGAGCATGGATGGGGAGTGATCAGGGTGAGGTGGGGTGGCAGGGAAGCATTCATCAGTAAGGTAAGGATTTGAACAAAGACCTGAGCGAGACGCCAGAGCAGCTATGTGGATATCTTGGGTCGGGGAGCAGCCAGTGCAATCAGCCCGAGATGGGGGTGGGCCTGGAACATTCAGGCAGCATAAGGAGGCTGATGAGCCTACAGTGTGTGAGTGAGTGAGTGGGAGACTCGTAGGGTGACGGGCAGGAGCGGGACAGATGGGTGAGTTGGACCGTGTAAAGTATGACTTGTCCTCTGAGTAGGACGAGAAGCTAAGGGGTGGGTGTCGGCCTGGCAGGGACAGGATCTGAATTATATTTTTAAGAGTAGTTTTCCTCCCAGATGATCACTACTTCAACAGCTTCCCAGATCTGGGATGAGGAGCCAGTGTCCAAAGAATTGAGACATAATTAAACCCAAGACAGACTTGGAGTTTCAGGACTAGGGGCAGTCCCAGCATGGAGCAGTGAGTGGACTCTGGAACGCTCCTGGTGGCTGGCCTCCCCATCCCCAGTGCAGTCACCTGGCAGGTGTGGTGCCCAGGGTGGCCCTTGGCACCTGGCTCAGCCTGACAGGTGTTGGTGCAAGTGTGCCCAGGGGTGAGCAAACTCAGTCGGGCGGGAGCAGGTGTGGCAGTGCCTCACAGGACGGGTGTGGCCAGCATGGCCGGCCTCATGGCAGGACTTGGCAGTTCCAACATCCTGTTGGGGTGCAGGCAGATAACCAGGGCCCTGCCTGACAAGGCGCAGTTGGGTGGGGATCTGAGAGTTGAGCCACATGTTCTGCGAGGGCTGGCTTTGGAGTCCAGGACTCCTTTCTCCACAGCAGCACTGCTTCCTGCTCAGAATCAGAGGACAGCAATGCTATCCTTGCGCACCTTTCATAAAGCAATTGGTCCTTTCAGAAAGTGCTGTGTTTCCCCCTTACCAGATTACAAGGCAGGACTCGTCTCTATTTACAGAAGAGTCTTTGAGAAATGAAATGACTTGTCCAAGGCTATCCAGAAGAGCTGGACTTGGACTTGGGTATCTTTCCATCCTCGGAGATCATCCTACCACATCACAGACTCAATGTTCCCAGTATACTGGGTCCAATTCAGGAAGGATGAGAGACGGAGAGACAGCCCGGATCTGATGATTGGGGGTTGTGGGGTCCTGGGATTAGGACAGCCTTGCTCCCCAGCACTGGGCCAGGGCAGCTCCCACTTCTGGGGAAGGCTGGGCCTTTGAAGCTAAGAAGGGCTGCCCTGTGGGGCCCCGACACCCAAACCTGCCCGAAAGAGGCCAGGTGGAGGCTTCTGCTGGTCCTAGGAACACCCAGACTCCAGGTTGCAGGCTGGTGAGGCAGAGGGAACTGCTTGGGAGTGATGGCTTGCCTTGAGCTAGATTTGGAGGAATCATCTTGTCAGGGAGGCAACAAGAATGCGAGAAATAAAGCCAGCCAGGAGTTTATGTCTTGGCTCGGTGGTTGCCTGGCTGGGCTGGGTGACACTGGGCATGTGGCTTCCCCCCACGTCCTCAGTGTTCTCATCTCTACAGTGAGGGGTTGGGCATCTGAAGGGATTGCTGAGGTCCCTTCTCAGGCTTTGAGATACGTTCTCTGTATAGTGGGTACTGGGGATTGTGGTACTGTTGGGCCGTAGGCCACAGGTGACATAGGAGGTATGAGGCTTTCTGTGGCCATGTCAACAGAAAGCCACTGAACAGAATGCTGGTAAAAGGAATGGGAAGAAGGCAAAAAAGGGATGAGGCCATGAGCCTGTGAGAGGCTACTCATGTGGGCAGGCAGTAGGAGGGGACTGCTGGCCACCCTGTTCTCCAGTGTCCCCCCCAGATACCTGTACCCTGCAGCCCTCCTCACCCTCTGGTCTTGGCATTGTCCCCAGGAGGCAGCTGTGGCTTGTTTTACACAAGACTCTGGTCGGGGAGTGGTCAGGGCTGGAGGGAAGAATGGCCTCCAAGGCAACACCGAGCCGCTTTCTCAAGGGGATGGCTACAGCGGGACCTCCACCTTCCAGGATACCCCCCTGCCCCACCCAGTCCCAGCTTTTCTCTGCTCCTCCCTCCTCCATGTTCCTCTTCCCTACTAGGAATCCTTTTCTCCATTTCAGAGAATTTCCGGTGGCCTGTCTGTGGCCCGGATAGCCAGAGCCTGCAGCTGGTGGGGTTTCTCTCTTTTACACACACATGCATGTGCACACACACACAGTGATTTTCTAGAGGATGAGCGGGGATCAGGACCAGGTCTTTCCTGACATGGGGGAGCCTGTCTGACCTTGCTCAGGAGTCCTCCCTGCACAGGGGCTGGGTCCTTCCCTGCAGTGGGAAGTGGAAGATGTGGGGCTTGATGATGCCCACTGTGCTATTCAGACCAAAGCACCTCTTCCCCCTGAGGCAGCACTCTGCGGGGCACAGGAGAGAGCAGTGTGCGGGGACCCAGGAGCCAACCTCTCTAGGGGCCTCAGTCTCATCTCAAATGGGACGTTGATCTGATGGAGTTTAGAGTCAGGAGAGATCTAGGAGTCATCTGGTCCAGGGCTCACTCTGTGTAGGAATCCCTGCCCTAGCTGTCCTTGGGAGAGTGCCACACAGCTCCTGCTGGAACCCCTCCAGAAGTTGAGGCACCTGAGCTCCCAGGCGCCCATTGCCTGTATGAAGGATCATAGCCGTTAGAACCTAAACTTGGTTATCCTCCATTCTGTAATTCTTTTTGTTTGTTTGTTTTTGTTTTTGCCGAGGAAGATTTGCCTGAGCTAACATCTGCTGCCCATCTTCCTCTTTTTGTATGTGAGCTGTCACCACAGCACGGCCACTGACAGATGAGTGGTATAGATCTGCGCCTGGGAACTGAACCTGGGCCACTGAAGTGGAGCATGCTGAACTTAACCACTAGGCCACCAGGGCTGGCCCCTCCATTCTTTAATTATTTATTAAGGTTTCACTTTGACCAAGTGTCCCTCCCTGGGCCACCAATTGATGAAGTGGTGCAGCTTTAACTGAACATCCTTGGAGGTAGCCAGTCCCATTAATGGGTGGGTGCTCTGCCTCAGCAGCTATAACTGCTGTATGCCAGGCACCATGCCAAGCGCTGTGCATCACTTATCTCACGTCAGCTTTGCCACCACCTTGATGGGGTTGGCATGCCTACCCCTGTTTCACGTGGAGGAGGCTGAGGCTCGTGAGCTGACATGCCCGTGGTAGTCAGCTTGTAAGCGGTGGAGCAGACCTAAGCCCAGGTGGGCCCTCTGCCTCGAGCCCAAGCTCTCAGGCTCTGTGCCTCCCCCTGAGAAATGCCTGCTCTCAGTTGCTCTGCCTGTAAAATGGGGATAATTCCACCTGCCTGTTGGATTTAGGATAAGCTCTAAGTGAGATGATGCATAGAAAGCACTTCATTTTTAGCTGCTGGCACCCAGTTCTGGCTTGATAAATGGTGGTCAATCACTATAGACTCTGCCCCTTTGCACCACCCCCACCTCCGTCATGTGTCCTCAACAAGCCCAAAACCTCTCTGGGCCTCTGCCGTCTTTCCTCTGGGGTGTGGATTATACCTGCTCCCGGTGAGGGGTGCTTTGGCCATAGTAGGTTAGAGATGGACAGGGCCTTTCCCGTCAGGCCAAGGAGCCCTAACCTGGCCACTGGCATCCGGCTTTGCAGAGCTCCCACCTCCTCTTCATTCCCCCACCCCCGCCACTCCCCCAGTCCTGCCTCGCACACGTGATAATTAAGCACACAACATCTAGTGTAAGCAAATAATAACAAGGGCATTATCTCCCTTTAGTCTGTGTGTTTCTTTGCCTTTCATAAAGTAATTAAAATAACGAATGCCTTGTTAAACAATCTGTAAGAGAACTGGCGAGAGCGTTATCTGCCATATACCTCTTGCGCCGTGAAGAACTGAAGCATGGAAACCACTGTGATGGAGAGAACTCCCTGCCTCCCAGCCCTCTTCATGCCATTCTCTCCTCCAGGGTCAGCCAGGTGGCTGTGGAGCCTGAGCCCGGAGGGTTGAGGAGCAGTGAGCTAGCCCTCCAGGCCTCCAGGCTGTGGCCATGGACCAGTTCAGAAATGTCCCTAAGGGACACTACTCAAAAGGAAACATAAGAGCCTCTGATTTGTGGGCCTTCTCCCTTCCCTGATCTCTTCCCAGTCCACCCCACATTCTCTGTTTCTGTGCTTGGGTGAAGGGCGAGGCCAGGAAAGAGCTGGGGTTAATATGTGTGTCCCATTTCAGTTCAGGGCAGGGATGATCAAGCCATGCCAGAATAAGTAAGAGCAATAGTTCTCAAAGTGGGATTCCCAGGCCAGCAGCATCAGCATTACCTGGGAACTCGTTAGAAATGTTGGTTTGAGGAGGGGTGCAGCACTCGGTGCTTTAACCAGCCCTCCGGGTGCTTCTGATGCCTGCTGAAGTTTGAGAACCACTCCTAGAGTGTCAATGCTCAAGGAGAAGTGGGAGGTGGGGGGACTAATTAATCGAACATGTATTATGTGCTTTGGGCACTGGTTAATCCCAGAAAAACCCATGGGGCAGGCAATATAGTCCCTGTCTTATAGGGAAGGGCCCACAGGGGTGGAGGAACTGAATCTACATCTTCAATTACTAAGGCTGCCCTGGGTCTGGGCCTCCATGTCTTCCACAACAGCACCTGTGCAGAGTCTTCACATGGCCAAGACTTGGGGTCCTAACAGGCCACTGAGACTGTCCTTAGACTTGGGCAGAACGCTCCATGGATGTCAGCAGGCAGCCCCCAAATATGCCCAACCTGTGCTCCCCCACCCCCTGCCCAGTTTCCTCTTGGACTGTTCTAGTCCTGTGGGGCTCAATATGCTTGGAAATAAAACATGAGCTCTGGTGTTGTTTCTCTCTTCCCAGCTTCTCCAAGCCAGGGGAGGCTGAAGGCAGAGGCGTCAGGAGCAGCTTCCGGCCTGCCTGCAAGTCTCCAAGAGGATGACTCACCCAGCACCTCCCAGCTCCCCTCTCTCCACTCTGCCTCACCCCTTGCCCGCTGCTGCTTCAGACAGGGGTTTTCACCTCTGCCGTAGGTTACCCCACCCCCTACTCTAAATCACAGTGATTTCCAGTGTCGATTTGCTTTGGAAATTAATTCTAGCATTTTCAATGATGAACATACTTTGCTGATATCTTTTTGAACATCTATATCTGCAAAAATAGTCAGTGGGTATTTGAGTAGGGGGCCCAGTTAAATTTAAATTTTGGATATATAATGAATAAGTTTTTATTATGAGTACCATGTGATATTTGAAGCATACTTACACTAAAAAGGTATCTGCTGTTTATGTGAAATTTGCATTTCTCTGGGTATCCTGTATTTTACTGGGCCACCCTAAGCCTGGGCTCTGTGGTCAGTGAGGGGCTTACACTCATAACCCTTTTTATTCATTCATTTAGGTTTGTTGAGCCAGGTGCTCTTTTAGGCACTCAGGATACAGCTGTTGGGGGAGGCAGACTGTAAAGGAAATAAGTGAGTGAATTATAGAGTGTATTAGAGGTTTTAAATGCTATGGGGAAGAATAAAGCAGAAAGGTGGTACTGTCAGAAGGCAGAGTTGCAACTTTAAAAGAGTAGCCACAGAAGACCTAATTGAAAAGGTAATATCTGAGTAGACTTGAGAGCTGTGAGGCAGCAAGCCATGCTCTCTGTGGGAGAAGAGTATTCCAGGCAGAGGGCACACTGCATGTAGAAATGGACAGTTTAGGGTCCCATATGGGGTTCAGTCATCTGATGAGTTCAGTCTTGTTTCCTCAAGCACATTTTAAGCCATGAAAGGGAATGTATTGTCTCCTATAACTGAAAAGTTCGGATTTCAGGCACAGCTGGATTCTGGTGTTCAAATGATGACATCAGTATTCTCTCACTTCTACTTTCCTCTCTGCTGCTTCATTCTCAGGGAAGGATTGCCCTTCCTACTCTTCCCAGCACAAGTCTTGTGCTTGAGTCATATTGGGTTGGCATGGGTCGCATGGCCATCCCTGGCCCAATCACTGTTGCCAGGGACGTGGAATGGTCCAATTGACCCGTCTTCATTCTTGGAGCCAGCGTGAGCCTATTAGTCCCTTTAGAATCACACAGACTGAGATGACGAGATGGAGATTTCCTCAGGAAATGTGTTCCTGTGGGAAGGGCATGAAGGCTGAGCAGGCAGAACACAGCATGCCAACCCACGTTCCTCCCAGCCACTCTGTGACCCCTGCAGGACGCTTCGCCTTCTGAGCTGTGCGATTTTTTTTCTTTAAAGCAGGAAGAGAATAATCTCCTTCTTCTTTCTTTCACAAAGATATTTTAAGAGGAAATAAAGAGAAGATTCTTTTAAAAATGACTTTAAAAAGATCAAAGCCATATCCATCCCTTCTGCGCTACACCTGTGCCTTCAAGCCAGTGCCCACCTCAGCCTGGACCCTTCCAGTTTGGTTCTTTGGGTGGGGCTGTGTTTTTTAAATCCAGTTGGTCCCTATGTCTCAACCTTTGTTCTCTCTGTTGCCAGGAGGCCCAGAAGATTAATAATGGCTCAAGCCAGGCGGATGGCACTCTCAAGCCAGTGGATGAAAAAGAGGAGGCGGTGGCTGCTGAGGTCGGCTGGATGACCTCCGTGAAGGACTGGGCGGGGGTGATGATATCTGCCCAGACACTGACTGGCAGAGTCCTGGTGAGTCCCCAACTCCCTCTTCACATTGGTCCTGCTCTCTGGTCCTTGATTGCTTTGTTTATAGGGACGTGGTGTTTCACTGAGTCTTCTCCAGGCCACTGGCTATTGGGAGGTGGGGGTGAGCAGGAAGTGCTTATATATGGTCACGGAGGACAGTCTGGGTTCTTCATGCACATCTAACCCAGTGGTTTTTGGAAGGATTTGCAGAGAGTGGGCCAGGTCCAGGGAGAGAAGGTCTTTTGGGGAGGGAGCCAGGGAGTTCTGAGTGTGTGTGTGTGTGTGTGTGCGTTTGCTAGCCTTCTGAGGATGCTACTGTGGTCCTCTGGCCATCATGCAGAGAGCCTCTTTTGGGGGCAGTTTCCTAATCTCCTGCCCTATGTGACCTGGATCTTGCCCACAGTGGAAATCCTCAGTCATGCTGGTGGTGAAACTTGTTGGCAGCCTACCTGCAGCCGCCTTGCCCCATTTGGTGCATTGCCCATATGACTTTATTTCTGATGAGGCTGTCTCCTAGCTCCATCTACAGCCAGCACTCATCCTCCTCCTTCTCTGTGCATCTCCTGCATTCTCTCTGATCTGCTTGTATAGAGCTTGGCTTCACTGGCTGGTTGAGACCATGAGTGAGCTTCTGGTTCTTGGCAAGTATTGAGGGTGGGACAAGCATAGAATGACCAACCATCCCAGTTTGCCTGGGACTGAAGAGTACCTGGGACATTGGTCTTTCAGTGCAAAGACTAGGCAAACAGGCATGAATTGTTCACTCTGAACTGGCTGTACTCCTGCCATATGTGGGCTCTTCCCTGGGGTAGCCATGCCCACCAGCTTTCTTTGGCCTGCTTTGGGTCAGGAGTTTCCCTGAGAAGGATGTAACATTCAAAATGATTTCTTGTTATGATTCTGGAAGCTGTTTTGTATGGGCTGCCCTTCCTGGGCCTGAAGCTGGGGCTCAGTCAAGAGTCATTTGGCTCATAGATAGAATGAATGGGGGTGCCCTGATGGCTGGGAGGATCGAAGATCAGGCAGAGATGCTGGAAAATAGATGTCAGCGCCCTCAACGTTTTGTGGCAAAAACTCAGTGAGGAGATGATAGTAGCTGTAGGGAGGTAGTGAAAATTTCACCATCAGAATCCTTCTTGGGGAGAACTCTACGTTATGTTTGGGATAAATACCTCACAAATGGCTTGAAGGAAAAAGTAAGACACTGAATGCCATGCTTGAGTGACAAAGGTGATGGCCAAGCAGGCTTTAAAGAGGACAGGGTTCTGTTAACTGAGGGACCAGTCCTGAGCTGAGCCTTCTGAAGAGTCCAGATATGAAGCCCTGGCTGATATCAATTGGTGGCATAATAGAAAGGGGAGAAATTTAAAGTTGGGGTTTTGGCGGAGGAGGAAAGAGAAACTGGTGAGGCCAGGTGCTGCATGAGGAAGACAGAGAGGGGACGATCTGGGTTGGTGGGGCCCAGGAGAGACTGGGCAGCACTGAGTGTCTAATGAGGCATTGAGGGTGGCTTATTCTGGACTGTGCTTTGTAACCACCATCCTGTCTGCCCTCCTGATTCTTCAGTAAAGTTTCCATTGCTCTTTTGTGCTTGTATATGAGTGGATTCTATATGGGAAACTTAAAGACACTGAATTCTGGGTCTGGGCATTCATGTGGGATGAAATGGCGGCAGTGCATTCTATACGGATGGTGGTGATGATAGATGATGAACAGCTGACCGTTTGGTTACACAAATAACACCTGCTACTTCCATGTGGCCGTTGTCAACAGTTCTAATTATCTTTGTCAGCATTAACCGAAAGCTACCAAGCACTTACTCTGGGCCAGGTGATTTTTTCAGGCGTGTGGAAAACAAGAATGATCCTGATTTCATTGTACCATGGGTGGAAGTTTTTGAAGGAATGTCCGGAGGAGAAATACTATGGGTACAAGCATTGTGTGTGTGTGTGCGTATGGGGGGTGGCCGAGTCTACGGGAAGTATAGGGGATCATGAAAGCCTTGCTAGGGAGGAAAGCCTTTAAGCTGAAACCTCTGTTTCAAGATGAATTGAACACATGCTTTATGATAGAGATGATATAAAAAATAAAAAAATAAAAACATTCTTGAGCTTGAAAACAAGAAGGGGAGGGGGGACTGTGGCCCTCTTTTTGTAGAGGCCGCTTGGAGCCAAGTTCGTGGCCCAGTGAAAATACACAGCATCTCAGAGTTTTTATTCTATGTATTTACATCTCCCTGGCTTTGTCTCCACATCTCTTCTGTCATTTTCTCCTTGCCCTCATTTCCTCACTCTCTTATTGGAACTTTACATGTAAGTTTGTGGTTATGTGCTCCAAACAGTTTTGTGAGCCAAATTAATCCTTTGAAGAGTAAGGCAGGATATGTATAAATAAAGAGGGCAAGAAACACACAGTAGACTTTTGTATTGTTTGGTTGTACTTTATAGAATCGTAGGCCAAAATCAATATTGGAGATAGTCTAACTCAGGATTGGTAAGTTTTTCTGTAAAGGACCAGATAGTAAATATTTCAGACTTTGCAGACCATAGGGACTCTGTTACAACTAGTCAACTGTGCCATTGTCGTTTGAAGGCAGACACAGACAATACAGGAGTGTCACTGTGTTCCAATAAAACTTAATTTACAAAAACAGATGTGGGCAAGATTTGTTTCATGTGCCATTGTTTGCTGACTCTTCGATCTTGTTCAACCCCTTATTTTATAAATAAAGAAATTGAAAGGCAGAACTTCCTTAGGGAGGAATTTCTTAAGATAATATAGCACAACAATGACAGTATCAGAGAACCCATTTATAGTGGGAAAAGTTATAGACACACAGAGACACACACAGATAAATGTAGGCACACACATGCATGCCATGTCTATTAGCACCTTGTTTCTGAATATTGATATAATTTCCACCTTGACCTCAGAGTGACTATCTCCCTGGGAAAACTATGTCTTGGGGCCAAGCATGGCCTCACCTCAAGGAGTAAGCAGTGTTTACGCTGCTTAGGCTGTACCTCAACCCCTTAACAAATTCAGTGTTTTGTGCTGCTCTTCAAAGACAGGTCTTGCCAATATAGCCATCAGCTCCTTGAGGAAAGATAGAGCCCTGAGAATTACTCTTTTGGTTGATTTCCCCCCTATTTCCATGCTACTACTTTTGAACATGGCTCCAGGAAACATGCACATCTAATCTATGAACTGAAAATATGTGCTACTTGCTTTAATGTCAGGGGCACGATCTATTGAAGTCCGGAGAAAGAAAAACACAGACCTTTCCCTTTATCTTCTTAAATATATCGCATGTGTGGCATGTTACATTAACATAAGCTGGACCATTCTATCCTTATCTCCTAGGGCCCAAAAGAAAATGTGTATCAAATACGCCTTTCAAATACAAATAATCCTATTGGTTTAATAGAGGCAAATAGGTGCATTCCCTGCTGTGCTGTTTGCACATGAATTTGGACCAGTTGAACAAAATGGAGGTGCACGTGGGTGTACACTTAACCAAATATGTGACATTCATGGCCTTCATTCCTCTCTTTGGGTGGCTCATGCTGCTGATGACATTTCTCCTCAGCATCCTCTACTTTTCTTTTTCAGTGGTCCCTGGTGGCAGCTTCACACCTGGTTCACATTTCCATCTCACTCTTTCTTCCTCTCATCTAAGCTCATACTCCCTGCCCCCGCTTATTTTTTTTTTTTTTTTTTACATTTTAGGTAAATCTATATAAAATTCTATATATTCACCTGCAGATGCCCTATGTAAAGACCAGAGGTTTCACAGGCCTGTACTTTTAGTAAGAATGCCCCCTAGCAAACAGGTAGGTCCTTCTCTCTGTGCAATTGGGAGTAAATTGAGATGTTGTTTGAGTTTTTTTTTTTTAAGTCCCCTAAGTAAGGTTTCTTCTCAAGGAACCACATGGTAATTCCCCTCCAGGACTTCATTCCCCTCTTTGTTTTATCCTGTGCATAAATAGAGTTATATTTTGGGGATGAATCAATAAGTCGAAGGTACACTTTCTTTATATTATTAAACATGAACTTTTGTCTTCGTCTGATGAAAGATGCACTACATTGCACTAGACTTGTTACTTGTGACCCAGCATCACCAAATGGGAAAACATGAGTCAGAGGAGTCACTTAATCCAGCAGGCGCCCACGATAGATAGTGAGCTGCCTGCCACTGAAAATGTTCAAAAGGATCACGCTTGGCGGCACTGTTGCTGATGGTTGGTCAGACTTCATCCTCATAGCTTTAATTAGGTTTACAGAAAACTAGATCTAGGAGATGCTCCAGGATAAAAATGGAACTTGGACAGATTTCATTTCTCATCCCCTTTTCGAGATGGCCATGCTTATCAACATGTAAGGCGCAAAGACATCTTGCAGTAAGAAAGCAGAAGGACTTTGTTTTGCCCACCATTTCCCATTCCTCTTTCAGCATGGAACTTTTTCCCCATTAAGCACCTGTGGGCATCACAAAGCACACACTCTGGGAAACATGTAACTGCCTAGGGATGGGCAAACTGTGACCTGTGGGCAGCAGCTGGCTCACTGCCTGTTTTGTATGGCTCACAAGCTAAGGATGGTTTTTACATTTTTAAACGGTTTTTTAAAAAATCAAAAGAAGAATATTTTGTGACGTGAAAATTATATGAAATTCAAATATCAGTGTTCGTAAACACCGTTTTATTGGGATGCAGCCATGCTCACTCATTTACATATTGTCTGTGGCTGCTTTTGCAATGTGCTACAGTAGCAGAATTGAGTAGTATCCACAGAGTCCGAAATACCTGCCAGCCTAAAATAGTTATTGTCTGGCCCTGTACAGAAAAATTGTGCCAACCTCTGGACTAGAGCATCTATGACATCCATGACTGTCAATATTCCTAAGTAGCCAATGGGACTTGCTCCACACTTCCCTATGGCACAAAGTGATGGGTAAGATATACCATCTATCCTGTTCTCATAGAGACCCACTACATTTACTTTCACTAGCTCAACTCAGTAATGCAGTAGAGATGGGGAGACAGAGGCCAGAGCCAGCTGGGCCCCCAAGTTCCATAGCAGGTTCTCAACTGGCTCAAAATATGGATTTCCTGTTCCCAATGTCAGTGGAATGTGTCTGGGAATTCTGTAGCAGGGTCACTCCCGAAGTCTTCCCTCCACCTGACTGTGTCCCTTGCAGTCAGCACTCTCTAGGCCCCGCCCGGTAGCCCAGAGTCTAGTCCCTACCATGAGGGCACCCCTGGTTCAGGCCTGCAGGCCAGGCGCCTCAGCCGCCCTGGCTGCTGGTCTGCACAGCTGGTCTGCAGGCCACATGCTCTGTGTGCCAGCCTCTCCCGTGCATTCTGTAAAGAGCAACTGTTAATTTTACTAGCTGGTTTGTTGGCTCCTCTGATCTCCCCTGGGAAAATGAAGGAGAGGTTCAGAAATCAATCTTCAACTCTGGAGAGAGGAAAATCTTCCTGGCCCAGGAGGAGCCTGCTTCATCCCGGCTATTCATCTACGGCTCCCAGGGCCTCTGGGCTCCCATGGCAATTGCTTATGCTACTGTTGGCTCTCTCCTCTGGAGTTTCTGGGGGGAGTGAGTGCCTCCTTTGTCCTCCCACCTCATCTGTCTGTGCGTTCATCCATCTATATCCATTCATCCATCTATCCAGTCCACATGCCTTTAAGGTGTTCGCTGGCACAGAAAATTGAGGGTAGTGCCCAGTCAGTGGGTACCTAATGACTAAGGCAGGGCACTCCGGCGCCTTCCCTTGCCAGTCACCTGTGCCTCTGTTCTCTCTGTTTCAGCTTCTCTGTCAGGACTGGAGATAGGAGCCCTGCCCCTTTGCTGTTCCAGCATTATCTGAACTGGGGCTCCTGCTCTCTTTTGATCTCCATCTGGCTCCTTGTTTCTCTTTCTCATTTGATTGGAACCATCAAGGAGGATAGGTGGAGCACTTAGCATCCCCAGATCTCCAGCTCATGCTTCTCTCTCCCTGGAACATGCTTCCATGGGAAGGGGTGCTGAGGCCCTTGGAACGTGGAAGGCTGCTATGTGTGGTGCAGTAGGGTGGTTAGGAACCCAGCCTCTATAGTCACTCTGCTGAGTTCCAGCTCCACCCCTCCCTAGGGCTTTTACCCTCAGCTAGTCACTTCATCTTTTGGTGCCTCAGTTTCCTCATCTGTTCAATGGGCATAATAATAGTTCCTGTCTCTTAATGTTGTTGTGAGGATTTGATGCATTAATGCATGTGGAATGTTCGGAATAGTGCTTATTACATGGTTAGTGCTTAATAAGCATTAGTATTATTATTGTGTTATTGTTGTGTGAGCCCAGTCACTATGTCATGGAGGAAATGGGCTGGTGTGGAGACACACAGGGTAGGGAGTGGAGTATAAATCCTTTCCTGTGACAGAGATGGAGCAGCCCTCAGACCTCACCAAACTCAGCCGTCCTCTTAGAGTGCTGAGCTAGCTCTGGCATGGCCACTTGATGGACCCTGGTTTGGGTCCAACCAGCTGATGATGTTTGCTCCATGCACACAATTCAGGCCCTGTCATTTCTGAAGCTGGCTCATGTAGCCTGACTCACCATTGTCAAGTCAGCCAGGAAATTCTCACTTCCTATAGCCGCCCTAAGCTGGGCTGGGGCCAAGGGTGGACTGGGCTCTCCCTGGGAGGTGGGCGTTTTTGGTACGTGTGTCACAGGAAACGCCTTGGCAGGATGACAGATGAGTCTTCTGGAAAGAGGGTCAAGTGCGTTCACTGTGGTCCCCATATCTAGTCCTCCCTGGATGCAGGTTGAGGCTGACAGATATGGGGCTGGTTTCAGAGGGCACAACAGCATCAGTATGTGGGGAGCTGTCTTTAACATCCATTTTGGTGGGCAACAACCACAAATCCATTGGAAGGAGGCAGGAAAGTGTGTTAAGGCACTAGACAGTAAGGACACAGATTCTACTGTACCCACAAGGCATCTCCTCTGAGCTATTCATCCATTTCTTCAAATTTCCTGGAGCGCCTACTAGGTGTCTGGACACATGTTGGTTCCTCTAGCAAAATCTGCAGAGTGAAATCATCCAAAGTACTGAAAGTGAAAATGTGATGCCTGCCTTTTGCTACAATGCTTTTGGGTGGAAAGGTTTGTGAAGTAGTTTGGTGATAAATCAGAGCCTGTGATCTGTGTATCAGTCCTTGGACAGGCCTGGGAGCCTGACTCTTCTAATCTTGATCTCACATCCTGTGGCTTCCTGCTGCTGGACCCAAGGGGCCTCAACAAATGTGTTTCTATGACTAATATGAAACTAACTCCTTCCTCCCCTCCTCCCTTCCTTCCATCCTTCTTTCCTTCCTTCCCAATCAGTAAAAGCTGGCGCCCCCTGGAAATGGAGCACCTGTTTTTGGAGCCCACCATCTTCGGTTTCTCACCCAGCTTTTCCCCCAGGGCCTTCAGAGGATGCCTATGGTGTAGCAGCCCCTATTTACCAGAAAAATATGCTGGTGGACTGAGACTCTCTTTAGAGCCTCCATTTCAGCTGCGAGGAAGTTTGTTCAGCAGGGATGCTCAAAAATAGAGATGATGATGATAAAGTTGCCAGCCATTGTCATTGTGGGGGAGCACGTGCTTGGAAAGTCACACTCGGGACCATACGCAAGCTGATGCTTCCAAGTTTAGTTTACTGAGCTATGTTTAGGAGGAGGCAGACTGACGTGTGCTTCCAGGCCCCAAACATCCCAATTTGGTGCACTAGAAGCCCCATTTTTAGGGTCTAGATCCAGAGTGAGGCTTTTTCCAGAAAAACAACTACTTCAGGGGAATGACAACAGAAATCCACCATTTTCCCTAAAAATTTTATTTCAAAAAATATTGGCTAGTGTTTGAGTAGTGAGGGAACTAGGACAGGACAGTTGCTTCTTTGTCTTTCCTAAGGAATTAGGGCACTTGAAAACTCAATTAAATGCACCAGGCGTCTTACGCGCCAGGGCTATCGTTTTGCTCATCCAGTTAATTTTAGTTCATGAAATTGGCTTGGTGCTGACATGGACGGCACAAAGAAACTGTGAAGCCAGGGGCCTGTCAGAGTGGAAGCTCAGTTCCCAGTTCACTAGCCTGCGGGGGCACAGATCTTTCCCGAGGGCGTGGAAGGTTACCTGTTGACTGTTTGTGCCTCTTTCCTGGGCAGCAGACCTCGGAGCCTTCCTTGTTTGTTGGAGGTGGGTTAATCCAGAAAGTAAATGGACTGGGCATACTGGTTTCTTGCACCTGTGGAGAATTTAGGCTCCAACAGATTAGTCTGAAGGCTTGAGAAAGCATGACCTTCCTAGAGCTGTTCCCCGACTGCCCTAGCAAAGAGGCTGAATTTTGACCTTTTCCCCATTTCTCTTTTTAGTCTTTTTTTTTCCTTTCCTTTTTGTGGCTGTTGGTGGAGTGACTAAGGGAAACGGGGAACAGGTCTTTGGAAAGGAGAGAGGAAGAAAAGACCCTGTTTCCACACTACCCTCCCTCAAATTCAGGCTTTGTTTACAGTAAAAATAGCTTGAAGCAGAGGCTGAATCACAAAAAAGTGGCATTTCAGAGGGCAGAGGCTGCTGGCTCCACACCAGCCTGCTGCGTTAGTTGGCCTCTGGGCCCCAACTTGCACAGGAAGGCGTGGGGTTTGCCATCTCATTGGGAGGGCTCCAGACCATCTTCCTTATGTGTCTGCTAGAGCTCTCTGGAGCTAATTATACCAGCTGGGCACTCACAGAGCCTTCTGCCTGGGCCTGTGCCCTGGGGCTGAAAAATAACTTCCTGCGAAGGAAAGCAGCTGTTTTCAGGAGCTGCTTAATCCCACTGGTACCTGCGTGGGCTCCCAGGGAAGCTGCCATGAGGCCCTTGTCTCCCTCTGAGCCATGAAGGGGGCAACTTGGTTTCTTGCCACCTTAGACCTCTCCAGGAAGAAAGCTTAGATCATCAGAAAGAAGGAAGAGTTTACTCACCTAGGTTCATCCCGTGTTGTCTCTCTGGGCCTTGGGGCTTGATGACTGTGTTTGAGATCAATTTGGGATCTGAGAGTAGAGGTGACAATCACTTTCATCTGAGGAACTGTGATCAGCAGAAAACTGGGTTCTTATCCTGGCTCTGTGGTAACCTCTCTGGTGACCTTGGACAAGTCAATTCCCTTTCAAGGTCTCGGTGCCTCCATGGATAGTGTGAGTGGGTAGCAAGCATCTATGACTTGTAGCCCAAAATGTTTCTATGTTTTCTCATTTCCTCTACTGCCCTTCAATCAGCCAAGGCAGCAAGGGTTTACCTCAGAACTGTAATGCACTTGGCAATGTGCTAGGCACTGGGAGAGCTGCAGAAGGAGAAAGAAGGTTAGTCCTCTTCTCAGCTGCTGGAGCAGCCAGAGAGAAGCAGGATATAGTCCAGGGGCGTCCCTGTGTGGCCCTCTCCTGGCTTTGCATTTCATTAAAAATAAATCCTGAAACTCCGTCTGTGTGATAAGGTCTGTGCCTCTCACTAGTCTCCTACAATTGTTTTCCTTCTAGATTCCTTTCCAGGTGGATCTCAATATGCAGAGAAGGGAAGCATCCAGCAGAGCGAGCATGGCCTGTGACTGTGGAGTTGAGCAGGAGGAAGGATGCCTTGGGAGGAGGGATCACATCCCCAAGGGCCAGGTCCTTCCCAGAGAAGTTGCCTTCTTTGAAGCCATTTCAGTCTTGAATCCCCCTCCTTGAGCTGTCTTCAAACAGTGGGAAACCTCTGAGAGGATGACGTTCCAATTCCCACCACTGTCAAAAGAGCCTTTTTCCCATTGAGCAGTCTCTGCTTGGGGAGACTCTGGGTGAGATACAGCCTCTGTCCTGTGCTCTTTGCTTTGCTTTGACAGAACAGCTGCTGAGGCAGTCATTGTTCCTGAAAGTCCGTTCCTCTTCTGGAGGCAGAAGCAGCTCCATCTCTTGGTGCCTGTAAACATTTCATAAGAGGCACATTTATTTAAAATAATGACCGGCAGAAGCATCCAGGAGGGGCTGGGGAGTGAGGAAACATCACCATTGCAAAAGTCATTTTTTATTTCTGGAGCTGGTGGGAGCTGCCAGGCTACCCCCTACATTTATAGCAAGGACGCGAATGTAGAGGGTTACTAATGGCTTTGGTGTTGTAGGGATTCTCCAAATGAAGATTCATTTTAGGTGAACTTCTTAAATGAACTTAAAAAACAACCACAACAAACCCTCAATTGGCTGACAGTTTCAAATGTTTCCAGTTTAAAAACACAGTTGAAGCAAAGACTGTCCGTATCCTTGGGAGCGAGGACTGAGCCCTTCTCGGGATGCCAAATTACAAAACCTCACTGTTACTCTGACCTGTGTTCACTTTGCAAACCAGCGCATTTATCTGAGGTTTTTCCCAGAAAGTTTCAGCGCTGAAGCAGGTTTCCATGGCGTCTTGGCCCAGAGGGAGTTGCTGTGTGGGGGCTCAGGGTCATCTCCAGCAAGCAAAGCTTGTAGAGGCAGTTTGGCAGGCCGCCCTTCCAGTGCCAAAAGATACAATTCCTCCTCCCTGGGTTGTGATGGAGAGATCCAGATAGAACAGAAATAAATAAGTAACCAGATTCTCTTTCCTAACTCTTTCAAACACAGCCTCTGGTGCTAATTATTTCTGCTGTAGATTTTGTCAGACCTTGAATCCCAATCCTCTGCCATAGGTAGTATATTTTAGAGATGCAATATGACATGAAAAACAATCCGCTTTCCTGAAAGATAATTTTGTGTACGTTAAACAGACATGTTAACTCATTTACAAGTGAGATGTTTGTTCTTGGGAATCTGAATTTCTAATTCTGGGCTCTTTAGTAATTTTCAGAAGAACTGAGGGTAATAATTAAATTTATTTGAACTTCCCCAGGCTGTCTTCTTTTCCATAATCTCAAAGCATTTGAAAAGGAAAGGAATTCTCTACCTTGATGAAATTTTTAAGAGGGTAGAGGGGACCTTGGCCTCAGGAGGAACTTTATAGCAGAACGGGGGAACCTAAGGTAAAGAGGGTCAGGAAAAATGTACAAGGTCACTTTTGGAGGTTCGGACATGGAGTTGAGTGAATGGCCTTCAAGCTGGTTTTGTCTTCATAGCCTTGGCTGCTAAGACTTGGGAAAAATACCAAGGAGAGGAGAAAAGAGAGATGGAACTTAGTTAAGGGTATTTGCAATGAGAACACATGTGACATGTAGCATTTTATAGCTTTGGTGTTCAAGGATTAGAAGAGATCTAGTCCGGGGACAGTGAACAAGTTTCAACTCCGAGGCCTGTTCTTATTAATTGGTAGTGGTTACTGAGAATGCTTTGCCCGAGATTCAAAGCTCAGCAACAGAGTACTTGGGGCTCTGCTGTACAGAATGCTGTGATTGATTAGTGATGTCTGCCATGAGCCATGGCTTGGAGGGTGGCAGTACCAGTGTTATTTATGCCTTTTTGTGCCTTGGCTATCTCTGTTCTAGATCATTTTCCCCCAAATTTGCTTTATATGTGATTTAAGTGAGGCTTGTCCAAGGTCACACAGTCAGTCCCAAGCAGCAAATGGACAAAAACTCATGTTTCCTGACTCTGTCTAGTATTTGATACTCCAGCTCCATAGGTTAGATCTCAGAGGAGCAGAAAGTTGTCAGCTTCCTATGTGAGCCTTTTTTCCTTTCCTTTTCTTTTTTTTTTCGTATTGCAGCCTGACTTCATATTTTACCATCTGGAGACTTTCTTTAGTGTCTGGAGAAGTGGAGGGGGTGGACTTCAGATTCACAGTGATTCTACAAACAGAAATGCAAGCACAATTTTCCCACTTGTTAGGTCCACTCTCAACACTCTTTTAGCACAGAGCACACATTGATCATGGCCCTCCCACTGCAAAGCTTTCTCCTTGGCCAGCTCCTGGGGTTCCAGTCTCCCAATCTCTGCAGATGCCTTTCCCCATGCCCCACTCCCCTGGCACCACACCATGAAAAGCTTTCCGTGGGGGTTGATGCGTCATTGTTTCCTCTTCTTCTGAAGAAGCCTCACTTTCTATTTCCTCCTATTTTCTCCCTTAATGTTTCTCTCTTCAGGTATTTATGCTCACATCTTAATGGCTATGCTTTCAAAGATAAATACATTTTGCCTCTGACCAAAAGCAGTTTCTGCCCTGACTTGAACTGAAAAGGCTGCGAGAGTTGCAGGTGGGAGCAGGGATAGAGTCCTCAGCTTCATCCTGGAGCCATAAAAATTTGCTAAGATTTTATTGCTTCCATCAAAATGAAAATGGGATTCCAAGGCTTCAAATGTGAGAGATAAATAATAAGGAAAACTCCTGCTTTTGTAAACAAAATTCTCTTCATCAGTTTTATGAGTCTACCTGTTGTGTCTGTTTCCTGGCATCTATTTCATTCTGATGTCAGACAGAACCTTCTTCAGGAATTGATGCAAAACTGGGGCTGAATAGAGGATTTTAGACAATTGGTAGAGCTTGGAAGAAGGCTGACAAATCATGTTCTTGGGCCATAACTCACTCCCAAACTCCTCATCCATTCCTCAATTCTTGATCCTCCCTTCCAGCTTAATGGGAATTGGAATAGAAAGCTCCACTAGCTGGAAGACCCAGGCTGGGCTCAGATTCCTGGGTTGTGATTGATAGGGCAATGTAACAGACAGGACTGCCGTTTGATGGACCAGGCTATCTATCACGTTTGAGGTGGCTGGGATTCTTCGTCAGGACTGAATTGCCATCTTGGCTTCAGTAACCAGCTGCATACAGATGGGAAAAGCTCAGCCTACACTTCCATGCACTGCTCAAGAGAGCCTCATGCTTCACCTTCTCTGGAAGCCAGTGCTGCGGGGAGCCCAGGTGCCACTCTGGATGGCCAGGAAAGTGCTCAGTGAATGCTCCCTGGAACTTGTTTCTGATAGGAGTGATTTGAAACTGATATAGACATCTTACATCCTGGCCATAGCCAAATCCTGTGGATTTGCCCTCCATGTTCCTGCCTCCATTGTCCTGGTTTAGACCCCATGACCTCTTCCTTCGCTCATTAGAATGGCTGCTGTGTCACTCTCCCAAGTTGCCCCATCTCATCCTTTTAGTCCACCTTGCATGCTATTGCCAGATGAATTTTCCCCAAAGCCAGCTGTGCTTAGGTTCCCCCATGGCTCAGAGACTTTCAGTGGCATCCCGTGGCCTAAAGTCCAAACTGCTTATGCAGATGGTCAGGGCTTACCATCATCTGACCCCCACTCTCTTCCCAGACAATCTTCCCTCTCTTCTCCTCCAATGCTCTTGTGTCTGCAAATCCTACTGGTCTGTAAGATGCAGCGTAGGCTCTTCCCCTCTTCTGTAACCCAATTCTCTTGGACACTCTTCATATACATTTGTGCAGGTGACATATGTGCCTCATTAAAGGCAAAAACTGAATGGTTAAGGACACTGGTTGTAGAGCCAGCCTGGCTGAGTTTGACTTTTGCTCTGCCATGTATTAATGTAACCTTGGGCCAGTGACAGTCCTACAGATAGTACCTACTTCATTGGATTATTATGAAAATTAAATGAGCTAATATTTACAAAGTGCTTAGAACAGTAGCTGGCACAGACTAAACATTATATAAATTGTTTGTTAAACAAATACAGTAAACTGTAAATTCCATGGGAATAGGAAACATGTATTTTAGTAGTATAATCCCCTTTGTCTTGTACTGAGCTAAAATAGTCCTGAACCCAATTGCCATGACAATGAATTGAAAAGCAAGAGAGAGAAAACATGTGAAAGCACTTTGTTACTTCTTCATTCAACTGATATTGTTGAGTGTCTAGAAGTACCAGCCTCTCTGCTAGGTAGTTGTTGATGCTCAAAATGGAGTGAGGTATGGTTTTGGTGTTCAAGGAGCTCAGTCTAGGGGAAAAGACAGAGATATAAATCAGTGTCTAAACACGTTGACTATAACTGTATGGAAGACAAATGGCAAACATTATTCTGTTCTCACTCCCATGTTACAGATAAGGAAACCAAAGCACAGAGATTTTTTAATAACTTAGGGAAGACTGTCCAATAAGCATCAGAATTGGAATTTAGACCTGGGTTCCAGTGACTTGATGGTCCAGACTCTTTCCGCTGTGTCATGGTGCTTCTCATTGAAGAAAGACTGAAGGAATGAATGAATGTATGAAAGAACGAATTAGAAGGTCCCAAAGACACATGGCTCTAGGAAGAGGAGATCAAACCAGAGATTTGCCATAGAGGATGAGTTCTAAGTCAGGTTGGGCAGGTAGTAAACACCTGAAGCGATAATCATTTGTCCAGTAAGCATTTGCTATGGTGGACAGTTGGGGCAGTTTCATTGCTTCTCTTTTTGGGGCCACCTCACCTCAATTGTCATACCTTGATGTCCTCCAGCCATTTCTCTCTGAGGCAAAGGTGGCTTTATTTTCTTCTCTGTTGGGTAACCCAGGACAAAAGGTGGATGTGATGATGGATGGAAAAGGTATGTAATCATTCCCTCTTTCATCTCCTTTCATTGTAATGGCCCCGTTTGTAAGGTTTCCATAGGTACAGGGACAATGCCTCTCCACTGGGGTTCTTCAGCCACCAAATGATCAAGGCATCAGGGGAAAGACTGGAGTGAGGCTGGCTGGTTTCCATGTCAACCGCTGCTTGCCTCAACCCTGCACATGCTTCCCTCTTTCCATGGAGGCATGTGTTTATTTATTATTGCCTCAGCCTGGGGGTGCCGGAGTGGCTACAGAGGTGCCATCGCCCCCTCTACTGCTGAGTCACTCTCTCAGTTTGGAGGTGGACCCTCAGATGGGTGGCCAGAGGCACAAGATTTGTCCTAGTAAGAGAAGCTCTCCTTTAGGCCCCAGACCTTCTGCTATTATAAGCATGATGATGGTGATCCCAGGGGTGGGGGGCATTAGAGATGCTGATCTAGAACCATTAGTCAGACACCATGAAGGGTCCTAGGGTGAATCACAAACTGCCCTGGGGGCTGATGGTGATGCACCTACCTTTCATAAATGGACGGCTTGTTACGTGCTCCTGGGGATGCCTGTGAGCTGGCTGAGTGTGCATGCGTCTGAGAAACTCTAGACCTGGCTGTCCAACACAGGAGTCACCAACCCCAGGTGGCTGTTGAGCATTTGAAATATGGTCAGTCCAAATAAGTTGTGCTCTAAGTGTAAAATTTAGCACAAAAATTTAGTACAGAAAGAAGACTGCAAAATATCTTATTAATAATTTTTATGTTGATTACACCTTGAAATGATATTTCAGATAATGTATCAAAAACCTAATCCAGATTAAATTACGTTTCTTATTAAAATTAATTTCACCTGTTTCTTTTTACTTTTTAAAAATGTACCTCCTAAATGGATAGTGGTGATGACTGTACAATGTAAATGTAGTTAATGCCACTGAACTGTTACTTAAAAATGGTTAAAATGGTAAATCTTACATTTTGTATTTTTTACCATAATTGAAAGAAAGCGAAAAGAAGAAAATGTTTGATGGGAAAGGAGCCATCTCTTCCAGGCCTCTTTCTCAGGCGTCTGGACCACTTTCCCAGATGCCCCCAGGACACCTCCTGTTTATCTTAGGGGCCAGGACTGAATCACATGCTTGGTCCTAAACTAATTGCTGGTAAAGGGATGAGACTGCCTGGCTGGCTCCGACTAAATAGGTCTACCTATTTAGGAGTGAGACCAGGGTCTCTGCTGTGCGTTACTTGCCTCCCTGAACAAAACTAGGACTCTCTGAGGATGGAAGACGGGGAAAAATGGCAGCCAATACTGTGATCTTAAAGGGAAACATACAAGAAAATCAATGTATGTGAGCTTCAGATGAAAACAATTTGAAAAAGTCCTCCCCTCGCTCAGAATATTACTGTCTTTAAATCTGTCTGTAGTTGTAAGTAAATCAGTTAAGTGTTAAAAATATGTTAGAGATAAGTGTTAGAAAATTTAAAATTCCATACATAGTTGCATTATATTTCTTTTGACAGTGCTGCTCTGTACCATTAGTGGTTAAATGCAGGGTCTGGGCTATTATCTCCCATTTGCAAACTCTGTGACCTCAGAGAAGCTGCTTTACTTTGTCTCATTTGCTTCATCCATTACATGGGAAGAATGATAACACCCGCTTCATAGGGTTGTGAGTTGAGTTCATACACGTAAAGTACTTAGAACCGTGTCTGGCATGTAGGAAAAACCGAAGGAAGCTCAGCTCTCATGAGAGCTGCATGGGGACTAGTGGCTCTTACCAGAGCCTCCATGCCTTCCCTAACCTGTACGCCACAGCTCCTCCTGCAGGCAGAGCTGAATCCGAGATGCAGAGGAATCACCCCAAAGGGAGTTTTAATCAGATGCGGTGATGAGTGCTTGATGGATGGCTTTCCTCCTCTGGATGGTCCCAAGCTGACTCTTCATAGGTGAAGGGCTTCTTCCTGAGCCTTGTGTCAGCTTTGTGGAAAATACAGAGAGGAAAAAAGATCCACAAGAGGAAACTGTTTTGGGGTGCTATCTCATCAGGGCAGCTCTGAATTAACTGAATTCGAGCTGCTGTGCTCACTTGCGTGTCTCCAGGATAAGCAGGCATTTAAAGCCAGGTTGGCCAGTGTCCTTGCTGCCAGAGTCCCACTTTATGACTCTTTTTAGGGGTTCATGCCTATCAGGAAGGTATCTTGATGGTGTCTCAGGGGAAGAAGGTTTAAAGGTTTAAAGTTGTTTCCAAGTCAACAATTGAAGAAAATAAAATCACAAGTGAATTTGTGATTGCTCTCACAATTATTTGGGACCAAGGGCACACATGGAGGATTTGGTGGGATCTCCAGGGAATGGGGACGTTCTTTATGTCATTGAAGCTTAGACTGCAATCATTAGATTTTGACAAACTCTAGTCTCAACTCAAATTGCTACTTATTACCTAGAGAAATAGAATTTCAGTGCTGGAAGGTACCATGGAGAGTACAGCAGAGAGGAAACTGAGGCTTGGAGGGAGTAGTGATGAGGATTTTTAGGTTGGTTAATTTTAAAACTACAGATGAGAAGCAGGCTCCGGGGAGTGGAATTTGCTTGTCCCTTTGTTGGGAAACATTTACATTTCTAAGGGAAACCTCTGTCTGTGAAGATGCCTCCCTCTCTGTGCCAGGAAGAAGGGGGAGGGCCTTATCTCTAGAAACTCTTGATCAATGCCAGAGGCAAGAACTTAAGTTGTTTACTGTCTGGCAACCTCATGTAACTGACCCCCCCACCCCCCAAATCCTCCTTTGTCTTTAGCTGAGGATAATATTTAAGCGGTGTCTTCTGCCATTTGCTCAATCCGGTTTGATTCTTATCTAAAAGTTGTGGGACCGCCAAATGGCCGGACCATACGGGGCACTGATACCATTTTAACTTTTTTACATATTCTTTCCTTTGTCTTGTAAAGAGATAACTCACATACCTATGCCTTAAATTTAGCCTTACTCTCCACCCAACTTTGCAGCAGAAGCGGTGGCAGCAGCAACATGCGGGCAGCAGCTCTGCCTGCCCATGGGTCCTGTCCCCATGCCAGCAGCGGCAGCAGCAGCTCCCCATGCCAGCAGCATCTCTGACTGCCCTTGGGTCCTGTCCCCATGCTATTCCATACTATTCTCTAAATAAAAGAGCACTACTGCCAGATCTTAAGAATCTAAGAAATCTTTCTTTCGACTCCTCGGCTCACCCACCCCGCATCAGTAGGGGATGTGTGTGTGTTTACACAGCAAATTAGTGTCAAGCATCACCTTTTGCTGAAGGAGTTTTCCTTATATTTTTGTAACTTTCAATTTTTTTTTGTAACTTCCCCCTATTTTAAATTACTTCTATTTCCTGGCTTAGCACCTTTCATTTTTCTTTATAACACTCATAATTCTCTAGTATAGTATATACTTACTTATTTATTGTATTTGTCATCTATCTTCTCTTGTCATTCTCCTCCCCCCGAATCCATACTAGCTCCTTAAGAGCAGGGATTTTTGTCCATTTGGATCACTGCTGTATCGTTAGCATCTAGTTCCTGGAATATGGTATGTGCTGAATGAATGAATCTGTTGAATGAGTCAATGAGAGACTAATGGGTCTCATTGATCCATCTAATTCAGACTCTCTTGGAAAGAAATAAGAAAGCCATTTCCAACTTAATTGGGACTCTAAGGTCAGAAAGACATAGATTTGCCTAGGACAGAGCTGTAAATATTGACTTTCTAAGAGGTCATAAGTTTTGGGACGTTGTACTTTCCTCTTTTGAGGTAGAAAAGTCATTTCACATCATCATGCCCACTATGCTGCTTGAAATAAACAGTAGAGAGGGTGGATACTTGGGGCATCATTCCTTCAAAATGGAAGGCATCTTTCCTATGAAGTACCGGCAGGGTTTTACTAGGCTAAGGGGAAGGGAGCAGGTGTTCCAAATGAAGGGACTGCTGGAAGCAAAGCTGTGAAGGCAGGCGCGCTCCTCCATTCAGTGAACCTTCATCTGGGCACCTCTCCTGTGCTGGGCTCTGAGCTGGATGTGGATCTGTGGGTTCTTTATGGGTGCACTTGAGGGAATAAGGGTTCATGACTAGGACACTGAGGGAGAGAAGGATTAACATTTTCTGCCAGGTTCCTGAAATCTGCCTTCATTCTTCCCTGATGTAGACTGAGCAAGAAAGAAAGGCAGGAAGAGTCTCGTCAAAGGAACTGTGCTAGGAGCTCTAGATGAAAGGGTTCCTTTGTGAGGGAAATGAAGGAAGGAAACAGAAGTGATTCTGTGGTTGAACCACAGGCTGAATGAAGACCTGAAATAAGGGAAATGCTTCTCAAAATTAGAGTCCGGCTCGGCTTCCTAGAGAAGACTCATGGGCAGGGGGACCCACCGAGCTGGAGGGCTCAGTGTGAAAACCCAGACAGAGGCAGGAAGGCAATGCAAGTCTTTGGTAGAAACTGAAGAATGTTCTTAATGTTGGGTATGAGAGGAGGATGCTGCTGAGTAGGACGGCCTCAACCTAAGGAAGAACTTCAGGGTGATGATAGAAAATTTCCAAAATATTTTTGTTTAGTCTCTATACACACATTCATTCTTTAGCAAATTTGAATATTTATTAAGGGTTTACTGAGTGCCACGTCTGGTGCCAGGTCTATGTTCTCTCTTTAATCCTCACATCCCTATCTGAGGTGGGACATGTGCATCCCCACTCTATGGACCCTGTAGGTGAGGAATCTGGTGTGAGGAGGCTATGTAACTTCCCTTAGTAAGTGGCAGCCCCGATGGAAATGCTGGCCCATTTAGACACCAAATGTTTCACATTGAAAAATAATACAGCATGGCACTGTGGGCCAGAGATGAGGAGCTGCTGGCCTGGGAGCGGGATGCAGTCTTGATGCCACTTTGTGCCACTGAGTAAGCATTTACTAAGAGGTTACCTAGGCTTTAACTCCTATAATTGTAAATCTGTCACGTAGCTTTAAAAGCTTTTAGTGATAATCTTCCAAAATTAGAGGGTGCTTTATGACAGTTTCTCTTTATTTCTCATTTTATTGTTGTTGTTCGGTTGGTTGATTATTGTCTTTTCTGCTTACCTGGTCTGATTTTTTCTTTCTGTCTGCATCCTAGAGGTTTTTCTCAACTACTTCCCTCTGTTTCTTTTCCATCACTCTTGTTTTCTCCTCCTATATATTTATCCAGCTGTCTTGTTTTTTTTTTTAACTTTTCCCTTTTCTCTGTACTATCAGCATCCCTTAAATGACCGTGAAAAAAAATTCAAGTATGTTCTCATTGCTTGTTGAATAGAAGACAGTTTTATGCTTCAATGTTAAAATTGTTGATGATTTTAATACTTCTCTCTTTAAAATATAACAATGTTAAGCTGGTTTTTTACTTAATTAGTATCCGAAAAATACTGATTCCCTGTTGGGCAGGGGTCTTTGATGGGGGACAGGTTGCAGTTCTCTGTTAACAGTCGTGTCAGGAAGTTCCTGTTTGAGCTGTTGTTTCTCCTTGTTAGTTATTACTTGATTTAACAGAAATTGTTAAGCAAACACTGTTTTCTACAGTGTCAGGGGAAGGCCTTGTTATTTCCCAAACATCAAATGAAACAATGCTCGAAAACCAAGAACTTCTGAATAGAAACCAGACAGTTGCCTGGGGTGTCATCCGCATCTCGTGTTGGTGTTTGTAACTGAACGATGAAAACGAATGTACATGGAGGGCTGTGGATGCAGCTTTTAACTTGGATCAGACGCTGGGTGAAGAGCTGTCGCTTACAGCATCGCACGAACAGTCGTATAATGAATAATAATTCTGTCTTGAAATGACTTCCTTACATTCTTCCTGCCAAGTGATCACTATAGGTTAGTTGGTTTAATATGAAGATAATACTGCTTTATATGTGCATATAGTACTTCTTGCTCATCAAGTTGCTCTCTCATACACTACCTTATTCTGCCTTTGAAAATCTCAAGTGTACTGAAAATAAGGAGACCTGGAACTAAAATCTCTCTTTGCGTTGTGGAAGCTGGGGATCAGAGAGGTTGCGTCACTTGCCTTATGACATACAGCAGGTCGGTGGTGACAGTTGACCTAATCCAGGTCTCCAGACTCCAGAGCCAAGGTTGTTTCCTGAATGCCTATGGTGGGAGGACGACATCACTCTATGCATATGCTGAAGGTGGGGGATGGAGAACTGGGCAGTCAGCTCACCAGCTTTGTGGCCCTCACCTTAGCAAGAGACAGAGTCTCCTTCCTCTTCCTGAAAAGCCAAGGCAAGAACAAACGGCGTACACTTTTCCCAGCTAATCCTTTGCCCCAAACCTTAGGCCCTTGTGAGACGGGGGTGGGACAGTGAGGAGCTGCAAACATGTGACCCACATGAAGGCGACAGCCTCACTGCCTTGCTGAAACCCTTCCCCTGCAGGCCTGAGTCAGCGCATTGTATCAGCCATCCGTTGGCTCCAGGGGCGCCCGGGGCTGTGGGAACCAGTGTTGCTTCAGAGGGACAAGGACAGAGCACTTTCAGAACTAGGCCTTATTTTCTCAGGTTTTAAGCAATTTAAACGCTAGAGACTTCTTTGAACTCAGTAAAAGAAATAAGGCCCCTGCCTTTGTATCCCTAAGATTGGAAGTGCATCTTCTACTCCAGACACTGAAAAGGGCAAATGCTCACTTAAAGAATATATCGTGTTCTGCCAGTGGCTTCTCACATTTGTTGAGGAGTCACTCTGAGCCAGGCAGGAAGCACTGAGTGGGCCTTTCCTCATTTAACCCTCACACCCAGACCAGGAGGTACGCACTGTTATAATCAGCGTTTTACACAAAAAGAACCCCTGGCTCAGGGTGGTTGAATGACTTGCTGAGGGCTGTACAGCCACTAAGTGGTCTGACTTTGGGCCTCTGCTCCCCAGGATCTCCAGCAAGGGAGGTCCTCTAGAGCAGTGGCTTTCACACTCTTCCAGGCCCAGAGCTCTGTGTAAACTGACAAAAACATATGTGCTTTGGTTACAGGGCTAGAGTTGGGGGAGGCTAGAGCTCCCTTTTCTGGGAGCCTGTCTACTTTGAAGAGGGGTACGTTTCCACCACACCCAGTAGGGACCCACTGCAATCAATGCTGCCTGTTGAGCCTTTGCTTCCCTCCTGTAAAATCAGGAGTCCCATCCTCTAGGCAGGGAAGAGCCAGCAGCTGTCTCCTTGGCCTTCTTCCTTTGGCGAACCAGCCGCCAGGAGTCGCAGAGGTGTCCTCTTGGTCCTTGGGAGTGGGAAAGGGAGCAGGCCTTGTTTGTGAAGACATAGATGTGAGTGCAGGAGATGGCGGTCCTTCTCAGCAAGCCCCTGGTTTGGGGGGAAAGCGCAGGTTGGGGAGGGGTGAGGTAGAAAATGCCATTCTCCCATGGTGGCTGGAGGTTGCTGAAAGGTGAGCTGAGACTTCTAAGGCAAGGTGAGCCAAGGAGGCTGCTCCGCAGTGTGCTGTGGGCAGACCTGCCTAGATCCCACTATGCCCCCTTCTTCCCCAGCTGCCCACTCTGTGGGAGCCGGCTCTGCCCAGGCCTGAGGGCAGGCGGGCTCTGCCAGCTCCCTTGCTTCCTTACCTCACTGCCAAAAAAAGAACTTAACGGCATTTTAAATCTAAATGTTCCAACTCTTTGTTTAAAAAGTGAAGCATTTCGTGTTTCTTTGAGTTACCAAAAAAAAAAAAGCCACAGTTGATAAAATAATTATTTTGAAATTAGTCATTTATCTTCTAGAAAAAAGTTTTTCTGGTTCTTCTGATATTGGTAGGCGCTTCTTCCTCCTTCAGGTGACTTTCCAAATAATGCCCTGAGGTGACTATCCTTCACAATTTCTGTTATCTGAGCCATTCAAGGCCCTCAGTGACTCCTGGGGTAAAGAAGTGGGCTCTGTCCCATTGCGGGTTTCCCTCTTGTGTGTTCCATTGCTTCATTCATCTCCCTGCCCAGGACTGACCCTTCTAGCTACATGGGGACATTGAACCTGGTGGCTTTTGTGGTGGAGAATGTCTACAGAGCCCAGCCTATACCTGAAATTTCCTAGCCCCTGACAACTAGATAACTGATTTTCCCTGATGCGGTCATTACCCATGTGGAAGTGCGGCCCTCTGGGTGGCCACAGCCCCCCCACGTGCCATTTCGCTTACCCTGGTCTCTTGGCCATGCCAACAGCAAGAGCACCTATGACCTAGAGGGGCCAGGACCACAGCCTGGCTGTGCACATGGGCCTGGGTAATGCCCTGGATTTAGCAGGCAGGGAGTCTTGTTTCCAGGATTTATTCAATCAACAAATCCAGGGTTTGTTGCAGGTAGAGTTCTTAGTAAGCAGGTTCTGAGGCAGAGTTGAGTGTGCAGGATGTTTATTAGGGAGTGTCTATGGGCCCAGTGCCCATGGGAGGAGGGGAAAGAGGCAGGATTTCACAGAGGTTGAGCTGTGATGCAGGCCTGCTGTAGCCTCAGCCAACTGGGTGGAGAGAGCTGGAACTAAGATGGTCTGCCAGCATTGTCCAGGGAGGAGCTGAAATGGGCCTCTATCCCCTTGCCTCAGTCAGTCATAGGAGGTCGGCTGCCCCTGAATGGCATGACCTTGGGCCAGGCAGCTCTCTGCTTCTGAGCAAGCCCTGAAGAGGTTGCCGACAGACCTCCCTACAGCTGGGTGGCAAGTCTGGCCTGGAAGAGGGGGTCCGTGTCTGTCAGGGTTTTCTCATGGCTGTGGCACTGTGTTAAGGCACTGCAGGCAGAGGCGAAAGGCTGAGTCTCTGCCCTGAAAGTGCCTGCAATCTTGTGGCTCAGACTCCAGTGTGACGGATGCTGGCATGGAGGGCACATACCTGGTCCTCCACGGCCTTGTTACCCACCTTGGCACCCTTATGAGGTATATTGCCAGCACCTCATTTTGCTGATGAGGATAATGAGGCTCTGAGATGTTGAGTAACTTGCAGGGGTCAGACAGCTGGTAGGGGAAGCACCAGGGTTCAGATTGAGGTCTGACTCTGAAGGCTGTGTGCTTTCTCTTATTCAAAATTGCCTCTGAAACAGGAGGCAGGGCCAACAAGAAAGATGCAACTGTGGGAGCTCGGAAGCCGCCCCTCTGCTACCCCTGCCCATGCCCAGTCTTACATCGGGGCCCTGGCTGGAGCCATACCCCTGCCTGTGATGCCGTCTCTCCACGCTTCCTCCACAAAACCTTCCCCCCTTCTCCAGCCCACATGGCTTCTTCCTCACCTCGACTTTTCTCAGCTGGCCGTAATTATGTTCTCTTGTCGCTGCACTGGAAAAGTCCCACTAATGCTATAAGCCTGCACACTTCCAAAAGGCAGGAGTGTTGTATATGTGCTGAGCTAGGCTTGGTGGGAGATTCCTGTGCTCATAGCCTAGGAAGTTTGGTGTGAGCTGCTTCCTTCCCCCAACAAAACTACTTCTCTAACTCTCCTCTCTGGGAATCAGGGTGTTGTGAAACTCTGGCACCCACTCAACCTCGGGGGTCATGGGGAACCCACGAGCATGCCCACTGGAAGGCCAACTGGTCAAATGTCCTCATGTCAAATGTCCTTCTTGAGGGGTCTGTCTTCTTTGACCTCATGTACCTGTGAGAGGAGGTGGAGGACAGACCAGGGCATCAGCAGGTCTGAAGTAGTCCAGTAATCCCCATGTTTACTGAAGGAGGGGGCTAACATTGAAGCCATTTGAAAGTAGGTTTAGACAAAACCTAAAGGTTCCAAGGCCTTGACATCTAGCCCCTGTGACCTACCACTTAATCAAATGACCAAGGACATGTTAAGTGGGAGAAATGTGTAAATGTTTAGAGAGCAGTGAGTTGTGAGCTGTAAATGGCCCTGGCATGTTTATAAGAAATGAGCAGGCCAGAAAAGAAACCCCCATAGCTTTTTTTTTCCCTTGGGTAGAATTACCAAACTGATGGATGGAGGGAGTACTCTGATTGTTAAATATTTGGGCCTTGGGAGTCTTTTGATGTAGCACCTTGTGACAACTGCTTGCAAAGTGAGCTCAGACTAGCTTAAATTAGCTCAGGGCTGCATGTTTGGAAAAGGAAGCTAGAGGTTGGAGTAGACTCCCTCCATGGTTGTTTTCAGCTCTACTTCCAAGCGTTCAGGACTGTAGTAGTGGCAGTATCCAGCCTAGGCCAGATCAGGGCACCTGGGGAAGCGTTTGTCTCTGCTAATTTACCACCACGTATGGTACTCCCGTCTGGGCAAGTGTGGAGAAGGATCAGATCAAGGAAACTTATGATTCTCAATCAGGTATTGACATACATCCAGACCAATCAATCTCTCTTTCCATCTCCATCTGCTGTTATCCACCCTTCCCACAAGACTTCTCAGCAGCCAGCCACAATTGCTCCCTGGTCACTCTGCATGTCCCCCTCCCCTGCTGCCTCCAGTCCTTTCTGTCACCCACGGTTCCTTCAGTGGAGGATGCTCATGTGACCTCTCTCTAAATAGTCCTGCTTAAACCTTCAGGGGGCAAGCTCAAAATGGCATCTCTTCCTGGACCCGCCAGCTAGAAACAATCACAATCTCTTCTAAATGCCATGTAAGTCAATTTGATAGATCCAGAGTGAAAGTGGGAACCATCTTTGTTTTGTATTAGTTGGCTGGATGGGTGGAAAGATGGATGAGTAGACAGGTGAAGAAATGAATGGAAGGAAACATGGATAGAGGGATGAACGTAGTGTCTTCTGACTGAAAAACACTAGATTTCAGCTTTCTTAACCTCATCTGTAAATAGGACTAGTAGCAATAGCACCTATCTCATTCTGTGAGAATTAAATTGGAAGTGCTTGATGCCTGGGGGTGGATAAGTGTTAGCTATTGTTATTGTTGTTTTTGGAAATAACTTCATAACATGTTCAACCGTATGAAGAAATTATCCTTTTTAAGATTCTATATTAAAATTCAAAGATTCCTTGGGCTTGCATTTCCCCATCTAGACCCACTCCTTCATGTTGCTGATGAGGAAACTGAGTCCAAAAGAGGAAGGGTGAGACTTGCCTACACTCTCAGAGGTGGAGGCAGGCGTGGTGTCAAAGCACAATTTTCCAAAAGTTAGAAACAATGACTCGTACAAGCATCAAATGTGCACATGTCAAAAAGTGCATTTAGCTCCTTAATGAGGGAGTCAACAGGATAGCAAAGTGTAATTATACAGGTGCTGGAGAAAGAACATTGAAATAGGATTGCTAGATTAGAGACAAAACTAGTTGATGCCTTACAGGGCAGTAAAAGCATAAACTTTGGGATTATCTTCTCTACTGAACAGAAATCATTTGAATTTCTACTCGGCAAAACCCCACACGTGAGCATGCGACTTCATGGACTCTGAATCTTTAATGATAGTAAACAACAAGTCAAACAGAGGGGCTTTCCCGGAGGTAATTAAATATTCTTTGGGTGGGATGTTAAGCAAGTCCCCAAATATGACATTGAAAGGACATGCTGCCCTTCCTGTGCTTTAATCCTGATAATAGAACCAAGTCTTCTCACCAAACCCACTCCCTTTCCTTCCTCTTTCTGCTCTCCCCATACGTACATAGAGCTGGGGTCCTTGCTTCCATTTCATCATTGTTAAAATGAGGATCGTAGTACCTCCCTTGTGGGCTGGTTTTGCTCATTTATGGCTTGGCACTGGGCAGTGGCAGGGCAGAGGGTCACACAGTCCCGGCACTGCAGGAACTTGACAGCACTTAGAGAAGCCAACTTGTGCAGATAATTGCACAACCATTTAGCAATGGCTATGACAGGCAAGAGTGAAGTACTGTGGGAGCCCAGAGAGAGGGGTGACCTGGCAGGGTAAGGGAAGAGAAAGGGCCGAGACACGAATGTTAGATATGGAGTTTCCAAGCCCCATAGATCTGGTGGTGGGTGAAAAGGAGTAGAGACATGCTTGGCCAGGTGAACAGCATATGCAAAGGTATAGCGAATAAAAAGTAAGGTGCTTTTTATTTAGTGTGTATTTCTTGAGCTTCTATCGTGTGCTAAGTTCTGTGTTTGACCCTGGGATGTCTGGAGGGAGTGGAAGAGAAGGGGAGACTCATCAGTGAGGAGGAAAACAAGTCTTAGTCCTTTAGGAGTATTCCAGGACACTGGGGTCTTGGGTGCATCTGGGAGGATGGAAGGGAGATGGAGTGGAGTAGAGACAAAGGAAGCTGGAGAGACGGGAGAGCCCAGCCTTTAGCTGAGCGGTGACACAGATGATAACCCTTGACCAAACAATTCATCTTTGTCCAGAACTTTCTCTGTGCAAAGCCTGTGTCTGCCCTCTGGGGGAGGCAAATGAGTGTAGGCACGTGGTGAAGCTCTCAGGCTGGGGAAACAGGACACACTCACAGGGAAAGCTAACAATGTGCGATGGTGGGTGAGATAACTGGTTGCTCGAGGCTCTGGGGGATGGGGAGCTCTTTGTGGCTTGGGTGGTCAGGAAGAATTTCTGGAGAGGGGGTGTTCTAGATTGAGTTGGGTAAACAAGAGCAGAGAGGGCATTCTAGGCAGGATAACAGCTCCTGGCAGAGGGCTGGAAGCGGGAAGATTTTCCAGGGTTCCTGCGAGAAGAGTTTGAACAGGTCTGGCGGGCCCAGTGGTGAACACCTTGAGTGTCCAGTTGGTGAATGGAAAGTCGGTATTGTATTAGGGATTGAAAACTCAGATGCTGATAGGGGCTAGGAAAGTCATGCAATGAGGGAACTGGGGGTCTTGATCAGCAAAGTGAGAGACTTCCCAGCAGCCTTGGAGCTCTGGCTGACTGTGGCCATTTGGCTAGTTTGTGATTTTTCAGGGGAAGTCAGAAATCTGAGTTCTTGTGAAGTTTTCTGGCTTTTTACATGTTGTCAACTAAGTGAAAAAAAAAATTAAAATCATTCTCTGGATCAAGAAATAGATATGTGATCTGTGGGGCTCCGGCCTATGACTTCTCTATAGACAATGTGGTCACTGAAGGTCCTTACAGGCTTGGTGCCACAGGGCAGATGGTGGAGGGAAGATGGAGGTGCTGACCAAAAGAACTAAGCAGGGAGCAGCAGCATCACGGTCAGGGCCATGTGCAGTTGTGGCCAGGGGTCACAATTAATACTGAGCAGGGATCACCCTGACCAAGAACCACAGACTCAGAACAGAGGGAAACTAAAGGAAAGGGAACAAGGTGTCTGGTTCAGGGCTGAGTGAACAGCATGAATCCAGTTTTTTTCCTTGCTGTCTTTAGAGAAGCCTGGGTAGCGCTGGTCTGTACTTGTGAGAAGGGCACCCTTAAACCAGGTGGGCTTATTGGAATGGCTCAATGTCTTCTTATAGTGGCACTGTAAAGAGAGCACTGGACTGGGAGTCGGGAGATCAGGCTTATGGAAGTCATTGCTGTTTACTGAGTATCCACTGTGTGTCGGGTACTCGGTGCATCTTCTCACTAATTCTCCTAATTCCCTAAGCTTCCCTGTGAAGTAGAGAACACTGACTGTACTTGTTCAAGGTCAAAGTCACAGAGCTGATCAATGGCAAGGCTAGTATTGGAATTCAAGTCAGTTAGATCCAAAGGCCAGGTCCTTCCCCGTGGACCCTACTACTGCTCTGGCTCGTGCTGAGTCCCTCCCCATGCTCCATGTCCAGCACCGTGTCACCTTGGTTGGTCACTTCCACCTTCTCACTGAAGAGCAAGAGAGGAAACCACAGGGCTTGCCTGGTCCAACCTCAGCATGCTGTGATTCTGTAATTGAGGCATTTGTTTGTTGGGACTTTATGATCTAAAGGTCTTGAATGTTCAGCTTTAAACAAGGAGCTAGGATTCAGAGATGTGTCATCCTCAGATAGGCAGTGGTGGCAGTGTTGAGAATGAACTTGGCAGACCTGCAGGAAAGGATGTGTTCTCATCATTCTCAGAAGGGCTTTTTGTAGGAAATAGGTACATGGATGTCTAAAAAATAGGCATTCCAGAACGGCGGTCACTGAGGCTCCAACCTAGGGGCTTAGAATGCAGCTTTTGCTGTTTTCATATCTTTCTGCCCTTCTGTCCTCTGTGAATGTTCACAAACCCCGCAGAGGACCTGCAGCTTCAAAGAGAAATATTTTTGATGTGTTGAGTCTATTTTTGGCTGGCTGGGGTTGGTGCACATCCAAAATGAAAGCATTAAGTTTTACATCCATTTTATCTATATCAGCTACTCTCTCCCCCAAATCCCTTAAAAAATAGAAACAGAGCTGTCTTCAGGCAACATTCAGTTGGTTCATATTTTGGGGGCCAATATGTCATGCCTCACCTCGCCATAGCTGACATGCATTTAACATTTCCACGGAGCCACAGAAAAAAACACAGGAAAACTTGCACTTGCCCTTAGAGATTAGAGGATGGTTTTTCTTTTAAATGTGGAGCTGTTTCTCTGACTCAGCAGGGGAATGAGGTGGATATGAAGGCAAAAGATGTCCTCTTGCCATGAAACAAGTATTTTGGGTCGTGGATCTTATTGATTAGACTTATGCAATTGGACATTTCTCTTGTGCACACACGTTCTCTCTCTCCCCTATCTCCTACTGCCTCAATAATTTCCAGAGAGACTTCTGAAGACAGAGGCAGCCAGAAGATGGGCTTCTGGAATCTTGCATCAGTTCCTGGATTGGCTGGGGAAAGGAAATCCTCAAGTATAGGAGATGTCTTGGAGCAACAGAGGGAGTTTGGTAAATCTGTGTATCAAAATTGCTCCTTAAAAATTCTCAGTGAGGTAACTCTTGTCCTTAGGTGATTCTAATGTGCAATGGGGTTGAGAAGCAATGAACCGGGGGCCTTAATCAGACTGACTTAATGAGCATGGGGCCAGAGCCATGGAGCCCAGATTCTCATAAGCCCTTGTCTGAGTCTAGCCTAGGGTTTCACACCTAGCTGCCACTTAGAATCACCTGGAGAACTTGGAAGATTCTAGTGCCTAAGATTCTTATTCAGTTGGTCTAGGTGGGACACAAACATCCATATTTTTTAACTTTTCCCAGATGACTTCACTGTGATTTCCACTCTAGAACGGTGTGCCTCTCAAACTGTAACGTGCAGAAGAGTTAGTGGGGATCTTGTTAGAATGAAGATTCTGAAGACCTGAATAAATGGCAAGATGTATCATGTTCATGGACTGGAAGACTCATCAGTAAAGGTGTCAGTTCTCCCCAAGTTTCTCTGTAGATTTAATGTATTTCCAATCAAGATCTAAGCAGGACTTCTTGTAGATATAAATAAGCCAATTTTTAAAATTTATGTAGAAAGGCAAAGTAGCTACAACAGCTAAAATAATTTTTGAAAAAGAGTATATTTGGAGGAATCACGTTACCTGATTTTAAGACTTATAAACTATAGTAGTCAAGAGAATGTGGTATTGGCAAAGAAATAGACACAGAGGTCAATAGAGCAGAATAGAGTCCAGAAATAGACCCACAACAAATATGGCAATTGCTTTTTGACCGAGGTGCAAAAGTAACTGAATGAAGAATAGACAATTTTTTCCACAAATGGAGTTGAAACAATTGAACATCCAAAGGCAAAAAAACCCTCACCTGTACCTAAACTTCACACTCATACAAAAGTTTACTCAAAATGGACCGCAGATATAAATGTAAAACTATAAAACTTTTAGAAGAAAATGTAGGAGAAAATCTTTGTGACCCATGGTGAGGCAAAGAGTTCTTAGACGCAATACCACAAAGACGATCCATGAAAGAATAATGCATCAATTGGACTTCATCAGAGTTAAAAACTTTTGCTCTGTGAAAGACACTACTTTGAGAATGAAAAGGCATGCTACATACCTCGAGAAAATATTTGAAAATCACACATCTCACAGGGGACTTTGTATAGCTAGGATATATGAAAAACTATCAAAATTCAATAGTAAGAAAACAGCCCAATTCAAAAATGGGCAAAAGACTTGAACAAATACTTCATCAACTGTCAGTGTCTGACAGTTGGCAAAGTGCTCCCTTGTAACTAACTCCACAAGTTAGGAGAATCCTAAGGAAGATACCTGGAATTATTCACCTCAGCACAGTCTTTCAGAGTTTTATTCTTTTCTCAAAGCTATTATGTATTATTCTCTTCAGACATTCTACATTTATGTGGGATGCTCGGTAAGGATTCTTCTCTGCATCTTCAGGCAGTATCACTGAGACCCTGGTAAGTTAAAGTTATAGAGGACTGTTAGTGAAAGAGCAAGGAGGAAGTTGGTATCTTACCCACCAGAGTGCCCAGGAGCCTGCTGAAGGCATGTTGAGTGGCCTGAACCAGCACGGAGCACAAAGCACAGGGAATAGGTTCTCAGGATTCTTGTAGGGAGTCTGCTGCAAGCTCACACATGAGGGTGAAGATAGCAGTATAAGAGGCTGGATGGAAGTAGAGTAAAGAGCAGGAGGGAGGAAAAGAAGAGCAGAAGCAAAATGTGGCTGTCAAGTGCAGGTTCAAATATATAGTGAAGGACCGAGGGTGCGCACCTTTGACAAATGGCGAGTCTGCGGGAAGCCATACCTCCTCCTAATTACTTTTCCTCTGCCTCCAACCAATGGAGGTTGGGCATGAAAGTTCCAGGGTTGAATGGTAGGCTCTTTAGAATCAGAATATCTGGGCTTCAGTCCTGCTTCAGCTGACAGCTACCTTGTTGAGGCTTCTTGAACAATCAATTAATGCCTCCGGAAGGTCCCTGGAAAGGGTATCTGGGTTGCTCTAGGTTTGGGAGTGGAAGATGTCCATGGACAATTACCATTGTCTGCCCTGGAGTTGGTTGTGGTGCTTTTGAGTGAGGCAGCAAGAGGAGCCAGGGGACCTCCAGGGCAAGGTGCACTATTTTGTAGGTTGGCGTTTGAGGTGTGAAGTTGTGATGCCTCTCTCATTTGCTCCAAGAGCCACTGTCCTCAGTTGTGCTTTAGTTAATAACCTCAGTTGATTCTTCTGTGCAGATGGGTCTTGCGCCTCAATTTTCTTGACAGTTACTCCTCAACAGGACCCTCATTGCTGCATACAACCTCAATTAATCCTTAGTTAAAATGCCAAGAGACTGAAAGGCTGTTTGCCCTTGTTCCTCTTGTTCCCTCTGAGCAGATTGGATTTTCTGCAGCTCGGTTGGAAAAGGAGTCAGCTTTGAAAGCAGTTCAGATTTTAGCCCAGTTCCTATTTATTTATAGCCCAAGTTATTTCTGCAACTGCTGTCAAAGTGAAAATTCTGTTTAATCCGAGGCAGGTAAACCTGCCAATTCCATTTTATTACCTAAGCAGCCTTCTCTGCTGTGGTGAAGGAATGATGCCATGTTGGGTCTGGTCCTGGCTGCCAGTGGATTGGGGACCAACACAGTTAAGTCCTGCTCCCCATTCAGTTCTGGGTGCCCAGGTTATTGCCACTTATGTCATTTGGTGGGAAAAGTAAGAAGTTATGAGCCAAAGGTTCCTATTCTGGTTTGGCTGCTTGCTGGCACCATGACTTGGAAAAGTTACTTAGCTTCTTGGAGTCAGGATTTACTCATTGTAAAATGACAGTATTACTAACTACAAATATAAAAGAGCTAATGTAAGCCTCCAGCACAGTGTTTGGTAGGCAGTGGTTTCTTAATTCATGGTTTGTGGAAGCTCTTTGAATGAATGAAGTCTGACATTGGAGAGTTGAATGAAGAAATGAACACATTTGTTCAGCAACAATTTGTTGAGAATCTGCTAGGCGTGAGACAGTATACAAGCTGGTGGAGAAAATTATTGTCCCTGGTTTCACAGAGCTTACATGATGGGGAAGGAGAGGACAGTGAATACAGAAATGTATAATCACGCATATTAAGTCTGGTTTTAAAAGACCTGGAAGGGAGAAAGGGGTGGGAATAACTTGCCTAGGGGAGTAGTCAGGGGAGTTATCTTTGAGCAGGCAGCATTTGAGCTGAGACCAGAAAGGGGGGTGGGGATTAACTGAGCAGAGAGGAGGAAGAGCATCTATCCACTCCTAAGGCAAGAAACAGCTACACATATGCAAGGAAGGAAAAATAAGGCCAAGGAGGCTGAAGTATGGTGAGCAAGGAGGGGTCTGACAGAAAGGAGGCTGGAGAGACAGGCAAGAGCATGTGAGCCTTGCAGGCCATAGGAAGTATTTTGCATCTTATCCTGGGCACCACCAAAAGCCATCAAAGGGTTTTAAGCAAGGACATAATGTAATTCTATTTATTAGGACCAGATGAAGTTGAATTGAATAAAAGATTACTAAGAGTACAAATGCCATTTTTATGGGAAGAGCTGTGCACTCAGCCCTGAGGTTCTGGCATAAAGCAAGGTTGCTGTTGATGATTGTCTTTGGTTCTTCCTGACTCTGGTCCCTGCTGTGGAGCTGGGGACAGGCTCATAGATGCTGCAGCCTCTGGGGTCCATGAGGTTCTGCTCGTCTGAAGCTGTAGACTTTCCCATGACCTGGGCCTATTACACCTTTAGTTCTGAGAATCCCCAGGAGTGGGAATCCAGAAAACGTCAGCTGCGTGGCCTGAACTGGAACTCCAACTTGATGATTTAATTCCACTATTGATTGGAAGAAGAATAGTGAAGCTGTGATGTCAGCTGAAATAAACTGGGTTGAGGAGGCACACCATGTATTTTTCAGAAAAAAAATTCTTAAGAAACTCAAACTCCCCATTGGGAGATGGTTCATGCTAAGCCAGCCGTGTCTCTCTCCTTCCACCTACCAGAGGACCCTAAGCACTTTGAAAGTCCCCTCTTCAGCCTCATCTGTGGAGTGGCCTGGTCTAGAGAGCAGCAGGGACCCTTTCCAGTGTTCCTCCTCTTTATACAAGCAAGAGTCTTGGGAGAGATTCATCAGAGGTCCCTTTGACTGATGCGTGTCTTTTTATAAGCTAACCCTGCAGGGGAGAGTCCCTTCTAGGAAGAGGCTATGGCAGAGCAAGATAAGGGAAACTCAGGAAGACAGGCTGCAGCTCCCACGTCCTGCAAGGCTGCAGCTGCCCTGTAAGCTGGGTAGTCAGGGCTGAGGCAGGGCATCAGGCAAGGTCCACCCAAAGAGCATCTTGCATTTATTGAGAGCCCACTACCTTTGGGGCTCTGCCCATTCCTCATACCATCCTGTTTACTCTTCCTAGTGATGCTCTGCTTTTTAGATGGAGCCAGTGAGGCTTGGAGTGGTTACGTACAGTGCCCAAAGGCATAAGGGCAAGAAGAGGTTGATATAGACTGAATTTTTCTGTCACCCCAAATTCATATGTTGAAACCTAATCTCTAATATGATGGTATTTGGAAGTGGGACCTTTGGGAGGTGATTAGGTCATGAAGGCGCAGCTGTCATGGGATCAGTGCCCTTCTAAAAGGTCTCAGACAGCTCCCTCACCCCTTCTATCATGTGAGGACATGGGGAGAAGACAGCCATCTATGAACAAGGAGGCGGGTTCTCACCAGACACTGAATCTGCCGGGGCCTTGATCTCGGACTCCACAGCCTCCAGAACTGTGAGAAATAAATGTGTGTTGTTTAAGCCACCCAATCTATGGTATTTTTGTCATCACAGCCCAAATGGACTAAAACATCGGTAGGACTGGATTTGAATGCAAATCTTTCTGGCTCTGTCCGCATTGTCTCACAGCCTATCCCAATTTCCTCCGTGTGTGTGTGTGTGTGTGTGTGTGTGTGTGTGTGTGTGTGAGGGAGAGGGTCAGTGATGTTCTCCTCTCAAGCATGTGTCCTAGAGCTAAGCCATTGTCTTTAGGGGGGCAGCAATGAAGGGGCACTGGCTTCGGAGGGTCCCAGTGTTGGCTCTGGACGGTCGGCTGGCAATCATTTCCTCCTCTGTGAGGCAGGGTCAGTGTGCCTGCCTTGCTGGCCTGCCCTCTGCCAGCCTGCTGTGAGCCTGAGTGAGATAGTGGATGTGAAATGTCTTGGGAGGACAGAGTGCAGGAGAGGAGGCCAAGGTGTTAATGGGCAGCCAGGACTGCAGCTGCCTGCTGAGGGAGACCCTGGGCCTGGATCAACTCAGTTCTGAGAGGATGGAGAATTGGGCCATGGTTTGCCTTGGCTGGGTCAGAAACAGTATTTCCTGAGCCACATTACCAGCTTCCATTTGAATGGCCGAGGAAGTGCCTGGGTGTACTTCTCCCTGCCTGGCTGTGGGTGTAGACACACTCATCCCTTGTCTTAGAGCCCAGCACTAGCCAGGGGCAGCTCTTGACTCACAAGATGGACGATGCAGACTAGCCAGAAAGGCCCTTGGGCTACTCCCAGCTGGAGTCAGTACTCCTGTTGGCAGCCAATGACCTGGACCACCACCCCTCCCCAGCTCTCCTCCTACTTCTGCTCTCACCTCCTCCTTGCAATTACTCTGCAGTTGCAGTGGGAGGTTGTGGAGCAGTTAGGTGGAAACATGCTTCCTATTGCCTCCAATCTTGGAGCTCTCGGAATCTCATTGGTTCTAGTGCTCTCCTGCCCTGTCTGTCTGTTCTTTGCTAAAAGCACATCCAGACACCAGCCAGTCACCTTGTTGCTGGGGGGAAAATGGAACCCCAGGCAAGTGGCACAGTGGCCTCCCTGGGAGGAAAGTCTCATGTTTGGGAGCACACACTGGGACTCCTCTAGGCCTGTTATACTTTAGGGCCCCCCTTCTCATTCTTGTCTGCCAGAGCAAAGGGCTCTGGATTCAGAATTGGGAATTCAGGCCTGGGGCCTGGTCTGAGATCTATCTAACTTTCATGATGATAATGATGATGATGATAGCAATACTTAATACTTAATATTACTTAATACTTAATATTTTAGTTAAAATAGCTATCTTTCACCAATGGCCTATTTAGTGCCAGAGAAATAGACCTCATTACATTTAGTCCTAACAATATTTCTGAAAGACAGGCATTTTAGTTGTTTTACAGATAAGAAAATTAATGCCCAGAGAGGTTAAATGACTTGCCCAGAGGTAAACAACTGGAAGATTACTAAACTGAGCTTTGCACCCATATCTCCATGACTATAAAGCCTAACTCTGTTCACTGACACACTCTGACACGTGACTTCAGAGAGCCCCAGGATCACTTACTCAGAGGCCCCGCCAGAGCTGGTGGGGCTCCAGATCATTCCAGCTCCCTCACCTTGGCAGTGATGATGCTGTGCCCTGGCTCCTTAGTTCCTGCCTCCTGCCCTCCATGCGACTTGCAGAGAGCCCAGCTATCTGAGCAAGTCTTCGCTAGGCTGGATGCTTTGGAAAGTCCCGGGCAGTGAAGGAAACTCAAAGCGGCTTGACTCAGCTTCTCCCCTGAGTTTCCTTTTGGAGGCCTGAGAAACACCTCTCGGAAGTGGATGGGAAGAGGAGAAGTGAGTAAAACTGGAACAAGAAGACAGAAGACCTTGGATGTGCAGAGGATGTTCATCTCCCCAGGTGCTCAGGGAAGCACTTAGCTTCAGAGTGCCCTGAGGAGGGATTGCACCCCCTGGCACCACAGAGGTCAAAGGGGAGTGAGACTCTGCTAGCCTTGACTCTCTACTTTGCTGAGACAACCAGAGACCAGAACAAGGAGGGCTTCCCCAGGCTGGACATAGCCTCACACTCCACCAGGGGCCAGGCCACCCCATCCCTGGGAGGGCTGGGAAGCCCAGCAGCTCTCTGGCCCCTGGGCCCACAGAGTAGACAGTTCTTGGAAGCCGTCCTCTCTATCTGCATTGGCTCTCCTGCTTCTCCCTAGGCTCTTATCCTTCCTTGAAGGCCCACTCGTCACCTGCTCTGGGAAGCCTTCCCTGGCTGCCCCAGAATCATGGCTCCAGACCTCATTCTAGAACATCTATTGCATTGTAGTCTACTTACCACTTTATATACTTTTCTTCCTTTTCTCCAAGACAAGACCATGAACTCTTTTGAGCCTGGGATGGTCTCTTTTTCTGTGCATACTCAGTTCCATGAAATATTTAAAATATTGTTGTCAGGGTGGGCCCTGTGGCCCAGTGGTTACGTTTGTGTGCTCTGCTTCGGTGGCCTGGGGTTTCTCTGGTTTGGCTCCTGGGAGCAGATATGGCACCTCTCATCAGGCCATGCTGAAGTGGCATCCCACATAGCACAGCCAGAGGGACCTACAACTAGAATATACAACTATATACTGGGGGGCTTTGCGGGGAAGAAGAAGAAGAAAAAAAACGAAAAAGAAGAAGATTGGCAACAGTTGTTAGCTCAGGTGCCAATCTTTAAAAAAAAAAAATACCAGTGGCATAATTTAACATACACAATGAGTTTCTCCTCTTGTATGTTTAGATCAGTTTATCCTCCCTTTCTTTGTAGTTGCTATTAATTATTCTTATTCTCACTTTGCTCTGCCTAGTTGTTTCTTTTTTACAGCTTTGCTTCTCGCTGCCTTTCCCTCATTGGCCTGTATCTGTTTTTTCAGCAAATAGTCATTGAGCACCCACTATCTGTCAGACACTGTTTTAGGTGCTGGGAGTACAGAAGTGAACAAAATATTGATTAGCTCATGCAATTGAAAGTACAGAATTAGGGCCAGCTTGGGGTGAGGCTCGATCTGTTGGCTCAACAATGTCACTTCTGGAGCTGACATCCCCGTGGGAGTTCCCTTTGTGGGTTAAGTAATTGGGGACCATTTCCTGGACAAGCCTCAAGTTTATCTTGAATGAGTAGTTCATCTGGTAATGAATGAGGGCACCCAGGCTTACACACTTGTTCCTGGAGTTGGAGCCTCCTTCTAAGGTTTCATAATGAGAACATGCTTTTTTTAGGGGAGCAGGTGTGTAGTAGATTCTGGACTCCTACGTGGCTGTCTTCTGATTATTCCCAGAGAACTGCACCTCTCCGATCTGGTTTAGCTAGGGCTGTTTTTGTCACCCCCACAGGGCTGCGTTATTTGTTCCTGGAGCAGAGAGACATCTGTCATCCTTGCTGAGACTTGACAGATGCCACATTCAAGTAAGTGGCATCCGTTTAAACACACACACAGCAGCAGTAGCTCTGTTATTGCCACCCTGGCTCAGACACTGCACCCTTGTTTTCCCATCCTGTGGCCTGCCCTTCCTCCTGCTGGGCACAACCTCCTGCGCTTCCCTGCCAACCTGTGTTTCCACTCTGCAGGTACAGAACCAACAGTACCTGTGTGTGCTATGACACTCAGCAGACTTGAGCAAGAGGGTTTGAGCCTATGAGATGCAAAGGAGTGTCCCACTGCAGAACTGTAGATTGTAAGTGCCTGCTGGGCAGTGAGCACAGCCCCACTTCTCTGAGCTGGAGCAGGATTTGGATGGTTAATTGGAGCACATGGGAAAAGCAGACAGGACGTTAGCTCCTTTGGGATATGAGTGGGTCTTCCTATGGGAAGGGCTTCACTTGGCCCTGTTCTCTTTGGGAGAGAGAGCTTGGGGAAATGGTATGGACACACAAAAAATGGAGCTCACTTTTAGTGTTAAGGGGAAACTGAGGATGCTCTGCCCGTATTATAAGAGAGGGAAGGCTTGACTGAGGATGACTTCTAAAGCATAAAATCATCCTAGTTTTTGATACTTTATCACTCCCTCCCTATCCTAGCAGTAATAATCCTGAAACAAGTTTGTGGACTTGATATGGAAAAGGTTGGGTTGAGTGTAGGGAGAGTAGGGAATATCTTCCTCCTTGGCAGGCTCCTGGAGGGAGAGGGTAGCCTGGGGGAAGATGCTGGAGGGCCAGGTCCCTGGGGCCTTTGAGAGAAAAAGGAAGAGGTGAGTCCAGGCATCGCGGGGATAATCATTTGTTAGGTCCTAGGCAGTGTCCTGGTGTCCTGTCCCAGATGGGAGGGTGGGGGAGATATCAACCCATAGATAACATCCTGCTCTGGTGGTTGGGCATGGGAAATGGGGGAAGGAGACTGTTAAATATATTTAACCAGTTCTACTACAGATAAGTTGATAAGTCCTACTGTTTACTATGAATGCTTATAAAAGACCACTAGTTGAAGAAGACTGGTGGAATCCTGGAGGGACTCAGATTCTCAGCTGATCTTCAACTGTTCCTCCTTAAACCCTCCTCTTTCACAGAGCCCTTCGACTTATATATTTTTCTTATATTTTGCTTGTGCTTAAATATTTTCTTTGGAAAAAGTCATCAGGAGCTAAAATGTTTCTTTATATCCTGGATCAGATTATCTGCAAGCTCCCTCTGACTCTAAGCTGGTTTTGTGACTTGGTGTCCCAAAGACCCCAGCCCGCTTCACCTTATCTTGCTTTTTATTTTTAAGCTCCTCTTTCTTTCTTAAGCTGACATTTGAATCCCTAGGTTGTTCTTTCTACATTTCCCCAAATTATATTTGTGACTAATCCTCTTCACATTGTTTTAAGTAATGAAGAGAATCTGAATCTGGCAGTAAAACTGAAAGCCTTCTTTATAACTATGGAAGTTTCTGGAATCTATAAAACATCAGTTTATATACAGGAAACTATAGTTTAAGAAATACTAGCTTTTCTCTTAATTTAAGTGACTGCATCTCATGGGAAATGTAATTTTTAAAATAAGTCACATATTCCAATAAAGAGGAAAACTCTGCTAGATAAACAATGAAGATGTGTGCTTAAAAAATGATTCTTTATTCTGCTTAACAACAAAAAAACAAACAACCCGATCAAAAAATGGGCAGAGGACATGAACAGACATTTCTCAAAAGAAGATATGAATATGGCCAAGAGACACATGAAAAGATGTTCATCATCGCTAATCATCAGGGAAATGCAAATCAAAACTACACTAAGATATCACCTTACACCCGTTAGATTGGCAAAAACTTCCAAAACCAAGAGCGACAAATGTTGGAGAGGTTGTGGAGAAAAAGGAACCCTCATACACTGTTGGTGGGAATGCAAACTGGTACAGCCACTATGGAAAACAGTATGGAGATTTCTCAAAAAGTTAAAAATAGAAATACCCTATGACCCAGCCATCCCATTACTGGGTATCTATCCTAAGAACCTGAAATCAGAAATCTCAAGAGTCCGTTGCACCCCTATGTTCATCGCAGCATTATTTACAATAGCCAAGACGTGGAACCAACCTACATGCCCAGAAACTGATGATTGGATAAAGAAGATGTGGTATATATACACAATGGAATACTACTCAGCCATAAAAAAAGACAAAATTGGCCCATTCACAACAACGTGGATGGACCTCGAGGGTATTATGTTAAGCGAAATAAGCCAGTCAGAGAAAGACGAACTCTATATGACTCCACTCATAGGTGGAAGTTAGTATATTGATAAGGAGATCTGATCGGTGGTTATCAGGGAAAAGGGGGGGTGGGGGGAGGGCACAAAGTGGGAAGTGGTGTACCCACAACATGACTAACAAAAATGTACAACTGAAATCTCACAAGGTTGTAATCTATCATAACATTAAAAAAAAAAAAAAGAAAGATTCTTTATTCAGCTAGAGAGGCACCAGGGGAATAGAGGAAGGGAAAAAGTCTGAATGGAATCTATAAGACCATATTTTGAGATTGAGGCTGAATGTATCATCTGTCCTTCTCAGTGGATTCTCCCCAGGCAGAGCCTCTCCTGGGCCCTCCCTGTCCTGGCTTTAGCAGAGGAGGCTGCCGGAATACTCCCAGAGCTCAGGAGTGTCAGGGGTAAAGCCAGGATCGGTTAAGGGATGGAAAGCCTCACCAGGGTGAGAGCCTGTATCATCCGGGATTTTTTTGTATACAAATGAGAGAAATCTGGTTCAAGCGGCTTAAGTGCAAACAAAGGCAAAACACAAACAGAGGAAGAGTGGGGAGGGATCGGATGATGCTGGGAACTGAAAAGCCCAGGAAGTTAGGTTTGGCTTCCGACTTAGCTAACTCCAGGCACTTGAATGATGTCTTTAAGTCTCATCATGCCTGGCTCCCTCCATTTCTCCTTCCCTCTCACATGTCTGCTTCTGTGTTGGTTTTATACTTCAGCAGGCTTCCTCCTTGTGGGGTCCCACAACAGAATAAAATACGTATTATATTCGCTTCTAACCCTTAGCTCTCAGTGGAAAGACAACTTGTCTTTTAGATAAGAAGTTCCAGCAAAAGTCCCAGAGCTGACTCTCATCGGAACAGGTTTGTTCACATGCTCATGCCTGAACCAGTCATCATGGCTGTGAAGATGAGCCTGGTGCTCTTAATGGGCAAACCTGGTGGATACCCATTCCTGGAGCTGGAAGGCAGAGGTGGGGCCTTTCTAAGATTGAGAGTGAGGAAGAGTTTTGTTATCAGAAGGGTCAGTGGATGCTAGGCAGGTAAAGACAATAGCTATTCACTGTTATATGTTGCTCAGGTAGATTTGAGGGGCCAGGCCTGGGGTGACCCATGTTTGTCAACTGATACTGTTTGGTGATTTCTTCCTGTTTGATTTTCTGCAAAGTACCTCAGTTGTTGGCATGGTATTCCTGCCATCCTGATCCTACATGCTGAAAGGTCACGCAAAGCCTAATTTACCAACTTCGATCTGATCTAGAAGGCAAGGCAAACTCTGTGCTCACACTTCCTTCCCGATTACAGAGTAAAGAAACCACTTCTATCCTCTAGGCTTAATGTTAATTTTTGGCCATCAATTGAAAGCTGATGGCTGTTGGAGATTTAAAAAATTACCTATATATCTATCTTTCTATCTATTTAATTTTACTATCTGACTGACTTAATTTTATCAATTGAACAAATTTTTATGAAATACCTCAGCTGCCTGTTATTGAGTACTTACTCTGTACCAAGAAGTTACATGCCTTATAATGTTAAGTCATATTTTGACAACAACCCCATGAGATACATGATTAGCCGTATTTTACAGGAGAGGAAACAGGGTCAGAGTGTTACGTGACTTGTCAGAGGCTGTGCAGCCTGGAGCACCCTGTGTGCTTATGTGTTTGTGCTGGGTTTGATACATATAGGGATGCATAAGACATGTTCTGTGCCCTTGAGCAGTGTGTAATTGCTGTGTGTTTATAGTTACATAAAACAATGAGTAATATACTTCTACTGGAATAAAAAATAGAACAGAAGGAAATGATTAATTTTGCCTGAGTGCAGTCTAGAAGGAAGGAAGGGACATTTGAGCTAGCCTTTGATGAGTGAGTAGGAGTTTCCCACATGGCTATAGTGCAGAGGGAATTTGTTCTTTAGCTGAGTAATGCATGAGTTCTGTATAAGAGGGAGCTGCCAGTCTCAGGGGATGTAGTATCACCTTGGGCTCTGCCTTCTCATTTTACTGTATGGCCTAAGTGATATGTATTTGTATTAGTTCAGATGCTTTAATTTGCAAAGAACAGAAACTCCAACATGAGCTGGCTTAAACAATAAAGGGGATTTATTGTCTCATCTAATTTAAAAGCACAAAATTAGGGCTGGCTTAGGGCGAGGCTTGATCCGTTGGCTCAATAATATCACCAAGGGTCTGGCTTCTTTCCCTCTCTCTGTTCTGTCTTTTGCTGTGGTGTTTTCATCAAAGCCTGGCTCCTTTTAGAGCCCTAAGATGGCTGACAGAGCTCCTGGGGCTAGATGCTTCTTTTGTCATGCCCATAAGGAAGGATAGGTGGTTTTGTCCCAGCATTCCCAGCCAAAGACCTGAGAGTCACTCTGATTGGAATGGCTTAGTCACAGGCTCAACCCTTGTTGCCAGGGGACAGAGTACATTGATGGAGTCAGTTTCCCTAGAACCACATGGATTCCCAAATGGAATTTTTTTTTTCTTTTTTCCCAAATGGAATTTTTGAGGACTGATGGAAGGAGGAACTGGACAATGGATGCTGAGAAGGCACCGAAGAAATGTTTATTACAGCACTCAAGTTTGTATACTCTCTCTTTTGAGTGTAAAGGTGGTATACACTCAGTGCACATAACCTTTGGTGCTCAGTCTGTGGCACCTCAAACTCTAGGCTTGACCTTGGGCAGTCCAGCCATTGAATTACCTTTTTTCTCTGTGTCGTCTCTTCCTAGTTTGTCCTTTGGACAAGCTTGCTTTGACTTTGTCTACGGACACCCACTCTCTGTTAGTATATGATGAATTTTGTGGACAGACAAGGGTGCTCTGGGCACAATGACATAAATATCACTCAGAATGGTCTAAAACTTTATAGCAACTAATTTCTTAGGCCTTTCACAGAGCTGCTTTCTTCAAAGAGGGTAAAAATCTGACACGGCATTTTCTAAAACTCTTTCTAATCACCAAGACCACTACTTTAGCTAAATGTATTCTCAGTTATGGAATAGCAAACAAAGGGGCTTCCCAAGATGTTTTGCAGGATGAGAGGAAGAAATATGCAAGGCCATTAGCCAGAGGTGGCAAATCCTATGTGGATCTAACTGAGGTAAGGTGGCTCTAGGAAAGGCTGAGTAGTTGGAGGCAGGCAGACCTGGATTTCAAGTCCTGGTTCTGTCACTTTTTAAGAGGCAGAATGCCATGGGGGCGAAGAATACAGACTGTAGTCGGATGATTTGTATCTAAGTCCTAGCTCTACTGCTTATGAGCTGTGCCTGGGTTCAGTCCCAGCTCTACCATTTACTAGACCTGGATCAGGAAACGGTCATCAAGTCTGAATCTTCCACTCAGGGGATGGTTTTCTGAGGTTTCCTCTCGTCATTTGGCCTTCCAATTTAGTTGGGAGGGTGATGACTGTCACCTGACCTCCTTGGCTGTAATTGTTTCATCCGTAAAATATGGATATGAATAATATCCACATTATAGCGTTGTTGTAAGGATTAAATGAGTTAATATGTGGAAAACACTTGGAAAAGCATCTAGCAGGCACTAACAGTGCAGATCTTGTAGGGTTGCTGTAAGCCTTCGAGACATTGGATATATATTGTCTGGCATATAGCAGACACCTGATAAATGTTAGCCATTATAATTATAATTATGTTGATCAAGTGCTTAATAATAACGTGAGTCATCTAAATAGAGCTTTGTCATTTCTGGAGTGCTTGCTGCCAAAATTGCCCCCTGGATCTCACCACTGCTCAATGATAGGGTTCCTTCTCCTGTCCAGTGGCTCTCAGGGGACGGTTGAGTGCCTTTCCAGGGCGTCATGGCCAGGTGGTCACTATCAGGACCAGGACAGAACTCACGGGGAGAAGCTTCCCAGGCCAGGGCTCGTTTCACACCCCCCTTCCTTAATCCCTGGGGCTTCCCAGCCATTTGTCATAGGCTCGTTTGAAATGCATGTGGTTCTCATCTGTAATATCCTGATTGTCCCATTAATCTCCTTTAAGCTTCATGAAAAATACAAAGGGCCAGATCAGGAAATAGTCACCAAGTCCTAATTTTGCATTCAGGGGATTGTTTTCTGTGGACGTGAAGAGACTGATGTTTCCCATTTGGTGTTTGGTTTTCCAGCTAAGTCGGGGTGATCTGTTGCCTTCTGAATTATCAACCAGTTTACAAAGTTGTGTCTATATTTTGCCTCTAATGTGTCTGTATTTTTTGTTGTTCTCTGTCTGCAAGTGCTCTTCCTCCTAATGGATGTTGAGCTATACTGCCCAGAGGGAGGTGCTAAGGAAATTCCTTTGGATAAGACCTTAGAGCAGCAAGAAGCCTAGAACTTCCAGTCACCCACCCTGTGCATATTCCTTAGACCCTGACCACAGATCAGTGTTTACTACAGAAAGAGCAGTGTTTGTTTTGTTAAAACACACACACACACACAGACACACACTCCCAAGTCTTGACTTATAGATTAATTCACTGTTGGATATGGTAACTAGCCATGTGTAGCTATTTAAATTTAAATGAAATCACAAGTTCAGCTCCTCAGTCTCATTAGTGCTCAAAAGCCAGATGTGGCTAGTGGCAACCATATTGGATAGCACAGATAGAGAACATTTCCATCAGTGGAGAAAGTTGTGTTGTAGAGGTTTTCCATAAAGGAGAAAGGGAGAGGGCCCTGGCACATGAGTGTCAGGGTTTAGCTACATGGCACTGCAGACCAACAAATATTAAGTATTCCTCTTTCATAACTCTTTGCGTATATTTGCCCTGCAATTTCCAAGGACCCATATGTCAGGAGAAATAAGAGACTATTGTTCCCTGATCTAACACAAGCATTCAATGAAAATAGGATTTTTTTTTTATGTTGTAGAGAGATATAAATGCATATTTTGTTACCTAATGTGAACAATGAACTTGGACAACATATTTCATATGTTTCATTCTGTGGTGGCTGGCCTTGTGTGACCAGAAAGCAGTGTAGAGCCTTGCTTATATTAGAGAGGGGAGGTTCAGGAAGACTGTTTGTGGACATTGCCTGACAAATCGAGCACCGGTCAAACACTTTTCAATATTCCTCTACAGTCTGAACTTTAAAATTTCTGGCTGTGGACCACTGTGGTGGGCACATCTGCTTGTGGACAACCCAGTCTACTAATTTGTTTCCAAAAAGCACACATGGAATGACTGGAAGAACAGACTGCTTTGAATAATATCAGGTTGGTGTTTGCTGTTGTTTTGTTACTATCAGTAGATTACTCAATAGTACCAGATCCAAAGAGATGGGAATCATTGCACGAACATTGTAAAAAATCTGTGGACCTCTTGGGGATCCTCCAGACCTGGTTTTGGGAATGACTGTTTTAATCAGTTTGCAGAATTTAATTCACATACTCAGACAAGGGTTCTGAATCCTTCTGTCCTTGGAAGGAAGGAAAAGCAGAGGGTGACATTGGCTGTCTGGGCTAACATGAAAGCAGGGAGGGTCTATGCTGCAGGGAAGTGCTCATGTAGCTGCCTGAAGTGGGCTCATCCAAGCAGTGCCCAGAGCCTCTGGTGAGTATTGGGGTCATTGTGTTCCAAATCGTCTGTGGCCAGCTTACCAAATAGGCTGGAATCTGGTGGAGAATATCTGTAGAATTTTCCAGAAACCAGAACTCTCAGGACAAGAAGTTGATCTTCCCCAAATATCCTCTTTATCTTGAGCTACTTGTAGCATCCTGGGAATTTCAACCCATGTTAAGGGTCATCTTTTTGGTGCCCTTTGACCTTTAGTCTCCTCAGAGTTGACTGGTGACATTAAGATGAGAATTTCTTGACTCTTGTCACTGATAGAAAGATTTATAATACTGTAAACATATCACATTAATAAATGTAATAATATCTCTTTACATTTTTGCATGCTTTTGAATAAAACCCCCCGGAAACATCATCCTAGTGGGTTTCAAACTTTTTTTTGGGTCCTTCAAAATTTTTGTTCAAATGGCACTTTGGCTAGAACCCAATATAGTACAGATAAAAGTGGCACTGTAACTGAAGGCAGAGAAAGGGTAGAGCCCAGATCACTGAACCTCTGGCCCCCAAGACCCTCCCCTAGCCTTTGAGTCAGCTCCTGCGTCTCCACTGAGCAATATCAGAGCACCACCCACTGAGTCCTCAGTCACCAGGGAGGGTATCGTGTCCTCTGGTCATCACAGTGACACAGTGCTGCCCTAGAATTAGGGAGGCAGCTGAAGAGGAGAGAGTGGCCCCCACCCTGCTTGGCTCAATTCAAGGCAGATCTGTAGTGATAGGAATGCAGGGGAAGGGACTTGTCCAAGGTCACTGGTGGGGTAGGGACTAGATTCCCCGTAGGCTCTTTTCTAGAGTAGAGCACGTTCTAATAGAACTTGACTCACTTTCCTAAGCAAAGTTAGAGTTTTTGAGCACTGGCCTCCATGGAACCTGTCTTCACAGCGGCTGTGGGCTCCACTCAAGGGTTCTGCTGCTAAGACCCTTAGGAAATTTTTCAACCTATCTTGAACTCTAGGCTGCTCCAGTTCCTCTGGATTTGCAAACTCAGGCATGAGCACCTGGAAGCTCCTGCTGTAGTCTCCACCGAGGCTCATAAGATCCACCGTGCTCATTTGGCCTCTTACACTGTCACCAGAAATGCCACAGCTGCAGTCATATTGTCCTTTGGCGCATTTGGTTTTTGCACAAGGATGAAAGAAAGTTGTCCTCCAGGGACTCTTGTCTCTGTAATGTGCGATGTACCCAATGCCTCAGTATTTTTGCCTGTGAAATGAGCATATAAATAAATCTATGTAAGACTCACTGGAGATTAAAGCTCCTAAAGAAAAATTGTCTAACAGCAAATTTTCCCAAATAAGTGTTGATTGTAGGCCCAGAAAGTTAGAATGGCTGGCCTCTATCTCAGAGACAGTTACCACCATGCTCTATGAAATATCATTGCTGTTCTTATTCTGAACCTGAAACCAAAGGAACCAAAACTGTGGCTTCTTGTCTAACCTTTGCTAATTGTTTTCAGAGGGACTCTCTGTGCTGAGCACTTTCTTATAGGGGAAAGCAGAGGATGGGAAGGAAAGGACCTGAGCTTATTTTCCAAACTCCCTTTCCCTGCTGACTCACCCAATGGATTGGGAACAACTTTCTGAATCTCCATATCCACCATAGAGATGGGGGTGATGTTACCCTTTTGCCCAGCCAATGGGAAGATGCGGAGAATTCCAAGGATTGCATTAAGAAAGTGAGTCGCAGAGCAAAGGAACTCCTCCTCAGAGGCCAATAAAATCTTAGTAAGCTTATGAAAAGCCTTCCTAGTTTTAGAAGTAGCTGCAAGGAATTTGGCACCAGATTTTAGATTTGTTCAGAGAGTGAGGGAGAGGAAAGGAGATGCTGCTTTTGTCTGGAATTCCAGTGTCTTCCTTTGCAAGGCCAGCAATGCAGAGATATACCCCAAAGAACAGCAACAGCCTATACTTGGAGTGGAAGTACTTAATTTGGTCTAATTGTGGCAATTTCTAGGAGTCATTGGGAAATTCAGCACCTAATGAATGTAACCCTCTTCTGTCACATTCCTATTGGAATATTCAATATTCTCTTTTTCATACTTGTCAGCTAAGGGAATTACAGCAATATGTTTCTGGAGCATGCTGGGGTTAAGAACAAGGATATAAAAACCTCCTTCTTTCCCACCAGATGGGTCCCAACAGCCCAGGTGAATGTCACATCTGTGGTAAAAGAGCCATTGATTCCCAGCAGGCTCCAACCAGGGCCTCCACTTCCCAGGACTGTGCCAGGCTGACCTCCTTTCCTTGGGCTCACCCCTTGCTGGGTCCTCTGTGGGTCATCCATTTAGCGTGTGGCTTGTGGATGTCCAGGTCTGCAGGCAGATACACTTCTTCTACAGCTCTGGACTGGAGGACAGAAGACATGGGAGGAAGGACATTGGGCTGTTCACTTTTCCCTCCTCTCTCCTTTTGCCTTGAACTTAATGTCTCCAGCGGCTGATGGGAGGCTGTTCTATGCAGAGTAAACAACTCAGATATGGTATTTCTGAAATGATATTTCATATTCTGCATACTCTATCGGCCTCTTGATGATTTGCATACTTATTTACGTATTAAGGACCATGGAAGTCCTGCAGTACAGTGACCTGGACAAGCTTTCCTCTGTTAGTGCCAGCAGTCCCTACGAGACCAGGCTGCTGCTGTTCTACAGGGCACAGTGTAGATGTGCTGCTTCCTGCACTGACTCATCCTGTGAATAAAGTTTGGATGCAATCAGGTGACTATCAAGACTAAGTTTTTGGCATCTGATTTTGTGCCCTTGAGTAAGTTACCTAACTGTTACATACCTCAGTTTCCTCATCTGTAAAAGGGGAAGTACATACTTCATAGCTACTTCATAGCTTCATACCTACTTCATTGTCATAAGAATTAAGTGCTGGGGCGGGCCCCATGGCCGAGTGGTTAAGTTTGTGCACTCCACTTCAGCAGCCCAGGGTTTTGCTGGTTCAGATCCTGGGTGTGGACCTAGCACCACTCATCAGGTCATGCTGTGGCAGTGTCCCACATAGCAGCGCTAGAAGGACCTACAACTAGAATATATAACTAAGTACTGGGGGCCTTGGGGAGAAGAAAAAAAAAGAGAAAGATTGGCACCAGATGTTAGCTCAGAGCTGATCTTTAAAAAAGAAAAAGAATTAAGTGGTTTAGTTAGGTTCTTAGCACAATTCCTGAAATATAATATGTCCTATATGTGTTAGCTATTATTATTATTAATGTATTAATTATTGTTTACTGAAAGCTTTTACCATTGTGCTAAGTGTTGTCAATGCCTTCTCTTTGTGTTGTAGAGCATGGGATAGTATAAGAATCCTACCTTTGGGAAGGATTGCAAGCACCGTTGTTTTGTTTAAGCCTCACAACAGACTTACAAGGAAATTGCAGTTGTCTGTCTCCTAGCGGAGGAAGGTGAAGTATACACACCTGAGCAGTAGAGACTAGTCCTTAGTCCCACAGCACAGAGGACTCAAGGTCAGCCTTGCTGGCTCCAAGTTCACGATCCCCAAGCGTCTCTGTAGAGCTGTCTGTCAACCAGCCCCTGATGGGCACCTGGAGACATGAGCCTGGTGTCAGCTCCACATGGATCCTCCTCACATGGTGAAGGGAAACCTGGGTTCAAATCCTAATTTCACCCCTCCCCGGTTCCTTGCCTTTATGCAGGTTACTTGACTTCTCTGATCTTCAGTTTTCTCTGCTGTAAAATAGAGATAGTAATACCGATGTCTTATGGGCACAATGAAGCTAATGACATACAATGTGTGCAAGGGTCCAGCACAAGACCTGGCATATAGTTAGTGCTCAATAAGTCTTAGCTCATAATGATATTCTGCATCAGGCTTTGCGCTAGGCTGCTTAACATGCATGATATCATGTAATCCTTACAACACCACCTGAGGGAGATCTGTATTCTTCATTTTTCAGATGGGGAAATGGAGACTGTGCGATTAAGTGACTTGCTGAAGGTCATAAAGCCATGGATTGTGAAGTTGAGGTTCAAACCTGGCAGCCTTACTCCATGGAAATACCTTTCCCATTCCTCTTCTTTAGAGCCATGTGCCTGTATGCAGGGTTTGTGCATGACCACATTCCTTGGTCAGCAGGACAGTCGGGCAATGACCATTTTTGTCATTTCTTTGTGGGACAGTACTGTCATTTGGACTTGAGGACAATGTTCCTGAGGCAGGATAGTGAGGCAGCAGTTGAGTGCTGTTCGCCAGGAGGGATTCACCATCTCCAGTCTTGGGTCCACCGGTTCTGTCAGTGCTGATGGTCCATTCATAGGTGCATGCTTGGCTGGGGTTAGCATCTGTGCCCCCAGCACAGGACCCAGCAATCCCCTGGGTCTATTTACCTATTTAACAGTCCAGGTGACCAGAAGAGACACTTTGTTGCAAGACGAACTGAAGAAGTACCCAGGCAGTCTTCCAGCTGATTAGGGGAAGAAACTCAATGCGTTGCAGGGCAATGAGAATTTGAACAAATTCATAATCTGAATTCTCCAGATAAACTCAAGTTAATGATTTCAAAACTGTGGATGCCCTTCAGCCTGAGGGACAAGAGCAAAACAAATGACCCAAGGTACCAGATGCAAGACACTGGAATAGGAGGGAGGGAAGGAATGCAAGGGAGAGTCCAAGATGACTACCATGCTTTTCCTGTGCAGTTGGCTCTCTGAATCCAGGGGAAGACCCAAGTTGGGTTATTAAGGGAGCATTGATTTGGATGTGCTGAGAGGATGGAATGTTTTTGTTTCCCAGACAAGATAGCACACTTGGCTTTGCATGATTGGGTTTTAAATTCCTCAGCAGAGCATCACTTGGCACTGGCCTGAGTCTGTGAAGTGCCATAGTTTGGGAAGAACATCACTTTTGAATTTCAAGGTTGGTCGTGGGAGCAGCAGATTCCAGGGCTCAATTAAAGCACATTTTCCCAGGATTTTCTTATTTTATGTTTCTTGGCTCAGGGTCCTAAAGGATCCTTCTGGGGGAGGGGAGTACACATCCAAGGTTAGTCAGTACATGAATGTGTCCAAGACGTGGGTCCAAGGGGATGGAACCGGGTACAATTGGGCTGTTGTGGAAGAGGAGGATGAAGGCAAAGCCAAGGCAGGGGGGAATGGGGATCCTTCAGTCATTGATCCAGTCAGCATTTACTGAGTACCCACTGTGTATCAGGCATTATTCAAGGCACGAGTGTAAATCCGTGGTAGATGAGGTCAAGCAGAACTCCACAGAGTCACCTCACAGACAGAGTGAGCCATGGGAGCAGCGTGGTAGAGGGGAGGGAGTGCTTGATTGGGGGTCACAGATGTGTTGTATGACGATGCTTCCTTAATAACCCATCTTCATTCTTCTTTTCCACTCTCAGAGCCAACTTAGTAGGAAAAGCACTTTACTTTCTTCCTCTCCTTCCTCCCACCTAGCAACTGGTACTCTAGGATATTTATTTTGCCCTTGTCCCTCAGGCTGAAAGGTGGACACAGATATGAAACTCGTAACTTCATCTCTCTGGGATTCAGTTTCTGGACAGAAGGAGGGAGGCCAGGGTCTTCTGGACCCACTAAGGTAGCCCTGTGCTTCTCGTGAATCTTTGGTTTGGATTTGTTTTCTGAAGGAACTGAGTCTGTCATTTGAGATCAAGGCAGCACTGCCTGGCAAAAGGGGAGCTGGGAGACCTGAGCTGGACAATGAGTACCAGACTTGGGGTCGAGGCCAGGGAGAACAGGCTAGAGGTGAGAGTTCAACTGAATAATACATGGAGAGAATGTAGGACCATGCCTGGCATGTAGGGGCTTCAATAAAAGTTGAAAAGAAATAGTCCTGGGAAGGAAAGCAGGAAACCCAAGGTAGCCATTCATTCCATATTCATTCATTTAATTGACAGATGTTTTTAAATACCAAAGTCAAAAGGGCTTGGATTCTGGAGCCAGACTGCCTGGGTTCAAATTCTTGCTGTTTTATTTATTATCTTTATAATCTTGAGCAAGTTACTTAATTATTCTCTGTGCCTCAGTTTCTTTATTTGTAAAATGGGAATAATCAGTAACAAAAAATGGAGGTTGTTATGAGGACTAAAAAAGACTAAGAGGTGCATGCATTTGCTATTAGTATCTTTTTGTTGTTATCGTTATCTTTTTGTTCATCTCTTCAATGGCTGTTCATTGGTCAGGGGTTGGGATCTAGTCTGTGGGGACAGGCAAGGTCCCTGCTTTTACTCGTCTTATATTCCAGTGGAAGAGCCAGATTATCAAAAAAGCAAATAAACCGACAAATAATATATTTTCAGGTCATGATAAGTGCTCTGAAGGCAACGAGAGGATACTGGGAAGTGAGTGATTGGGGTAAGGACCAAAAGGACATAGAGAGGCCGGGAAGCAGGCTCCACACAAAGACCATTCTATTGAAAAAGAGGAAATAAGCAAGTCTTTGGAATTTACCAGAGAGAGAGACAGAGAGAGAGAGAGGGAGACAGAGAGAGACAGAGAAGCGAGAGAAAGCACTCCTTGAGTTTCCAAGAGAGGCAAGCTGGATGAGCAGCCCAAAATAAATACAGTTAAATAAAGATTGATTCTGGGGCCAAACAGGCTTCAAGATAATTATTTCTCCTGGTAGTGAATCATTATGGCTCACAAATAAACTTATCTTTTCATGTTTTCAGTAGCAAAGGTCCTTGATAGATGGATTAATCCTTCTTTCACCTGGCTTCCTTCACCTGATTTTCTTGTCTCATTGAACTGAAATTAAGAGCCATTCATTTGGAAAACCCTTTTCAGTCCCTGCTCCTAGATGGCTCCCTTTCCACTCAGCCTGGCTGGATTCCACCTCTCAGGGTGTGAGACCTTGTGCATCTCTGCTGTCTCCATTAGTGGCCCTTTTGGGCCTGGGGCCGAGGCAGTAATGCCCGTGAATATTCCATTTGCTCCTGTACATTTCCATCCTCTATGGTTGGGGGGACATGGGAACCTAGGAGACAGGGGTCCTCTGGGCTAGGTGGGGAATCTCTATGTGGGGTGCTGCTGTCACTCCCTTTCCTCGCAATGGCACCTGAGGAGATGGGGTGCTGCTGATGGGGCCATGAAGATGGCAGAGCCCCGTGAGCCTGGGCCGGCCCCGAGAGGGTAGTAGAGCTGAGGCTGCTTCCTTTGTCTTCATGGGTCTCTAACTTCTGGCTTCTCAAGGGCCTCAAGGACTGGTTACTCCCTGCATTTTGAAGGCATTCAGAAACCTCTACCAATGAATTATCAGCCTTGGCTAGGCCTGCTTCTAAATAGTTTTCTCTGATTCTTAACTTTTTCCCTCTTGAAACAACTTCTAAACCTCTTCCTGCCTGGTCACTCTATCTAACTTCCCTGTTTTGTTTTCTTTATTATATTTGCCATTCTATGACATTGTCTTATTTGTATGTTTATGTATTATCTGTGTCCTCTCATTAGACTATAATCTCCTGTCTCTTTATGCTCCACCATCTCCTCAGTGCCTAGAATAATATCTGATGCAAAGAAGGTGCCTGATAAAAATGAGAGTGAGCCAATGCCTACCCTGTCATGTCTCCCATCCTCCCTCCCTTACTTCAGGGCTTGGCTGTGTGGACTCCTGAAGCAGGAGAACGTACGGTTAGGATGATGGCTGAAATCCAGCATACCACCTGTGCGACCTTGTGCAAGTTCATCTTGTGCCTCAGTTTCCTTATCTATAAAATCAAGATAGTAGCAGTACCTATCTATCGCCTAAGATTGTTTTTCAGATTAAATAAGTTATTATATGCAAAACACTAGAAAAGTGCCTGACTGATAGTAAGGGCATGTAAGTATTACCACTGTCACCAATTGTTGAGGGAGGAGGGGGCCTGTCCCCTATCTGGCAACCCCCTTCAGTCACCTGGAGACCTGGCCTCACTGCTCACCTGGGGCTCCCGGGGTCCATTCAGCAAGAAGATACAGTCACAGTGAACTCCAGCCTGTAAGCCCAGGAGGCATGGACCGAGCCAGCCTAGAGGAGGAGACCCTGAGAAAAATGGCCAACCTGGAAGAGGACAGACGGTCCTTCTCTCAAGGTTGTTCTCCGAGGCTCAGTGAGATGCTGTCCTCAAGGCTCTGTCCTTTCCTCATCCCTTCAGGAATATTTCCGTAATGTTATTAAAAACTGACATGTGCTGGCCAGATGAGTGACACTTTCCAGTGATGGGGCTGTGCTCTGCTCCTCTGGGCACAGAGAACTTGTTCAATTATGTGCCACCCTGTGATGAGCCCAATCACAGGCACACACATTAGCTTCTGATTATACCCTTGTCAAGTTTCTCTTGACAGGAAGGAAATGAATTTACCTCGTGTCACCTCTGTAGTTTGCAAGCAGCCTCAGCTTCTGTGATAATAGCACTTTTTACATATTGTGAGACCAAGGAGGAAATGGCCGTTTGGTGGCCAGTCCTTAGTGGCCTGCGTGTTCAAGCCTGCAGGTGGCTGGAACTGCTTCCTCGCAGGGGTGACTGCCTCAGGGCTCATAGGGAACAGGGCTGCAGTGAGCAGAACCCAGGAGTCACACTCCTGGGCCTTGAATCGCTGAGGCCTTGGGTAAATTACTGACCCTCCCTGGGCCTCCACTTCCATTTGTAAAATGAGAGTAATAATAGTAGTTATCTACAGGGTTGGTGTGAGATTAAATGAGCTAATATATGAAAAGCACTAATAACGGTGGTTGGCATATAGTAAATGCTACGTAAGTTTTTCTTTTATTGAAAAGTTTCTTTTATTAAAAAGATTTTTTTTTTTTTAGTAAAAATAGGTGGGTCTGCCATGTATGGAGACCTGGTGCTGTGCCGGCAAGGGATGAGATCTTCAGAAACTTGGGCCATCTAGGCAAATTGCTGTGTCCCTCCACTGTGAAAATGAATGGGGGTGGGGGAGAAGGGAGGAAAAGCCAGATAGAGACAGAGACACCTGCAGAGATGGAGACGGAGAGAAGTAGAGTGAGACCAGGAAATGAGAAAACACTTAGAAAATGAGTCGGGAAATGAGACAAACTCACAGAAGGGAAGGCAGAAAATCATCATGATAGCTATCAAGTATTGACAACGTAGCGTGTACCGGGGACTGAGATACACACTTTGCATGTTCTAATTCATTTAATCTTTGCAACAACACTATGGTGTAAGTACTGTCCTCAATTTCATTTTACAGTAAAAAGAATGGACATTCAGAAAGGTCAGGTACCTTATCAAGGTCACACAGGTTTTGATAAGGAGTCAGGACTAGGACCCAGGTCCACTTGACTTTAAAGCTCACGTGCTTATGCTCTTGCAGAGAGGCTGTGACCCCAGAAGTGGGGATCAGTGTGGCAGAGCCTCCCTGAGCCCCCCTGCATGCCCAGACGTTGAGAGGCATAAGGCATTCTCTTTTCTCTTTTGTAGTAGAGGTGTGTTTGTAAAGAGACTTCAGGGAAGCAGATGGGTGAGTATTCTGCATCTCACCCCTGACCCTGTGTTACTCAGAATGCTTTTGGGTAACAACAAAGAAAAGAATTTTTCTACACAAAAAGAGGTCTTGCCAGAGGTGGTTGCTGGTACTAGTTCAGCTGCTATATTGTGTCAAGGTTGACCTCTCTAGAATGTCAAGATTCTCTTGGCTTTTCCCTTATGGTTTCAAGACCAATGGGCAGTTTCAGACTTGGTGCGTACTTCAAGGTAGGAAGAAAGAGGAACAGCAACATCAGGTTGAGCTGTTTCCTCCTCCTTCTTAGACTTCCTCCCCTGCAGAGTATATGACATGGCCACCCATAGCTGCAAGAGAGGCTATAAGGGGATTATTTATTTATCCTCTGGGATAGGCAGGCTGGGAATCCATCTTGGGTGAGCCAAACTACGGTGTCTGCCATTTTCCAGCAAAGCAACTGAAGCCCTAACAGTGGGTAACCGTCAGCTCTTGGGTGGGGGGAGGCGGCTCATTTAGTTCTCATGAAAGTTGCAGGCAAGCCATTCTGAGTGGAGCTGGGTGGCCGAGTGCAGGGGCGACAGAAGCGCTCAGCTCCTTCCTGCCCTGCTGCTGCTGGAGGCGGGTATGAACACAGTCACATCTGTCTGTCTGGAAAACCAACACTAGAGTCTCTCAGCTCTCCAGTGCCTGCTGTCTCCGCAGCCAACTGCACGGCTCACATCCCAGGAGAGGCAGCAGATTAGATCAGTGAAGGAGCAGAGAGGCCAAGAAGCACGAGGAGGAGGAATGAATGTGGATTTCACAGAATTTTTGAAAATGTCATATTATTGATTTGGAAGCTACACAAGAGAGGAAATGTAAGAGACAGGTGATAAGAGGCTCAACTGAGATGGGCATGAGAGAGGCTGCCCGGTTTTAGGTTGGAGGTAACATCAGACCAGTGTTTCTCAACCTATTTTTCATTACTGCCCACCTATGGAGACTTTCAAAACATTTTTTCCTAATCATCTCCCCTCCACCAATGAAATTTTAATGTCACAGAGATACTGTATATCTATTTATGTACTGTATGTATATCTGTGCTTGTACATAAGAGGTGTAAGATTTTTTTGCACCCCAAATGCCAGTTTTTGCCTCCTGGGAGGAGATATTGCCCCCATTGAGAATACATGCATTAGACACATCTCTGGGGCACATCCGGGCTTCCTTGGGGCGGGGAAGAGCTATCCCCTGCTCCCCCCCCCCACCCCTCTAAGCTCAGACCTTTGTGTGGAGAACGGGAACTGGGAGGAGACTTGCATTTATGGAGCACCTGTTATATGCCAGGCCCCAAGACAGGTGCTTTGGATATATCATCTCACCCAACGGGTGGGCAGAGCTGTGACCCCAGTTCACAAATGAGGGCATCAAGATTTAGAGGTTCACCCCTCCTTTGAAGAGACCAAACTTGCCCAGGTGAACGAGGTAACATTATTCCTGTGACAAGGTATGGTTGGGTGTCAAATGGTTCATCAGAGCTGGTAGGATAAGAACAGAATGGGCTGGAGTTCGTGTGGCTCTTTCTGGAGGAGATGAATGGGAACAGGCTTTGAAGGCCCAGAAATAAGAAGCAGGAGGCAGTGGGGACAACAGGAGCTTAGGAGGCTTAGGGTCTGTAGGGAACCCTGACTGAAACTGAGGATTCTCCCTGTGGGGCTGAGGGAAACTGAGGTGGAGCCATCCAAGGCAAGAAGCAGCAGCCACGGGTGGCCTGTTTATTCTACCGGCTCCGGAGCTAGGGATCCTGCCCCATACTTAGCATGACTGCCGTAAGGCACCAATGCATTCTTGCTGTGGGTGAGGGCAGGAGGTGGAGACATAAAAGGCAGGAGTCTAGGCTTCCTAACTCAGGGGCTTTTGGAAACTGAGTGGTCTTTTCAGAGTGTCCCTGTGGAAAAAAGTACAGTGTGTGTGACCAAGGAGAGACTAGAATCTTGTTTCCTTTTCACTCCCAAGACCCTCTGGCTCTCTCACCCACTCCCTTACGGGGACTTCGCTGGAGCTCTTCTGGACGTGACTAGATCCGTGAGGAGAGACTTCAGTAACAAACCACCCCAAATCTCGTAGGGCAGTGCAGCAAAACTGTGCTTCCCACTCATGTTTCATGCTCCTCATGCTTTCTACTGGAACAGGCTTCTGGATTACATTTTTCCCCCAGAGCGTTTATTTTCACACGCGCTTTCGCTGTCTCTGCAGTCGGGGAGAGAACATGGAGAATCATGCACGGCTTCTGAAGTTTCTGCCAAGATGTGACTCATGCCACTTCTGTGGACATTTCATTGGCCAACGTAGGTTACATGGCTTAGCCTAACTTCAAAGGGAGCAGGGAAATGTAATCCTACCGTGTGCTCCGGATGTGAAGAGCAGGAGATATTTGCGAACAACACTAAAGATGATCACAATGATAATAAAAAATGAAGATATTAAATTGATTTTTCAAGATCAAGTAGAAATCTTTTTTTCTCTGTTCTCACTGCTAGCACTCTGTTTCTCCATTAGTGCTCGTATTATGCTATTTGGTAAATGTTTATTTATTGCCCCAACTATAGCCAAAACTCATGAGGGCAAAGGAGTGTGTTGAATGAGAGACCCACAAATATTTATTTAGGTCCAACACACTATATACCAGGCACAGTGCTGTTACACAGAACAAAATCCCAGTCTCTCAGGGTGATAGGTCTAATGAAGGTAACAGATGAGTTTCCTCTGACTTCCAGAACAGCCTGAGAATAGCTCTATCCTAGCACTAACTAGTCCAACTGCTTGTTGACTGACTCTCTGAGTTAGAAATGAGAAGTGGGGTGGAGGGAGCTTCCAGAAGAAGATGGTCTGTGAACCAGTGACCTAGCAAAGTCTCCACATGATAGGTGTATGATGCATTCTTTCTTTTTTTTTTTTTTTCAGGGGAAGATTCGCCCTAAGCTAACATCTATTGCCAGTCTTCCTCCTTTTTTCTTCCTTTTTCCCCCTCAAAGCCCCAGTACATAGTTGTGTATAGTTGTAAGTTCTTCTGGTTCTTCTATGTGAGCTGCCGCCGCAGCATGGTCACTCACAGATGAGTGGTGTGGTTCTGCACCTGGGAACCCAACCCTGGCTGCCAAAGAGGAGCACACTGAGCTTTAGCCAGTAGGTCATCAGGGCTGGCTCTGTATGATGAATTCTTGACCTTCATAGTACTTTGCTTTTGGCATTGGTTCATTCATCCTCTTATGCCACTTGTTCCTTTAAGTACAGCAGATATTATTAGCCCCATTTGACAGGTGAACAGTCTCAGAGTTGGCCCGTTAACCTGGTCGGCTTACTTCCTTGAGGATGAGAGCTGATCTCATCTCTGGCTGTGTCTGCTGAGCTGGAGCTGCCAAGTTCAAACTTCCCATCACTCAGCTTCCAACGCCATCAATCAAACGTTCCCAAATTGATGGAGCTTAAAAATGACAGCCATTTGAAATTGAGTAGAATTCAGTATTATTAAAATAGCATTCTAAATTTTAATCTTGTGCATCGACTTTTTAATAGCTTCTACTTTCACTAAAAATTATGAGCCCTGCTCACAGACATTCAATTTAAATACTGTCAGGCAAGACTGATTTCTCTTCCAGTATTACCAGATCCTTCCTTCCTTCCCTCCTTCTTTCCTTCCTCTGTTTTTTTCTTCCTTTATCTTTGTATTAAGTTAATTTTTCACTACTTGGTGATTTTCCAGGGTGAGAACTCTAAGAAAGAGACTCTGTCTTTGCTCACAGCCCTTTTCTTCTTCCTCTTCTCCTCTCTGGCCTTCTTTCCAGTCTATCCACTGAGGAGAGAAGGCTGGCTCCTCTGTGGGAGATAGATAATGGTATTTTTTTCTGGGGCATCTTTTCTCCTCACTACCTCTTTGTTTTGATACCAAACAAGTTTAGCGATCAACATTGGTGCCCTTTGCGCATGTGCTCTTTCAATGCTTAGTCTCTTCAGCATTGGCAAAAGTCTGCCAGGAAAGGCTGGCCTTTGGTGAAGGATGCTTCTCCCTCCCTGATGCATCCACTACTATTGTTCTTTCCTAACTCCATTCCAACCCCAAAACCGCCCCCCCCCCCCCGCCAACGCAGAACCCCTTCCTACCTGGTTATCTTCATCCTCTCATTCCCATCCCAGTTTCTCACCTTGGACCAAGAATTGGGGTGGGGGAGATAGAGACAGAATTGATAATGAGGAGGGACAAGGGCTGATAAGGAGGGATGAGTGTGGGTTTTGGAGTCAGACCTGGTTTGAATTTCTTTCTTTGGCAATTGCTAACTGTGTGACCCTGGAAAAGTCACTTAGTCTCTCAGAGCCTCAGTTTCCTCCCTGTAAAATTGGGTTAGTGACACCTATCTCAGAGGATTATGGTATGGATCAAATGAGAAAATGTACATAAAACACTGTGGATAACTGTGGCATCTATAACTAACAGGCCATTCCTTCCTCTCCTCCACCCTGTGGATCCTACCCTAGCCCAGTGGTTTTCGGTCTTAGGCATGCATTGGACTCACCTACGAACCTTTAAAAGATGCCAGAATCCCCAGGCTTCACTCTAGACCAATTAAATCAGAATCTGGGGGTGTATGTTTGTGGCATCTTAACTTTAAAAATTCTTTCCAGGTAAGTCTGATGCATGCAAGGGTTGAGAACACGTCTGAGTCCCTAGGGTTGCCTAAAGCCTGAATATGCTTTTCTTTTGAGATCAGAGGAATCTGATTATAGTGCTTGTGGGCAAAGACCCAGGTCTCTCATTGGCACTGGCATGGAATTTCACCTTTTCTGACTGAGAGAAGAGGTGGGGTGGAGCAGGAGTTCTCAGTGGGTGGGACTAGGCACTCCCTTTGTTTCTTTCTTGGGATGCCTGTGCATTCCTGCAACCATCACCCTTGCTTCCAAATGGTGGGTGGAGGGGGAAGGGAGGGAAGGAAAGAGGAAGAAGAAAGGAGGGAGGAGGGGTGACTCTCATGGGGTCTTCTCCAGACTCTGTTGACCACTAAGGTACTCGTCTCCTCTATACTCTGAAAACCCTTTGGTCTAACCTTGAGCTGTCCAGTATGAGTTGAGGTGGCCACTAACCACACATGGCTATTAGACACATGAAGTATGGCTGGTCTGAATTGAGATGTGCTGTGTCCTATACATATATAAAGACTAAATAAAAAAGAATAAGTACAAAAAAGAATGTAAAATATCTCATTGACAAAATTTTTAAAATATTGGGTACATGTTGAAATGATAATATCTTGGATATATTGGGCTGTGTTTCTTTTAAATTTTTAATGTGGCTACTAGAAAAATTTAAATTTCCTAGGTAGCTCACACTGTTTTATTTGTATCAGATAGCCCTGGTTTAACCTCTCATTTGACAGTCAGTACATGTTTCATGTGTATGTCTTCACACTTCCATTGGACGGGCAGTTTGAGGACAGGGACCTTAGCATCTCATTTGTTTTATGTCCCCCAAACACCTATCATCAAAACACATTGTACTCAACAGGCAGTGGTAAATGTTTTCTGTAATTGCTGCTGATGGTGGTGGTGTAGGTGGTTATGGTGATGAAGAAGATGATGATAATGTAATAAAGCTCAAATGGTATATTGGGGCCAAGTTGCAAAATTTTTGAAAAAAACATGAAAATGAAATGGTTACTTTTTTTAGAATAGGAGTCCTCACATACGTCTTAATTGATTAATTTACACGTATAAAAATCTTTGGTACATGGATCAGAAACATCTTCAGTTGTTTCTATTTAGAGATGCAGCAGTTTTTAAAAAGTCTCATGCTTAAAGCTCTCCGAAAAAGTTTAGTGAACTGTTGCTAGGGGCCAGTACTAGGTTTGCCAGAGCAGTGAACAAATGAGATAAAATCCCTGCTCTTTGGCTTGCACAATATATGAACATCAACACATTTCCACGTAAAATGTTTCTAAGTCAGATGGTGTAATACGCAGCCTGGAGAAAAGTAAAACAAGGCAAAGGAGACGGGTGCAGTGGACTCAGGTGAGTGACTTGTGAATTTTCCATAGGGGTGTCATCAAATTAATGACAGTTAACCAAATGGCTGAAGACGATGAGGAAATCTCTCAGGGCTCGCTTTATCTTATTATTTCTGTAATTCACCTAATATGTTTCTTTCATTCATTGATTTATTCCACGAATAATGTGTTGAAATCTTTTTACATGCTTCAAGCAATAATGAGGTGAGGAAGTGGCTTCCACCCCGCAAGGAGCTCACAGCTTAGTCTCAGAAGCGTGAAAAATGCACCAATTATGTACATCACACTCACATCCTCTTTAAGGAAGATCCTCAATTAGGCAACACTTCAGCCTCTGTAGTGGTATATATACTCTGTAGTATTCTCAGGTAACACAAGTGCATCTCATCTGAGATGTCCTCTGATGCAGGATGCACTGGAGCTGTTGTCTGGGGAGAGACCTCTCAAGGTGCATGGATCCTGTGAGCAAACGCTCTGAGGCTCTGGTTATCCTTTTGAGCCAAAAATGAGTTGAGGGCTAACAATGCTGCAATTTCATTGCAGTCTGGTAGTTTGAATTTAGGCACAAAGGTTATTTTGGAATTATAAGCATCTGATTAGTTTGTGGTAATGTGGTTTAAGAAGACTGTGGGTTATTTTCCAAGCCATTCTTGATGGACGCTGTGTCTCACTCACTTAGTCCATTAAGAGTGGAGCCAATAGGCCCTCTGTCCAGGGCAGTCCAAGGTAGTAGAGCTCACATTCTGCTCTATACCATCTATGCCATTGCTTTTTTTACCTTTGGAACTGACTGGCAGAATCAAGATCCAACTTGACCATATGAGGCCATCCTGGAACTACAGGCAGGAAGCAGAATGACAACATGTGTTTGTTTAACTCATAGCTGGTGAGTCTGCATTCTCTGTGTAACGGCCCTATTGGTTAAAGAGAGAAGGATCTCTTCTTTGTTAATTTCACCTTTGAAACTAGAAAAATTGTCTTTAACTAGATTAACACACACTCACAGCTAAAATAATCCAGTATCTCTCTGAGTTAGTCTGAAATTTGGAACCTGGATGAGGCTGATTAAATGACTTTCTTCTGAGAGGTATGTGCTTCTGTGG